>NC_136429.1:277339778-278015492 GCF_052849685.1 Lactuca virosa | reverse complement strand
TTGAAGTATTGAGACTTTGCACCACTTGTGACCAAATAATCGACCCATAGTCGAGATTAATCCCATTGTAGAGACCATAGAGAATGGTCAGAAAACCCTTACTGGTACCATCTGACCCAGCAACCCTCTCCGCTAAACTTTTGTTGAGAAGAGTAAGCAATCCATTCCATTGTGGCGGCAAACATGATTTCTTAACCTTCGTCACGGTGGTAAGAACATCAGTGTATCCCATCTCGTAGAGCATTGTAAACAGTTGAGTTGTGGTTACGAAATCGGGAGAGATAACAGAGGCATCGACGGCAAGCTTTAACAGGGAACAGAATCGCCCTTTTGAAATTGATACCTTGTGCGAGAAGATTTGAAAGTAGATCATCTCCTTGTTCTTTTCATAGGTTGCAGTAGAATAGACTTGCGATAATAGAGACATCGGTACTGATTCCATCTGTGTGAGTGCGATAACCAGAGGAGAGTATTTGAGTCATTCAACAACTTGGAGCATGTACGAATCATACAGAAACGGGTTCAGTTGAATGATCATGTTCTGATTGGGTTTGATCACGAGCAATGAGGACGAAGCAGTTTGATCTTGAACAGATGAGGAATCCGCCATTGTTGAGGTAAGGAAGAAGATGAACAGTTGCAGATTGCCTTGTGTATTGAGAGAGTTTGAAGAAGGTAAGAAGGTACAATATGTGTGAGAAACCCTTTATATACCGTTGCCAGGAGAGAGAAAGAATCTTCGTGATGATGATACGATCACTGAAACGTCGCCTGAAAAAGCGCGATGTGACAGCTTGGTTTCCCCAGATAGACGTCAACAAGCGTGGGTTTAGGAACCGTTCAAATTCATGCGCCCAAAATCGTATCCACATATCGTCTTTTCAAATTCACCTTCTCTTCAGATATGATAACAGCCATTTTCGCGCCGAAAAGAAACTTCACACAGGCGATAGGAAACAACAACCAGAATGTTGGAAAATCACAAAGTATTTTCGTGCAAGAGTGTGCCAAAAATTAAGAAATAAAGCGAAATGTGTATAGGATGTGAGTGATGTCTATTAGAAGACATAAAGTAGATGATTTCGGGCAATAATCTCTTCCTTCAAAGTCAAGAGAGACCTGAAGTGCTTGCGTGGTTTCCCGAAACAATACGATCGAGTGCTTGTAAAGAAACACCAAAAGGGTTCTTTTAAATAATAGGTTAAGGGTGGCTGATCTTCAACCGAACGTCGATTCTTAACATAAGACCGAATGTTGGATGAAGTACTTGTGAGACCGATGTGGTCTGTTGAACAAGTAGGTTGGATATAATTTGCTGTGACTAAAGATGTTATATAAATCTCAAAAACAAAACCAAACTGGATCTTTTTGGGAAGAAATGCCTTGGTGTGACAACCCGAAATTTTCATTTGTATAATTTCTATAGTTAAAAACTTCATATAATATTCAAAAACATTTCAGTACATTTTTGGCCGGATTTAAGTCCTTTTGGGTGTTTTATTTTATTTTTCGTCAAACGATTTAATAAAAGGAGGTGACGTTATTAGCGATGTGTAGCAAACAAAACAATAAACACCTTAGTTAGGTGTTAACGGCCAAACAAGTGGTGTTTGAGCCGTAAACACCATTTTCCCAAGACTCATGCATATAGCATGAGTTTACACATCTTTTCCTCATTCTCCACTTCCCACCTCAAGAACACAAGACTTTTTCTCTCAAGTATCATAAGTCCATTCTTCCAAATCCGCCAAAAGTGTAAGTTTTCCTTCCTAAATTCGTTCATACAACACTTAATCTAGTGTTTATACATCATTTCATCCATGGATTCTTGGTTTTTACATAGATCTTCAAGTATTCTTCAAAACACCAAGAACACACACTAGTGTTCTTGGGTCCTAAACACTTTTACAAGCTTCCTATAAGTAAGTATCCTCTTCCTAACTAGTTATTTGCTTAGTGTGCTTGCTAATACATGGAATGAACACCAAAAACCCCCAAGAACATGTGTTTACGGTTTGGGGATCTCCCAAAACCGTAAACACCCCCAAGGCTGTTTTGATGCCCTTAACACCTTCTAATGCTTGGATAAGAGGCTAAGAACTTGCATGCATGAACTAAGAACCACAAAACACAAAAAGAATGAAGTGGCCAAGGGTTTACGGCCGTAAACTCTAGGGTTTATGACCGTAAACTCCCAAGGAGTGGTCCAAGGACCGTAAACTCCAAGGGAGTGCCAATTCGAGCCCTAACCACTTCCTAAGCTTTTGATTCAACCCTAGGACACTTCTTTGTGGAACATGAGACCTTGAAACACCCAAATGAACCATTCCCATGAGTTTACGGCCGTAAACTCATGGGGGGAATTGGTCCATCAACTGTAAACACATATAGGGTGATCATTTGAAGTGTAAACTCCATAGTGAGGTCATACACTCCTTAGAAGCAACCCTTAGCACCCTAAGAACTTGAAACAAAGTGTTTTCATGCATTAGAGTGTCTTTACTTACTTAATTAGTGATTAATTAACTAATTAGATACACTTATGTATCACTACATATTACATAGGATCTGTGTGTGTGTTCAAGTCCTCAGTTGACACCTAGCATCCCCCCCCCCCGGCACTTCCATCCAAACTACTCACTCCAGGTGAGTTCATACCCCTTAATCAACCTTTTAAATGTTTTTAAATGCTTTTATGGGGGGATACAAGTTGAATCAAACAAGTTATAGTATCAATCACATGTGATTTATAACTTGCAACCAAATGGATTTTCTATATTTTTAGCTGCTTTGCCAACAAAACTGCTTCAAAATGTTTATCAAACTCATTTTCATGTTAAATTGTTATAAAACTATTTCCAAACTCTTTTAAACTTCCTTTAGTTTCCAAACCATATATGCACCAATATATTTATATAAGTAAGACTTGAAGGACTTAGGACTGATAGCTCACCTTATTTCCTGTTCCTTGTTTGGTTGTGGACTTAGGGTATTTTGTTATTTGTCCGACTATCGTTGAATTCTTAGTTATATATCATATATGTTTGTGTTGGATATAAAAGTCTTCACTTCAGTTCAGTACCTTTGTGTATCAAAGGTATGCAACCAACATTACTATTTAACTATAATAGGTATAGTTAAGGATTTCTACTCATTACTACTATTACATTGGTACCTACCAGAGTCAGTATAGTCATGAGTCAATACATGTTAAATACTATACAAAGAGAATACTATATACTATACAAGAGAACACTCTATACATTATACCAGAAAGTACATTATACAAGAGAATACTATATACTATACAAGAGAACACTCGATACGACACTTCACTGTGCTATCACCGTGTAACCAGAGTCTCATGGAGGGAGAGCGGGCATTATGTGTATAGATCTATACGGGACAGACACTCCCACATCCCGACTGCTAGCTACAGTCCGAGCCGACTAGGCCCAGGGGTGACAAAATGTCACCATACTACGTGTGACCTGGAGGGTCATCAGTTATTCGATCGTCAATCAGCATGGTTACATACGAGTTCACATTCATACCTTTAATTAACACTTTAAGAATTAAAGGCAAAACAGACTCCCCGAGGTGTATTGTACATTTGATACCACCTGGAGTCTGCATTTTCATTACATTCAGCAGGCAGTGACACTGCTGGGGTAAAGCATTATTTTCCCATTCCTTTACGTTAATGAGTTCAAAAACTATATTTTTATATTAATAGTTTCACTGGGAAAGTCTCTACATTTATGAAATAACAAATATACAAAAAAAATTGAGTCTTGGTAGAAGGCTACTTTTTACTGGAAAACATAGGGTTTTCTAGGGAGTATACTATTTTCAAACATTGAAACCAGTTATTATACCACATTGTTGTGAACATTTTTATACAAGCAATGACACTAAATACTTATGAACTCACCAGCTTTATGCTGATACTCGCTTTCAAAATAACTTGTATTCTCAGGTCATCAGTAGACAGGTACAGGTGCAGCTTTTGAGAAGATGGAGCATACAAGATTCATCGTTATTTTGATTATATTTTTGGTGTCTAACAAACTGTACATAACACGCTTGTATTACAATTATTATATTAATGCAATGGATGTTGTTGCTTGTCTTTACTATTATGAATTGTTATGATACTGTACATGACGTCCTCCACCCCAGAACGTATTACGCCGTTCTCGGTTTTGGGGTGTGACACTTGGTGTTAGACAATTTCATAAAAGACCACTCAAAAATAAAATGAGATTGTGTTAGGTAACAAGTAAGATCTTGAATATAAAGATTCACCGTCAATTCATTGTTGGTGTTGGATTGTGGGTTTCACTCAGAACGTGGTTTACGTATCTAAGATCATAAACACAGATTTTATGCAACCATAAACCTCAGTGGTAAAAGCTGAGAGTCTCAAGGGTTACAGTGGTGAACCAAAAGTTGATGGAGAATGTAAGGAGGGCGGTTAAGGAACTGAAAGTACCTCTGCTATATAAACGTGACAAAGCAGAAAACTCTTAACTCATTTGAGAAGAGTAAGGTAGCTCTTGATTTGAGTGGATTTTAACAGCCTGATTGGGAAGAAACGATAGGTATAGATCGAATCATTAAGGGCTAGCTCTTAGTCTTAGAGGATTCGGTCGACATGCATGTAACAACCGGATTTCCAGGGACATTATTGTGTATGTTAATCTTGAGATTTGAGGAGGGACTCGACGAGTTGAGGGACCAACTCGCCGAGTCGAGTCGAGATTGCCGCGTAGATTTAATGAGCGGACTCGACGAGTCCAAGGATGGACTCGCCGAGTAGGTACTGGGCAGAGAAAACCCTAAGTTCTGGGGTTGGATCCTATTTAAAGGAACTTATGACCTTGGGTGCGCCTCATATCTCTTGTGGGAAACCCTAAATCGCCATTGGAGCCAAGGAAGAGTTCTTGTGATGAAATCAAGTAATTTTGGTGTGATTTTTCAAAGGAAGTGAAGGGATTTAGCTACAAGGACCAAAGGAGGTTGTTATTCTGAGACATCCAAGCAAGGATCTCCATTCTGAGGTAGTATTTCGCCCCTTCCTTCTGTTTTGTGTAAAAGCCTTGAATCTAGGGTTTTCTTTACCCTTTCTTGGATATTATATGATGCATATGAGGTCCCAATGTGGAGAAAGTCTTAGATCTGGACCTTAAGAGGGCCAGAGAGTCCCAACCATTCTGCTTTATGTTGTTGCTTTGGAGATATGAGCCTAGGTTGCCATTTTAGAAGCTATTTCACCAAAAGAAGCCTTATGTGTGTTGCATGAGTGTAAAGATTGGACCTTTACGTGATTATTGAGCATTGGGAAGTCAAATCGATTGGTTAGAGAAACAGATCTGACCTCAAAAGGTCTTTTGAGTGTTGTCATGGAGGAAACTCGCCGAGTCCATAAGGGGACTCGACGAGTCGGGTCGGGTTGCCCCGCGATTCGTGACCAATGGTAACCCGTCGAGTGAAAGGTTAACTCGACGAGTCGAGTGAGTATTTATGAGGATTAAGAGGACACGCATGGACTCGCCAAGTCACACGAGTGCACTCGACGAGTTTGGTCAAAGTTTGACTGTTGTCTAGAGCTGACTTCAGTTGACCTTAGGGTTTTGGTCAAGTTGGTTCAAGAGAGGTCAGGGAGGGGTAGAATGGTCTTCTACCCATTCTTTAGAAATGAGGACAAGAGAAAGTATTGATTAGAGATGTTATTATGTTGATAGGAGGAGGCTAGGTCGGGTTATCGAGCACGAGAGGTTATCCGACATCGTACGAGGTGAGTCTTTTCACTATACTTTACCTTGAGTGGTAGTTATGTGTGACCGGAAGGTCTTATGTGCTTACATTGAGTATTGTGTTATTATGCCTTATGATGTGCATTATTTCTTTGTGATTTATGCTATGCGGAGTGTTACAGACTGGACCGAAGGGTCCAACGATTTATGAGGCTGGAAGGCTCAACCAGACCGGACCGGAGGGTCCAACGAGTTAGACCGGACCGGAGGGTCCAACGAGCTATGACCGGACCAGAGGGTCCAACGAGCTATGGGACCGGAAGGTCCCACTGAGACACATTGACCGGAAGGTCTCGCAGAGTTTCAGCCTCGAGTGGCTAGTTGTTGTGCGTGGTATTTTGGGGAACTCACTAAGCTTTGTGCTTACCGTGTTATGTGTTATGTGTTACAGGTTTTCTCAGGATCGCGGGACGGCACCGGCTTGATTGTACACACCAGAGAAAGAGTTATGTTTTGAGGATCCTGTATTATTAATGGAGTTGTGCTTTGTAATTTGAATAAACGAGATTTCTATACAATATGTTATGAAAAGTATGCGATTTTAAAATGAAAAATCTGTTTGAAAAATTATGGTGTTACAATGCAGCAGCATGCTTCTAGGGACACTTAACTAGTTCATATGAAAAGAATCATACCTGTCGTAGCTTCAAATTATGTTGCACTGAAATACTTGGGACCTAATTAAAAAGAACAAGCAAACAAACAAACCACACACACAAAACAAACTAAACAAAAAAAAACTTTTAATTTGAAATTTTCTGAAAAGTAATAAAAACAAAAAAATAAAAGAAAAAATATTTTTGGATTTTTGAAGTTTTCTGAAAAATAATAAAAACAGAAAAATAAACCAAAAGAAATTAGCACAAAACACTCTAAAAAATTAATAATAAAAATTGAAAGAGAAAATAGAGTAAGAAATAGACTTTAAAAAAATTAAACAAAATTTACAGCCGAAAGCAAACCTTAAAAGAATGAAGCGAAATAAGCCGAGCGATCGGTTCATTTCGGTTCCTTAAAATTCCGGAGCCGAAATAGACCGAGCATTCGGTTCATTTCGGTTCCCGAAAATTATGGAGCCGAAATAGACCGAGCGTTCGGTTCATTTCGGTTCCCGAAAAATCCGGAACCGAAATAGACCGAGCATTCGCTCTATTTCGCTTGTATAATTTTTAGAGAGAGATTTGAGGGTTCGGTACCGAATCTGCTTCTATCATTCCCAAACCTTGTAAAAATTTATTGAAGCTTGCTTCTGGTAAGGCTTTAGTGAATATGTCAGCCAGTTGATCAGAGGACCGAACAAAATGTACTTCCACTTTCCCATCTTCTACATGGTCCTTGATGAAATGGTATCTAAGTGCCATATGCTTAGTCTTTGAGTGTTGCACAGGATTATGACATATTCTTATCGTATTTTCTGAGTCACAATAGAGAGGTATTTTCTTCATGCTTAGTCTGTAGTCCCTCAGTTGGCTTTGTATCCATATCACTTGAGAGGTACAGGATGCTGCAGCTATATACTCAGCTTCGGCTGTTGAAAGAGACACACAGGTTTGCTTCTTGGACTGCCAGCTAACAAGTTTTCCGTCAAGGAATTGACATCCACCAGTTGTGCTCTTTCGGTCCAGACCGCATCCTCCAAGATCGGCGTCAGAAAAGGCTTGAACAAAAAATCTAGATCTAGCAGGGTACCAAAGACCGAGAGAGGAGGTTCGCTTCAGATAACGAAAAATATTTTTCACTGCCACCATGTGAGGTTCTCTTGGATTAGCTTGAAACTTGGCACAATAACAAACAGAAAACATAATGTCTGGTCTACTAGCCGTTAGATACATAAGAGACCCTATCATGTGACGATAGAGTGTTACGTCAACAGCAGGTTTTTCCAAGGACGGTGTTAACTTTGTGCCAAACGCCATAGGAACCTTCACTTTTGAATCTCCCGTCATACCAAACTTTCCCATCAAGTTATTCGTGTAGGCCTCCTTGTTGATAAAAATACCTTCTAGTCCCTGTCTTATATTCAAACCAAGGAAAAAATTAATTGGACCCATTGCGCTCATTTCAAATTTAGTCTCCATCAACTTCCTGAATTCAGTCGTTAAGCTAGGATTCGTGGAGCCGAAGATGATGGCATCGACATAAATCTGAACTATCATTAGATGTTCGCCTTCTTTCTTTTGGAAGAAGGTTGGGTCAACCGAACCTTGCTTGAATTTTGACATTTTAAGAAATCGAGTTAAAGTTTTATACCAGGCCCTCGGTGCTTGCTTCAGACCATATACAGCTTTATTTAACACATAGCAGTAATCATGGTATTTCTCATTCACGAACCCAGGTGGTTGCTCAACATACACCGTTTCTTCTAGTTCTCCATTCAAGAAAGCACATTTCACATCCATTTGGAAAACTTCGAAGTTTTTATGAGCAGCATATGCCAGAAAGATTCTAACTGATTCCAACCTTGCTACAGGAGCGAAGGTCTCCTCATAATCTATCCCTTCTTCTTGGCAGTATCCCTTCACCACCAACCGAGCCTTATTGTGTATAACGTTCCCCTCTTTGTCCAACTTATTCCTGAAGACCCATTTTAAGCCGAGCACTGAAGCATCCTTTGGAGTGGGAATCAACCTCCAAACTCGATTACATTCAAACTCATGGAGTTCATCTTGCATGGCTTGTACCCAATCAGCGTGATCAAGTGCAGCATTAACCATCTTCGGTTCGACTTTGGATACAAACGAATTAAACATACAGAATTCAACATTAGAGAATAATGCAGTTTATTTCTCTTTCAGTTGAGAACGTGTTAGAACCCGCTCAGATGATTCACCAATTATTTGTGCTTTGGGATGATCCTTAGTCCATTTCATTAGAGGAGGGTAATTTGGGTCATAGGCTGGATCCAACTCTGCATTTACTTCTTCTTCAAGTTCTGATTGATCACCTTCGTCATTTGTATTGTCTTTCTCCCCCTCAATTGGCGAAGTGTATCCCTTGTTAGGTTCAGAATTTTCTTCTTCTGTTGTAGTTGGATTTTTCCCCTCGATTGGACTATTATTGGGTGGGATCGGAGTTGGATGCTCCCCCTCGTCTGGACTTTTATGGGTTGGGGATGGAGTTGGATTCTCCCCCTCGTCTGGACTTTTATGGGTTGGGGATGGAGTTGGATTCTCCCCCTCGAAAGACATATTGGTTGTCTTTGGTGCAGATGAACCCTCCCCCTTGAACGTTGAGCTGTTGTTTGAAGGGTCAGTTGAGGGTTGACCTTCAGTCGGTTTAGGAGGTTCATTTTCCATTTCTTTTGCATCGTCATCAATGATCTTTTTCAGATTGTCGATTTTGTTGTCTGCTGCTTTCGCCTCTGAGTGTGCAGCCTTTTCTGGTTCATCAAATAGCCTTATGTATTCTTCAAACAGGTTGGAAATTGGAACCGAGACTTGTCCTGACTCAGGAAATATTTCCCCCAAGGCACTTTCGCTTCTTTGAACTTTCTTCATGTAGTTGTCATCAAAGGTTACATAGTATGTTTCTTCAATACGTTTGGAACGTTTGTTCAAAACTCTGTATGCCTTGAAGTGAGTGAATAGCCAAGAAAAATTCCCTCATCGGCTTTGACGTCAAACTTGTTTCAATTCTCTTTGGAATTGAAAATGAAGCACCTTGAACCGAACACGTGGAAAAATTTAACGTTGGGCTTTGGATTGTTCAGAATCTCATACGGAGTGATAGAGAATCGTTTGTTGAGTAAGGAACGGTTCTGAGTATAGCACGCGGTTGCAACTGGATCAGCCCAGACGTATAGCGGAAGAGAAGCGAAGCTTAGCATGGTTCGGGCTGCCTCACATAAAGAACGGTTTCGTCTTTCAACAATCCCATTCTGTTGTGGTGTATAGGGGCCGAGAAGTTGTGAGATATCCCCTTTTCAGCCAGAAAGTCCTCAAAATCTTTATTCTTGAATTCAAGCCCATTGTCGCTTCTGATATTCCTCACCAGCTTTCGCAGCTGCACTTCTACTTGCTTGATGAACATTTTCAACTTGGGAGTTGCGTCTGATTTCTGTTTAAGAAAGAAAACCCAGGTGAAGCGTGAAAAATCATCTACTATGACAAGAATGAACTTACTACCACCGAAGCTTTCGATAGCCGAAGGTCCACATAAGTCAATATGCAGAAGTTCAAGAGCTTCAACAATCTTTGTATTGATACGTGTAGGATGGCTCTTTCTAGTTTGTTTTCCTATCTCACATGTTGTACATAGGTGTTCCTTATCAAACTTGAGAAGAGGAAGGCCTAGAACATAATCACCAAGCACCAACTTATTAATGTCTTTGAAGTTCAGGTGTGATAGGCGTCTATGCCACAACCAGCTTTCATCAGTGTTCGCCTTTGACAGCAGGAATATTGTTGGTTTCCCTCGAATTGGGTTGAGATTTAAAGGATACATCTCTCCCTTGCGTTCAGACTTCAACAGAACCCTTTTAGATTGCTTCTCAATAATTTTTGATCCTTCATCATCAAATGAAACCTTCAAACCAGTTCCCACAACCAATTGTGATACACTGATGAGGTTATGCTGCAACCCTTCCACATAAGCTACTTTTCGAATTGAGAAGTCTTCGTTGGTTATCATTCCATATCCTTTGATTGTGCCATAAGAGTTATTTCCATAATTTACACATCCACCATCCTTAAGGAACCGAAATTCCCTCAGCTCTTCCATCCTTCCTGTCATGTGACGCGAGCAGCCACTGTCTATGTACCATTCGTCATCGAACTGCTCGTCACTTATAACCTGCAAAGTCAAGCAGATTTAGGAACCCAAAGTTTCTTGGGCCCTTGTGAGTCTTTTACAGAAAAAGGAATAGCAGTAGAAATATCAACCAAATAAGTTCTTTTTATTAGAGTTTTTTGGTCTTTTCTTTTGATGGTATACACCTTGATTTTGTTTTTATCTTGTTTAAATTGCGGTGTATTAGATGGTGTGTTGTTAGATGGTTTTGGGATATTCTTTTTAATCCTAGGGTTAGCTGACTTTTTCTTATTATTGATATCAGAATCTGAATCAAGCTTTCCCTTTCCTTTGATGTCCTTCACTGAATTCGATTTTCTTTGGGAGTAGGAAGGACCGAAACTCGACTTTCGGTTGTTAGCCTTGGCGTTGTGACCGAAACTTGACGTTCGGTTCTGAGCGCTGGTGTTGGAACCGAAACTAGACGTTCGGTTCTGAGCTTTGGAATAGTAAGAGCTTGGACTAAAATTTTCGTTCCCTTTTAGCTTTTCCTTTTCTTTGGCAATGGACTCTTTCTTGGAAGGAACATAGTTGGGGTTTTGAGATTGCCAATAACGTTTTCGCTCATTCAGATTTTTCATGTATCTTTGATTTTTTTGGCGTTTCTGTTCATCTAACTCCTTCTGAGATTTGTGAATATTAAAGCTTGATTTTGGCTTCTCCTTTTGAGTTTCGGCAGTCTTGGAAGGAACATTCGATGTTTTCTTTGGTTCTTCGGGTATCTCTTTTGTTCCACTTGTGCTTGGTTTGTCAAAACTTGAGGGTTTGTTGATGGGTTCTGCAATGTATCTACCTTTTACCCTCCATGAGGTTTGCTCCGATAAGCCGATGGTTTCGTCTGCGTTATCAATAGGGGCTGACCAGAAATAATCGTCGCACCCTTCAGCATTGTCTTTGTCGACCAAGATTTTCAATTCTGTTGTTTGTTTTGCAGTGACCCCTATAACAGCATATACCTGATTTGGCACAGTTTGAACCTTTTGATAAACCATTGCTTTCTCTTTGAGTTTCTGTGGCTTGTCCTTTGACAGGCGAGCGTATTCAACCGAGTTTTCAGATATGAGGGGTTTCTCATTCTCGGTTTTGCTTTTCATAAACTCAGAACAATCAACCACGTCTTCTACCGAGATTTCGCTCATCTCACTTTCCTCATCAAATTCAGACGTATTTTCTATATTCATTTTATGTTCTGAAATTAATTTGGCGTTAGACGAGTCAAACGGTTGAATGGTCTCGGACTTAATTTTTAACCTATCATTTTCATCTAAAAGATTTTTGAGCATACACTTATGTTCCTTAGAGTCAATGAAGGTCTCTATCTTGTCCAGTCCGATTTTATAAGCGATGGATGTCTCTTCTGAGGACATTATGGATTCACATTCAGCTATGACCTCATCCTCCTTAAATTCAAGGAAGGGTAAGATCATCTTATGAATCTTTTTCCCTATTTCACAACTTAAGTGCAACTGAGCAATATTTTTATATAAGCGTTTAGCAATTAAACAAAAAACATTCCTTTGTTTCAAAAACTTTAAATTGTCTCGTTGCAAATAAATAATTTCATCCCTAGCTCTATTTAACTCCGTCTCCTTTAGCTCAATCCACATCCTTCTCTCCTCACTCTTTGAAGACACCCTGCTGAGTTGGTCAGTTAGGTTAGAGTTCGCTAAGCGAGTTTGCATGAGACTACCACTTAAGTTAGAAAAATTAAATTTTAATTCATTTAATTCTTCTTCATAATTTGTTACTGGAACTTTAAGTTATTCAAGGATGGATTGTACCTTTTTGATCAGCCGATCACAGTCGTTGATCTTCTCACTCACGGGCTTGGCTGCAAAGCACTTGTCCTCAGTTAGGTTCGGCTCCTTACTCGCACTTTCGGTTGGTCTACCAGCTGTAACTATCAAACATTTTCCAGTCAAACCTGTATCCTTTGCCACATAATCTCATCCATGTATGGGCTTTCTCACTTCTTCATCCTCAGAATCGGTTGACCAGACTTCAACGCCACCAAACTCATCTTCATCCGTATTTTCCTGCACAATCAAGGCATTCATTGAGCTGTTAGTTGCCTTCTTTTTCTTGATCTCTTCCAACTTTCGCATGTAATATGCCTCATCATCTTCACCATCTCTTTTCTCAGCCATCTTCCTCGGCATGCAATCTTTGGCAAAGTGGTTCTTGCCATGACAGTAATTGCAGTCGAAACCAGAGTCTCCTGCAAGCTTGCTCTCCTTTTTGTCGTCATCCTTTTGACAAGAATTCTTCGCTTCATCTTTCACTTTCTCAGAACTGTAACTTCCCTGCCAGTTTCGGTTCTTATTGACAGGGAACTTCTTTTGTGCAAACCTTTTTGGATTGGTAACCATCATTGCATACTCTTCGCTTGTAAGGTCACATTCAGACATATCTGACTCCTCCTCTTCTTCTGCAACACTTTTGCCTTTTGAGACAAGGGCTAACGATCCCACACCCGAAACTACCTTCGCCTCCTTGGTTACCACACTCTCATGGGATTTAAGTATGCCCACAAGTTTCGCTAGTGAGTAAGATTTGAATTGTTCGAGAGCTTTCACTGTTGAAACCACTGCCATCTATTCTGGTCTCAAACCATTCATGAAGGTTACCTTTTGCTCGATCAATTTTCTTTCTATACCATGCTTGATCATCTTGCTAAGGAGATGATTGAAGCGATCGAAGGTTTGTATCAGTTTCTCTTTAGGTTTCTGTTCGAAAACTCCAAATTCAGAGAGTAGCAAGGTTTGAATAGAGTGTTCTAGATCTTCATCGGTTGAATAAAGTTCCTTCAAGCTATCCCAGATTTCTTTAGCCGTCGTGCATAAACCAACTAACTGAAAAGTGTCAGATTGCAGAGCGAATCTGATCATTCTCATGGCCTTCACATTACATAGCAACATGTCCTTTTCATCCTGTGGCATCTTATCTACGTCCGCCACGAGCTTATTATATTCCTTTTGAGTCTTCACTGTCGTGTTCGTTCCAGAGTGAACAAACGGCCCAAGTGTGATTGCTTCCCAGATGAGATAACCATTATCTTCAGATCCAACCACGTAATCTTCAAGGTGATGCACCCATACTTCATAGTCTTGAGTGTAAAGAATGGGTACCCTTGTAGTGGATCCAATGTTGTTGGAGATGTTGATGGGATTAGTTTGAGAATCTTCGTGAGACATGGTGAGCCTTTCCTTAGAACCGCTAGAATCTGACCTGTAAACTTGAGATTAGGGTTTTATCAAACACAAGAGTTACCGTCAACAGGAAGAAGATGGCTTCTTTATATTCAATAAAAGCAAAAACCCTAAAGAATTCATAATACCGAAGGAATGTGTATTGATCACACAGTTTCCTGCTCTGATACCAATTGTTAGAACAATGTTCTAGTAAGATCGATAGATTCTAAGCAGAAAAACAATTAAAGACGTAATGATGAACACAGGAATGGTTTAACTGATGTCGAACGATTAAACTTTAACACCTCAGAAGAGCTCGATTAAGAACTTCGACTGTAGAGGTGTTTAGGGTTACAAAGCAATAATAACTATATTCACGTTAGTATCTAAGGCATACATGCATGCACTATTTATAGATAAATCCTATAATAATCACGGATGGACAGGCCCAATCCGGATATACTTTACTAAGCCCATGACACAACATAACATACCTAACAGGTTTATAACACTTGTCAAATGTAGAGTAAAATGTTTTCTACTCTTGTACATTTGGAATGGGTAAATTGTGATGTTTTGGATAAAACAAATACCAACTAAGGCCAATTGTGTGAAGTGTTTGTCTTGATAAGAATCTGCATTAACTCTTGAATATTCTCTTTGTCAAGGAATGGTTCTTGACAAGAGAATCTTATATGTCAAGAGGTCAGTGGGAATCTTAAAAGATCTTGAAAAGTTTCAAGAACTAATCAAGAATAAAACCTGTTGTCTATCACTAGCACACGACTTGAGGTTTATAGCCCATCATGTTGACATATTCTTGTTTCTGTGCCCATTCTAGTTAAAGTTGACTATGCATATAAGTTATATGAGTTCTCAGATGTTTGCATAACTACTTGGAAGCAATGGTAAGCCCTTGTGCTGCCAGATGGCAAGAAGTTAAGATTAAACAATTTCAGTCCATATGAGTTTGGATTTGTCACTAACCTTGTCTTGTGATGATGGTTATGACAAATTCACATGGATAGGAACACATACACCATTAAATCTAAGTGTCATAAGGTTTCTCTCCGATTCATGAAAATGATGGTGAGGAAACGCTTTCACTAAGTAGATTTTAAGTAGATAGCAATTGTGATATTTGCATTCTCAAAGTCGTTAGTGGAGCGTGTGTGGTTAACCGTCACACTAACATGGACTTGTGAGATAAGGCAAAGGTCTAAACAATTGAGACTATGATTATGACATCCCTTTTCATAGTTCTAAAACTGTTTAGACACACATGTGAGCTATCTAAGAAAAGGTGTATGATTTTGATAAAGTCTTATTAAAGCATCTCGTATCAGAAATCTGAACTTTGGTAAGAAAGTCATAAAGTATTGATTTCTAAAAGTCCAACTGATTTCTGGATACATGTCAAAGCTAGTGGGAGCATAAGTGTTATGCTGATAATTATCATGTTAGTGGGAGCATGATTATTATGTTAGGTGTTGCAAGTTAGCAATGTTAATTATAGAAAACAAAAGTTTCAATTTGCAAAATGTACTTTGCAGGGTTTGAAAAATTGTTTTACTATAATTAAGGGAGAGGAAATTATACTTCATTTCAAATCAAAAAGCTTAGATTGTGAGATTTTAATCAAATTTGGTCATGATTACATTATTTGCGTTCTAAAATTCGATTATGATTACGGCATCCCTTTTCATAAGCTGAATTATGAGAATATGGAAAATAGAAATAGAAATATTATAGCAAAAGACTGGTCTAGTATCATGTCTTTATGTGAGACATCATGAATCGTGTCCCATATGCTTCGAATATAGGATAGATTACATGTGCTATAATATTCATTTGTTCTAAATTTTTCCAAATGCCTAAGGCATTAAGGGGGAAAAAGTACTTAAACTGGATATGACTAAGATGATTAAGCAATTGTCGAGGAAAATCTGAGGTTTTCCAAAGATTGGTTTCTCATGGACAATTAGAAGTATAAGTGTTAATTTTGGAAGGACCATATTGACATATTCTGGAAGGAGGCAACTCTTGTTCAGAAGTGATAGTCAAAATGGAAATGTAGAAATGTTTCCAGAGGTGGAAGGTGTTCATTAAATCTGTGTAAGATTAGAAAACCTAATGCAAGAAGGATGTTCAAAGGAATGTACTTTGAATTTGAGACTTCATTTCCATGGAATTGCTCTCCATTGGAATACTTTGTAAATGTCTGTTGCCAAGTCTTTGTGACTTTTGTGCACAGTCATTACAAGAAAATCAATGCATATAATTTTAGAATCTAACAGATTTTAGTAAATGGCAAAGAATCTTGTATTCTTACATTTGCGGTAAGGATTTGGGATTGTGAAATGAGTACCATTGGAATCATGTTCAATTGGTCTATTTCACAAAGTAAGGATCATAGACAAACATAGTGTGCATACTTGGAGTATGGCATAACTATTGTTTGGACAAATATAGTATGCATGCTTGGAGCATGGCATGACTATTGTTTCAGTTCAAGTATTAAGTTGATTATTTGAAACATTATGCAATGAATAGTGTGTAATCAATATGGTGATTAAATAAAAAGTGTCATTCTTGGACCTTAAACCCACCTAGCCTCTTGTTTAAGCCTTGGAACACTTAACCACTTAAGACATCATAGCTTTAAGCCTCAAATGGAGACCCATTAGAGAGTTTAGGGTCAGGAGTAAACTCCATCAAGTATGGTCCATAGACCATAAACTCAATAGTAATGCCTTACACTCCTTTGTTGCAACCCAATAGCCTCCTAACACTTTGACTAAAGTGTTTTCCACGCCTTAGAATGTTATACTTTCCTAATTAGTGTTATAATCACTAATTGTTATATACATATGTCTTTATATGTATTAGGATCATTGTGTGTGTTTAAGTCTTCACTTAACACCAAGCACTTGTCTGACACTTCCATCCGATCCACTCGCTACAGGTGAGTTCATACCCCTTAATCAATCTTTTAAATGTTTTTAAATGCTTTTATGGGGAGGAATACAAGTTGAATCATGCTAGTTATCATATCAATCACATGTGATTAATAACCAGCATGCAAATGGATTTACTACACTTTTAGCTATTTTACCAAGCAGATTACTTTAAAGGGGCTTTCTCAAACGTTTTTACATGTTGAAACTCTTTAAGAAACTGTCTTACAAATTGTATGTTTCCTTTCAAAATCTGTTACAGTTGTGTTTCAAACAAAGGTTTTCTTACACTTAAACTGTCTTGTCAAACTGTTTTCAAAGCATTTTATAAACTGACATCAAGTCATAAATTCTTATTTATTAAACTTTTCAAAGGTTTTACAAAACTTCTTTTATACTTTTATATTGTTAAATGCATGCCTATATATGTATAGTTATATAGGAAATGTTTAAAGGACTTAGAACGGTTAGCTCACCTTATTTCCTTTTCCTCGTTGGGATGTGGCCTTAGGGTAACGGTTATTCGTCCGAATGTCATCTAAATATTAGTTATATATCATGTATACCTATATAGACATAAAAGTTCCATCAGTCAATTCAGTACCTTTGGGTAGCAAAGGTATACTTCCGATTATACTCGTACATTACTAACTAACTATAATAGGTATAGTTAGGAGATACTACTTGCCATTCCTAGTACAAGGAATCACACCAGAGTCAGTTCATTCATGAGTCTATACTAATACATCAATATGAAGAGATACTAATACATCAATATGAAGAGATACTAATACATCAATATGAAGAGACACTAATACATCAATATGAAGAGATACTAATACATCAATATGATGAGATACTATTACATGGATACTTGTACATAGATACTTCTACATGGATATTGTCACATTGATACTATATGATGAGATACTATTACATATTATATGTATAGATACTATTATATATATACCTTACGGGACTAACCATTCCTACACCCAGTTGTTAGCTACAGAGGAAAATACACATCTACGGATGTCTACGGTTAATACTATTCGGCAATTACTATGCCGTGATTGTCCTAGTACCAAAGGATAATACCTCAGTTATTATATTATTACCTTTATTTTGTGACACATTCACATAACCGATAAGGTAGATTAGATTTGTTTATCCTAGTACCAAAGGATAATACTTCAGTTATTATATTATTACCTTTATCTTGTGACACATTCACATACCCGATAAGGTAGATTAGATTTGTTTATCCTAGTACCAAAGGATAATACTTTAGTTATTATATTATTACCTTTATTTTGTGACACCTTCACATAACCGATGAGGTAGACTAGATTTAAATAATAATAGTTGTGCAAGGAAAAACCTTCACTTATGTAGAAGTTCAAACTTTCAAAACATTCGGGTCTTGGTAGAAGACTACCTTTTATACTAGTAGGAAATATGGGATTTTCTAGGGTTTTCTCACTTATATCAAATGTTTCATCAACAATTGCATGTCTTTCATAACAGCTTTCCAAATCAATGACACTAAAATACTTATGAATTCACCAGCTTTATGCTGATCTACACTTTCAAAGTAACTTGTATTCTCAGGTCGCCAGTAGACAGGTACGATGACCAGGTTTTGAGAAGACGGAGCACAGACAAGACTCGTCTTTTATTTTGATTACCTATTTTGGTGTCTTATTACAATGAAAGAACACTCATGTATTAAAAACTTTACTTTTAATGCAATGGATGATGTTGTTGCTTGTTTACTACTTTACACTGTTGTAATACATTACATGACGTCCTCCACCCCAGAACGTTTCCGCCGTTCTTAGGTTTTGGGGTGTGACAGAGTTCGACAACGGCTTTAAGAGCTACGATTACTAGTCGGGTTGTGAAGTCGTACTTGCAATAATAGTTGTTAGACTTATCCAAGTGGGAGACTATTGGATTAGTGTCTATATCCAAAACTATAATTGGTATGTACTTGACCCGACCCGGCATGGTCCATTTGGGTTGCACTTCACCGGAACAATTTGTATGGATAGACTTATGAGAAAAGGATATTTATGATTTATTAATATATTATAAGTTCTAATATATTAATAAGAAATCATATTATTTAATTAGTATTGATCAAGAATTAATTTGGAATTAATTTAGTGATCAAAAGAGCTAGTTAAATATGGACTCATATAGTATGGGCTAATGTTATTTAGGATGGGCTAAGCCTACATGGAAGTCCTTGGATCCTAAGTAATGTGGAAAGTCATGGGTATTAGGGTTTACCCTAATCATGCATACTATATAAATGAGTCATTGGCTCATAAAATTGGCGCTAGTGTGTGTAATAAGAAAGAGAACCGATTTTGTGAGCATCCATACTTTCTCTCAAGTCTAACAATTTGTTGGTGGTGATTTGTGATTCCACTTGAGGCATTCACACTATTGGTGTTAGGCTCTTAAAGCTCCAAATAATCAACTACACTAAAAGGTATGTATTCTATCTAGTTTTTGTTATGCAAATACATATGATCATATGCTAGTTAGGGTAACACCTTGGAAACTTCAAGTTTGCATGTATAATAGAGAACACATAAATCCAAGGTATTTAGGGTTGCATGAACACCTTAGGAGTGTTAGAATGCTCAAAACCCATCAGAAATAGGTCTGATGGCTAAAACAGGTTGTCTTGCATGTTTATGGTTATGTATGTTATGTGGTATTTTGGGGAACTAACTAAACTTTGTGCTTATGGTTTCATGTTTAAATGTTTTCAAGTACTTTTCGTTCCAAAGGGAAGGCCTCGACTTGATTGCACTCCATCCCCTAGAGTTTCATTCCAGACTATCGATTTATAATTTTACTCTAATGTTTGAGCAACATAATATTCTGATTGGCTTTTGAACAAATATGGAATGATTTTGGTGGTTGGAAAATGAAATTTTTACTTAGTATTGTTAGGATATTACAATTTTCTTGAGGTGTATATGGGCATGAAAAATGAATTTTAATGCCCTTATTGGAAGAAAAAGGTAATTAGGGATTGATTATTAAATTCCCAACCATTATTAGATTGAAAATGTTTTTGCACATAAGCATGAAATTTAGAAAAAAAAACATCAAAGACATCGAATTTGACACGAATGGAAAAACCCACAAAAAATAAGTCAAGCCATCCAAAAAAAAGAACATAGTACTTGAAACCACTCATACTAGAAATAGGAGATGTCCATAAGTCAGAATGAACTAATACAAATATGTGAGACGTTTTGGTAGTAGAAGACGAAAAAAGCAAACGAAAATGTTTCCTATGTCGACAAACATGACAATTGGGAAGTTTATTAGTTGAACTAAATATAAATTTACGAGAATGTAAAAAGTCCAAAACATAGTAGCCAGGATGACAAAGCCGTCTGCGCTAGGTAGGGAGAGAGACACCAACGAAGACAGTGGCAGAAAGACAAGTAGCATGCGATGGAACGACAGGATAAAGGTCACCAACACTATCACATCTTTGAATGAATGCACTTGTTTTAAAGTCCTTCACAGTTAAACCAAAAGGGTCAAAAGCGATAGAAATATAGTTATCAATGGTGAATTGAAGAAAGAAATGTTGTTGCGGATAGGAAACTGGAGGCTAATATTAAAGTGCTTGGAGTTCGCCTGAAATGGCTATTGAGAGGCGTACACAAGGCTGGAGACTTCTGGCAAAGGATATGTTGCGTATGGAAACTATTGAGATAAGATCGACTGCTAACCGAGAGCTTGCATATATAGGGGCATCGGAGGAGGAAGTTGTGGATGCTAGGAGTAGAGTGTCTGCTGAGGAGACACAAACGGAAGAAGTCTCGGATGGATTTATTGGTTCGGGTTAGGCTGCGGATGTAGATTCTTTGAGCTAGTAGGTGTGTGACCGAAGGCAGCAGGGGGCTGGTGTAATGGTGTGTTTTCGAATATTCCAATGAAGGCCAGTTGCGGGTCTATAGAACTCCCATGAGAATTATTTTGGGAAGTATTTCTAGTATTGTTTCGTTATTTGTTCCATTGATTTTTTTTATTTTCCTGAATTGTTGGATGAGGAAAAAACAGTCGCACTTTGAGACACAGACGAATCAATTATAGCATTGGAAGCTTCCTCTCGAGATTCAAGCAATAAAAGCATGTTTTTGATCTCAAGGAAGGGGGAAAGGCTTCGTGTTAGTGATGACATAAACAATATTCTTAAATGAAATCAATAATTGCCTCAATATTTGGATTACTAACTCAATTTCGGTGATCAGGGAATCAACATCTTTGAGATCATCCGCAAGATTCTTTAGTGTGTCACAAAACTCCGTTATTGAACTTGAACCCTTCTTTGTATTTCGAAAATGATCTTACAATTGTAACATGCGAGACACTTTGTTGTTTTGAAAAAATTCATATAACTTATCTTAATAGTCTTTGATGGTGCAATCGTCTCTAAAGTTTATTTGGAGCAAACCAGGATCACAAGTATTATAAAGCCAAGATTTGATACGAGCATCCACTTCACCATCATCACCCTTTGGAACTCATTTTCCGGACATATAACCATAAAACAAAGTACATCTACACATATTTGAAAATAGACCCATCAACATTCAATTTAAAACCGAATTGGTTGTACATGTTTGTAAGAGTGCACACAAGACTTTGTTTTGAGGGAGACAGGGTGGAGGACGAACAATGATTACCTTAGGCATCATGCAATCGTGGTAAGTGATTGATCATATCATAAATGAGTGCAGCAAACGAGTTGGTGATGAACAGCGAACATAAGAAACAAGGTCGATTAACTGTGATGCAGGTCTGAGAGGAATTGACAATACAAAGGGGACAATCGGCTTGCAACCGACAGGGAAGAGAACCCGGTTCAGAAGAGTGATTGTTGTAGTGAAGTCATATGGGAAACGAACACAAGTGATGCCACCAGGCATAGAAAGAATCGATGAGCAATTGGAACATCCCCTGTGAACAAACCCAAACATCCGTAGGACTACATCTTTCTAACCTCTTGCCTTCTCATTAAATACAATAGCATGCAATATACATAGGATTTAAAAACACGTCTACCTAGTCAAAGCAACAAATCAGGAGCTAACTAACCGTATTTATACTATTCTAAAAATCTGCAAAATAAACGTGGCGTACATGGCCTTTACTTATTCAAACTGTACAAGAAGGACTAAAATACCCCTAAGGATAATTACGTGATTGACTCAGTTTAGATTAACACCAACATTCTCCTTCTTAATCCAAATTGTTTCTGTGAAACTTCTTTCTTTCTCTCGGTCTCTCTTTCTCAAGTAAACCATCGGTCTCGTTTACCTCCTTCGGTCTTCGGTCTAGTTGCCACCCGGTCTTGAAGCTTCTCATTCGGTCTTGCTTCTTTCTTTCATTCTTCCTTCTGATCACCAAATTAAAGTGACCGGACTTGTTGCATGCTTTCATTCCTCTCAACATGCCTGCTTGTTTTCTTCCTCAATAGCCATCTGCTGCAATCTCCGAGATCGAACCATGCACCATAGTCGGACCTTCATCTATCAACACCATTGTAAGCCTTTAATGCCACAGCCGAACTAGAACACATCATAGCCAAGAACCACTCTGGTTTGATCCTCCTTTTTCTTTCTTCTTTCTTCTGTCTTTCTTCTATCTTATGTCTTCTTTCTCCTTTCTCCTTTCTTCTTTCTTTCTTTCTTCTGATTAACAAACATGATGTTGCAATTGGCATTCTCCTTCTTGTTAGGAACCAGGTATGAACCTGGGGGCTCTGATACCAATTGTTCGAACATCCCCTATGAACAAACCCAAACATCCGTAGAACTACATCTTTCTAACCTCTTGCCTTCTCATTCAATACAATAGCATACAATATATAGAGGATTTAAAAACACAGTCTACCTAGTCAAAGCAACAAATCAGGAGCTAACTAACCCTATCTAAACTATTCTAAAAATCTGCAGAATAATCGTGGCCTATATGGCCTTTACTTATTCAAACTCTACAAGAATGACTAAAATACCCTAAAGATAATTACGTGATTGGCTCAGTTTGGATTAACACCAACAGTAAGCACTAGGAACACGACAGAAAAATGTTCAGGGAAGAGTACAACGCATAAGAGATGGTAAGAAGCCGGAGCTTATACCATGTTATTTGGTGAGACATCTACACTATACAGTTTATATAAAATACAATATAAACTAACACGGCACGGTAACATCCCCAATATAAACTAACAAAGACTTCAACAGGTAATTACAAAAGTACAATTACAAAATGCTATGAATAATAAGTTTCATAGCCATGTAAACATATATCAACGACAACTACGAGTACAAATTGAACACCGCCGAAACGTTATAGTTTGACTCGTAAAAGGGGATGACTACGGAGAAACGGGAAATGGAAAAGCAAAACAAACTAAATTAAATTATATAAAACTTTAGTTTAAGAAAGGGGAAATTAGAGAGACGGTGCATGGCCACAGATGACGATCCTATAGAAGTTAAAATAAGATAATCAAACAACAAATGGTTACTAAACTTTTTTACGTTATTAGTTTAACAAGCTAAAATTCTCTACTTTCGTATATGTTCTGCTTAATTTGGTTCAAAAGAATCATATATATATATATATATATATATATATATATATATATATATATATATATATATATATATATATATATATATATATATATATCCTTTACAACTATATAAACAACCAAGACACGGCGGCAGCTGCTAGACCCAACCCACAAAGAGACAATATCCCGAATACTATGAAGAAGAGGAGGATACTGATCGGAATCCATAGCGGGCTGGTGATGATGATAATGGGTGCAAAACATATGAAGGTGATGATGGTGGTGGTGATGGTAATGCCGGAGAGAATGAGTAAGATTCCGCTGGAGAGGAGTAACACCATAATGCCCATGAGTTGTGTTGATGCCGGTGAGTGGGGTCGCTGGACTCTACGGAAGGACGCTCCTCCATCTCCGGTGATGGTAGATTTCGTTTGTTTCTTAAGTTGGCCTCGGCCGGTGACGTTATACGGATCGGCCATTTGTTGTTAGACTCGTCGTTTGATGGATAAGTTGTTTTTGAAGATGATGATGGGAAAATTATTTGGGGACACGTTAACTGGTAATCAGACATGCAAAGGTGACACGTGTGGCGATAATTTCCAGGAAGTTTGTTTTCTTTGACGTAGGAAAACATGCTGTTATCATTTACTTTTTGGATATATAACAACTTAACGTAAACATGAAAAGGTTGGGAAAATGAACCCTTCAAAAAATCTTAACTATGGCTTTTTTTTTTTTTTTTTTTAATTTAACGAATTTAATATTTTATCTAGAAAAACCAACTAAATTATACTTTTGTTCCATGTTTTAAAAACCAGTTTTTTAGTTGAACCGGTATGGTGGCCGGCTCCCGGTTCGACCGCCGGGTGAACCGGTTTCTATATTTTTCATGTTTTTTTCTATTTTCCTACACATACGTACATATATAAATTATGAATTTGATGTTTACAAGTTTAAACTTTAAAAATACACATAAAAATAAGTTGTAGATGAATCCAAATAAATTAAAATAACACATAACCATAAGTTTTAGTATTTTACATCAATCTATATACGTCAAAAAGAAAATAAATTATAATACCGAAATTAAATATAATTTTAGATGAATACAAACACATCAAAAAACTTTATAACATTTACCATATGTTTTTATTTAGAGAAAACTAAATAAATTTGAAAAAAATCACCAAAGTTTATTATGTAAATGGTTCTTTTTCATGTGTTTTTATTCGGTTTAACCGGTTCAACTGGCTTATTTTGACCGGTTCAACCGGGTTTTTCTAAAAACCGGCTGATTCAATCAGGTTCAGAAATCAATGTAAAACCGGTGATAGTTGAACCGCTCTCTCTCCTGATTCCCGGTCCAACCGGCCGGTTCAAACTGGTTTTTAAAACATTGCTTTTGTTCAATTATTATTAGGCTAAACCGACTAATGAAAGTTATCGAACAAAATGACTTTTGATGTGGAATTAAATATCTAGAAAATGATTTTTTAAGACCAACGAAATTTCGAAACCATTCGAAAAACTCCATTCATGTTTTATATGTTCAAAGAAACCCAATGAATTTAACATTTTGTCTAAAAAAACCCAACGAACTTACATTTTTATTGAATTCTCATTAGAGACAACCAGATTCATTAGGTATACAATTATTTAGCAAATAACATGACATTATATTTAACTAGATAAAGTTCACCCACGCCATTGGCAGGGATTTAAATAGTCGGGAGTTTAAAAAAAATGTTTTTTTTTATATAATACCCTATATTTAGCCCAAAAGTGCAACCTCTATGAAGAGCATTAGTTATTCACATCCATTCGCACACAAACTCATTCGGTCAAAATCCAAAATTGTAGCAAAGGGCAATGTAAAAGCAAACAGATTTAACTAACAACCAAGAAAAAAATGGATCTTCACAACACCGTAACCAACACCACCCTCTCTATTCACCATTCCCCTTCACTGAAATTTAACAAAATAAAATCATAAATCAAATTAAAACTTAATAAAAAAAAACTAAAATTAAAATGAATCACCAACCTCTGCATTGTCAATTTGACCACCGGTTTTACCACCACCATCGTGTTTGTGTGAATCTTTTGTAACAATAAAAAACTTATTCAAAAAACAAAAATAATAATTATAAGTTATCATAAAAACAAAAAAATACATAAAATAAACTAATATCCTTCCTCTGTTCAGACGATATTAGAAAAAAGTATTTACCTCTATCTTTTGAATTTTTAACCATAAAGAAGCCTTTTCTCCACAAGATACGTATGATTAAAAATACAAAAAAAAAAAAAAAAAAAAAAAAAAGCACTCGTCTACCAACAATGGCTTACTATTAAACTAACTGCAATCTTTTTCCCATAAACAGGGGGTCGAAATATGTACAACAATGCATGATCCAGTTGTGTGCTTAAATGTTCCAGCCTTTCTTTAACTTTTTTTTCCATATATTCTTTAAACATCAGTTATCATTTATCCAACAACACCTAAAAAAAAAAACAGAGGTTTAACGAATCTTATCTAAAGAAACACCCAATTGGATAACAACTTCTTCTATATCTATATCTGATTCCCTTGCTGTGAAACATGCAAACAACTTATAAAGAATTGGAAATTTCACATAATAAAACTAAAAAAACAAACTAAACAACTTACAAACTGAGTGGAAGTTACAAATAATCCATCACCATTTTATCAACTCCATGATCAACATCATATTGACTAGTGAACTACCAAATCACAAAGTTAACATGACACAAAAAGTGATATTTGTGGTGATTAAACCTGTAGAAAAGAGTTTAAAAGGTCTACCGGATTTGGTGGAGCAGTTAGGTATGATTGTGTGTTAATCCCAGAAGTTGGCATACGCTACCAGCTTGTTGCTTCTATCGTATACAAACAAAAGATTTTCAATCACTTTTATTTGAAACTCATGAAATCATAGATGATCAAACGAACCATGTTTGAATATAAATCCCATGCAATACGGATCTCTATTCTTCTTTCTTTCATGATGCTGAATTCCCACAAGCCGATGGTGAAACGCAGATGTTATTCTTAACTCCGCATTGTTGTGCTTTTCTGCACTACATAAGTTCCAAAAGCAACTGAACCCATTAAATGGTTAAAAAGAACAAGCAATAGCCAACTTTTTACGAAAAAAGTATTTGATCATACAAGGTCCAAAGGTAAAGAGCAAATGGATTTAGGGTTTAACAAATAATGTAAGAAAAAAGTTAACATCCCCTGAAACTTTCAATTCAGCTAATCATAGAGCTTCAATTTAAAAATAAAGAACATACCATTATCGTAATCAAATATCAACAAGACAATAAGTAAAAACTTAATTTAATCAAGAGTATAAGAAAAAAGACCTGATTATCAGGAAAGAGAAAGAAGCATTCTTTTCATCCATACTTGTAATTATCAAACGTCAATATATTAGGAGGAACACTTGAATATATTTTCCCAGCTTAAAAACAACTTGATTAACTAAGATATGCACTCAAGCTAATAACGATAACAAATTGGAAGATTAACTAAATTCGATTAAATGTTTAGATTTGCCGTTTCAAAAAAAAAAAAAAAAAAAAAAAACGTTTGATGAGTAATAGTTTAGAAATTGAAACACGTGTCTATTAAACCATTTGAACTCTCCAACATGCAGCGTAGGTATTTCGAGAAAAAATAAGTAGAAGTCACATAGAATAGAAGTGAAAAAGAGGACTTCTTACCTGGTTAGAAGTTGTTAATTGAAGTGGTGGTAGACGATGATGATGGTGGAGAGCAAAGAAATATCGACCGGTGGAGTTCACATAATCGATTTAGTAGACAGTGCAGTTGGAAGAGATCGATCTGCATCGGTGGCATCTAGGGTTCAATTGATTTGATGTCGCCCAACGACGGCTAATACCATCGTCCGAAGACGGCTACCGCCTGCCGGCTCGTATCTCAGCCTCTGCCTTCCGCCTGCCACCAAAGACCGGAGGGGACCGCCTCAGATCGTTATCATCAGAAGGGTACGAAGCGACTGTGGAGAAGGATCCAGAAAATAAGAAAAATACAAATTTTTTTTTGTTTAAAAGAAATTGAGGCGGAATCAGCTCAAATAAACGTTAATTCATAAAAGGTCAATAGCATCGAGAGAAAATCGCTTCGAATACCTTAAGAACACGCGTTGTACTAAATTTTGTTTTCTTTTCGTTTCGTTTTCGATTCTGATTTTGAAACCCATACAGTGAGTGTGTGGACAGGTTCGGAAGATGAAACTGTCCACCGCCATGGAGGAGACATCTAAATATGAATGGAGGTTGCGAAGGAGGATAGGATGGAGGCGATAGAGAATGGTTGTTGTCGGTCAGCAAAAGATGGAACGAAGCCTACATTCGATTTAGTGGAGGAAGACTCAGTTAGGGAGGAGGGAGTCATTCCCTACACTCTCACGTTACTTTTTCTCTTTTATTTTTCTTCATCTTTTCCAACTCACAACATACGGAAACTCTATCTTTTTTAACCCAAAATACAAAACAATCAAAGGTAAAATCTTAATTAGCAAAAGAGTTACAAACGGTACCACTCCTGCTTCAACAGATTTGTTAATTGGTTTCACTAACCCACTTCATCATCTCTCTACTTTCTCTCTCATTTTCTCTTGTACCATGTGTTTTAAAACTTGTACCTTAGTTGTTTTGTATTTTTTTTAATTGGGTGGGTTGAGTGGGTTGAGAAAGATAGGATTTCCGTCTGTTGTGGGTTGGGAAAGATGAAGAAAATTAAAAGAGAAAAAATGATGTGGCAGTGGGTTCGGTGGGTTGGGAGGGAACGACTCCCTCCTCCCTTAGGGAGATGAAAAAGTGAGCGGTTCGACAGCAATCCAATTCTTATTGGATTAGACAGTGTTGGAACCTGAAAGTGAACCTTTAGCAATCCTAAGTACATATTCTGAAGGCTGTTGGTTCCGAAGGAAGATGTGATCCGGAACCTGTCCGGAGCTGGAGAAAAGGAGTGAAGTATTTTGAAGAGGAACACATTCCGGAGTAGATCCTAGATTCCGGAATGCATGCTGATCCGGACCAAACTTTCATCTCCGGAACATTACTTGTCCGGAATGAAATTGTTTTGTCTCTTGTGCATTTATTACTTTTGTCTTGTATTTTGATGTAACGTTTCATAGGACTTAGTCTAAAGTTGATTTAGGACAATCAGAATGTCAGACTTGTATCTTTTGTCCGGTCCTATGTAAACACTTGGGTTAATTCACTGTAACATTCTCTCCTATATATAGGAGCATTCAATACAAGTCAACTACGGATCTTTCACTCACTTTTGGCATTTACTCTTATCTCATTTAAAAACATTCTTCTTGTTCCTCATTTATTAACTTTACCTTGATCACTGTTTACTTGTTCTCAATTAATGTCTTGATCATTTGTTGAATTGATTATCTAAGACTTGACTGGTCTTTCCAGTCTCGACTTGAACATTCATTATTAAGCAGACATTGATCTCAAGCATTCACTCAAGGTTTGAGTTCTCAAACCTTGTCCCTGCGCAAAGATCTTGTTCTCACAATTGGTATCAGAGCCTGAGTGGTTGTCCTTCGAATCCATAAGATCAGATTATAGTTGGTTTGAATTTACCTTGGTATTTCAACCATTTCTGTGTTAAGGATAAAAGTTCTTCTATATACCACTTAAGCTTGAAGATATCTTGACTTCAATGGCTGCTCAAATCCTCAACAAATGATTTCAATGCAAATCGCAAACAGCGTGGGTGGCCCTACACGTGCCCCATTGCTAGTTGTGGAAGAATATGATCATTGGAAAGTTAGAATGGAAAGGTTTTTACTAGCCAAAGAGAAAGGTGAACAAATGTGGAGATCCATCAAAGAAGGCCCTCATGTTCCTGTAAGAACAGTTGTAAGAGATGCAGCTGCTCAGCTCATGCGAGAGGATGAAGTTCGTCCAGCCCCTCTAACTGCTGATGATATTGAGAAGCTGCATGTTGATCAAGTCGCCTTCTCAGAAATGGTGTTTGGTGTTCCTCCATCACTCTTTGAGCACATCAAGCTATGCAAATCAGCCAAAGAAATTTGGGACACTCTTCAGGAACTAATTGAAGGTTCCGAAAACATGAAGGACAAACGCCTCACCTCGGTTGTCAATGACTTTGACACCTTCACCACTACTCCAAGTGAATCTGTAGCCTCAGCCTCCAACCGATATCGAATCGTTGTCAAAAACATGACTGCTCATGGGATTGTTCGAACTCCTCTCGAGTACAATCTCAAGTTCATTAACAGTCTTGGTAAGGGATGGGGAAATGTAAAGTCCTGTCTTCAAAGCAATGGTTCCTTAAAAAATTGAAACTCTATCAACTTTTTGATGAGCTTCAAGGACATGAATCAAACGTTGCTCAAACCATAAGAGAACTTTCCGGAGGACCACTTGCTCTAGTCAGTTCTTTTGAATCAACCATTCTGAACCCACCTGCTCCGGAACCTTACAAACCCACTGTTCCATTAACTCAGTCATCCTTAACTTCTTTACCCACACACATCTATCCTGATGATAATTCCGAAACCTTAGATTCTGAACTCCGTTACCAACAAGAATTTGCCTTACTCTCAATGAAATACAAACGACCTTTCAATCCCTCTTACAAACCATACCAAAACAGATTCAGCGCCCCTCACCAAAACCATCCTCAACTATATTCTCCTCCGGAACCAAAACACACCTCCGAAAATCCTCCTGCATACAAGTCTAACCTCACTAAACCAAACTCAGCTCCGGAATCTTCTCAAAATTCCAAATCAGACAAACCAAAGATCTCGTGTCATAAATGTGGTCATGCAAACCACTTTGCCAAAGATTGTCTAGCTGATGCTCCACAAAAACCAAAAGTCAAGGACTCAGCTTATTATGTCCGAAGAGCACAAGAAATGGCTGAAAGTGAGAAAGCATTTGTTACTACCGTTTCAAGAGATGTCAAAGGATATTGGTCATCCGGAGATGATGATGATTTAGTGACTGGAAGAAACATGTGTTTGATGGCAAGACAAACGGTTGAATGTGATGAAGGTTATTGGTCTTCTGGATCCGAAGATGAAGATGATGTTACTGAACCTCACTACTGCTACATGGCCACTAACGATCCACCAGGTCGAAGCATTGTTCAACAGGTAAAATCCATGATCTCTGATAATAATTTTTATTTGACTTTATGTGAACCTTATCTGACCCAGATCCAAACAGATATGAACACCATCTATAAAGCCTATGAGTCTGCCATAGAAGCCAGTGAGAAGAAAGACTGTGAACTAAGTCGTCTTAGATTACCTTTTGAGGATAATAAATTGAAAATCGAGTCTCTAGAGCATGAACTTGTAATGTCAAAAGATGAATGTATCATTTTGAAAGATAAATGTGAAATCACTTATTCTGAACGAAATATTTTGATTTCTGATAACAAACGTCTCAATGCCAAAATAGATGTTTTGCATAACGCTGTTGACATGCTTGAAGCTGACATTCGGATGACTCATAATTTTCGTCATCCATGGTCCAAAGCTCCTGGTCTCGGAAGCGAGTTTCCGAAACCAATTGTTAGTCCCATGAAGGAATTGCAAAATCTGACATTCATGGGAGAGGTTCCGAACATTAAACATTCGGACACTCCTGTTTCTCCATTGTCACCCCTTCCGGAGGCTAAAAGATCTTTTGAGTCCCTAATTCCTGAGTTCCAACCAATAGTTGTTAAATGTCCTGATTCCACGCCTCTTCCGCCTCTGATAAACCTGGACCTGAATCGGACCACGGAATATCATTATAGTCTTCCAAATTGTGTATACCATGTGTCCTAAAAGCAATCACGTCAACAACTGTGTGATTGAGGATATTATCCCGGAAACAACTGAAGTCAATGCCTCGGAATTTGTATGGGCATCTTTAGATGATAAAGTCGAAGTCTCAAGCAATGTGTCATCTGATTCATGTGAATCAGACTCCGTCGTCCTTTCAAAGACCAAATTGGTTCCCATTACTCCTGAGTTTACAAATCCATCCAAAGGACAAACTTCTGGATCCTCTCCTCATCCTAATAAAAAACCAATGTTTAATAGAAAAGATGTTGTAGATCCCAAGGTAGAAGCTAGAAATGCTTACAAAAAGGAAGTTAAGACTAGACAAATTCCAGGTTCCTTGCTAACTCTAAACCAAACTCATCTCGGAACAACACAAGGAAGTCCTTGTGTCAAAACTATAGTCAAAATTCGTTTGTTCCCACAAGGATCCTAAAAAGACCTTCCGAACCTCCTATTCGTTCGGAACCAAAGGAAATCCTTAACTCCAAATCACCTCAAGCTCATGTTAATGTCAATGTCAAAACCATCCGAAACACTTCGCCGGCACCTCGAAATGTTTCATCTGACTTTATTGCAAAATCTGATGGCATAATTTTTAAACCGAAAATTTCAAAGAACAATGTGTCATCAAACAAATCCACAAGTTCAAAAACCACTGTTTCAAAATCTTCAAACAAAAATCTTGTGTGGAAAATCAAAACATCTGTTAACAAAACAACTGTCTCGGAGATAACAAAAATTATCAATCCTTCGGATACCAATGTTCCGAAAAAGCCAGCTCCGCACCCACAAGTAGTTGAATTTGACTACCGGATAGATGAAATGACTTTAGCATTCTGTCTGTTGCTAAAGAACTCAAGTATTCTCACCAAGAAACACATAGTAGTTCCTAAGTCACAATCCAAGTCCAAAGTCCATGCCTACGTCCCAAAGTCTAACTCGGAGCCTAAAAGCTCCATTGCTCACTAATTTTGCAGGCACTTTGTGCTTCGGAGCAAGAAACAATATGGTATATTAATAGTGCTTGCTCCATGCACATGACGGGGCAGAGGGATTTTCTGCGAGATTTAAAGCTTTCTCCAAATGCTGGTTACGTGACGTATGGCAACAACTCCAATTCTCAAATTCGTGGTTGTGGAACTCTCACCAATGGAAACTTATCTATTTCACATGTTGCTTATGTAGCTGACTTGAAACATAATTTGATAAGTGTTGCTCAGCTCACTGACTCAAGCCGACGTGTGGAATTTTGCAAAAAATATAGCTATGTGATGACTAAAGACCGAAAGAATGTTTGATAACGTCTCTTCGCAACAAAAACATGTACCCACTTGACATCAATATGATCATTGGCAAACCGCAACTCTGCCTTTTCTCCAAAGTTGTTCCTGACGTCAGTTGGTTATGGCACCGAAGGCTCGCACATCTGAACTTTCGGTACATGAATGATCTTGTATCAGGTGAAATGGTAAGAGGTTTACCTCTTCTCAAGTTCGAAAATGATCATTTATGTGTTGCATGTGAGTGTGGTAAGCAATCAAAGAAGGGTCATCATGTTATCATCGAAAAATCCATTTCGGATCCATTAGAACTTCTACACATTGATCTTTGTGGACCATCCACTATAGAAAGTCTTCATCATAAGAGAAACATTCTTGTGATTGTTGATGACTTTACAAGGTTCACCTGGGTCTTCTTCCTAAGGCTGAAATCCGAAACAGCCTCTGAGCTCGTCAATTTTATCAAAGGAATAGAAGTTCTTATCAAACTCCCGGTCAGAAGAATCCGAAGTGATAATGGTTCGGAATTTGTAAATTCCACCATTGAGAAGTTTCTCACAGAAAAAGGAATCGATCACAACTTCTCAGCTCCCTACACTCCACAACAAAATGGTGTAGTTGAAAGACGCAATAGAACACTCGTTGAAGCTGCTCGATCCATGCTGAACTATGAAAACCTTTCACTCTATCTTTGGGCTGAAGCTGTATCCACTGCTTGCTTCACTCAAAATCGAAGTATTATCAATCGACGGCTCAACATGACACCACACGAAGCAATGAATGGCCGAAAACCAACGATCTCGTTCCTACATGTCTTCGGATGCAGATGCTTCATCAAAAACAACCGTGATCAGCTTACAAAGTTCCAACCAAAAGCTGATGAAGCTATCTTTCTAGGGTACTCTTCCAAATCCAAGGCTTACAGAGTTCTCAACCAAAGAACTCGTGTTCTGGAAGAAAGCTTTGATATTACCTTTGATGACAACTTTGTTCGGAATTCTGGCCCTTCTCACGTCACAACTCACATCATGGAGTCTGATGCTCCTCCGCTAGGATGTCCGAACCCTCAAACCATTCTCGAGGTTGACTTTGAAACCCTCTTTGGTCCTTCCGAAACTGCTCTTGATTCCGAATCTTGAGCACGACCATCTCTGATTCCAATTCCTCCTTCGGAAGCCCCAGTTTCTCACAACCTTTCCGGTCCACTTCTGAGCGTACCTCCATTTGATTCCGAACCATTTCAACCTTCTCAGGTTGAGGGGGAGAATAATGCAAATCCCTCTATTGAATCAAATGTGGATGGCTTCCAAGATGCAGCTGCCGATTTCGATGACTCAAATCCTCTCAATATTGATGAAAACGAATTTTTTTTTGAGTTTCCTTCTGATGATGATGTCAACCTCTCTGGTTCAGAAGTTCAGGGGGAGCATCATCCCAATATTCAAATCATTCAGGGGGAGCAAATCAATTATACTGTTGATGTAGGATCTTTGGCTGCACAAGAACTCCCTCGATTGCATGTTTGGACGAAGGATCATCCTCCAAACCAAGTAATAGGCAATCTGAATGTTGGTGTACAAACTCGCTCAGCTACCAACAGCCAAAATGAATGCCATTTTTCAGCATTCATATCCATGGTTGAACCCAAATCCATCAAGGAAGCATTAGAGCATGCTGATTGGATTACAGCCATGCAAGAAGAACTGGCAGAATTTGACCGAAATAAAGTCTGGACTCTCGTACCTCCTCCTCAACATCACCCTATTGTTGGTACAAGATGGTTATTTCGCAACAAGCTAGACGATGCAGGACTTATCATCCGAAATAAGGCAAGATTGGTAGCTAAAGGTTTCACTCAAATTGAAGGTCTTGACTACGACGAGACTTTTGCTCTTGTTGCACGACTTGAAGCTATCAGAATCTTTCTTGCTTATGCTGCCCATAAAGGCTTCAAAGTTTATCAAATGGATGTTAAGAGTGCTTTTCTCAATGGTGAACTTGACACTGAAGTATACCTTCAACATCCCCCCGGATTTATTAATCTTTCCTTTCCGAACTACTGTTATAAACTCCGAAAGGTTGTCTACGGACTCAAGCAAGCTCCTCGGGCTTGGTACGAGACACTCACCAATTTTCTCAAGCGCTCAGGTTTTCAAAGAGGTATACTTGATCCCACTCTATTTCGAAGATCAAATGGAAAGCATCTCATGCTGGTACAAATTTATGTGGACGACATCATTTTTGGATCTACGGATTCATCTATGGTTGCTGATTTTGCCAAACTTATGGTCAGTCGTTTCCAAATGAGCATGAATCGAGAATTAAGCTTCTTTCTTGGCGTTCAAGTCAAACAGACTAACAAAGATATTTCCACTCACCAAGAGAAGTACATTTCTGAGCTTCTCAAGAAATACTCTATGGACACTTGTGCCTCAGCCAAGGTGCCTATGGGCTTCGGTCACAAAATCTGTGCCGACCCTTCGGGTGTTTCAGTAGATGAAAAGAAGTATCGTGGAATGATTGGATCCTTACTCTATCTCACTGCAAGTCGTCCGGACATCATGTTCTCAACATGCTTATGTGCCAGATTTTAAGTCAATCCGAAGATGTCTCATCTTTTGGCTGTGAAACAAATATTCCGGTACCTCAAAGGTACCAAGAACCTCGAAATCTGGTATCCAGCAAATGAAAGTTTCCTTCTGCAAGCTTACTCTGATTCGAACTATGGTGGCCTTCAACTCGATAGGAAAAGTACATCAGGAGGATGTCAAATCCTAGGTGGTCGTGTAGTCAGCTGGTCATCCAAGAAACAGAACTGCATTGCTCTCTCTACAGCCGAAGCTGAATACATTGCAGCTGCCAGCTGTACCTCTCAAGTTCTCTGGATGAAATCTCAACTCTTGGATTATGGTTACCGATTTCAACGCATTCCTATCTACTGTGATTCTCAAAGTGCCATTGCAATCTCACACAATCCAATTCAGCACTCCATGACAAAGCACATTGACATTCGATAACACTTTATTAAAGATCATGTTCTAAATGGTAACATCGAACTTATTTTTGTTCCATCTGACGATGAAATTGCTGATGTCTTTACTAAGGCATTAGACGAAACCAAATTTAATGGTTTTCTGAACAAAATGGGTATGATGATGCCTGATCCTCAATTCTTTCAGGAGACATGTTCTCTTTGATAGAAGTATTCAGAAGAAAAATATGCTCCGAACTCAATTATTTTTGCTTCGGAACTATTTTCCCTCTAAATGCATAGGATCCTTTTACCTATCTTTTTTACTAATTTTCCCTTGAGTTTTTAAGTTGTACTGTTCATTCTCTTCATCACGACTATCAAGTTCAACCATCATCCGGATCACCATTTCAGAACTCACTCAATAAAGGAATTTTAAAATCTGCTCCGGAATTTCAATCTGCTCCGGAATTTTAAATTTGCTCCGAAATTTTAAAATCTGCTCTGGAATTTCAATCTACTCCGGAATTTTAAAATCTGCTCCGGAATTTTCAATCTGCTCAGGAATTTTAAAATCTGCTCCGGAATTTTCAATTTGCTCCGGAATTTTAAAATCTGCTCCGGAATTTCAATCTGCTCCGGAATTTTAAATCTGCTCCGGAATTTCAATCTGCTCCGGAATTTCAAAATCTGCTTCGGAATTTTAAACTTGCTCCGGAATTTTCAAAGTGCTCCGGAATTATCAACTATGCTCCGGAATTTTCAAAATTACTCCGGAAACCCTTTTTATCATATATTCCGGAACATCCCTTTTATCCTTCGGATCATGCACTGTCCTGAACAATTCATCCGGAATACCAAGAGGTAATAAGGTGAAACGTTTTTTTCTCAACGGTTACTTTTTAAGAAGATCCTTATCCAATCTTTCTCGATTTGCATGACACGATTGCACGCCCTCTAAAATGGAAAATGAATTGACGGTTACATTCTTTTTTTTTTGACCAGTTGCCTTGCCCTTTCACCTCACCTGTCTAATCTCTATTTCCCAACATTAAATGCGACCCAATGGATCTCGGATCCTCATCATTACCTTTTTCGACCCGACCCGTCTTTCCCTACCTATAAATACTTTTCCACATTTACCTTTACCTCTTTACGATCTCTCAACTCTCAAACCTTCCAAAAAAACCCTCACAGTTCTTCGTGTTCTTCAAGCTTTCTTCATCTTCATCAATGGAGTCCTCCAAGAATCAAGCTTCAACTGCTCTAACTCCTAAGAAATCCATAGCCAGGAAGAAATCATCCAAATGATCGAAGGGATCATCATCATCTGCAGATCAAGAACCCTTTCTTAGGGACACTACCCAACTGTTCTCTTTGAACCCCCTTGACTACGACGAATCAATCAGGATAATGATTGAGTTCCTTGCTCATCATCCTCTCTCCATTCCACTTACCAAAATCCCTGATCCTCCACTCCCTCTTTCTCATCTTCATCGTGCATTCACTAGCATCAAACTTGAAGATGATGTTCTGTTAACCTCCATTATCGATGATCGCACCATTCCCGTCTACAAAGCAACCTTTCTCAAGGCCATTGGAATTTCACCAAACCCTGCTGGTTTCGAGCCCTAGATTTTGGGCCCTGACGAGTGAACAGATCTTCAAGGAACTTAACATCCCCATTCTGGTGAGCACCATTCCTCCGGAGGTATGTGTATCTTTCAAACTTGTTAAGACTTACAGAATTCCGGACCAATCATCTTTTGGTCCGGTCAGACGACTTCCGGACCATATGTTGGCCCTCATTCCTTCCGGATCTCCATTTTTGAAACACCATCTTGAGACCTCAGTTGTGTTCGACCCAACACAGCCTGCCCCCGTCTCAGTTGAGCCTACTCCGGAAGAGGCCACTCACACTAAGTCCGGACCCAAAGTTAAGCAACCAGCCAAACGAAAGGCCTCACCCACCAAACCTAAGGCCAAAAAGAAATCCAAAGTCAGTGCCCCCTCTCAACAGGAGGGCACCCATGACATTCCGGCTGATTCTGGCCGTCCGCACACCCCTCCTGCCCACTCATCTGAGGTACCCCTCAATGTTTCATCAACACAAGCACACACTCACGGGGAGTCCACACATATTCCACCCTCATCCTCCCAAAAGGGTGATGTCGGTGTTGAACAAAGTTCCTTGCAGCCCCCTGGAATACACCCACGTGTCACATTTGATAATCCCATTATCTCTTCCACACGCACACACTCCGTAACCGTTGTTCCGGAACACAAGCATCCGGAAGGAGGAGCAGTCTCTCCAACTTCCGATGCCACAACTGGTCTGATACCCGGAAGGCGTACAGGACGACCAGGTTCTAATGATCCTTTGTGGGAAAATTATGTGAACAGGGCTACATCAAGGCGTCTGGACCTGACTCGTGCTCAATTTGAATCCACTCTCATCTCCATGAGGAACCGGGTTATCCAAAGCAATATGCCCTATGTCCATCCCTCTGACGATGACACCTTCAAAGAACTCACTTCGGAACTACCCCCAATCGCCATTCATCAAAGCATCTTCCATACTGATCTGGAAGAGGAGATCTCAGAAGAAGTTATGTTGGAGGAAGAAGCAACAATAGTTCCGGATGCTCATCTCATGACCTTCATTCACTATCAATCCAAAGCATCTGTATCCAAGTCTACCTTTGACTTCGGAACCTCCTCCACTTCCACTCCGGACGACGGCTCCAACTCACATCTTCAAGAAGACGATGATGCTGCCAAACCGGGTCCCTCCTCCAATCCGGATGCTCACCAACCTCCTCCGCATCACTCGGATTCTGATTCCGAATCCTCAGCTGGTGAACATGTCGACCCATTTGCCTTACTGGAGATCCGCAACAATGTCTCAGACACTATGGCTAAAGTGTCATTTGTAGAGACATCCGTAACAGAGCTGAATTCGAAACTGGATCAAAAAGTCTCCGGACTTGATTCAAAACTTGATGTCATTCTTCAGTCTCTCTCCCAACAGTCCGGACCATCCGTAGCAGAGAGAGAAGCTCAACTTGACCAGCTGATTTCCATCCGGCTGAAACACACAGTTGAGCAACTTGATTCCAAGTATGATGCTCTTGTCGAAAATTATCTCAACACCATCTCTTCCATGCTCAAGGTTCATGACGATTTTGTGTCTGCAACCAACGACCTAATCAAGCAGACTCATGTCCGTCATGAGAAACAAATTCAACGATTGGAGAAGGAGATCCTGAAGAAGGATGAGATGAATCTGATCATTCAACAAGTCCTCATCAAACTCCTGCGCTCAACTTGGAACATTGTGGACGTTCCGAATAGGAAATTTGATGAGATGATTGAAATCCTTAGCAGCACATTGAAGCATCTATCCGAACAAGCTCCCACCTCTGAAGCCTATGACACTCTTACTCTTCAACTCTCCACCGGTCTTCAGAAGGTGTTCTCCAAACTTGATGATATCAAGGAGGACTTATCGCTTGCACCAGTTTCAAGGGTCACCGATGCAAGAGGGGGAGAAGGCCCAAACAGGAGATGGAAGCCAGCCTCAGAATTCACACTCCGAGATGAGGATCTCGATTCCGAAGAAGAAGATGTCCAATTTGTCTCCGGAATCCTGGGAATTACTGAAGAAATTGAAGGAGATGAAGATTATGAAATTTATATTCCGGATGAAGCTCCCAAAGGAATTCTTGGTCTTCAAGCTCCAAAGCTGACTGCTCCGAAGGTGTTATCAGAAGAACAGAAGAGGATCTGGTCCACTGTCTCCTGGCCATCCTTTCTTCCGGACGCTTTTGAAATGGCCGTCAAAATGGCTAAGGCAAAATCTCTCCTTACAGCTCAAGCCTTCCGAGCCACTCCCTCCATGCTGCCTTCTACTCCCATTCCGGAACCAAAAATAGCCCCAATTGATCAAGGTTCTCCTCTCCGTACTCCAGATGAAATTCCGGAAGAACCGCTTCCAACTCCTACTCCGGAATTCGTCATTGACTAGAACATAAAGATGATTATTGATGCTCTTCCGAGAGACAAAGGGAAGAAATCTATGACTTCCGAACAACAAGCCTTTCACTCCGGACCTCCTCTTAAACAAAAATTTGGATGGTCTGAGGAAGAAATTCACAAGGCATTGGAGGATAGCATCCTGATTCAAGCGTTAAAAGATTATCCCGATCCGATGCGTGGCATTTCTCCTCTGTGTCGAGAAGGCATCCTTCAAGCCAAGGATATCATCCCAACTCTGTACTATGACCTTCCCTCAAATGACATTGATCAACTGGATCTTCCTCTCTCTCCTTTCAGCAAATTATATACGAAGTTTGCTCCGCTCCACCCAAAACCTTTTACGCCAAGAATTCTCAACCCTTCAAGGAGATAAGGACAAGAAAGAGGATCACCAAAGTTCATGGCTTTGGAAGAAAAATTTTGGTAAAATTCGAGCTGAACTGTCCTCTGTTCCGTTTCCATCTCCTCCGGAACAAACCAACTCCAACGACTGTTACTGATGCAGATTTTCCTTCAATGAATCCGAACGAAATCCTTACTCTTGCTGCTTACTTCAGAGAAAATCAAAAGGATGAAATTAGTATGGGTGCCTATCACGCAGCTCTCAGCTTTCTCAAAGACTATGTTGCTGAGTTTTGCCGATGTGATTACGAACTTGCTCACCTCTACGGAACCGAACAATTCGTTGCAAAGATCGACTTTGTTCTTCCGGAAGTTGAAATTATTACAGATGGTCCAATCGAAGAACCGGTTCTAGGGTTTGTCTACACCACCAGAAGAACAAACAAGAAGGACTTCTTCCGATTCCTTGACAAACACAACTGGTTCCTACGAAAGCTCTACAGAAGTTCATATCCCGGGCGTCCAAGTCTGATGCTCCGGAACAGGTTAAGGCAAAGTTTGTAAGTCAACTGACTTGGTACATTGCGGTGCGAGAATGGTTGTTCCGAGCATACACCTTCATCAAGGAAGAAATGAACTAAGCTCGATGGATTGCTAAGTTCATTTAGGGGGAGATTGTTGGAACCTGAAAGTGAACCTCTAGCAATCCTAAGTACATATTCCGAAGGTTGTTGGTTCCGAAGGAAGATGTGATCCGGAACCTGTCCGGAGCTGGAGAAAAGGAGTGAAGTATTTTGAAGAGGAACACATTCCGGAGTAGATCCTAGATTTAAGAATGCATGCTGATCCGGACCAAACTTTCATCTCCGGAACATTACTTGTCCGGAATGAAATTGTTTTGTCTCTTGTGCATTTATTACTTTTGTCTTGTATTTTGATGTAACGTTTCATAAGACTTAATCTAAAGTTGATTTAGGACAATCAGAATGTCAGACTTGTATCTTTTGTCCGGTCCTATGTAAACACTTGGGTTAATTCATTGTAACATTCTCTCCTATATATAGGAGCATTCAATACAAGTCAACTACGGATCTTTCACTCACTTTTGGCATTTACTCTTATCTCATTTAAAAACATTCTTCTTGTTCCTCATTTATTAACTTTACCTTGATCACTATTTACTTGTTCTCAATTAATGTCTTGATCATTTTGTTGAATTGATTATCTAAGAATTGACTGGTCTTTCCAGTCTCGACTTGAACATTCATTATTAAGCAGACATTGATCTCAAGCATTCACTCAAGGTTTGAGTTCTCAAACCTTGTCCCTGCGCAAAGATCTTGTTCTCACAGACAGTCGGTAAAGGGGACACTAATCCAGTTCTTATTGGCCAGCTATTTACCATATTTGACAACTTTTTAAAGCTAAATGACCAATTTTATCAAAACCAAACATTTACTACAGGTAAGGAACCACAAAATTCTCCTCTTCCAGATCATGGGCCCAACTGTGAATTCCACAAACATTTGTAGCAAAAGTCTAAAGGACACAATGAATACTATTGTTAAGGGTTATAAGAATATATATATATATATATATATATATATATATATATATATATATATATATATATATATATATATATATATATATATATATATATATATATATATAAAGAGAGAGAGAGAGAGAGAGAGAGAGAGTTCAATTGAGAAAATAAAAGGTTGAGAATGAGGGAATCATTCTCAGCCACATATTTATTTTGTCGCAAAACACTTAGACGTACCGTCAGAATGAGCACATATGTTTTTCAACCAAATATGTTTCTTTAAAATATGATAATCATTACCTTAATATACACAAAAACGTATTATTATTTTTTTATTTTTTTTTTATTTTTAGAATGCTATTTTTATTGAAAATTTATTTTAAATATATCAAAAATCATAATTTTTTATTCTTTATAAATAAACATCCATATTGATATAGTTTTAAGATAAAATAAAAAAATTATTTTTTTTAGAGTTTTAGCTATCGTTATTTATAAGTAAATAAAAACGAATCAGATTTTTATTATAGTACATTCTTTATTCACTTATGAATAAAACGCATGCTTAACTTTTTTACAATTTAAGTATCGTTTATATATGAATATAACACGTTATAAAGTTTTCTTACCTAAAATATATATTTTTACATCATCTTTCGTCACATATATATTTATATATGCATAAAACGTGTATTAATTGTGGTCATACGTTATATTCATATATTAATAAAACATTTCTAAGATTTTTGTTACAGTTCATTTGTTATTCATATATAAATAAGTAGTATGTTAAAAAAAGATGAAGTATTTTGAAAATTTAAACTACTTATTTATATAGGAATAACAAATGAACTGTAACAAAATTATGATAAATGTATTCTTCGGATATAAATATAACTTGTGAGGAAAGTCAATACACGTTTTATTCATATGTGAATATAACATATGACGAGAGTTGATGTATGTTGTAAAGAGTTTATTATATGTTATATTTATATATGAATGATACTTAATCTGTAAAAAAAAAAATTAATCATATTTTTCATTCATAAGTGAATAACGAATGTGCTGTACTAAAAATCTGATGCATTTTTATTCACTTATAAATAATGATAGCTGAAAATATAAAAAAAAAATTATTTTATCTTAAAACTATATCAATGTGGATGTCTATTTGTAAATAATAAAAAATCATGAATTTTGGTATATTTAAAATCATTTTTCGATAAAAATAGCTTCTTAAAAATTAAAAAAATGAAAAAAATTACGTTTTTGTTGGAAAACACATGTGTATTCATTTCCCATTTCTACTTGTGCGACGAAGGTTTTTGCGGCAAAAATAAATGAGTGACTAAGAATGATTCCCCCATTCTCAACCTTTTTTATTTTCTCAATTGAACTTACCTATATATATATATATATATATATATATATATATATATATATATATATATATATATATATATATATATATATATATATATATATATATATAGGGTTAGGTTCATATGACTAATAGTATTTTGTGAGACAAGGGGACCAAATCTTGACCATTCATCTTGAATAATGTAAGGCTATAATTAAATCAGATTACACCACAAGGAAGCACAAGGAGGTGGTGGCATTTTTGTAATTAAATGGAACTTCAGGATTAGAATAAGGGCACGAAGGGACAGTAAGGAGATTTTACTGTCTATTTCATCCAGGTTGCAAAAAACACTCGATATTCTTCTAAATCTTCTTCATTCTGATTCATAAAACCCTAGTCTCGATACGAACAATAAAACCTATTTGATTCAATCTCGATCATCAACATCTTTTGTTTCCTTTAGATTTAGATTTGAACGCTCTGATTTTATCAACCTTTCATTCTGATTTTGATTCTGAAATCGCTTGAGCATCAATTGATCCTGAATCAAAAGCAATCCAAATTTCTTATTCCAACAAATGGATACAGAATCGGATTCAGATTAATTCATTCCAGGTAACGTATAATAGTATAATTTATATGCATCATGATTCAAACCTTTTTTCGTTTTTCTCACATACAAAACCCTCCGCCTCGATGAAAACTAAAAATCCCTTTTTTTCCTTATCTACAGTTCGATTGAAGAACTATTAAATCGAGATTAAGTTTTTATTTCAACAATTAGATTCCTCTCATGCTTAAACATTGTGATTACTCCCATTCTGATTACAGGAGAGATTTGCAATTGAAGAACCCTAAAAATCCTCTTTTTCACTATGATTCATATTTTCAACTTTGTCATTTTCATTATGTTCCCTAATCAAGCTTTCAATCACATAGCATTACAGAATCAAAGAAATCGGATCAAGATCTCAAGAATACCTGGTTTAACATAATCAGATTCAGTTTCAACATAATCAGATTCAGTTTCAACATAATCAAATTCAGGTTCTAATTCTCATATAAAATCTCTTTTTTTACTCCACTTCATATCTACTCCAAATAACTATTTTTTTGTGTCAAATAAGTCAAAGGAAAAGTGAATAAACCATGATATATCTTTTTTTATATAGCTTTCTTCAAATTTTAAAATTTGAATGTCTAATATTCTACCGATTCTATGAATTTTTAATGAGAATGCATAATATTCTACATATTTTAGTATCATATTCTACATATTTGCACCAGTTAAACACCTTGTAATTCTACATAAACCTTTCACTTCCATGAAGCACAGTATGCCAGATATTTTAAAATATGAATATGTGATATTCTAACTATTTTATAAATTGTAATGTGGAATGTATAGTATTCTACATATGTTAATATAATATTCTATATATTTTGTATATTTTCTGTGGTATGTGCAATATTCTGCATATGTTAGTATAATATTCTATATATTCTGAATATGTATTCTTATTCTTTAACTCTTTCTCCCAATTTGTCATGTACATCACAATCCTTTGCTAAATAGGTTGCGAACTGATGATTAATTTCTAAAATCTTCATTGAATTGAATGTGTGATATCATATTCTACATATTTTCACCAGTTAAAGACATTGCACTTCTATATAAACCTTGAACTTCCACACAATATAGAATCCTATATATTTCAAAATATGAATTGTTATTACGTGAGAGTTTGATAAGTCATATGGCACTTCTTAATTTGATCCATATGTTACTTTGTTTGATTATTTTGATGATCGATTAAAAATATTAGTAAGATAGTGTTCGGTAACATAATATTCTAAGTATTATGATTTGTTAAGTTAGGTGTTACTTCATAATTTGGTTTCGGGTGTGATTTTATTGATTAATCAGATGATACTGTTTACTTTGATAAATCAGAACTAATTCATACATGAATGACTTTATTGTGTAAAGTTAATGTCTTTATGTAGCACATGCTAACATTCTATATTTTCTTTTATCATAACTTGATGTATTATTCAAAGAACAACTGTTCTTTATACTTTATTAGGAGAATGTATGATATTGATTATTATTGAAATGAAGTATATGATTAATAATGTTAATATTATAATATTCTAGATTTTATTTTATCATAACTTAATGTACAATTCAAAGAAAAGTGCTTTATATTTTATTTGGAGAGTCTGTGATGTTGATTATTATTAGAATGTAGTTTACGCTTTATAATAGCAATACTCTAGTTTTTTGTCAAGTATTTAATAGACAAATTTACATATTATTTTGGTTTATGGTATTTAGTGTGAATATTCTAGTATTTTCTTCTAAAAGAAGCATGATATATGTTTTGATGCAGATCAAGTGACAAGAATGACTGGACCAAGAGCAAAATATGTTGTTGATATTAAAACTAAGAAAACAATGATAGTTCAATTGATAGATCTTTATCAGAATGCGAAATAAAGGACAAGGTATAACATTAAACACATTAACATATATGGATATTTGATATAAATACTCTAAGTTAACATATTATTAAGTGTTATATTCTTCTTTTCACGATGTTGATTATTCTTAGAATGTACATATTTTTATATTTGATTTTTATTAGGTTATGAAATGATGCAGTTGTTTTAGTTTTTTTTGTGTTAATAAGGTTATGATATATGTTTTGATGCATTTGAAAATCTTGATTAAGAAACTTGGTATATGATGAAGGGAAGGGATTGATGGAAAAAGAAAGCATAAGGTATCTAAAAATAGAATTGATGGAAGTTTAGAGATGTGTGGTGGTGAATAAAATTCTTAGAATGTTACGATACGTTTGAATTTTGTTATTACTTGACTGTAGTTTGTATATTCTGGGTATTTTGTTCTGGTAAATATTTTTTTACAATGATTCTAGTTTTCATGATGCAGCCAAATTGAATGATGACCTAAACTAATTCAAGAATGTAGCACCCGATTCCTGGTACGTATTTAATTCCATGAAAATGTTACAATTTACTCTGGGACTCGGCGAGTTGGAGGCCCAACTCGTCGAGTAGACTCGACCGCTGGAAACGGGGGTTTAAGTGACCTACTCGACGAGTCGGAAGACCGACTCGACGAGTAGGAGCTGTCTGGACAAAACCCTAATATTTAGGGTTTGCACCCTATTTAAACACTTTATCTTAGCCTCCATCGTCCCTATCACTCCCAGAGAGCTGTATATCGAAACCTTAGCCGTTTTTGTATGTTCTAAGGCCATTTGGTGCATTTGGTGGTTGGTGAAGCTTGAGAAGAAGGAAGAAGCTTGAGAGTTTGAGTTGAGGCTTGGAGATCCAGAGGTTTTGGTCCATATCCAGCTCAATCAAGGTAAAATGCCCCTGTTTTAGTCTTCCATGTATTTATTCATCTTTAGAAGCTTGGACTTTGGGTACATTTAGGGCTTTCCAAGCCATTTTCGGATTTGTGAGGTGTACATGGAATCTTGACTTCAGATCTGAGTCATTGGAGGGGTCTCATGGCATAAAGGTGCCAACTTTAAGGCCATGAGAGCCCCATGCATTTTGTAGAGCACCTTTTATGGCTTTTTGAGCCAAAGACCCCATGCATGTGCACCAAGTTTGGAGCTTTACGTGTAAATTGGACATTAAAAGGCCAGATCTATGGTTTTGATGTGTTAAGACCCATTTAAATCGACTATATAGTAATGGTCAAGGTTGGACTCGACAAGTCGTTCTTAGGACTCGGCGAGCCGGGTGTATTGACCACCAAATCCCTTCTGTGGATGGACCGGTTGTTAGGATGGGAAGTCCCTTAGTTGTTTAGACGCGTAAAGGGACCTGCGAATCATAGGACTCGGTGAGTGTATGAACAGACTCGACGAGTCCAAGGCAATCTCCCAATCTTTGAAGATGGACTCGACGAGTTGTTCATACAACTCGGCGAGTCATAGACTGGACACATTCTTATGAGGGAGATGAACTCGGCGAGTCGGATGAAGATGGTCCTGATGGTTTGAATGAATGAGAACCTGTCGAGTTCTTTCTAGACTCGACGAGTGAAGTCGGGGTTGGATCGGGTTAGTAGAGTATGAACTCGAGGAGTTAGTAGACCAACTCGGCGAGTCAGGTCAACTGGGTGTTGACTTTGACCAATGTTGACTTTGCCTGGTTTTGGTATTGACCCTGGTTAGGGTTGTATGTTCGGTTTGATGACTTGAAGGTTGTCGTGTAGGGATTTAGGGGTCGAGGAGAGCCGACCTTCATACAGAGGACAATTCTGACACTACACGACATCGAGGTGAGTTACCTTCCGGTAGCGGTGGGTCTACAGCCACAATGCTGGCCCACCAGTAGGAGTTGTATGTTAGATTATTGTCTTTGTGATATTCATCTAGGTTTGCTACTACCTGTTATGTTTTATGTGCTAGCATGATATGATGTTACGTGATGATGGTAGTAGTTGGGGGAGATAGTCCCCAAGTTACTGGCCGAGAGGGCCGAAGGGGTAGGCCAGCACCCAGGCATGCTAGGCAAGGTCACCGATCGAGAGGACCGAAGGGGTAGGCCAGCACCCAGATATGCTAGGCAAGGTCACCGGTCGAGAGGACCAAAGGGGTAGGTCGAGCACCCAGATATGCCTGGAAGTATGTATGTTATGTGTTTGTATGGTATGTGGTATGATGGGGGAACTCACTAAGCTTCGTGCTTACAATTTTCAGTTTTGTTTCAGGTACCTCTTCAGCGAAGGGGAAGGAGCCGGCGCGGTAGCGGCACATCACACTCACGCATGAATTTCGCATTCAGTTTTCTGGGATTGTACTCTGATTATTACTATTATCCGATGATATGTTTGGAGACATGACTTAATGGTTTTATGAATTAATATAATACTAGTAATGTTTGATAAATTTTTCACATGATTACTTAATTAAAAATGAAATTTTTAGCCTTGAAATTTGGGATGTTACAAGTTGGTATCAGAGCCTTAGTTTGAAGGATTCGGATACACTCTCGGGTGTGTCTGAACTCAAACTGAGGACATGGTAAGAAAATTTTCAAAAGAAAATCACTTTATAAAAAGAAGTTTGAAAAGAGAAAAAGGAACTTCGAAAAAGAACAAGATGTGTGATGTGCACGACCGGCCGAGCTCAAGTAAGTTTTCCCCAAGATACCCATACATGTTATGTTATGATATGATATGATTATGAGAATTTCATGATAGATTAGGGCTAGAGGGTCTAGGAAGGATGCCTTATATGCCTACTGTATATGTATGAGAAATGCATGCTAGATTAGGGCTAAGGATCTAGGAAGATGCCTGATATGCCTGCTATATGTGCTTTTGAGCTACGAGATGTTACTGATTAGTCAGTTATATGATAGGTTGGATAGAGTACGATTGGATTGGGTACTCAATGCCCGAATACTGTTGCTTTGTGCTTCGGGAGTCCTAGTTATCTTTACCAAACTAGTAAACGAATACGTTAAGTTACATATTGCGAGGACGAAATAATTCCAGAAGATTAGGTCTAGCCCTACTGCGCAGCTCTTGTTTCAGTCCAACCGTTGTGGGGTAGGACCTTTCAATCGAAGAATTATCTGGTCTTAGTAATATGTAATGGTATTCATGAGCTAGTTAGGTAAAGGTAGCAGGGGTTCCTTATGCAGCTGATGGCGGAGAGTTACCCTAGGGTAAGCCTAGGACGAGATTGGAAGAGAATGCAACAATAATAGGAGGGACTTGGTGAAGTCGAAGCAATCCTCGAGGAAAGTACGGATAAATGTGGAAGGTAGTGTAACGACACGATTTATCAAAACAAAATCTTCAATTTTAAACTCATAAACATATGTCTCATCATTAATTCTCAAAAACAAACAACAAGTTTTCAATACAATTATTCAATCCAGGATCCACAACCATAGTTCCATATCAAGAGTGTGTGTACAATCACGTCGGGGCCTTCCCGCGATCCTTGGAAATACCTGAAACACATAACACATAACACAGTAAGCACGAATGCTTAGTGAGTTCCCCAAAATACCACATACAACAATTCGCCACTCGAGGTTATACTCTGTAAGACCCTCCGGTCTATGTGTCTCAGCGGGACCCTCCAGTCTCGTAGCTCGTTGGACCCTCCGGTCCGGTCTAGATCGTTGGACCCTCCGGTCCGGTCTGATTGAGAACCCGCTGGCCTCATAGTTCGTTGGACCCTCCGGTCCGGTCTAAGCAACAAATAATATAACATACAATACGTATCACATAATCATGCATAACTCAAGAAAACACATAAGACCCTCCGATCACACGTAATTACCACTCTAGGTAAAGTATAGTGAGAAGACTCACCTCGTAAGACGACTAGTAAAAGTCTCGTGCCCGAAATCCTCGGTCTAGCCTCCGCCTATCACAAATAATATTTCTAATCAATATTCTACTCTTATCTCTGAAAAGTGGGTAGAAGACCATTCTATCCTTCCCTGACCTCTTTCACTCATTTTGACCAAGCCCTAAAGTCAACATAAGTCAACTCCAGTCAACGGTCCCACTGTGACCAGACTCGTCGAGTGCACTCGGGGGACTCGTCGAGTCTAGTCGATTCATGGCAACCCCAGCAAACTCCAACTCGACGAGCTAGCCCCAACTCGATAGGTCACCATCTGACTCAGTTCATCGGGACAAAACCCTAACCGGCTCGTCGAGTCGGCTCATCAACTCGGCGAGTCCGTTCGGTCTCAACTTGTATTCATGTGATTTCTAGGCAGAAAACTCTCTCACACCCTAGATCTAAGCTCTCAAGGCCTGAATATCACGTAAAGCCTCGAGCTTTACGTTTATGCATGGCACTAAGGGTTAAAAATGCCAAGAACAAGCTTGAGAAGAAGTCTCTCATTCAAGGGGCTATCATGGCTGAATAAAGCAGGGGACTTTCGACACTAGGGGACCTCACTAGGTCCAGATCTGATGTCTATTTCAATGAAGGTGCTCAAAACCTTCAAGGTCCCCAAAATAAGATGGAAATGGAGCCCTAACTCTAAAACCATGAGATCTATCCATACAAGAGAGAAAGGTACGAACTTTATACCTTGAATAGAAGCCCCTGGATGTCTAAGCAGCAGATCTAGCAACTTCTTCACAATCCTTGCTTGGAATCCTCTTTCTTTCTAGCAAAATGCACCAAAGATCTCAAACAATGGCTCAAAACTCTCTCAAAAGCTCAAGGGGGCGATTAGGGTTTCTCTCAGTGAAAGGAAACAGATGGAGAGCCGCAAATGAGGCTATACATATCCTTATATAGGCCCCAAACCCGAGGATTTAGGGTTTCAACTCACAGCGCCTACTCGGCGAGTCTACATCCGGACTCGTCGAGTAGATCATTAAACCCACGTGGCCATCCCGACTCTACTCGGCGAGTTATAGCGCCAACTCGTCGAGTAGGTCAATGATCCTCAAAACTAAATACTTAAAATGACATACTTGGGAATCCGGATGTTTCAATTCTCCCCCACTAGAATCAGACTTCGCCCTCGAAGTCGTGCTCCGCAAATAACTCTGGATGCTGCTCCCGCATCTCTGACTCCGGCTCCCAAGTCAAATCGGACCCTCTCTGATGCTGCCACTGGACCTGAACCAAGGGAACCTCCTTGTTCCTCAGAACTTTCACCTTTTGATCCAAGATCGCGATCGGCCTCTCGATGTAATTCAGGCTCGCATCCACCTGAATGTCCTCTAATGGTACCACTGTCGTCTCATCAGCCACACACTTCCGCAACTGGGACACGTGGAAGGTGTTATGGATCTGACTCAACTCCGCAGGTAGCTCCAACTGGTATGCTACCTTACCCACTCTGGCGGTCACTCTAAACGGACCGATATATCGAGGCCCGAACTTGCCCCGCTTCCTGAACCGGATCACCCCTTTCCAGGCGGAAACTTTCAGGAGCACAAATTCTCTGACCTGAAACTCAAGCTCAGATCGTCGTCTATCCGCGTAACTCTTCTGATGACTCTGCGCCGTCAGTAACCTCTGTCTGACCTGCTGAACCTACTCGGTCGTCTTCAGCACTATCTCAGTGCAGCCCATAACTCTCTGTCCCACCTCTCCTCAACAGATGGGAGTGCGACACCTCCTCCCATACAGGAGCTCAAAGGGAGGCATACCAATGCTCGAGTGATGGCTGTTGTTGTAAGAAAACTCAGTCAAGGGTAGGTACGTGTCCAAACTCCCACCGAAGTGCATAACACATGCTCGAACCATGTCCTCGAGCGTCTGAATCGTTCGCTCGCTCTGTCCGTCTGTCTGTGGGTCGTAGGCGGTACTAAAATGCAATCGCGTTCCCAACTCCTCATGGAACTTCTTCCAGAATCTGGAAGTAAAATGCACATCCCGATCCGACACTATGGACGTCGGCACTCCATGCCGAGCTACCACCTCTCATACATAAATTTCTGACATCCTCTCATCAGAAGAGCTCTCACTAATAGCAATGAAATGAGCACTCTTCGTCAACCGATCCACAATCACCCAGATCACGTCAACTCCAGGCGCCGTCCTCGGTAATTTGGTGATAAAGTCCATCGAGATCTGCTCCCACTTCCACTGGGGAATCTCCAAAGGCTGCAATGGCCCATGTGGACGTTGGTGCTCCGCCTTGACCCGACGGTAGGTCAAGCACCTCTCGACCACCCAAGCAACATCCCTCTTCGTACAGGGCCACCAATAATCTTTCTTTAGATCCAAATACATCTTAGTGGCCCCGGGATGGATCGAAAATCTTGACCTATGCTACGAGCTCCACCCGTATAAGGTACCCAAATCCGACCTCGAAAGGTCATAAGTCCTCGACTATCCATCACAAACTCGGATACTTTCCCAATCACCCGCTCCCACTTGCGGTTCTCCGGTCTCACGGCCTCCGCTTGGGATTCTCGAATGATATCCAATACCGGAGTCATCACGGTCATCCTCATGCATATGTATCGAATCGGGGCACTCTCCGCCTTGCGACTCAGGGCATCGTCTACCACGTTAGCCTTACCCGGGTGATATAGAATCTCACAGTCATAATCTTTTACCACGTCCAACCACCTCCTCTGGCGCATATTCTGGTTGGGCTAATCCATCAGATACTTCAAGCTCTTGTGGTCCGTGTATATGGTACATCGAACCCCGTACAAGTAATGGCACCAGATCTTGAGGGAGAATACCATTACCCCCAACTCTAAATCGTGGGTGGGATACCTCGTCTCATGAGGCTTCAGCTGCCTCGATGCATATGCTATCACGTGCCCTCTTTGCATAAGCACTGTACCTAACCCCGATATGGATGCATCGCAGTAAACCACAAAGTCCTCCATTCCCTCAGGGAGAGCCAACACTGGAGCTTCGCACAATCTCTGGCGAAGAGTCTCAAACAAGGTCTGTTGCTCGGGACCTCAAACAAAAGCAACGCCCTTCCGGGTCAACTTGGTGAGAGGAACAACAATCTTGGAGAAATCTCTGATAAACCTCCGGTAGTATCCGGCCAACCCCAGAAAACTCCTGATCTCGGTGGGGGATCCCGACACTTCCCAAATCATAACCGCCTCAATCTTGGCCGGGTCGACCAAAATCTCATTCTGATTAACAAGGTGCCCCAAGAACTGGACCTCTCGTAACCAGAAATCACACTTGGAGAATTTGGCATAAAGCCTCTCCGATCTAAATACTCCGAGGACTTCTCTCAAATGCTCCTCATGCTGCTCTCTAGACCTCGAATACACCAAAATATCGTCGATGAACACGATCACCGAACGATCCAACATAGGCCTGCATACCCGGTTCATGAGATCCATGAACGTTGCTGGTGCATTGGTGAGCCCGAAAGGCATCACCACGACCTCGTAATGCCCATAACGAGTTCTAAATGATGTCTTCTGAATATCCTCCTCACGAACCCTCATCTGGTGATAACCAGACCTCAAATCGATCTTGGAAAACCAAGATGCACCCTGCAACTGATCGAACAGATCTTCGATCCTCGGGAGTGGATAACGGTTCTTGACCGTCAGCTTGTTCAACTCCGAGTAATCAACGCACATCCGGTGCGAGCCATCCTTTTTCTTGACAAAAAGGATAGGTGGTCACCAAGGCGAGCTACTCGGCCGGATAAATCCTATTCCCAACAGCTCCTGGAGCTACGAGATTAACTCCTGCATCTCTGGCGGCGCAAGGCGATAGGGCGCCTTGGCGATAGGTGCCGCCCCCGGAAGCAAATCAATATGAAACTCCACCTGCCTCTCGGGAGGTACACTTGGTAAATCCTCGGGGAAAACGTCTGAAAACTCGCTAACCATCGGAACCTCCGCGACAGTACTCAGTCTCTCCGTAACATACCGCGTATCTGACACATACGCCAAAAAACCCATGCAACCCTGCTGCAAGCTCTGCCTCGCTCGAGCAGCGAACAAAATGCTGACCCAGATCGGGTACCCTCGTCGAATACCGTAAGTACTTCCCCAATAGGGTTCCGGATGGTTACCAATTGACGCTCACAGTCGATCATAGCCCCGAATCGACTCAACCAGTCCATGCCCACGATGACACAGACATCCCCCATCGCGATACGTACCAAATCTTTCGGAAACTCGACTCCAAAAATCTCAAGCACACATCCCCGGATCACATCAGTCGCAAAAACAGCATGCTCATCAGCTATGGAGACTCTCAAAGGTCGACTCAACGCCTCACGTTTGATACTGATGTGACGACTAAATGCTAGCGATACGAAGGATTGACTCGCACCCGAGTCAAATAACACCAAAGCAGGTACATAACTCACAAGAAAAGTACCTAAACATATCACAAATACGCACCATATATACAAACAAAAGAATAAGCAAAAGATCACATACCAGCCAAAACATCAGGTGCTGCACGGACCTCCTCTGCTGTCAACTGGAAGGCTCTACCGCGAGCCTTCGATGCCTCGGCCTTCACGGGCCGACTCTCTGTAGCTCGAGTAGAAGAAGGCGCAGATCCCTACGCTGATCCCTGAAGCAGCTGCGAGCACTCGGCCTTCCTATGGCCAGTGTGGTTGCAATGGAAGCAAACCGAAAACCCCTTGGGGTAATCCCTCGCGATATGCCTCTAATTCCGGCACTTGTAACACACACCTGCTCTGCACAACCCATCATGGCTCTTGCCGCACTTCCCACAAGTGCGGCTTTTCTGACCTCCCGATCTCGAATCTGCGGGCTTTGCCCGCTTGGCCGCTAGCTGAGAGTGTGCCGACCGCCTATCCCTCCTCTGAGACTCCGCCTCCTCCCTGGCCTGAGTCTCTAGCTCAATCTCCCTCTTCCGAGCATTTTCCTGGAGCTCGGAAAATGTTCGGTATGTCAAGTTCGCCATGAACTCACAAATGTCTCTCCTCAGAATGCTCAGATATCGGATCATACGTGCCTGCTCAGAAGACACGTGCTCAGGGCAAAACAACGCCCTCTCATGAAACATCCGTGTGATCATAGTCACAGACTCAGTCCCCTGCTTGAGGGAAAAGAACTCCTGGGCCAACCCTTCCCTCTCTACCGGGGGAACGTACTCATCTCGAAACATAGCGGTGAACCTCTCCCAAGTCACCACGGTAAGCTCTGCAGTAGTAAAGTCAGCTGTCACAAACTTCCACCAGTCCTTCGCTCCCAAGCGAAGCTAGTTCAGCGCGAACCGTACACTCAGATGCTCCGGACAAGAACATGTGTGGAAGCATCCCTCAATGTCAGAGATCCATCTCATCGTGGCTATCGGATCCTGAGTCCCATAAAACTCTGGTGGCTTCGTGTTGCTGAACTCCCGGTACAACAACGAGTCACACCCCTGTGGCCTAGCAGCGGCGACGGCTACAACAACAACAGCCTCGGTAAGAGCAGCATATCGCTCGACAAATGTCTCAATCAGTGTGGTCTTGATAGACCCAAACATCTCTAGTATCTCAGCTCGAATGGCTGCGGCCACCTCCTTGTGAATCAACCTATGAATCTCCTCGTCACTGGTACCGCTGGTACCACTGTCTCCTGCGTTGTGGCGCGTAACCACCATGATGCCTCCGAAACACAACATAAAATAATCAGAGACTCGACCGAGATTACTCACACTCGGCTAACCGTTCCTACGTGTTCCTTAGCACCCTGGGGATTCTTACTTGGAATGCTTACCGATCCGATGCTTTCAGTAGTACGGGCCCAATACTACCTTCCACATCGTATCCGTATCCACCCCAAGTCCTCCTCCTAGGATCCCAACTCGCAAGTGCTCTATACCACTCTGAACACAGCCTAGTCTCTAGCAGACTTCTCATAAGCTACTCTCTGCTACCTAAGTGCACTCAAAACCACTCACAGCAGCAGAAACTCCTAGGCTAAGGCATCACAAATCAGGCCACTCTAGTCCTAACATATGAATTACCTAGCCTACTCTAGCATGCAAAACACATCACATAATATCATAACACGTACCGTAAGGGTATTTTGGGAAATCACCGTTCGGGCGCTGGCTGATTGTACACACTGCTCTTTTCCGCTTGTTCTGGAAATCTTTTACTCTTTTTAGAAAAATTGTTTCTTTTTGAAAACTTTTCTCAAATCCTTAGTTTGAGTCCATATATGCCCGAAGGTGTATCTGAATCCCTCAAACCAAGGCTCTGATACCAACTTGTAACGACACGATTTTTAAAAACAAAATCTTTAATTTTAAACTCATAAACATATGTCTCATCATTAATTCTCAAAAACAAACAACAAGTTTTAAATACAACTATTCAATCCAGGATCCACAATCATAGTTCCATATCAAGGGTGTGTGTACAATCACGCCGGTGCCTTCCCGCGATCCTCGGAAGTACCTGAAACACATAACACATAACAAGGTAAGCACGAATGCTTAGTGAGTTCCCCAAAATACCACATACAACAATTCGCCACTCGAGGCTATACTCTGTAAGACCCTCCGGTCTATGTGTCTCAACGGGACCCTCCAGTCTCGTAGCTCGTTGAACCCTCCGGTCCGGTCTAGCTCGTTAGACCCTTCGGTCCGGTCTGATTGAGAACCCTCTGGCCTCATAGTTCGTTGGACCCTCCGGTCCGGTCTAAGAAACAACTAATATAACATACAATACGTATTACATAATCATGCATAACTCAAGCAAGCACATAAGACCCTCCGATCACACGTAATTTCCACTCTATGTAAAGTATAGTGAGAAGACTCACCTCGTAAGACAGCTAGTAAAAGTCTCGTGCCCGAAATCCTCGGTCTAGCCTCCGCCTATCACAAATAATATTTCTAATCATTATTCTACTCTTATCTCTGAAAAGTGGGTAGAAGACCATTCTACCCTTCCCTAACCTCTTTCACTCATTTTGACCAAGCCCTAAAGTCAACAGAAGTCAACTCCAGTCAACGGTCCCACTTTGACCAGATTCGTCTAGTGCACTCGGGGGACTCGTCGAGTCCAGTCGATTCATGGCAACCCCGGCAAGCTCCAACTCGACGAGCTAGCCCCCAACTCGACGGGTCACCATCTGACTCAGTTCATCGGGACATAATGCTAACCGGCTCGTCGAGTCAGCTCATCAACTCGGCGAGTCCGTTCGGTCTCAACTTGTATTCATGTGATTTCCAGGCAGAAAACTCTCTCACACCCTAGATCTAAGCTCTCAAGGCCTGAATATCACGTAAAGCCTCGAGCTTTATGTTCATGCATGGCACTAAGGGCTAAAAATGCCAAGAACAAGCTTGAGAAGAAGTCTCTCATTCAAGGGGCTATCATGGCTGAATAAAGCAGGGGACTTTCGACTCTAAGGACCTCACTAGGTCCAGATCTGATGTCTATTTCAATGAAGGTGCTCAAAACCTTCAAGGTCCCCAAAATAAGATAGAAATGGAGCCCTAACTCTAAAACCATGAGATTTATCCATACAAGAGAGAAAGGTACGAACTTTATACCTTGAATAGAAGCCCCTGGATGTCTACGCAGCAGATCTAGCAACTTCTTCACAATCCTTGCTTGGAATCCTCTTTCTTTCTACCAAAATGCACCAAAGATCTCAAACAATGGCTCAAAACTCTCTCAAAAGCTCAAGGGGGCGATTAGGGTTTCTCTCAGTGAAAGGAAACAGATGGAGAGCCACAAATGAGTCTACATCCGGGGATTTAGGGTTTTAACTCACAGCCCCACACCCGGGGATTTAGGGTTTTAACTCACAGCGCCTACTCGGCGAGTCTACATCCGGACTCGTCGAGTAGATCATAAAACCCACGTGGCCATCCCAACTCTACTCGGCGAGTTATAGCGCCAACTCATCGAGTAGTTCAATGATCCTCAAAAATAAATACTTAAAATGACATACCTGGGAATCCGGATGTTACAGGAAGTATGGGCCCGTACTACTAAAAGCAGAGGATCCGTACTCGAATCAAGGAGGGCCGAGATGGAACCACGAAACTTGTAGAGTGTATGAAACCTCTCGAGGTTTATGTATGATTCTGACAGTTATGTGTTATGTTTCAGAATGGTGATGATCACACGACACAGAGGAGGAGGTTCAGGGTCAGTATCTGGCTCAGGATCAGGTTCGGGAGGAGGTACCGAGCCAGTTGATGAGGGACTACATGAGTTAATTGCTTCTGAGATCACGAGATGTGATCTTTATATGCCTCTTCCTAAGGCTTAAACATGAAGTAGGAATGCTTCTTGTGATCTTTAAGGCTTCAGAAAACAAAATGGTCAAGAAACATGAGTTTACGGCCGTAAACTCATGGGTTTACGACCGTAAACTCAAGGAGTTATGGTCACAAAACCGTAAACTCCAAGGAAGTTTACCCTTGAACCCCAAACTCAATAGCAAGGTCCTACCACCCTTAGATGCAATCCTTATGACTTATAGCACTTAAATCAAGTGTTTTACATGTCTTAGGATGTCTTAAACTTGGTTAATTAGTTGTTTTATGACTAATTGGATACATATATGTGATTACATGTTAACTAGGATCATTGTGTGTGTACAAGTCTTCACTTGACACTTAGGATCCTACATCATTCAGTTCATCCACAACCACCTACTACAGGTGAGTTCATACCCCTTAATCAATCTTTTAAATGATTTTTAAATGCTTTCATGGGGGGGGGGAATACAAGTAGAAAACAGGAAGTTATAGAATCAATCACATGTGATTTATAACTGTGTTTTCAACCAACTGATTTCACATACTTCAAAATGTGATAAATACAATAGTTTTCGGTTGTTTTATACTTTGTTATCAAATGATTTACTTTTGAATCTTTTTATAAACTGACATCAAGTCATCATTATTTATTGTTCAAAACTCTTAAATGTTTTACAAAACCTCTTTCAACTTATTGTTAAAAACCATATCTATACACTTATGTTTCATATACATATGTATTGATATGAGAGCTTTCATTCTTTCTTCAGTTCCAACACTCTTGTGTAGCAAGGGTGTATAAACCTACTTGGACATTCAATTTACATTCCAGTAAACTATTATAGGTATAGTTTAGGGGATACAAACTACTATTCCTATTACAAGGAATTACACAAGATTCAGTTCATTCATGAGTCTATACTAATACATTACATGCAATATGAAGAGATACTATTACCTGGATATCATTACATAGATACTTTTACATGGATTCTGTTACATAGATACTATATGATGAGATACTATTACATATTATATGTGTAGATACTATTATATATGTACGGGACTAACCATTATACACCCAGCTGTTAGCTACAGAGGGAAAATGCACATCGACGGATGGCTACGGTTAATACTATCCGGCAATCACTATGCCGTGTTTATCCTAGTACCAAAGGATAATACTTAAATGATTATATAATTTCCCTTTTACTTTTATTTTATGACACATTCACATAAACGATGAGGTAGACTATATATTTATAATAATAGTCACGAGGGGAAAAACTTTCATTGATACAGAAATGCAACTTTCAAAGCATTCAGGTCTTGGTAGAAGACTACCTTTTATACTAGTAGGAAATATGGGATTTTCTAGGGTTTTCACACTTATACTAAATGTTTCATCAAATATTTACAAGTCTTTCATAACAGCTTTTCAAATCAATGGCACCATAATACTTATGAATTCACCAGCTTTATGCTGATCTACACTTTCAAAATAACTTGTATTCTCAGGTCACCAGTAGACAGGTACGATGACCAGGTTTTGAGAAGACGGAGCACAGTCAAGACTCGTCTTTTATTTTTATTACATATTTTGGTGTCTTATTACTATGAAAGAACACTCATGTATTAAAACTTTACTTTTAATGCAATGGATGATGTTGTTGCTTGTTTACTACTTTGCACTGTTATGATACTTTAGATGACGTCCTCCACCCCTGAACGTTTCCGCCGTTCTTGGTTTTGGGGTGTGACAGATTGGTATCAGAGCTTTTTTTATAGTGAATTGAGTTTATCAACCCATAAAAGATATACAGACTATAAACACATTGGGATTAAAATACTCTGACCAAGAGTTTATACTTTTAAATAATAAAATATTTAACTAAGTATACATGCCTGCATTCATACTAAAATCAGTGTCACAATGACAAGAACAAAAGTATTACGATTGTTGAATATCACAAGTAAGCTCGGGGATGTATGGTCAGTCCTGGGAGTGGCATAGCCTGATCAACTATGCTGGTCCGAGGAGTGATTAGCACATGCCCAAGAGTGGTTGTGATATGGCAACAAGTCTAAAAACTTACCAACATTACCACAATGAAATACCATAGGGGTATTTGGTGTTACTATAATTACTTATTTGAGAACTAAAAGGTCTTTGTCAGTAGGTCAATAGTTGCTGAGTGGATACACTAAGATTATATGTATCTAGGATGTCATAGACTTAGAATCTGTGAATCTTTGCTTTACTTCTTGTCCTTGTTTGGTTGTAGGCTTAGAGTTAGGGTCACTTATTCGAAGGTCTATCCTGTCCTGAGTACATATAACTGGTATGCAGTAAACAAGTATTGAAGTAACTGATAAAGATCATCTTATAATTATCTTAGTTAGTACGTCTATTAATTTCTTCTTATATCCCTTTTCTCACGTAGATATCATGGCTGGATTCCATCCCCACGGCGACCCGTACTATCCCAACCACGGTAATGCAGGATGGCTGGGAGAAGAGCCAGAAGATGATCACCCAATCCCTTTGGATGATCACGAAGCTGAAGGCTTTTCTGATGGTTATGATGCAGAGCCTGAAGTCAACAATCTACCCCCAGCTGCTCATGACCCAAACCCTCGTCCAGCATTTCAAGGACTCACACCTCTGTGGGCCACGAACTTAAATAGATGGAGTCAGGAACAGGGTCAACCCATCCCCTATAATGGAGACAGAAGCTTCTACAACCTCACTGAGGGAGGTTCAGCGGATAGGGTCCTACCCATCATGGTTCGTAGGATTTCCCGGAACACCGAACAGGGTCGAGATGCTATCGACCGAGTCATGGAGATTGACGCCAACTCTGGCGTTAACACAGTCCGCATTCGCCAACTAGAGTCTGCTCATGAAAGGACTCTGGTCCACAATGCGGCTCTGCAGAGAGAACTTGCTGGAACCCAAGCTGAAGTCAGGGAACTTCGAGCTCAGCAAATAAGATCTGACAGGCGTGTGAGGGACATAGAACGCCTTCTGTCGGAATCAAGAACTCACTCTAGTAGTTCTCATCGCCGATAGAATCTCATCGAATTCTCTTTTGGATATAACCTAGTTATGTAAAACTCTGGTCTAATTTCCAATCTCTGTAAATCTTAGACCTGTTAGGTCTTGATTAGGTCGTAGTCCTGTCAAAATTTTCCATCTTGGTTGATGTTAGGCCTCCTACTAGGCCATTTTCCCGAACTTGTTACATCTGTAATTCCAATAATATTGACAGGTACCTAATCTCATGGAAATTATTATCCAAATGCTATCATCTGTTTGTTCTAGAGCTACATTTAATCATGCTGTTAGACTATGAAGAGTTAGTCCATGAGTCATTTTCATCAACTTTCCTATTGAATTCTTATCAATTTCTTCATCTTTCTAAAATTATAGTTAAAAGATGCCTCCTCGCAGAAATCCGAGGCGTAACAATAATAACGAAACACCGATACCACCACCACCTCCACCACCTCCTCAGTTCGACGCTGCTATGTTCCAAGCAGCTGTCACGGCGGCCGTAGCGGCTGCCATGTCACACATTAATACTCCTGTCCCTAGTGGATCGGGAACAGGTGCACCTCCTTCCCACCATGGCGAGAGTCATGGGCATCCCCGGGAATGCACCTACAAGGATTTTACGAATGCCAAACCCAGAAATTTCAATGGAACTGGAGGGGTTATGATCTTAAGGCAGTGGATCGAAAAGACTGAAGCAGTCTTTGAAATCTGCGCCTGCCCGGAGAACAATAAGGTCAAGTTTGCTACTTGTACCTTTTCTGACAGGGCTTTAACTTGGTGGAATGGCCACGTTAAGTCAGTGACTCTAATAGTGGCAATTTCGATAAGTTGGGAAAACTTGAAAGCCATGCTGATGAGAGAGTACTGACCACGAGGGGAAATTCAAAAACTTGAACAGGAACTCTGGGGTCTTGAAATGGTTGGTTCTGACGTATCAACTTATACTAATAGATTATGTGATCTGGCAATTCTTTGCCCTGATATGGTTGCTCTTGGGAGAAAGAAAATAGAGAGATATATTTGGGGACTGTCGCCCCAGATCCAGTCAAGTGTGTTAGCATCCAGGCCTGTTACTTTTGATAGCGCCAAAGAGCTGGCACAATCTCTTATAGATCACGGAAACCACCAAAACCCATCGATTTCTACACCTGAACAACAAAAGGGAAACAACAACAACAAGAAAAAGGGGTGGAACAAGAGGAAAAGCGGGGCTTCGCATGAATGCTCAAAGAGACAACAACTGGTTACAATCAATGCTGCCACAGTAACTCCTGTTGTCCCTGCTAATCCCTTACCAGTGAAGCCTTATGCCGGTAATCTTCCGAGGTGCAACAAATGCACCTTCCATCACAACGGACCTTGCCGGGAAATGCAGTGCACTAACTGCAACAGAAGGGGGCATACTGCCCGTTTCTGCAAGACTCCAGCAAGGCCGACCGCTCAAGTTTCCAACGCCGGGGTGGGCCAAGCTTGCTACGGTTGTGGCGAAGTGGGCCACTACAAGAGGAACTGCCCTAAGGTAGGGATAGCTGGCGGAGTAGGAAGAGTTCTGGCCATAGGCCACGAGGAAGCCGTAGCTGATCCTGCAATAGTTACTGGTACGTTTCTCCTCGATAACTCATATGCTTGCATACTTTTCGACAGTGGAGCTGAGAAAAGCTTCGTAAACCAGAAATTTGCACACCTGCTTAAACAAAAACCACGTGCACTAGATAAATCATTCACTGTAGAAATGGCAAACGGGAAAACGGAAAGTACTAACTGCACATACGTCGGTTGTACTCTAACTTTAGATGGCCATACTTTTGAGATAGACCTCATGTCGGTCCCAATTAAAAGTTTCGACGTCATTATCGGCATGGATTGGTTGAGTGTTCATCGCGCCAACATCTTGTGCTTTGAAAAAGCAGTTCGTCTTAACCTTCCTAACAGCGAAACTCTAATTATCTACGGTGACAAACCTAGTACGAGTTTTCGCATCATTTCGTGCATCCAGGCTCAGAAATGCTTACGAAAGGAATGTCATGCATTTCTCGCTCACATCGTTGATACGAGTCAAGAAGTGAAAGATATTCAGAACATCCCAGAAGTACACGACTCTCTCGACATCTTTCCAGAAGAACTTCCAGGATTACCACCACAACGCCAAGTCGAGTTCAGAATCGACTTAGTGCCAGGGGCTACTCCAGTAGCCAAATCTCCATATCGTCTGGCACCGGCGGAGATGCAGGAACTTTCCAGTCAGCTTAACGAACTTCTCAAGAAGGGATTAATTAGGCCAAGCTTCTCACCATGGGGAGCACCGGTCTTGTTCGTCAAGAAGAAAGACGGATCGTTTCGTATGTGCATCGACTACAGGGAACTCAACAAGCTTACCATTAAAAATCGTTATCCCTTACCCCGCATTGACGATTTATTTGATCAACTTCAACGAGCCAACTACTTCTCGAAGATAGATCTACGATCCGGATACCACCAACTACGAGTGTTAGAGGAGGATGTTCCCAAGACAGCCTTCCGAACTCGTTATGGGCACTACGAATTCGTAGTGATCCCATTCGGATTAACAAACGTGCCCGCTGTATTCATGGATTTAATGAATAGGATGTGTCGTCCTTACTTGGATCAGTTCGTCATTGTCTTCATCGATGACATACTCATCTACTCTCAAAGTAAGGAGGAACATAGTCAACACCTGCGAAGAGTCTTAGAAACATTACGATCGGAGAAGCTCTATGCGAAGTTCTCTTAGTGCGAATTTTGGATTCGAAGAGTCGAATTCTTGGGCCACATAGTCAGTGAAGAGGGAATTCACGTGGACCCTTCCAAAATCAAGGCCATTGAGAACTAGTCAGCACCGAAGACACCTACAGAAATTCGTCAATTTCTAGGTCTCGCTGGCTACTATCGCAGGTTCATTCAGAACTTCTCCCGCATTGCGAAACCTCTTACCACACTGACCCAGAAGGGCGTGGCCTTTGACTGGGAAGAGAAACAAGAGAGAGCGTTCCAAACACTCAAACGAGCCTTGTGCACCGCACCAATACTATCCCTCCCCGAAGGGATAGAAGACTTTGTTGTCTATTGCGATGCTTCAAATCAAGGGCTCGGCTGTGTTCTGATGCAACGAGGTAAGGTCATCGCCTATGCCTCGAGACAGCTGAAGACACACGAAGTCAACTACACCACCCACGATCTTGAACTAGGAGCAGTTGTGATTGCTCTGAAGATCTGGAGACACTACCTGTATGGTACAAAAAGCACGATCTTTACAGACCACAAAAGCCTACAACATATATTCGATTAGAAGGAGATCAACATGAGACAACGACGGTGGGTCGAGCTACTCAGTGATTATGAATGCGAAATTCGTGATCATCCGGGTAAAGCCAACGTAGTAGCTGATGCCCTAAGTCGGAAGGAATACTCTGGTTGTAGAGTCAAATCTTTAACTCTAACTATCCATTCACACTTGTCCACGCAAATTAAGGAGGTTCAGCTCGACGCTTTGAAACCTGAAAATGTGGCGAGTGAATCCCTAAGAGGGATGGATAAGAACTTGGAAGTCAATGGTGGCGGAGCCTTATACCTCATGGATTGGATCTGGACACCGAAACGCGGTGGCTTCAGAGACTTGATCATGACCGAGGCACACAACACTCGTTATTCTGTCTACCCAGGTTCAGATAAGATGTATCTGGATCTTAAAAAGCTATACTGGTGGCCTAACATGAAAGCAGAGATTGCTACCTTCGTAAGTAAATGCCTTACTTGCACCAAGGTCAAGGTCGAATACCAGAAACCCTCCGGTCTTCTGCAGCAGCCGGAGATTCCTGAATGGAAGTGGGAGCGGATCACTATGGACTTCATAACCAAGTTGCCCAAGACAACGGGTGGACTTGATACCATATGGGTCATCATCGACAGATTGACCAAGTCCGCACACTTCCCACCTATCAAAGAAACAGACAAGATGGAGAAGCTTACAAGGACCTACATTCGGGAGATTATACGACTGCACGGTGTTCCCATATCCATTATCTCCGACAGAGATAGTAGATTCACTTCGAGGTTCTGGCAGTCGCTACAAAGTTCCCTAGGAACTACGTTGGACATGAGTACAGCCTACCATCCACAGACCGACAGACAAAGTGAGAGAACTATCCAAACCTTGGAAGATATGTTACGAGCCTGTGTGATTGACTTTGGGAAAGCATGGGATACTCATTTACCCCTTGTAGAATTTTCCTACAACAACAGTTATCACACGAGCATAAAGGTTGCTCCATTCGAGGCCCTCTATGGCCGAAAGTGCAGATCCCCTCTGTGCTGGGCTGAGGTGGGTGATACCCAGTTAGCTAAAGGACGAGTTCCTAAAAGCACTCTCACGGGTCCGGAGATCATTCGGGAAACGACAGAGAAGATCGTTCAGATTCGTGAACGATTGAAAGCTTCTAGAGACCGACAGAAAAGCTACGCTGATAAACGAAGGAAACCGTTGGAATTCCAGGTGGGAGACCGTGTTCTATTGAATGTCTCACCCTGGAAGGGCTTGATACGCTTCGGAAAGCGTGGAAAGCTAAATCCAAGGTACATAGGGCCTTTCGAGATTCTCGCAAGAATCAGCCCTGTAGCTTACAAACTTAACTTACCACGCGAACTCAGTAACGTACATTCTACTTTCCACGTCTCGAACTTGAAAAAGTGTTTGTCCGACGAGACTCTTGTAATCCCACTTGACGAGATCGAGATCAACGAGAGACTCAACTTCGTGGAAGAACCAGTAGAGATCATGGACCGGGAGGTAAAGCAAATGAAACAAAGCCTTATCCCGATAGTGAAGGTTCGTTGGAACGCCAAGCGAGGACCTGAATTCACTTGGGAGCGAGAGGATCAGATGAAACTGAAATATCCTCATCTTTTTACTTAGTTATTTGTAACTACTTATTTGCTTAAACTCTAATTTCAGGACGAAATTCCTTCTAACGGGGGGATGATGTGACAACCCGAAATTCCTATTCTGTACAACCATGCACTTCAATAGAAGTCAGAACTGTTTCTGCTAACTTTCAAGCTTTTAGGAATAAGTTTGAGTGTTTTTAAGTTAGTACTTCACGAGATATCAGGAGAGAGGATGCCCTAGGGTTTATTGTGCAACAATAATATTCCAAAACTCCAAGAGTTTGGAGTTTACGGCCTAAACAAGGGTGTTTACGGCCGTAAACCCTAAAAGGGGGTATAAATATGACACTTAGTCATATTTTACCACTTTTCACATTTTTAAGATCCAAAATCAAATTCTCTCTCAAGTATCATCCCACAATTCTTCAAGATCTTCAACTTGTAAGTGTTTCTAGCCCTAATAAGTTGATATATTACTTAATCTAGTGATTTAACACACTTTCATCCGTGAAATCATTCCAAAAGGTTAGATCTTCAAGTTTCACCAAGAACACACACTAGTGTTCTTGGACTTTTAGCACCTTTTCAAGCCTCTATCTTGTAAGTACTTCTATCCTAGAGTATAATAAGGCTAGTTACACTTCTATACATCAAGAAAACACCAAGGAAACCAAGGATCAAAGGTGTTTACGGTCCAAGAACACCTTGGACCGTAAACCCTAAAAAGGGTGCCAAAGTGTGCCCTAGTCCCTTCTAAGCCTTGGAAACTAGCCTAGATCCCTTCCTTAATGTGTTTAGGACTTGAAAACATAAAAAGACCATAAACCATTTGCGTTTACGGCCGTAAACCCAAAGGGAAATGGTCCAAGGACCGTAAACTCCTAAAAAGGAGTGAAATGGTGCCCTAACCTCTTCCTAAGGCTTAAACATGAAGTAGGAATGCTTCTTGTGATCTTTAAGGCTTCAGAAAACAAAATGGTCAAGAAACATGAGTTTACGGCCGTAAACTCATGGGTTTACGACCGTAAACTCAAGGAGTTATGGTCACAAAACCGTAAACTCCAAGGAAGTTTACCCTTGAACCCCAAACTCAATAGCAAGGTCCTACCACCCTTAGATGCAATCCTTATGACTTATAGCACTTAAATCAAGTGTTTTACATGTCTTAGGATGTCTTAAACATGGTTAATTAGTTGTTTTATGACTAATTGGATACATATATGTGATTACATGTTAACTAGGATCATTGTGTGTGTACAAGTCTTCACTTGACACTTAGGATCCTACATCATTCAGTTCATCCACAACCACCTACTACAGGTGAGTTCATACCCCTTAATCAATCTTTTAAATGATTTTTAAATGCTTTCATGGGGGGGAATACAAGTAGAAAACAGGAAGTTATAGAATCAATCACATGTGATTTATAACTGTGTTTTCAACCAACTGATTTCACATACTTCAAAATGTGATAAATACAATAGTTTTCGGCTGTTTTATACTTTGTTATCAAATGATTTACTTTTGAATCTTTATATAAACTGACATCAAGTCATCATTATTTATTGTTCAAAACTCTTAAATGTTTTACAAAACCTCTTTCAACTTATTGTTAAAAACCATATCTATACACTTATGTTTCATATACATATGTATTGATATGAGAGCTTTCATTCTTTCTTCAGTTCCAACACTCTTGTGTAGCAAGGGTGTATAAACGTACTTGGACATTCAATTTACATTCCAGTAAACTATTATAGGTATAGTTTAAGGGATACAAACTACTATTCCTATTACAAGGAATTACACAAGATTCAGTTCATTCATGAGTCTATACTAATACATTACATGCAATATGAAGAGATACTATTACCTGGATATCATTACATGGATACTTTTACATGGATTCTGTTACATAGATACTATATGATGAGATACTATTACATATTATATGTGTAGATACTATTATATATGTACGGGACTAACCATTATACACCCAGCTGTTAGCTACAGAGGGAAAATGCACATCGACGGATGGCTACGGTTAATACTATTCGGCAATCACTATGCCGTGTTTATCCTAGTACCAAAGGATAATACTTAAATGATTATATAATTTCCCTTTTACTTTTATTTTGTGACACATTCACATAAACGATGAGGTAGACTATATATTTATAATAATAGTCACGAGGGGAAAAACTTTCATTGATACAGAAATGCAACTTTCAAAGCATTCAGGTCTTGGTAGAAGACTACCTTTTATACTAGTAGGAAATATGGGATTTTCTAGGGTTTTCACACTTATACTAAATATTTCATCAAATATTTACAAGTCTTTCATAACAGCTTTTCAAATCAATGGCACCATAATACTTATGAATTCACCAGCTTTATGCTGATCTACACTTTCAAAATAACTTGTATTCTCAGGTCACCAGTAGACAGGTATGATGACCAGGTTTTGAGAAGACGGAGCACAGACAAGACTCGTCTTTTATTTTGATTACATATTTTGGTGTCTTATTACTATGAAAGAACACTCATGTATTAAAACTTTACTTTTAATGCAATGGATGATGTTGTTGCTTGTTTACTACTTTGCACTGTTATGATACTTTACATGACGTCCTCCACCCCTGAACGTTTCCGCCGTTCTTGGTTTTGGGGTGTGACACGAGAGGTATCCTTGAGTCGACCCCGATGATTTTCGGGTCGATCAAGGAAGGGATCATTGAGTTGATGGAGGATCGCCTCAGGGCGTTCAGGAGTGACATGGCACACAACCAGTCAGGGTCACGCACACTGTCCTTCATGGACTTTAGGGGCAGTGGTGCGTCGGATTTCCATGGGGCTAAGGACCCCATCGCAGCCAGGAGATGGATTGGAGACATTGAGTCTGCACAGTTGACGAGCTTCTGCCCTGAGGGGTCGAAGGTGCGATATGTTGCAGGTTGTTTGAGAGACAGGGCCAGAGATTGGTGGGAGTCGGTTTGTGACTCATTGGGAGCCTCGACTATTGATGTTATGACTTGGTCGGACTTTGTGACCAGGTTCAGGGTTGAGTTTGCGCCAGCTGTGGAGCTTCAGCAGTTGGTCAGGGACGTCCTTGATATGAGGCAGACGACAGAGACGGTGGCGGAGATTACCGCCAAGTTCCGGGAGAGGGCATTGTTGGTGCCCCAGTATGCGGGAGATGAGGATATGCGGAGGACCCGCTATCACGACATGTTGAGAGCGGATATTCGGGAGCATGTTAGCTTCTCAGCATGTCCGACCCTAGATTCCATGATTGCCAGGGCGAGGGAGAGAGAGGTAGACTTGGAGCACATCAGGAAGAGGAAGGCGGAGGAGGGACAGGTTACTAGCGCTTCGGGGAAGCAGCCCAAGGGATCCGACTCTAGGTCGAAGGGCCAGTAGGGTCGGGGCCACTGCGGAAAGTGCGGCAAGACTCATGAGTGGGTTTGTAGGATGGGATCATCAGGCTGCTACAAGTGCGGCAAGACGGGGCACTTCAGCAGGGATTGTACCGCCCCTGTGCCCACTTTCCAGACATCAGAGTTGTTGTGTTTCCACTGCAACCAGCGAGGCCATAAAAAGGCCAATTACCCTCCGTTGACAGCAGCAGCGCCAGTGAAGGCGTCAGCTCCAGCGACCCTGCGGATTACTGATGGCCGGCAAAGCAAGACAGAGGCTCCAGTGGTAAGGAGCCGAGCCTTCCAGTTGACTACCGAGGAGGCACGCGCCGCACCCGATGTGGTGACGGGTATGATTTCTTCCCTCTAGCTTTTATTTTATGTTTCTTATGATATTGATGTGCCATATGATATGTATTTTTTAGGATCGTTCCATGTGAACGATATCCCAGTTCAGGTGTTGTTCGATTCGGGTGCTACCCGGTTGTTTGTCTCTCTTGCGCTTAGCAAGAAGTTTCCTGAGTCTTCGGGCATGTTAGATTGCCCTTTAGAGGTCAAGATTGCAGACGACCGGTCAGTGCGAGCATCAGAGGTCTACCGAGATTGTGTTTTGAGGCTTTTCGAGGAGCGCTACCTAGCAGATCTGGTTCCCATACCTTTGCGGGGGAACAAGGTTATTATTGGTATGGATTGGCTAAGCCCCAATGGGGCAGTGATCGACTGCGCGCAGCAGTTGGTGCGGATCAGGACCCTAAGTGGGGGAGAGCTGGTGATTCAGGGTGACAGGCCACAGCGAGGACCAGCCTTATGTTCGGCAGCGAGGGCTAGGCGCTACCTTCAGTAGGGTTGCACAGGATTTGTCACCTATGTTATGGATACCCGGGAGGCGGGTAAGGCGACTGTGGGTGATGTGCCAGTAGTACGAGAGTGTGCGGACGTATTCCCAGAGGAGTTGCCTGGGATACCTCCGGAGAGACAGGTAGAGTTCAGGATCGAGCTAGTCCCTGGTGCGGCTCTGATAGCCAAGGCACCGTATCGGTTGGCTCCTCCTGAGATGCAGCAGTTGTCTACACAGCTGCATGAGTTGTTAGCCAAGGGATTCATTAGACCGAGCAGTTCACCCTGGGGAGCCTCGATTCTGTTTGTGAAAAACAAGGACGGGTCGCATCGGATGTGTATAGATTATCGGGAGCTGAATAAGGTAACGGTGAAGAATTGTTACCCACTTATGAGGATTGATAACCTCTTTGACCAGCTACAGGGAGCATCTTGGTTCTCCAAGATTGATCTGCGTTCAGGATATCATCAGATGAGGGTCAGAGAGGAGGATGTATAGAAGACTGCGTTTTGGACGCGTTATGGCCACTATGAGTTCGTGGTGATGCCTTTCGGGCTAACCAATGCTCCTGTCGCATTCATAGACCTCATGAACCGCGTGTGCAGACCGATGTTGGATCGGTCTGTGATAGTTTTCATCGACGACATCTTGGTTTATTCCAAGACTCGAGAGCAGCATGAGGAGTACTTGCGAGAGGTGTTGGATACTTTCAGGAGGGAGAGCTTGTATGCTAAGTTCTCCAAGTGTGAGTTCTGGTTGCGCGAGGTGCAGTTTCTTGGGCACCTTGTCAACCTGGACGGGATTTCGGTTGATCCGGCCAAAGTGGAGGTCGTGATGAGATGGGAGATTCCGAGGTCTCCATCCGAGATTCGGAGTTTCCTAGGACTGGCAGGCTATTATAAGAGATTCATTCAGGACTTCTCTAAGATAGTCGTGGCCCTGACCCGGTTGACAATGAAAGATGTGGTCTTTCGCTGGGGGCTTGAGTAGCAGGCCGCATTTGAGACTTTGAGACAGAGATTGTGCGAGGCGCCAATCTTGGCCCTGCCAGAGGGCATGGAGGACTTTGTGGTATATTGTGATGCGTCCATCTCCGGCTTAGACGCGGTATTGATGCATAGGGGCATGTTATTGCTTACGCTTCGAGGCAGCTGAAGCCTCACGAGGCGAATTATCCGACGCATGATTTGGAGCTGGGGGCTGTTGTTTTCGCTCTCAAGATTTAGCGTCATTACCTCTACGGGGTTCGTTGTACCATTTACACGGACCACAAGAGCCTGAGGTATTTCATGGACCAGCCAAATCTGAATATGAGGCAGCGTCGGTGGATTTATGTGGTAAAGGATTACGATTGCGAGATCCTCTACCATCCGGGGAAGGCCAATGTCGTGGCCGACACGCTTAGCCGTAAGGCAGCGCCGATCAGGGACATATGTATGAGGATGACAGTTGTGACTCCGTTGTTGGAGCAGATTTGGGAGGCCCAGCAGGAGGCCATCAAGGAGGAACATCGGAAGAGCGAGCGAATTGTGGGTCAGGTTTCCTCCTTCGACTATGATAGCTGTGGATTATTGACGCTACACCGCAGGGTGTGGGTTCCCTATCATGGGGGTGTGTGCCAGGTTCTGATGGAGGAAGAGCACAAATCCCGATTCTCGATTCATCCCAGGGCGACGAAGATGTACAGGGATCTTCGACCCGATTACTGATGGCCCTGCATGAAGCGGGACGTCGCCTGGTACGTGGAGCGATGTTTGACCTGCAGGAAGGTCAAGGCCGAGCACCAGAGGCCACACGGCAAGATGCAGCCGCTAGACATTCCCATGTGGAAATGGGAAGATATTACTATGGATTTCATTACCAAACTTCCCAGGACTGCACGGGGAGTGGATTCGATTTGGGTCATCGTGGATCGGTTGACCAAGAGTGCCCATTTCATACCGATCCAGGAGAGCATCTCGGCCGAGAAGTTGGCTGATATCTACATCCGAGAAGTTGTGGCTCGACACGGAGTGCCAGTCTCTGTGATTTCGGACCGAGACGTACGGTTTACTTCCAAGTTCTGGAAGAAGTTTCACGACGAGTTGGGTACTCGTCTGCATTTCAGCACATCATTCCACCTGCAGACGGATGGTCAGAGTGAGAGGACCATCCAGACTTTGGAGGATATGCTGTGGGCCTGCGTTCTAGACTTTGGTGGTAGCTGGGATACCTATCTTCCATTAGCTGAGTTCTCCTACAACAACAACTATCACGCGATTATCGACCGTCCTCCCTTCAAGATGTTGTACGGGAGGAAGTGCAGGACCCTGATATGTTGGGGTGAAGTCGGACAAAGGGTCATGGGGAGCACCGAAGTGGTGCTCAAGACGATAGAGAGGATTCAGCGGGTTAGGAGTAGGCTTCAGACTGCTCAGAGTCGGCAGAAAAGTTACGCCGACAAGCGCCGATCAGACCTGGAGTTCCAGCTCGGGGATATGGTCCTTCTGAAGGTGTCGCCTTGGAAAGGCGTCATCCGATTCAGGAAGCGGGGCAAGTTGGGCCCCAGATACATTGGGCCTTTCCAGGTTGTAGCCCGGGTGGGCAAGGTGGCATATAGGCTGGACCTGCCAGCCGAACTCAGTCAGATTCACAGTACGTTTCACGCCTTCCAGTTACGGAAGTGCCTGGTGGATGAGTCAGCAGTTTTACCCTTGGAGGATATTCAGGTGGATGACAGCCTGAATTACATCGAGCGGCCAGTAGCGATCCTCGACAGAAAGTCGAAGGACCTGAGGAACAAGAGAGTGGAGCTGGTGAAGGTGCAATGGCAGCACCGCAAGGGATCAGAATGGACTTGGGAGCCGGAGGATGAGATGAGGGAGCACTACCCCGAGCTTTTCCCAGAATCAGCAGCAGACTTTGAGGAAGAAGTCTAAAATAAGTGGGGGGGATTTGTAGCACCTGATTCCTGGTACGTATTTAATTCCATGAAAATGTTACAATTTACTCTTGGACTCGACGAGTTGGAGGCCCACCTCGTCGAGTAGACTCGACTGTTGGAAACGGGGGTTTAAGTGACCTACTCGACGAGTCGGAAGACCAACTCGACGAGTAGGAGCTGTCTGGACAAAACCCTAATATTTAGGGTTTGCACCCTATTTAAACACTTTATCTTAGCCTCCATCGTCCCTATCACTCCCAGAGAGTTGTATATCGAAACCATAGCCGTTTTTGAATGTTCTAAGGCCATTTTGGTGCATTTGGTGGTTGGTGAAGCTTGTGAAGAAGGAAGAAGCTTGAGAGTTCGAGTTGAGGCTTGGAGATCCAGAGGTTTTGGTCCATATCCAGCTCAATCAAGGTAAAATGCCCCTGTTTTGGTCTTCCATGTATTTATTCATCTTTAGAAGCTTGGACTTTGGGTACATTTAGGGTTTCCAAGCCATTTTCGGATTTGTGAGGTGTACATGGAATCTTGACTTCAGATCTGAGTCATTGGAGGGGTCTCATGGCATAAAGGTGCCAACTTTAAGGCCATGAGAGCCCCATGCATTTTGTAGAACACCTTTTATGGCTTTTTGAGCCAAAGACCCCATGAATGTGCACCAAGTTTGGAGCTTTGCGTGTAAAATGGACATTAGAAGGCCAAATCTATGGTTTCGATGTGTTAAGACCCATTTAAATCGACTGTATAGTAATGGTCAAGTTTGGACTCGACGAGTCGTTCTTAGGACTCGGGGAGCCGGGGTGTATTGACCACCAAATCCCTTCTGTGGATAGACCAGTTGTTAGGATGGGAAGTCCCTTAGTTGTTTAGACGCGTAAAGGGACTTGGGAATCATAGGACTCGGCGAGTGTATGAACAGACTCGGCGAGTCCAAGGCAATCTCCCAATCTTTGAAGATGGACTCGACGAGTTGTTCATACAACTCGGCGAGTCATAGACTGGACACATTCTTATGAGGGAGATGAACTCAGCGAGTCGGATGAAGATGGTCCCGATGGTTTGAATGAAGGAGAACCCGTCGAGTTCTTGCTAGACTCGACGAGTGGAGTCGGGGTTGGATCGGGTTAGTAGAGTGTGGACTCGACGAGTTAGTAGACCAACTCGGCGAGTCAGGTCAACTGGGTGTTGACTTTGACCAATGTTGACTTTGCCTGGTTTTGGTATTGACCTTGGTTAGGGTTGTAGGTTCGGTTTAATGACTTGAAGGTTGTCGTGTAGGGATTTAGGGGTCGAGGAGAGCCGACCTTCACACAGAGGACAATTCTGACACTACACGACATCGAGGTGAGTTACCTTCCGGTAGCGGTGGGTCTACAGCCACAATGTTGGCCCACCAGTAGGAGTTGTATGTTAGATTATTGTCTTTGTGATATTCATCTAGGTTTGCTACTACCTGTTATATTTTATGTGCTAGCATGATATGATGTTACGTGATGATGGTAGTAGTAGGGGGAGATAGTCCCCAAGTTACCAGCCGAGAGGGCCGAAGGGGTAGGCCAGCACCCAAGAATTCTAGGCAAGGTCACCGGTCGAGAGGACTGAAGGGATAGGCCAGCACCCATATATGCTAGGCAAGGTCACCGGTCGAGAGGACCGAAGGGGTAGGTCGGGCACCCATATATGCCAGGCAGTATGTATGTTATGTGTTTGTATGGTATTTGGTATGATGGGGGAACTCACTAAGCTTCTTGTTTACAGTTTTCTGTTTTGTTTCAGGTACCTCTTCAGCGAAGGGGAAGGAGCCGGCGCGGTAGCGGCACATCACACTCATGCATGAATTCCGCATTGAGTTTTTTGGGATTGTACTATGATTATTACTATTATCCGATGATATGTTTTGAGACACTATGTAGAGGTTTTATGAATTAAGATAGTATTAGCAATGTTTGATAAATGATTTCACATGATTACTTAATTAAAAATGAAATTTTTAGCCTTGAAAATTGGGATGTTACAAAGAAGCTAAGGAGTTTGCAAAATCTGACCGACTAAAGCCTCTTAACTTGGTGCAGGAAGCGATGCAGTGAAATGAATATTGTTGATCTAATTGATAAAATATTTGCCGGAATTTAATGGTTAATGAATTTGGAGTCTTTTTCTCTTTGAATATTGGCTATATTTTCTATATTTTGAATAGCGTGTATGGTTGAATGTTTGGTAAACAATAGTTATGGTTTGAAGGTTTGAAGGTTTGAAGATTGGTGAATATTTAATAAAACAATATTGTTGTTGTACAATAGTTATGTTTTAAATGATAATACATGTAATCTTTCACATATTAGACGTGTTTAAAAGTAAAGTCTTTATGTAAAATATTCGATCAGAATAATATTGTATGTTTTATGTTATAATAAGTATATTTATAATATTCTAATAGAATAATTTCATGTGTTGTTCGTTATCGTCAATTGATGTTTATGTCTTTTTTAAAATTAATAGTTTATGTCGTGTAATGGTAGTAATATCTTTCACATATTAGACGGGTTTAAAATTAAATTATCTATGTAAAATATTCTATCAGAATAATATTGTATGTTTTACGTAATAATAAGTATATGTATAATATTCTAATAGAATAATTTTATGTGTTGTTTGTTATCGTCAATTAATGTTTATGTCTTTTTTTAGAATTAAAGTCACTATTCAAGGTAAATTTTATAAGTAGAGTGTATGATGTTTAAAATCATTAGAATGATGTAGTTTATGATGTATGATGTTTATAATCTAATAAAATAAAGTTCTAGGTTTTTTTTTAAATAAGTTCATTTATTACATGAAAATAATATATATACGTAGAATATTCTAATACAATTATGTTTTATGTTATCAGTTTTCATAAATTTAATACATATATATATATATATATATATATATATATATATATATATATATATATATATATATATATAATATTCTAATAGAATAATGTTATAGGTTACCCTTTGAATAAGTTCATTTATTACATGAAAGTAGTATATATACGTGTATAATATTCTAACAAAATAATATTATATGTTGTATGTTTTTTTATAATCTTTATGTAGAATGTTTTAATAGAATAATATTTTATGACATTGTAAGTTATATGCAAAATATTCTAATACAATAATGCCTAATTAAATTTTGGATTTTTTAATACTCAATGATATGATATTAATCTAGCTATTCAAAATATTCAATATTTTTATAATGTGTTGTTAGTATGTAATATTATAAAATTATATGTAATATGATGAAATTTAAGCGTAGTATTCTAAAATGATGTTGTATGGAATATTTTGATATTAAAGTGTCATATTCTAAATTGTGTTATAACATATAAAATGAACTTATATTACATAATATTCTAGAATTATACATAATATTCTGAATTTAAATAACATTCTAACAGAATAATTTAATTAGGTTTTCTATATTCGAGTTACAATTCTTATAGAATAATGTTATAGGTTGTCTGTATCTGTAGAACATTCTAAATAGAATGTAACACAAAATGATTATATGAACATCAAATATCGAACTAGAATATAACCATACATATGTAAGAAATTAAAATAATGCACAATTTATTTGTAAATACCAATGTAAAAATAAAGCTTAGAATATAGTGTTATCGTTTTATTCAATTACCTCAAATACATCACTTGAAACCAAACAAAGCAAAATATAAACAAATTTACAACATCCCACTACATAAAATGAGACTCTCCAAGAAATTATTATCGAGCCACATTCTCTACAGTTCCATTCAAGGCTTACCTAAAAATTTGTAATGATAGAAAACATGAAAGTTTTAGCTAATTTCATAACTGTATGTACCACTTTACACTGTGAAAGAGATCTGATGGGTATTGGGATATATATCTGATGCAATAACTATGTTTAAAGTTGCACAAATATGGAGATCAATTTCATCAAGAAAGAAATAAGGATAGTGCATGGAGTAAATTAAACCAACATCCTCATTACAGATTTCGATTCCAAAGATGAACCAAGTCCTCATCATCCATAAACTACTTAGCCACTTTAACTCTTTATGGAACAAGCACCATTGAAACCAACATGTCGATATACTTCTTGAAGTTCTCATCATTAATTAATGGTGGCAAGATATGGATGATATGCTTCTTCAAACATATGCACTGAACATTTGCGTTGATAAAGAGTTGTATGTCCTTCAATCACTGAAAAAAAGAAGAAGTACACCAGTTATCACTAAGTTAAGAAAAATCATCTTGGAAATTAGGGTCAATATCATTAAATAGTAACAAAGTTTAAGGGTGGGAAGGAAGGAATGATATATTAGACTCTACATCAGACTCTTTATTCATTCAGGACTTTCATCAAACAGCTAGAGTGCATGTATAATGTACGAGAATTGGCTCAATAACAATAATAGTTATGTACATACCTCATTGATTTTATAGAATGAGCACAATATAACTCGAAGATACGTTGTTTTTGCTTGCTTCTCTTCAATAGCAGAAAAAACCAAAGCTTGAAATTGATAATCAATGGCTAAAATCAGATACCTGGAATGATAATAGATCTAAGATGAATTTAAATTGCTAAAACACCTGATTTGAGAGTAAAACTCGAATCACCAATCTGATGGAAATCGATATCAGTTGATGATCGATTACCGATATTGATGAATGGTTAAAAATCATTGATCTGAAATTTAAATTGAAGGTTGAAGTAGAGTAAACATCACATTTTGAAAGTTCGATAGTAATTGTTGAAGATGAAGATTAGTAGAAATCGTCTGAACACTTGAACCTCTACCTTGAATGAAATCGATGATCACAGAGCTAAAATCGATAACAATCTTGTAATGAGTTGTTGGTGTCGATAGATGAACATAAACCTCAATCACTCAGCTTATCAATTGGGGATGTAGAAGAATGAAGAATGGAAGAATTAAGGAGATAGAAGATCGATCAGATTGAACTGGAGAACAAGGAATATTGATCTAGTAAATATCTTGGTAGAAGAATCGAAGCAGATAATTTCTTGATGAAGTGAATGACGTTAACATTATATTTGATCATCTTAAATTAAACCTAGATACTAATCTACCCCTAATTAACTAATCAATTAGATTAATTAGTGTTAATCACGTTTTTTTATGAGCCACAAGATTAGTTTTGATCAAAGGCTAAGATTTGGTCCCTGTGTCTCACAAAATATAGGTGGTCTCAAATGAACTTCAATCTATATATATATATATATATATATATATATATATATATATATATATATATATATATATATATATATATATATATATATATATATATAGAGAGAGAATAAACATATTAGAATTGCCCTTTATATATTGATTTAGGGCGTGGAGAAAAGAAAAACGAACGACGTCTATGTTCGATCTCTTGTGATGGCTACTACTTCTTCTTCCTCTCAATCGTTGATGTCCAACTCAAGATCTACAAAGAAAATATTTGATGATGCAAACCCTTTATATATCGTTGGCTTTTCTTGAGTAGACAAAACATAATTGTGGGTTTTTGAACGGTTTGGAAACTTCGTTGGGCTTATAAGTCGTTTTCCCTAAAAAAATCACTTTTTTCTTCAATAGTATTTTCACGCTTACAAAAGTATCGATTTTTTTCATCAGGCAAACGAGTTGAAATGATCACATATTTGATTTATGCTTATTGTTTTTAAAAGGATCACATATTTGATTTTTGACTATGTAACTTGTATGCGTGTCGCTCCCTTATACATCATAAAAAAACAAGGGTATAAATACCTAATGATTTCCAACGCAATAAGAAACATAACGTTGAAGATTTTTCTGATGGTTTTTGATAGTTTAGCAATAGACTTGGCGTTGTCGGTAGGGATGAATGCAAGAATATGTAGCCGTAGTTGTACCCAAAAAATATTCTGAAACTAAAACCAATAGGTTTGTTTTATCGGTTTTTCACTAGGGTTTAGTTTCGATTTTATGATGTAAACCAAACCTGAAAACTATTTTTTAAACCACGTCAAGTCCTTATACTTTATAAATCTAAAGATGTTAAATGTTTTGATCCACTAGCTATATGGGACTCAAAGTTATAGCTTCAATAAAGATTGAGGATGGTAGATGCTTATATAATATATGAGATTATTGTTAGAACGACTACGCACACACCCACTATACTACTCCTATTCTACACCTTTCGTCTTAAACGAGACTTGAATCCTCAACCTTTGGCTGAGGGACACCTATTTGTCAACTCCTGATACCGCTAGGCCAAAGGAAATTTGGTATATAATAGAGGATATTAGACTAAGTTTTAATTCATAGGCGATGTGGGATGATTGTAAAGTGGCTACCAAAATAAAATGTAGAAATTGTAAGAATCGTGTTTTGAACTTGCTACATGTTGTTCATTACCCTAGTGCCTTAACCACCAGACCACGAATCTGTTGGCTTTCTTTAGCATCAATTATATTATCGGGAAAATGACATATATGCCCTATTAAGTTTCTAGGGTTTACCCATTTAGCCACTTAACTTATTTTGTGGCTTTATGAGGGAACGAACTTGTGGGCAACCTGTCTATTTAGTCCCCTAGACTTGTTTTAACTGGTTTCCTTGCCACATCTACATTATTTGCCACATCATTCAAGTCAACATTCAAACTTGGACCTTAATTTCGCTGGTTAACTACTTTGAAAGTCAACACATGCTTCAATTCAACTTGTCACTGTACCAATTCCTTCGGCATCGGCAAATACACCATCTGCACACTTACTGGCTCCACTAAATACAATTTGCTCACGACATTTAGCACATCAGCTTTTAGAATTCCATCTTCTTTAAGCTTAAGGTTTCTCTTGCTTTATGACCTTTAGATAATGGAATTTGAGAAATTCAAAAGGTGTAGACCCAGATGAGATATCGAAGAAAGCATGCTTAAAACGAAAATCAAATCTTTGAGTGGTGTGAAAGTTTGTAAAATTCAAAAGGGGTAAAAGTGCTTGACTTACCTAAAGCTAATGTCTGTTGTGAAATATGAAGAAAAAACAGAGTGAACCACACCAAACCAGAGGATTGATTTTGCAACGTCATTCCACGTTATCAAATCATTTATCAGGACTCTGATTTGATCGAAAGTGTGCCCGTAATCCTCGTCGTTTCCTCTTGAAATAACAATACAATCAAGATGAGAAGTAAATCAACAGAACCCTAGATCAGAACCAGAAGTGAAGTAAGATAAATTTGTTTATTCTTACTTGGGGATGGAATGAAACAGAAAGAAATCGATTTCTCCTTCTTCAATCTACCACTATGTCTCCTTTTATTTGGTTTGTTGTTAACAACGATGGACTCATCAATAACAACCAGATCTTTATCCTCTCGAATCTCTTCCATTCGCCACATGTGTCTTCTAGTGTTTCTGGGTGAACCATTATTAGAAAATCGGTTGTTGTAGCGGTGACGAGACCCATATAGGTCGGTGACCTCCCCAGAGACATCAAGTCTGGTTTTTGATCTCTTGGTAGGGGAAGGCGAAAGGACAAGGAGATCATGAAGGGAGAGAGGGGTTTTAGGTTTAGAAGGAATAATGTTATTGGGTTGCGGGGTGTGTGTGGTGGTGGTGAGTCCATTGATTTGGTTGAGTGGAAGAATTAAAAGAAGGAGATGGTGTTGATAATGAGTTTTAATGTTGTAGGTATCTATTTGAGAAATAAGGAGGGGAAGAAGACGATAATGGGGTGTGGGGTATAGTTACGTGCCATTAATAAATGATGTGGCAAAATTGTGACCGGTTTACCCCTTTAATACTTCAAAAAGGACGTAATTGACCCGACAAAAATGAGTTCGTTCCCTCATAAAGCCACAAAATAAATTAAGTGACTAAATGGGTAAACCCTAGAAACTTAATAGGGCAATTGTGTCATTTTCCCTATATTATCTAAGGTAGCAGAAACAATCAATGATTTACCTAAGTGTACATGCACCCTAGAATCTAGTTTTTACTAGTTTTAGCAACATACTTTAAAATCAACAAAAAAAGGAACTACTAACCTCTTGATTGTTTGATTGTGATCTTGTGACTGCCAGTTCATCGCAAAGGATGAAGGATCCAAAGTCGGACCCCTTTCATGAAGTCATCCCCACAAGGAAGAAACCCTAGTATATGGTTTATGAGAAATTCACTAACCCTAGGAGAGAGGTTATGGATTTCATGTACTTAGAGAGAGGGAGAGAGGTGAATAATTTATATATGAATAACCAGCTCTAGGGTTTGACCCTTAGCAGTCTATTTATAGACAACAAATAAAATCCTAAAAGGATTCAAACTCTATGATTAATTCTTCTGATTCAAACGTGCCTTATCCTTATCTCAGGAGTAGCCAAAATCGTCAATATGAAGCTCTCTAGGAGCTTTTGGAATATTCCTAGTAATCTCTTAGATTAACTAATATTCAAGATCTTTAATTAATTAAAACCTTTTAATTAATTGCCAAAATAATTTCTAATTAATTATAAATTCCTTAATAAATTAGAAGTTATTTATCTCCATTTCATTATATTATTTGGGTCATGAGGCCAATCCAAAAGGATTCTACTATTATTAGAAATATTATCAAAATAGTTAATGACATTTGACATTATTTTCAATAGTTTCCTATTTGGACAAGTTGTTAACTTCATGATCAAAATAATATTTCACTAATAATCAAAAGAGAGTAGCATCGAATGCAACTGCCATTCTCTGATCAGAATCAAAGTCAGTCCTTGGAAAAGTGATCAACTTATTCATTTGTTCTAGATATCTCTATGAACACGAGACATATATAATGGTCAATCTCGACGTTCAACATCCTATTTACCTATTGATGACTTTTAACATTACATCTAACTACTAAATCGAATACATCAATTTAGTCAAGGATCAGCCAAGCACTTCAGATGTCAGCACCAAATCGTCGAGGGGCCCATAAATATCGCTTCCTAGTTATGAGAAGGAACAAATAAACTTTGACTATGCAGTTTATATCTACTCGTTTAATCATAAAATACCCTTTATGAATACCAGTTACGGATAGTGTTGGAGCACACCAATACACAACTGATTTTTGCAAACAAAACCCCATATGTATCTCAGTTTGAAGAATAAAAAATGTTATCATCTTAGAATTACTCATGACTTCATCCGTGAAGTAATCTCTAATTGTAGGTTCTTCCAATACTTAAAATCTCTATTTTCAAGTACTCATGAGTATTAGCACAATCTCTATGCAATGCCCAAAACACCTTGGTCAATCAACCACTACTCATAACAGTCTTATATCACTCATACACTTCTTAGATGCCGACTGTGGAGGTTTGAACATAATTAAACATTCTAGAATTAGGTTCAAAACAAGAAAAAATGGAACACAATATTCTAATTAGCAAAACTTTGATAGCAAAAAAACCCTTTATTAAGTACTCTATGAAATAAACATCAAATGGTTATAATTCATATTGTTATATGTTTCATAATAATTAAAACTAACAACTAAACTATTACAGAAAATCACTATCTAGTCTCATGCCAATGGTACTCGCATGACCATCATGTTTCTCTTTTGATAACAACTTCATGAATGGATCAACATGATTCTCCTCAGATGATACCCTATTCACGTTGATGTCTCCGTATACGACTCTATGTCCAACATAATGGTACTTTCTCAGTATGTTTCTAGAATTACTATGGTCCTTAGGTTTATTAGTCAAGGCGATTGCAGCCTCGTTATCAAAAAACATCTCCATAGTCTCTTTCATGATTGGTGCAACTCCAAGATCACTGATAAAGTTTTTCAACCATGTAGCTTCCTTTGTTGCTTTGCTGGCTGCAATATACTCAGACTCACATGTTGAGTTTTCCAGTGTCTTACATTTGGAACTTTTCCACATAACAGCTCCTCCATTCGCCAAGAATACCCAACCTGACTATGAACATGAGTTGTCCACGTCAGTTTCAAAAATTGCATCTGAATAACCTATAACTCGCAATTCTTCTCTTCCACCATATACTAAGAACATGTCCTTAGTTCTTCTTAGATACTTAAGGATATTCCTTACAACCGTCCAATGGCTATCGCTAGGATTATCTTGATATCAACTCACCGTGCTTAGAGCATTTGAGATATCAGGTGCAGTACATGTCATGGCATACATGATCGATCCTATAGCAGAAACATGTGGGACTCGGCTAATTCTATACACTTATTCTTCAATTCTAGGAGATTTATCCTTAATCAATCTCATTTCATGTTTCATGGGTAGATATTGATTCTTAGAACCTTGCATTTTGAATCTTTTCAAAACCTTATCTAAGTATGTACTTGGGCTTAACCCAATTAAACATTTAGATCTATCTCTATAAATCCTAATGACCAGCATATAAGTTTATTCTCCTAGGTCCTTTAGAGAAAAACATTTCCTAATCCAATTTTTGACACTCTATAAGGTTGGAATATTGTTTCCTATAAGGAGTATGTCATCAACATACAATACTAGGAAGACCACATTACTGATGGATTTCGAAGGTTATAACTCATGTACAATGCGGAAAATGACACTTAACTACTAATGGTACATGCAACCTATAAGGATCTATGTCTTCACATTAAAGGCAACATACTATGAACTAGAAAACCTACACAAACGCTACAAAAATCAAAATTCATAGATTTAGGGTTAAATACCTTTCAATTGTTATTGAAAACAATTACTTTGATTCCTTCTTTTGTAGATCTTTAGAAAGCAAACACCAAAAGGATGATGCCTCTAATGGCTCATACCCAAAGATAGAAACTACAACACAAGATAGGGGAGAGAAGAGGGGTTGTGAATTTTTGACTAGGTTATCTTAGAAAGAAGTGGCCGAAAATTGCAAGCGTTATTCCAAGTCATCTAAAACCGTCCTTAATTAACATAAAATAATATTCTTTCAAATCATGCTAACTATCTACTTTCCTTATATCAATTGGAACATTATGTATTGCCTTCCAAGTCATCTAAAACCGTCCTTAGCAAGAGGTTTCTAGAACATATCATTTACTTAACTATTAAGAAATTACTAAGCAACCCTTGCACTTCTAATTAATTCCAATTGACCTCAAACTAATTCCAAATTAATTCTGATCAATTCTTAATTAACATAATCTATTTCTAATTAATTTATTATTCATATAATAAACTAATAACTATTTCCTCTCTCTAGAAATGTTATTCTCATCAGTTTTTAGCTATTAGTGCAACCCAAAAAAGACTTTGCTTCTAGTTACAAATTTATACCAATTTAGTTATGATCTTAGACACCTTAATCGAATAGTCTCCCGGTTGGATAAGTCTATAACTATAATTTCCAGTATAACGTTGAACCAGATAGCAAAGAGTACTTTTTAAAGCCAGTGTCGAACTCTGAGTCATATCAGACGTTGACCCAATTGAACACATCAATTTAGTCCCAGATGGGCCCAGCACTATAATGTCAACATCAAATCATCGATGGTTGTTGACTTTGACTTTGACCATTGACTTGTTGACATGGGTTGAATTTTGGTCAAACTAAGGGTTTTGGAGTGTATACTGAAAGGGTAGTCTTTATAGTTGTTAGGTGCCAAGTAGGATCAGTCCTTGTTGGGTGAGAGTTGTGGTATTAGTTGCTACTTACGAGGTGAGTCTTCTCACTATACTTACATGTATGGTAGTATATACATGATGACCAGTTGGGTCTTATTTGTTGATTGTTATTATATGTAGGGCTGGAAATTGACGTCACGACACGAAATAAATGAGTTTGGGTTGAGTTTTTCAACCCGCCAACCCGTTTATTAAACAGGTGATATATGTGTTTCATAAAAATAAACGGTGACCCGCCAACCCATTAAAATTTTTAATAATAAAAATTATATTATTTTTAAATGTATCAAGTATTAATATTTATTAATTATTATATACAATTATACCATTGATTCATTAACCATTTGACATTTCACATTTTGACTTGAGGGACGTGGGTGGCCGGTAAGGAGTAAAGGTCTTAAGGACTTAAGATCGTAACTCGTAGCAAGGCGGGTTGTAAGTCTGTAACCATTTTGCCCTAAATAATCTCAAAATCAAATCGCATATCTCGGTATCTCCCTCGACGGCTCGACCCTCTTCCAGACTTCCAGTCTCCCGGTCTCCCACTCTCCCCTCTATGACTCAGTGACTGTGATCGAAATCAATTAATCAAGTATTGAAAATCAAAATTAAATATCAAAATCCCAAATGACGATGGCGCTTGAAGGTTGAAGCCCTGAACGTCAGTCACAATTACAATCTTCTGGTTATATGGTATGTTTCTTAAGCTGTTATTTTCTCTCATTTTTCCGATTACAAGCTGCACTTCTTTAGTTCCTTATGGATTTGGTTTTGTAATCAGAAGGTGAAGTGTGTATGTGTGGTTATAATAGGATTGTGAGATTGTCGATGACCTGATAAGCTGATAACACAAACACTTAACTAAGAAAACCCAAACCTTGCTTCATTTAATGTATATATGTTGGTTTTTAATCAGAAAGTGATGTGTATGTTCTGATTACATAATAACACCTCAGAAATTTTGAACAGGAAAATTTGTATCAGTGTATGTTTTGTATCAATGTTATTATATCATCTCTTCAGGTCTATCCTGCATCTACATTCTACAACTTAAGTGTTTGTGTTATCAGTTATCACTAAAACAATACAAGCTTTTTATTTATATATTTAATTTTTGTTATCAGTTTGGATGTTGATGTTGGATGTGATACTTTGTTTCTATACTTGATGTTCCTCCCATTTTTCATTGTAGGAGAGTTATGGCAGATACTACTAACACCAATCCTTTGGATGTTAATGATGGAAGTGATGATTTAGTTGAAGAAATTGGGCCGGAAAGTGTATCACAAGGAGTTGAGAGTACTTCTACAAAGCAAAGGAAAAAAAAGGAAAAAAACTTCAGATGTTTGGAGAAGTTTTGAAATGCTCCCACAAAAACCAAATGAGCCCCTATATTGTAAGTGCAAAAAATATGGGACAAAATATCAAGGAGAAAGCAAAAATGGAAGAGGTAATCTACGCCGTCATCGAGATTCATGTAATATCTCAAATACTAGAGATATCGGTCAATAAATGATTTCTTCCAACAATGGTGTTATGGCTACAAGAAATCCAAAGTTTAGTCAAGAAACGTTTCAGGAAATGGTGACTCATGCTATGGTTATACATGACTTGCCATTCTCTTTTTTTGAGTATGAAGGAGTTCGAAATTTTTGCAAATACTTGGAACCAGAAGCGAGTCTTGTTTGTAAGAACACATCAAAATCTGATATCAAAAAGTTATATGCTACTCAACAAAAAAGACTTCGTGATGAGTTGCTTAGATGCCCTAGTAGAATATGCTTGACTTCTGATGCTTGGGCCTCAATTGTTATAGATGGTTATCTGAGTTTGACTGCCCACTATGTTGATAGCAGTTGGATCTTACAAAAGAGAATTTTAAACTTTTCCCACTTCCCTCCTCCACATACAGGTGTAGCTATAGCTGAAAATTTGGGTTAATTGATCAAAAGTTGGGGAATTGAAAAGAAATTGTTTTCTATAACTTTGGATAATGCAGCATCCAATGATGTATGTGTTGAGTTTCTTACAAATCAATTATGTTTAATGAATTCTTTGGTATATGATGGCAAGTTATTTCATCTTAGATATTGTGCTCATATTTTGAATCTGGTTGTACAAGATGGATTGAAACAAATTGATGTTGTTGTGACATCCCCAATTTCACGGCCAGAAAAGACCGATTTGTTTATGCTTTATTTGAAAGTCAAAGTATACTTTTGAAGAAATATTTGCGGAATTTGTTCCCAAAAATATGATAAAGAATTTATCAAAGCATTTCCGAATAAATGTATTTTCATTATATTAAAAACCTCGGGATGTCATTGTCAATAAAGATCAAAAGCATAAAAAGAAACAACATAGGCCTTACAACATCTATTTATTCTAGTGGCCTATAATCCATTGATCTCTCATCAGATCATCACTCCTGTGCTCTCTTGCCACTACTTGTATACAAGAAACTGAGTGGGTCAGCATTGGGAGCCTAGTGAGCACATAGGGTTTTCAACACACAATAATTAAGTTATTAATTTTCATCAATCAATCAACACGATTACCCATTCCCGTTATCCTCACTTTCTGTCCCTAAAGCATCTAATTTAAGGGACCTAGCCTAAGGATTTTCATCGGGATAAAAACACTGCTTAGGGGATTCCTTAGCAATATATGTCAAGTAAGGCAACCATGAGGGGGATGGAGTACACCTGATGAACACTTAGTTCAAAAACACCTACAAGTTGCGAGCCCGCTAGCGTTCCACTGGATTATCTAGAATAGTCTGTGGTCGTCATCTATACTCTGCTAGATGACTGGATCATCTTAAACATCGAGGCCTCTCATCAATTTTATATCCTCTTTCATCATTTATTTTATCTACCCATATTTACCCATTATAATTATCGGTATAAAATACATATACAGTTTAAATCAAATAAAACATGTATATTTTGTTCATCCAGCATAGATATCAAGAACGCAGATAGTATGCACCCATATCACGTAATTTATATTAAATACTTCATATTTATGTGTAAGATGAAAGTAACTATGCACTCACTTGTTAAAGTGATGATTCCGAACTTGGACAGCGCTTCACTTCTAACAATTCTATTTTCCTTTGACAAAACCTAGTATCATTACCGCTAGATTTTAGTCTAATATTTATTGCGACTATTTACGAGCGATATTGTTTTATAAGTGTTAAACAATACTTTTCAACCACTATGTACATACAGAGCCAGACATGAAACACCGGAGGGCAGGACCATTTTGGCATTATAGCACTTCTGAAATCCAACAACCCTATGCGGCCCTTCAAACCAGATTCCCCGTACCGCGAGTAGTTAAAAGATATTATAATAACACTTTGTATATTATATTTTATAATACGTATATTGTTTATAGTTTCATAATAACGATATTAAACTTAAACATAAGCTATAATTAAAGTAGGATAAACATAACTTACTTATAAGAGGGTTTGGCTAGGAATCGGGCTCTGCGGGGGCAGAACTTCCAAGCCAAAAGCTCTTCTTCTCGGAGTCTTCTGGCGCTTCGGGACTCACCTCCAGCACTTAGGAAGTACTAGGGAAGGGGAGGGGTTTAGAGAGATGTTTGAGAGAGAAAGAAGGGTGAAGGTGTGAGTTTTTGGGGTGATATATGCCTCTATTTATAGGCTATCTAGGGGCATCACATGTCATGAGACATGGCTCTCACTTCGTGAGCCTTCCGTAGGCACCAAGGCGAAGCCTGGTGCTGACACGTGGCACCAGATGCTGGTAAAACAGTCACATTTAAAAAAATCATAACTTTCGCATACGAGCTCCATTTTTGACGTTATTTATATCCACACGTAGGTATTGACAAGATCTACGACTTTTCTTTTGACCCCATTGGCTAATTCTTGACCGATTTTAAATTTAACAGTCTGACAAGATTACACTATTAACGACCGTGTAAAATTCATAACTTCTACATACGGACTCCATTTTCGACTGTGTTTTTATCGTCGAAATCCTATTAATGAGATCTTCAGTTCTCATTTGGGTTGTGTCGGATAGAAATTGATCGATGTAAAATTCGATTTCCAGGTTGTGCACTGCTATGCTAAATCTTAAAAAAAATCATAACTTCCTCATACGAAGTCAGATTTGGACGTTCTTTTTATGTACGTTCTCGGTTTAACATATAATACGAATTTCGATTAGATTGCTAAGGCAAAAAAGTATTTTATCGCAAACTCACTTTTTACGTCACACAGTGTCATTCCGGTTTAGTCGTAAAATTTCTTCGTTATAAGTCGGATTTCAGTGTTCCTTATATCCCCGAAATCCTTGTTACGACTACTTCAAATTTATTCATAGATATTGGGTCTATCTATTATTTTATTTTTGACGCTTATTTTATATCTTATTTTATTATATCTTATAAATAAGTATAATGCACACAAAATCACATAAATCACATAATACTCAAATAATTCTTCTTCATTACTTAAAAAATAGATTACAATTGTTGACCCTAACTATTACATCGTACTATAAATGCTTAGCCTACAAACACGAGCGTTACAATTCTATCCTCCTTAGGATGATTCCGTCCCGGAATCATGCATTAGAAAACAGATGTGGATAGTGACTCATCATGTCACCCTCTGTTTCCCAGGTGATGTTCGACCCATTTGTATGTTTCCATTGCACAAGCACCAAGTCAACCATCTTGCGTCGTAATTTCTTCGTCTTACGGTCAACAATTGCCTCAGGCTTTTCGATTGGCCTCTTATTTTCATCCATCCTTAACTCCGAAAGTGGAATTATATCGGGAACTTCCCCCATGAAATTCCTCAAATAAAACACATGGAAAGTGTTATGGATACCATCTAGTTCTTCTGGTAATTCCAGCTTGTAAGCTTGGTTCCCAATTCTCTGAAGAACTTTGAACGGTCCAATAAACATTGGACTCAACTTTCCTCTCTTTCCAAAGCGTATAAGTCCCTTCTACGGTGAGACTTTGAGCAACACCGAATCTCCAAATTTGAATGTCATCGGTCGTCGCTTCTTGTCAGCATAGCTCTTTTGGCGATCTTGAGCCGCTAACATTCTTTCTCTAATCACTTTCAACTTTTCAGCAGTCAGATGGACTATTTCGGGGCCCATAAACTGCTTCTCTCCGGCCTCAAGCCAACAAGATGGCGTACGACACTTCTGTCCATACAAGGCTTCATAAGGTGCCATATTGATGCTCGAATGGTAGCTATTGTTGTAGGAAAGCTCTACCAGGGGTAAATGCTCATCCCAGTTACCTTGAAATTCTAGGGTACATGCTCTTAACATATCTTCCAATGTTTGAATCGTTCTTTCGCTTTGACCATCAGTCTGCGGATGGTAGGCCGTACTTAAACACAACTTCGTACCCATTTCCTCTTGTAGACTCCTCCAAAATCTTGATGTGAAACAACTGTCACGATCCGATACAATCGTTAATGATACACTGTGAAGTCTTACTACCTCCTTCACACAAGCATTTGCAAGCTTATCCATAGACCATCTCTCATTGGCTGCTACGAAGTGTGCACTCTTTGTGAAACGATCCATGACTACCCAAATCATGTCATGACCGTTCTTCGTCCAGGATAGTTTAGTCACAAAATCGATGGTGATGACTTCCCATTTACCCATGGATGTTTAAGACTTAAGTGTCTAAAATTTGGATATGTTTGCATCAACCATCAAGAATTTATTCATGTTTAATTATCATTTTTATTTATGGAATCTGACCCACGAACCTAAATCTGACCCACGAACCCGCCAACCTGTGAACCCGTATAAATAAATGGGTTGGCGAGTCATATATGGGTTTATGTTCCAAACCAGCCAACCCGTGACATGTATAGTTAAATGGTTCATGTTTGGGTTGGCGTATTTTGACCCGCCAACCCGAACATGACACGATTGCCAGGCCTAGTTATATGTGAACTGAGTTGCTGATAAATCATGGACTGCTGATAGTCCCCATGGTTGCTGATAACATGTGAGGTGTGCTGCTAATCCACAAGGCATGCTGTTAGACCACTGGGACCGCTGATAGTCCCCAGGGTTGCTGATAACCCATAATTGTTTATATTTTTATGTTGTATGTGATATTCAGTACTGCTAATAGTCATAGGGCTGCTGATAACCCTTAGTTGATTATTATGATGTGTTATATGGGGTATTTTGGGGAACTCACTAATCTTTGTTTTTATAGTTGTTGATTAACTATTTTGCAGGTACTTATCAGATTGCGAAGGGGGACTGTACACACACATCAACAATTTTTATGACTCAAGATTCTGCATTGTCTTCATTATAACTCTGATTTCTAAATAATGGTTAATGAACAGATGGTTTTATCATGAATCGAATTTTATGAAATTAGATGTCATACTAATTTAAAAACATAAAATTCAGCGTGGGTTTTTGGGATGTTACAATGTCACACCCCCGAACCAGACGGCGGAAATGTCCGGGGGCTCGTGTGACTAACAATTGGATTATCATCACAATGAATATACATGAAACATAACACATTCATCGCCAACATCACATATAACAACCAACATTGTTCACATCAAGTACATTGTTATGAATTACATAAGTTCAAAGTATTAATGGTACGATGAGCGAGGTTACATACAATAAAACCATGCATACTTGAAAATCTTTCTGCTTAACGATTACCTGAGAATACAAGTTATTTTGAAAATGGTCAACATATATAATGTTGGTGAGTTCATAAGTATGTTTGGATAAAAATCTTTGTATCTTTTGTAAAAACCCAGAAAATCCGATATTTTTTGTAAAATGTCTGAAAATGATGTGAAAATCAAGTACAGATGCATGTGTGAATTTCGTAGTAGTAACGTATATGAGTGTAGTTTAGATTTCTTTGTATAGTAAGTAAGTGATGATTGAATAATAGTATTTCCCCAGAAAATCCGATATTTTCTAATTTATAATAATGTCGAGGTTCTTGGATCATTAATTAAGTTATTTCGTATTGACACAATCGAAGGGTTAATATTCGAAAGGTTAAATTGGTATTGGATCTCTACATGAGTCGTTATAATCATACATGATAATGACTAGGTTGCATGTCTTAACATTTTTCCAAATGTCGGTATTTGCTCAAGGTTTTGTCGCCCTAGACTGGCCTAGTCTAGCTGTAGCGAACAGCTAAGGCGTGGGGGTCACCCCGTATAGATCTATACAAAAACTCTCGCTCTCCCTGCAGGAGACTCTGATTATAACTACAAGCTACGACTGTACACTCAAGGTGCCACCCGACACGTCTCACTAGATTTTCAACCATTCGTACTATGTTTAATGTTTACATGTATGTTATGCGTTATCCATCCAAAGGTACATTTATACGTCTACAAAGTTCAATAGTTATGTAAAGGCATAGTTACAATCTACTAAGCATGTGAATTTCAGTCCAAGCCCAATTAGCATGTAACTGGGTCACAAAGGCCCATTAACATGTAAGTGGGTAATTTGGGCCCAATAGGCATGTAAGTGGACCACCAAGGCCCCACAAACATGTGACCCATAGTTCAGGCCCATATTAACATGTAAATGGATCGCAAGGCCCAATAAACATGTCATGGAAAATATTGGGCTCAATATACACTTAAATGGGCCCTTAAGGCCCATTGGCCATGTAACGTGAATATTAGGCCTAATAAATTTGCTATCGTTGTATTACGTCCGTTTGTTATTATTTCGTTATTTGTTTTAGTTCGAGATTTACTGAATTGAATATAAAAAGTCCTCTTTTGTGAAACCGACGTTCTTGGTCGATAAGTTTCAAAATTTTCAATTAAGGCCCAAAGTTTTGTAAAAAAGACACTTTAGTCCATAATTTGTAAAAATTTGTAATTTTGTCCCAATGTCTAGAAATTCACGGTTTTAGTCCAAAAATATATATTTTGACATTTAAGGCGCAGTTTTACAGAAAATTGCATTTTCATCCCCTTGATTGTTAAAATTTACACTTTCGGCCCAATTTTGATAAAAGTTACATTTTTGGTCCAATTTAGAAATAATCGTTATTTTCACCCCTAAATTTGGTTTATTTACATTTTTGACTCAAGCTTTGGCCAAATAACATTTTTAATCCCAAAACTTCATTTTTTCGCAAATTTGGGCCGAAACCGTGAGACCCAAATGTTTGGCCCATTAAGCTCAAATTTACATTTTTGGCCCTTTGGAAAGTATGTTTAACATAAAAATCCCTTTTTATACACGTACGACCTGTTTGGTCCCTATGAGTACATAAATGTCACTTTTTGCCCTTATCTTTTGTTTTCTTGACAATTTTGACCCTTAACAAGGTTTTTGTTTTAACTTTTCTTTCTTAAACATGTAATCACTTTTGGCTTGATAGTATAATATATATAGTGTCTTAGTTCATGGATCTTTACTCAATGTCACTTAGAATGTCGAGATTTGTTTAGATCTAACACATTTTTACAAAATAAACTAAGAATTCACACAAGACATGCGTATAACACATAGATCTACACATTTTACTTGTATTCTCCCACAAAAATCATATGAAAACCGAAAACAAGGGGGTATGAAGCTGACCTTTGCTTGATGTTTCGGTTTTTGAAGAAAGAATGGAAAGGATTTTGGTCCTAACAACACCTTGAAGTGGATCTCGAACTTATGAAGCTTCTAAGGTGTGATCATGGAATAAAACTATGTAAGAAGGAGTTTTTCATGTTAAGATGAAAGAAGATCCTTGTCTTTGACAATAACTTACCAAAGATTGGAATGACTTGATGAAGATCCTTAGAACTCTAACCAATTTTCGAGATCTTGGAGAAAGGAGAAGATTCTTTGAGAGTGTTTGGATTGTGCTTGGAAAGTGTTTGGAAGAGTGTGTGTGTGTGTGTGTGCTTAGCTCTCGGACGAGATATCAAGAAGAGAGGGGAGAGAAGGATGAGATGACTTTTCACGGAAATATGTGAGACCATGCATTGTTACATGGTGAACAATATGGAGGTGGCACCTCCCAAGTCAACCCCCCCCCCCCCTCCATTTCATTTTTCATTTTTTTTTGTTAAATGGTGTTGGGCCGAGAGTTTGGGCCAAAAAGGTAGGAATGGAATAGTTTGAGCCCAATAAACTTTAGTTAGGATTTTTAGAACGTAATCATAAAATTTTCGGCCCATTGGGCCCTTGGAAACACTTACGGCCCAAATAGAATAAAAGAATGGGTTTATGGCTCACTAAGGTTAATTGGATTAGCTATGGCCCAATAAGGCCCATTAGGGTTAGAATGAATCATTTTAGGCCCAAATGGTCCAAAATGTTATAGATTTGTGAATTGGGTCCATTTAGAATCCAAATAGGGTTTCCAAGCCCATGATAGTTGAATTGGATGCTTATTGGTCCATCAGGCCCAACAAGGAAATCCTAGTCTATTATGGACTCAAACCGGGATTCTTAGGGTTTTCAGACTCTTTGATGATCATGAAAGGTGAATTTAAATGAGCACTGAGTGATATTTTCTTAGAGTATATGTTTTACAATAGTTGAATGATTACACGAGAATAGAATTTCCTAGCTAAAATCCTAGTTGTGACATCATCCCCCCGTTAGAGGGAATTTCGTCCCGAAATTCTTCTGAAAACTAGGTTTGTGAAGGAAAGAATAGGTGAGGGTACTTTTGCTTCATTTGGTCTTCACGTTCCCACGTGAATTCCGGTCTACGTTTAGCGCTCCATCGTACTTCACAAACGGAATGCGACTTTGCTTTGTACGCTTCACTTCCATGTCCATAATCTCAACTGGTTCTTCAACGAATAGGAGATTCTCGTTTATCTCAATCTCTTCCAAAGGAACGACAAGGGTTTCATCTGATAGACACTTTTTCAGATTCGAGACGTGGAACAGCGGGTGTACGTTGCTGAGGTCGGCGGGTAGCTGCAACTTGTACGCCACTGGACCAAAACGGGCAAGAATCTCGAACGATCCAATGTATCGCGGGTTCAATTTTCCTCGTTTCCCGAAGAGAATCATTCCTTTCCAAGGAGAGACCTTTAACAACACGCGATCCCCGACTTGAAATTCTAATGGCTTTCGCCGCTTGTCAGCATAACTCTTCTGTCGGTCTCGCGATGCTTGAAGTCGAGATTTGATTTGGACTATCTTTTTGGTCGTCTCATGGATGATGTCGGGTCCTGTAAGAGCACTGGCTGGCGATTTCCCTTTTTCTAGTTGAGTGTCACCCACCTCAGCCCAGCATAGGGGCGATCTGCATTTACGACCATAAAGTGCTTCGAAGGGAGCAACCTTGATGCTCGTGTGATAACTGTTGTTATAGGAGAATTCGATCAGAGGCAAGTGGGTATCCCATGACTTGCCAAAGTCAATCACGCAAGCTCGGAGCGTATCCTCGAGTGTCTGGATGGTACGTTCACTCTGACCATCCGTCTGTGGGTGGTAGGCAGTGCTCATATCTAGTTGTGTTCCCATTGCCTTCTGAAGAGATTGCCAGAATCTTGAAGTGAATCTGCTATCTCGATCCAAGATAATAGATACTGGCACTCCATGGAGTCTCACAACCTCCGTGAGGTAGATTCGAGTCAGCTTTTCCATCTTGTAGGACTCTTTTATTGGCAGGATATGAGCGGATTTTGTTAATCTATCGACAATTACCAAGATAGCATCCAATCCGTCTGCTGTCTTTGGCAATTTGGTCATGAAGTCCATAGTAATCCTTTCCCATTTCCACTCGGGTATCACTGGTTGTTGGAATAGTCTCGAGGGCCTTTGGTATTCCACTTTCACTTTGGCGCAAGTAAGACACTTGCCCACGAATGTACTATCTCTGCCTTTATATTAGGCCACCAATATTGCTGCTTGATATCCAAATACATTTTATCTGACCCTGGATGAATAGAATATCGCATTTTGTGGGCTTCATGCATGACTATCTCTCTGAATCCCCCAAATTTAGGAACCCATATTCTATTCATGAAGTAGTGGGTTCCGTCGTCTTTAACTTCGAGCTCCTTCTCCATTCCTCGTAGTGATTCACTAGCGACATTCTCCGGCTTCAATGCGTCCAGTTGGGCTTCTTTGATTTGTGAGGCTAGATGAGATTGGATGGTGATTGACAGAGTCTTCGCAAGACAACTTGAATACTCCTTTCTGCTCAGGGCATCGGCTACTACATTAGCCTTTCCTGGATGGAATTTGATCTCACACTCATAATCATTTAACAACTCAACCCATCTTCGCTGCCTCATGTTTAGTTCCTTTTGATTTAGAATGTGCTGGAGGCTCTTGTGGTCTGTAAAGATGGTGCACTTGGTACCGTATAGGTAGTGCCTCCAAATTTTCAAGGCGAAGACCACCGCCCCCAGTTCGAGATCATGCGTGGTATAATTTACTTCATGAGTTTTCAGTTGTCTGGATGCATAAGCAATTACCTTCTCTCGTTGCATGAGGACACAACCTAAACCTTGATTCGAAGCATCACAATAAACTATGAAGCCTTCGGTTCCCTCCGGTAAGGATAGTACTGGAGCACTATAGAGGGCCTGCTTCAAGGTTTGGAAGGCGGGCTCTTGCTTCTTGATCCAGTTGAAGGGTACGCCTTTTTGTGTCAATGTGGTGAGGGGTTTGGCTATCTTGGAGAAGTTCTGAATGAATCTTCGGTAGTAGCCTGCGAGACCCAAGAATTGGCGAATTTCTGTTGGTGTTGCCAGAATTGCCCAGTTTTCGATTGCTTTGATATTGGAGGGGTCGAGATGTATTCCTTCCTGACTGACTACATGGCCTAGAAATTTTACACTACGGAGCCAAAATTCGCTCTTGGAGAGTTTCGCATACAACTTTTCAGCTCGCAGGGTTTCTAAAATCTGTCGGAGGTGTTGGCTATGATATTCTTCACTCCGAGAGTACACGAGAATATCATTGATGAAAACGATTACGAATTTATCAAGGAATGGGCAGCAGACTCGATTCATGAGGTCCATAAATGCAGTGGGGGAATTTGTTAGACCGAAGGGCATTATGACGAATTCGTAATGACCATAACGAGTTCGGAAAGCAGTCTTAGGAATGTCCTCATCTCGGACTTTGAGTTGATGATAACCGGATCTCAGATCTATCTTTGAAAAGTAACTAGCTCCTTGGAGCTGGTCAAATAGATCATCGATTCGTGGAAGTGGATACCGGTTTTTGATGGTGAGTTTGTTTAATTCCCTACATTCGATGCACATCCTGAAAGATCTGTCTTTCTTTTTAACGAAAAGAACCGGAGCTCCCCATGGCGAGAAGTTGGGTCTGATGAATCCTTTATTCAGGAGTTCGCTTAGTTGGCTTGATAATTCTTGCATTTCAGCAGGAGCCAACCTATAGGGTGATTCGGCGATTGGAGTGGCTCCAGGCACTAGGTCGATTCGGAATTCGATTTGTCGTTCTGGGGGTATTCCAGGAAGATCTTCTGGAAACACATTCGGGAAGTCACACGCCACTGGGATGTTGTGGATTCTTGCTTCCTCTTTGGTTTTATCCACCACATGAGCAAGGAATGCGTAGTTCTTCTTTTGTAGACACTTTTGTGCCTTGATACTTGAGATAAGGCGAAGGGTTGCGCCGGGTTTATCTCCGTAGATTATTAGGGTTTCGTGATTAGGAAGATGAAGGCGAACGGCCTTCTCGTGACACATAATATCGGCATGATGGGGGCTTAACCAATCCATGCCGATGATCACATCAAAACTCCTAATATTTACTGGCATCAAATTTATTTGGAACGAGTGGTTGTTTAGTGTTAACGTACATCCTATATAGACATCCTTGGTTGTTTCCGTTTTCCCATTAGCCATTTCCACCGTAAAGGCTTCGTTGAGCTTCTGGGGTTGTTGATTTAGCAAGTGTTTGAATTTATTACTAACAAAACTTCGTTCCGCCCCACTATCAAATAAGATGCATGCATACGAGTTGTTAAGTAGGAACGTACCGGTGACAATGGATGGGTCCTGCATTGCTTCACCCTGACCCATTGTCAGCACTCTCCCTGCTGCCCCTGCCCCTTGATTGTTCGCGTTGGGGCAGTTTCGCCTGAAATGCCCGATTTTCCCACATCCGTAACAGGTATAGCTGGCTCCAGCATTGGTGTTGTTATTATTGTTGTTGTTGTTGTTGTTGTTGTTTGTCATCTGGTTCTGTTAAAGCTGAGTCCTACAATACTTTGCTGTATGGCCCTTCCGGTTGCACCTTGTGCAATTCATCTCTCTGCACTCCCCGTGATGATGGAAGTTGCATTTTCTACACTTGGAAAGATTTCTTGAATACTGCTTTGGGGTATTTGGCGTGGATGAGGCTGGAGCATGTGGTGTGGTGGTAGCTTGTGTTGCAGCATGGACGGACACCGTTTGTTGCTTCTTAGACGATTCCAAGTTTTGCTTTCCCTTTCGCTTGTTGTTTTCCCCTTCTTGTTCTCACCTCCGCTTCTGCTATTTTGGCATCCTTTTGTTGCCATGATCACACAATTTCTTGGCCAGTCTCTTGGCGTTGTCAAACGTCTCAGGGTTTGCCGCAATGACATTCCCTTGGATAGGTGCAGTCAATCCCCAGATAAACCTCTCAATCTTTTTCCCTTCTGAGGTGATCATTCCGGGACACAAAAGAGATAGCTCACTAAACCTGGATGTATATGCGTCGATATCGGAGTTTTGAACCGTGAGGTTCCACAACTCTTGTTCCATCTTCTGGATTTCGCCTCTTGGACAGTATTCAGCCAGCATCATTTCCTTAAGTTCTTCCCAGGGCATCGCGTTCGCCACCGGGAGTGTCATGGCCTCTATGTGTCCATTCCACCAGGGGAGGGTTTGGTCAATGAAGGTGCAGGCTGCGAACTTGACCTTACACTCATCCAGACACCCGCAGATTTCAAAAACAGATTCTATTTTCTAGACCCATCGCTTAAGGGCTATTACGCCTCCCATCCCATTAAAGGTCCGAGGTTTGGCGTTGGTAAAGTCCTTGTAGGTGCATGTTCGAGCGGCTCCGTGGTTCGTCCCTTGATATTTTGCTTCCGGCTCCCTGTCTGTTGCCTTCTCCGTTGTTTCCATTGCGAATCTGCGCAAGTGCTGCAGTGACCGCAGTGGACACTGTTGCCTGGAATGCAACCGAGTTTATCTCAGGTGGGGTCGGTGTTGCGTTGTTTCCACGATTGGGTCTTTGAGGCATCTTTCTGTCATGGAATGGAAAGATGTTGAGTACCTATTTTTTTGCGAGATTGGGATCCCATAGACTAGGCGTATAGTGTGTGTATTTAAGTAATTTCATGCATTAACATAAAACAAGGAAAATAAAACACATAGCAGATGACAACGTCATGATAAAACATAAAGCATTTTCATTAATACTAATAATTTTGATACATGAAAATTTTCCACATGGCATACAGTACATGGGGGAAATATAAAATCCGGCAGCATAACGACCCTATGAGTAGTGTGGTCACTTAAACATAGAGTCGATAGTACATAGCATAGTACGCCTAAGAGAAACCTAATACTAATAGGATACACTACTAATCCTGATCATACTGAGAAGTGTCTAAAGGTGGTACAGAAATCATATCCCAAAATGTTGCGCCAACAACTGAGCCATCTCAGTCATTTCTCCGATGACCTCATCCCTTTCCTGCTCAGCTTGCACGGCTCATGCCTCCATAGCAAACAGCTGCTGCCGAAGTGTGGCGACCTCTGCTTCCAGAGAACGATCCTTACCAACGGGATCTGCTGGTGGAGCAGGGTGGTCCTGGTGTGCCTCATCGGTAGGTGGTTCGACAGGGGCCTCAATTGTGTCCCTATCTTCCTCCATGTCCTCGTCAGACCCCTCAAACTCATAGTCGGTATCAGTGTACTCGTCGGGCCCAACGTCATGGGCTCCCCCTTGTTCTTCTTCGGGATCCTCCTCAAGCATCCCTTGAGCCACTAGCGCTTGATAGAAATGTACTCCTTGCTGATCATCATCCATGGTGACTACATGGGGGCGCGGGAACAAGTCATGTTTTGATTATTCCTATAGTATATTTTAATTATTTAGATTTGAGTTCTTTAGAGTTATTGGAGAGTGAGGTAGGCTTTTGGATTCATTTCCCGCTATGATTACTCCCGAACACATGTTGGTCGTATACTGAATAGATATAGTTGATCAGGCTATATTTATCCCTAATATGACTACATAACTGCCCATGTTTAATCATAGTGTTCAGATTCCTCCAGAACCTATTATTAAGTATTGTTAGGTTACTATTCTAATTTACGCACATAAGTGTGAAATTTTTGTTTTATTCAGAGTTATTTGGTCCCATTGCGTTTATAGTTGCATATCATGTATGGTTAGATATGCTAGTTCACTATAAACATTGCTCTGATACCAACCTGTCACACACCCGAATCAGACGGCGGAAACGTCTGGGGGCTTGTGTGACTAACAATTGAATTATCATCACAATGAATATACATGAAACATAACACATTCATCACCAACATTACATATAACAACCAGCATTGTTCACATCGAGTACATTGTTATAAATTACATAAGTTCAAAGTATTAATGGTACGATGAGCGAGGTTACATAAAATAAAACCATGCATACTTGAAAATCTTCCTGCTTAACGATTACCTGAGAATACAAGTTATTTTGAAAACGGTCAACATATATAATGTTGGTGAGTTCATAAGTATGTTTGGATAAAAGTCTTTGTATCTTTTGTAAAAACCCAGAAAATCCGATATTTTCTGTAAAATGTCTGAAAATGATTTGAAAATCAAGTATAGATGAATTTCATAGTATTAACGTATATGAGTGTAGTTTAGATTTCTTTGTATTGTAACTAAGTGATAATTGAATAATAGTATTTCCCCAGAAAATCCAATATTTTCTGATTTATAATAATGTCGAGGTTCTTGGATCATTAATTAAGTTATTTCGTATTGACACAATCGAAGGGTTAATCTTCGAATGGTTAAATTGGTATTGGATCTCTATATGAGCCGTTATAATCATACATGATAATGACTAGGTTTCCTGTCTTAACATTTTTACAAATGCCGGTATTTGCTCAAGGTTTTGTCGCCCTAGACTGGCCTAGTCTAGCTGTAGCGAACAGCTAAGGCGTGGGGGTCACCCCGTATAGATCTATACACAAACTCTCGCTCTCCCTCCAGGATACTCTGATTATAACTACAAACTACGACTGCACACTTAAGGTGCCACCCGACACGACTCACTAGATTCTCAACCATTCATACTATGTTTAATGTTTACATGTATGTTATGCGTTATCCATCCAAAGGTACATTTATACGTATACAAAGTTCAATAGTTATGTAAAGGCATAGTTACAATCTACTAAGCATGTGAATTTCAGTCCAAGCCCAATTAGCATGTAACTGGGTCACAAAGGCCCATTAACATGTAAGTGGGTAATTTGGGCCCAATAGGCATGTAAGTGGACCACCAAGGCCCAACAAACATGTGACCCATAGTTCAGGCCCAGATTAACATGTAAATGGGTCGCAAGGCCCAATAAACATGTCATGGAAAATATTGGGCTGAATATACATTTAAATGGGCCCTTAAGGCCCATTGGCCATGTAACGTGAATATTAGGCCCAATAAATTTGTTATCGTTGTATTACGTCCATTTGTTATTATTTCGTTATTTGTTTTAGTTCGAGATTTACTGAATTGAATATAAAAAGTCCTCTTTTGTGAAAACGACGTTCTTGGTCGATAAGTTTCAAAATTTTCAATTAAGGCCCAAAGTTTTGTAAAAATGACACTTTAGTCCATAATTTGTAAAAACTTGTAATCTTGTCCCAATGTCTAGAAATTCACGGTTTTAGTCCAAAAATATATATTTTGACATTTAAGGCCCAGTTTCACAGAAAAATGCATTTTCAGCCCCTTGTTTGTAAAAATTTACACTTTTGGCCCAATTTTGATCAAAGTTACATTTTTGGTCCAATTTAGAAATAATCGTTATTTTCACCCCTAAATTTGGTTTATTTACATTTTTGACTCAAACTTTGGCTAAATAACATTTTTAATCCCAAAACTTCATTTTTTCGCAAATTTGGGCCGAAACCGTGAGGCCCAAATATTTGGCCCATTAAGCTTAAATTTACATTTTTGGCCCTTTGGAAAGTATGTTTAACATAGAAATCCCTTTTTATACACGTAGGACCTGTTTGGTCCCTATGAGTACATAAATGTCAATTTTTTCCCTTATCTTTTGTTTTCTTGACAATTTTGACCCTTAACAAGGTTTTTGTTTTAACTTTTATTTCTTAAACATGTAATCACTTTTGGCTTGATAGTATAATGTATATAGTGTCTTAGTTCATGGATCTTTACTCAATTTTACTTAGAATGTCGAGATTTGTTTAGATCTAACACATTTTCACAAACTAAACTAAGAATTCACACAAGACATGCATATAACACATAGATCTACACATTTTCCTTGTATTCTCCCCCAAAAATCATATGAAAACCAAAAACAGGGGGGTATGAAGCTCATCTTTGCTTGATGTTTCGGTTTTTGAAGAAAGAATGGAAAGGATTTTGGTCCTAGCAACACCTTGAAGTGGATCTCGAACTTATGAAGCTTCTAAGGTGTGATCATGGAATAAAACTATGTAAGAAGGAGTTTTTCATGTTAAGATGAAAGAAGATACTTGTGTTTGACAATAAATTACCAAAGATTGGAATGACTTGATGAAGATCCTTAGAACTCTAGCCAATTTTCGAGATCTTGGAGAAAGGAGAAGATTCTTTGAGAGTGCTTGGAAAGTGCTTGGAAAGCGTTTGGAAGAGTGTGTGTGTGTGTGTGTGTGTGTGTGTGCTTAGCTCTCGGCCGAGATATCAAGAAGAGAGGGGAGAGAAGGATGAGGTGACTTTCCATGGAAATATGTGAGACCATGCATTGTTACATGGTGAACAATATGGAGGTGGCATCTCCAAAGTCAATCCCCCCCCCCTCCATTTCATTTTTCATTTTTTTTGTTAAATAGTGTTGGGCCGAGAGTTTGGGCCAAAAAGGTAGGAATGGAATAGTTTGAGCCCAAGAAACTTTAGTTAGGATTTTTGGAACCTAATCATAAAATTTTCAGCCCATTGGGCCCTTGGAAACACTTACGGCCCAAATAGAATAAAAGAATGAGTTTATGGCTCACTAAGGTTAATTGGATTAGCTATGGCCCAATAAGGCCCATTAGGATTAGAATGAATCATTTTAGGCCCAAATACCCCAAAATGTTATAGATGTGTGAATTTGGTCCATTTAGAATCCAAATAGGGTTTCCAAGCCCATAATAGTTGAAGTGGATGCTTATTGGTCCATCAGGCCCAACAAGGAAATCCTAGTCTATTATGGACTCAAACCGGGATTCTTAGGGTTTTCAGACTCTTTGATGATCATGAAAGGTGAATTTAAATGAGCACTGAGTGATATTTTCTTAGAGTATATGTTTTACAATAGTTGAATGATTACACGAGAATAGAATTTCCTAGCTAAAATGCTAGTTGTGACATACAAGTAGTTGACTTTGGCTTATAAAACAATAATGTTGTTCTCAACAAATGGTGCACTGAGTATAGATATTTACGAAAAATGAGTGTTTGTTCCTAAGCCCTTGATGTGACCCTCAGGATGTCGGGTTGTCGGGGGATGGTAAGGAATGATTTCGAGGACAAAATCGAATTTAAGTGGGGGAGAGTTGTAACACCCCATCTTTCAAGTAACTTCAAATTCATCCCTTGGACTTTGAATTATTTCATTTTGGCCCTTGGTTTGGAAAGAAGTGGCAAAGGGAGGCCCTAGTGGCAAAAAGTTGATTTTAGGAACTTGAGTAGTACGCTGGGCGTACATGTGAGTACGCTAAGCATACTAGGGCGTGCCCTTGTACGCTAGGCGTACGAGTGCCAGGGGGAAACCCTAATATTTTGGGTTTGCGTTGTATATAAGTGTCCTTATAAGCTCATTACACCTTATCATTTCTAGCCCCCATAGCCTTGAGCCGTTTTCCCCAAACCCTAGCCTCTCTTTTGTGTGTGTGAGCTAAGAGTGTGTCTCTTGGGTAGTTGAAGAAGAAGTTAGTGCATCAAAGGAGTCAAGGAAGGAATCAAGCCGGTAGATCTGGAGTTATCACCATCTTGGGAAGCTTTAGAAGGTATAAAGCTTCTACCTTTATGTTTGGCTTGTTTAGATCTTGTTTTGGTTGCTTTATTGTATTCTTCTTGTCCCAAGAGTCCCAATATTGTGCATGCCTTGTTTTGGTCGAGTTAAGCTGTCCTTTCAGACCCTAGGATGGGTCTTAAGGCATAAAAATGAGGTCCCCTAGCTATTTTGGTCCCTAGTTCTTTGTAGGAGGTCTTAATGGATTAATACCATGTATTAAGCTCTTTTTAGTCGACCCAAGTCTTAAAATTTGAGACTTTATGGTTCTAGAGAACATTTGAGTAGTGGATCTAAAGCTTGGGCTTAAGTGCTTAAGTCATTAAGCACTTATCATGATTTTGGTCTCTATGAGGGTACGCCCCACGTAAGTTGTTGTACGCCCCGCGTTCAGAGTCAGACCCCCTATTTTCCAGTCAACGCAAGGCTCGCGTACGCCCCGCATGGCTTGGGGGTACGCCCAACGTACACCTTCTGTTGGGCTTTTGCGATATGGACTTTGGATTTGAACTATCTTTGGGCCAGTTTGGCTTAGGCCCTTGTTGGACTTTCTGAATAGAAGTGTCTTGGGCCAATTATGGAAATGGACCTTAGAATGAGGCCCAAATTAAAGAGTTAGGCCCAATTTGGAAAATTGGGCCAATTATGGGTTTTGTATATTTGGACCTTTGGATCAAGGATTAGGAGTTGGACCTTGGCCTGTGACATCCCCAAATTCACGGCCAGAAAAGACCGATTTCGTTTATGCTTTTTAAAATAAAATCAGAGTAAACCCTTTTAAAAGATGTTGCGGAATTTGTTCCCAAAACAAAACATGATAAAAGTTTATCAAAACCTTTCTTTAAGATTTATATAATTTCCTTTTATATCAAAACCTCGGGATGTCATGTTCCGATACAGATCAAAAGCATAAACAAGACATTATAAGCCTTACAACATTATTTACAACTACTAGCCTATAATCCATAATTCACTCATCATCATCCGACTACGCTCGGGGTCCACTACCTGTAATATAAAAAAACTGAGTGGGTCAGGCTTGGAAGCCTGGTGAGCATATAGGGTTTTCAACCCACAATAAATAATAAACTTATTAAGTTCGCAATCAACAATAAATTTATTAATTTCATCAACCAAAAATAACCCTAATTACCCATTCCCATTATCCTCACTATACGTCCCTAAAACAACTATCACAAGGGACCTAGCCTAAGGATTTTCACTAGGGGTGACAACATTGCTTTGGGGGTTCCTCAGCAATTTATGTCAAATAAGGCAACCATCGGGGTGACAACACTGCTTTTCTCAGCAATTTATGTGAAATAAGACAACCAATGGGGTGACACCACTGCTTTTCTCAGCAATTTATGTCAAATAAGACAACCAATGGGGTGACAACATTGCTTTCTTCAGCAATTTATGTCAAATAAGACAACCTGACATAAAACAACCAATAAGGTGACAACATTGCTTTCCTCAGCAATTTATGTCAAATAAGACAAACATCGGGGTGAAAACATTACTTTCCCTCAGCAATTTATGTCAAAGGGGTGACAACATTCCTTTTCCCTCAGCAATTTATGTCAAATAGGCACGAAGTCACATCGTCGCCAAGGTTTATACAACATGCACTAAGTCCATAGCTGCCAACGTACTAAATCCATAGCTACCAACGTACATCTATACTGTACTAAATTCATAGCTACTAACGTACATCTATACTGTACTATTATCCCTCATCCTTTATCTACCCATGTTTTACCCAACATATTTGAAGATAAAATATATATACATTTTAAATTATTTTAAACATGTATAAAACATTCATTCAACATCCATTTCAAATAAATAAACAACATATATACACATAGCACGTATTTTATATAAAAATACTTCATATCTATGTGTAAGATGAAAGTGACTATACACTCACCTGATTTAACGATAACCGGGAAGCACTTCGTTGCCTAAAACGATCGTGGCGTATTCCGGGGGTTATAATCGATATCGGGGATTTGGGGAATATTAAAATGAAGGAAATATGAAGAAAGGGTCTAAAATGGACAATTTCTTAAAAATATCTGAGAAGGCTCGCAGCCTTCTATTTATAGGGGGAGGCTTCTGATCCGATGGCTGAGAAGCTCCCAGGTGGCAGCAGATCCGAAGGGGGCAGATGGCTTCGCACAAGGGCTGCGCATGCGAGGGCGTCGCTGGCAGCTCCTGATTGGACCGAAGTCTGGGTCCGAGGTGGGTGGCTCGTGGCTCCTGCGAAGCTCGGATGCACGAGGAAAGGGGCACGCGTCGCATTTCTACTGGACCACTTCGGATGGCTTTTCCGGTTCGGATGACTCAGCAGAATTTCGGACACGTGTTGGACGCGAGGCGAGGACACGTGGCCGAAGTCCACGTATGCGAGATTTCTCGGTTTTGACAATATTTCTCGATTTTCGCGCCAAAACTTCTAAAATCCATAACTTTCGGATACGAGCTCCGTTTTTGACGTTCTTTATATGCACGTGTAGGTAAAATTACGCTCTACAACTTTTGTTTAGACTTCGTCGGCTAATTTTGAATTTAATTTTTATATTATTATTTTTAACAGACCGGGACAGGAAATCCGTTAAAAATTCATAACTTTTTCATTCGACGTCCGTTTTTGTCTGTCTTTTTACCGTTGTGCTACTATTGATGAGACCTACGATTCTCGTTTAGGTCGTGTCGGCTAAAAATCACTCGATCTAAAATTTGAGTTTTTAGCTGTCTACTGCTAAGCTGAAACTTCGACAATCATAACTTCCTCATACGAAGTCAGATTTGGGCATTCTTTTTATACCCACTCTCGGTTTAACGAACACTACGAATTTTGTTTAGATCACTAAGGCTAAAAAGTAGTTTATCAAAAATTCACTTTTTACGACATTCAGCACCGTGTCGGTTTTGTCGCGAAATTTCGACAGGTCATAACTTCTTCGTTATAACTCGGATTTCGGTATTCTTTATATATCTGTAATCCTTGTCACGACCACTACAACTTTCTTAATAGATATCGGCTTTATCTAATATTTATTTTTGACGCTCATTTTTATTCTTAATTAATTAAACCCTAATAATTAAGCATAAAACACATATATTCACATAATTCCTTTTCATTTCTTCTAAATGAGTTAGAAAGGTTAACCTAGAACATTATGTCAATATTAATGCCTAGCCTAGAAACACGGGCGTTACAACTCTCTCCCCCTTAGAATGATTCTGTCCCCGGAATCACACATCAGCAAATAAATACGGGTAGTGACTCATCATGTCACTCTCCGTTTCCCAGGTGAGATTTGGCCCATTCGTATGTTTCCAATGCACAAGCACTAAATCGACCATTTTGCGTCACAACTTCTTAGTCTTACGGTCAACGATTGCCTCAGGTTCTTCACTCAACCTCTTATTTTCATCCAACCTTAATTCAGAAATGGGAATTATGTCGGGCACATCTCCCGTAAACTTTCTCAATAACACACATGAAAGGTATTATGAGTACCCTCCAGTTCTTCCAGTAATTCTAGCTTGTAAGCTTGATTCCCGATCCTCTGAAGAACTTTAAATGGTCCAATAAACCTTAGACTCAACTTTCCCCTTCTACCAAATCTTATAAGTCCCTTCCACGGCGAGACTTTAAGTAAAACCGAATCTCCAACTTTGAATGATATCGGTTGTCTTTTATTGTCAGCATAACTCTCTTGAGCAGCTAACATCCTTTCCTTAATCACTTTCAAATTTTCAGTAGTCTGATGGACTATTTCAAGTCCCATAAACTGCTTTTCCCCAGCTTCCAGCCAACATGACGGCGTTCGACACTTTTCTCCATACAAAGCGTGATAAGGTGCCATCTAAATGTTCGAGTGGAAACTATCATTATAGGAAAATTCTACTAGAGGTAAGTGTTCACCCCAGTTACCTTGGAATTTTAAGGTACATGCTCTCATCATATCCTCCAATGTTTGAATTGTTCGTTCGCTCTGACCATCGGTTTGTGGATGGTAAGTTGTATTCAAACACAACTTGGTACCCAATTCCTCTTATAGACTCCTCCAAAACCTTGAGGTAAAACGGCTATCACGATTGGATACAATCGTTAACGGAACACCGTGAAGCCTCACAATTTCCTTCACATAAGAATTCGCAAGTTTATCCATAGACCATTTCTCGTTGGCTACTATGAAATGCGCACTCTTAGTGAAGCGATCAACGACCACCCAAATCATGTCGTGACCGTTCCTTGTTCTGGGCAGTTTAGTCACAAAATCCATGGTAATATCTTCCCATTTACCCATGGGTACAGGTAAAGGTTCTAAACTCCCATACGGTTTCTGATGTTGTGCCTTAACCCTAGCACATGTTACACACTCGGCCACATACTTAGCAACATCTAGCTTCATCGTCGGCCACCAGCAATAGGGTTTTAGATCCCTATATATTTTCGTACTGTCGGGATGAATTGAGTACATGGTCTTGTGAGCTTCTTCCATCAGAAGATCTCTTACTCCTCCCGTCTTAGGTACCCAAATCCTACCTTTGAATACCTTCAGTCCTTGACCGTTTGTATCAAACACTAACGTTTTATCCCAAACGTTCTTCCTTTCGGTCATTTTTCTCAAAAGCTTCCTCCTGAGCTTTCTTTATACTTTCCACAATCGTCGGGACAACTTCAATCCTCAACGCTCTTGGCCTTTTCTTCTCAAGATTTACCTTCCGACTGAGAGCATCAGCAACAACATTTGCTTTACCAGAGTGGTAAAGTATCTTACAGTCGTAGTCCTTGAGTAACTCTAGCCAGCGTCGTTGCCTCATGTTCAATTCCTTCTGATTAAAGAGATATTGAAGACTCTTATAATCACTGAAAAGTTTGCATTTAGTACTATAAGGATAGTGCCTCCCTATCTTTAAGGCGAATACTACTACTGCCAACTCCAGATCATGAGTGGGGTAGTTCTTTTCATGCTCCTTCAATTGCCCCAATGCATACGCTATCACTTTATCCCTTTGGGTCAGAACACAACCTAACCCAACTTCTTTAACAACGAACGCGATACTTCTATTGATCGCTTTGATCATCCTTTACTTCAATTCGGCTTAAGTCAACTGCTACATCGAACTTGGTTCTCTGAACCACGTAACAAAATCATCGTAGTCGGACTCAATTTGATATGACCACTAGGGTCGGAATAACAATCATCTTCTTAATCATTACCGAAACGATGGTAACGACAGACTAGAATAAGACGGAATCAATTACTAGTTCCTTGGTAACCTTGTGACTTTCCCTGATCCAAGTGTGAGTCATGTGCTTCCAGTAGTATAGATATCTACTACTATTCACACCTACTCATACTCGTCCCAAGTACTGTCTCGCAGTCCCCAAGTCTTAAAATCACAAAACAATTTAACACATACGAATGTGTCCAATTAATCATAAAATTTTCCTAGACTCTACTAGGACTTCTTCCATGCGTATCTTCAATCATCAATTCTACTTCAACTTGGTTGGTGATGGAAATTCCAGACGATGGGACAACTTCAAGAATTACACCAACCATTCCATCATCCTGCCAATCGAAGGTGTACTTCAGACGTACCGTACCCCTCTAAACGTTCCGTTATTTTATCAGACATATTCTAAAGGCAAGACACCACTCTTACGATATCTTTTGATAGGTATCATTCAATATCATAAGCTTTTCATTTCCTCCATCTATTCAATTCTCTACAAGTCTTCACCATAATGTTTTGTACACCCAAGCAGACGTTCGGTGTACTGGGCGAGAACTTAAGATAGGAAAGCTTTATTTACGAGAGACCTATAAATCTCCTTATCACTTCGAAACGTTTACATGTTAGTTCTAATCTCATAATCATACGCTTAGAATCCTACACACATAAGGTTTCCAGATCCGGTCGGCAACAGACCATAGATTCGAATAAATAATAGCATATAAGGCATCCTTATAGCTATAACATAAAATATTTAACACATAAAACATTTTAGGCATCCTTCCTAAAATAAACTAGTGCTCGTGTCTAAAATATAGTAGCCACTCATCTCCAATCATCGCTTAGCATTCTAAGTTTAAGTCTAGAAATCCTACAAATTCCTAGTTCGCTTAAACTAATGTTATGATACCAACTGTGACATCCCCAATTTCACGGCCAGAAAAGACCGATTTAGTTTATGCTTTTTAAAATAAAATCAGAGTAAACCCTTTTAAAAGATGTTGCGGAATTTGTTCCCAAAACAAAACATGATAAAAGTTTATCAAAACCTTTCTTTAAGATTTATATAATTTCCTTTTATATCAAAACCTCGGGATGTCATGTTCCGATACAGATCAAAAGCATAAACAAGACATTATAAGCCTTACAATAGTTATTTACAACTACTGGCCTATAATCCATAATTCACTCATCATCATCCGACTATGCTCAAGGTCCACTACCTGTAATATAAAAAAACTGAGTGGGTCAGGCTTGGAAGCCTGGTGAGCATATAGGGTTTTCAACCCACAATAAATAATAAACTTATTAAGTTCGCAATCAACAATAAATTTATTAATTTCATCAACCAAAAATAACCCTAATTACCCATTCCCATTATCCTCACTATACGTCCCTAAAATAACTATCACAAGGGACCTAGCCTAAGGATTTTCACTAGGAGTGACAACATTGCTTTGGGGGTTCCTCAGCAATTTATGTCAAATAAGGCAACCATCGGGGTGACAACACTGCTTTTCTCAGCAATTTATGTGAAATAAGACAACCAATGGGGTGACAACACTGCTTTTCTCAGCAATTTATGTCAAATAAGACAACCAATAGGGTGACAACATTGCTTTCTTCAGCAATTTATGTCAAATAAGACAACCTGACATAAAACAACCAATAAGGTGACAACATTGCTTTCCTCAGCAATTTATGTCAAATAAGACAAACATCGGGGTGACAACATTGCTTTCCCTTAGCAATTTATGTCAAAGGGGTCAACATTGCTTTTCCCTCAGCAATTTATGTCAAATAGGCACGATGTCACATCGTCGCCAAGGTTTATACAACAGGCACTAAGTCCATAGCTGCCAACGTACTAAATCCATAGCTACAAACGTACATCTATATTGTACTAAATTCATAGCTACTAACGTACATCTATACTGTACTATTATCCCTCATCCTTTATCTACCCATGTTTTACCCAACATATTTGAAGATAAAATATATATACATTTTAAATTATTTTAAACATGTATAAAACATCCATTCAACATCCATTTCAAATAAATAAACAACATATATACACATAGCACGTATTTTATATAAAAATACTTCATATCTATGTGTAAGATGAAAGTGACTATACACTCACCTGATTTAACGATAATCGGACAGCACTTCGTTGCCTAAAACGATCGTTTCTAATAAAACCGGGAGTTTTATTGAGAAACCGGGCTCTGCGAGGGTCGGGCTTCGAAACCGAAAAGATAAATTTTTCGGGCTTCTCGGGCACTTCGTGGCGTATTCCGGGGGTTATAATCGATACTGGGGATTTGGGGAATATTAAAATGAAGGAAATATGAAGAAAGGGTCTAAAATGGACAATTTCTTAAAAATATCCGAGAAGGCTCGCAGCCTTCTATTTATAGGGGGAGGCTTCTGATCGGACGGCTGAGAAGCTCCCAGGTGGCAGCAGATCTGAAGGGGTTAGATGGCTTCGCACAAGGGCTGTGCATGCGAGGGCCTCGCTGGCAACTCCTGATTGGACCGAAGTCCGGGTCCGAGGTGGGTGGCTCGTGGCTCCTGCGAAGCTCGGATGCACGAGGAAAGGGGCACGCGTCGCATTTCTACTGGACCACTTCGGATGGCTTCTCCGGTTCGGATGACTCAGCAGAATTTCGGACACGTGTTGGATGCGAGGCGAGGACACGTGGCCGAAGTCCACGTATGCGAGATTTCTCGGTTTTGACAATATTTCTCGATTTTCGCGCCAAAACTTCTAAAATCCATAACTTTCGCATACGAGCTCCGTTTTTGACGTTCTTTATATGCACGCGTAGGTAAAATTACGCACTACAACTTTCGTTTAGACTTCGTCGTCTAATTTTGAATTTAATTTTTATATTATTATTTTTAACAGACCGGGACAGGAAATCTGTTAAAAATTCATAACTTTTTCATTCGACGTCCGTTTTCGTCTGTCTTTTTACCGTTGTGCTACTATTGATGAGACCTTCGATTCTCGTTTAGGTCGTGTTGGCTAAAAATCACTCGATCTAAAATTTGAGTTTTTAGTTGTCTACTGCTAAGCTGAAACTTCGAAAAATCATAACTTCCTCATACGAAGTCAGATTTGGGCATTCTTTTTATACCTACTCTCGGTTTAACGAACACTAAGAATTTTGTTTAGATCACTAAGGCTAAAAAGTAGTTTATCAAAAACTCACTTTTTACGACATTCGGCATCGTGACGGTTTTGTCGCGAAACTTCGACATGCCATAACTTCTTCGTTATAACTCGGATTTCGGCATTCTTTATATATCCGTAATCCTTGTCACGACCACTACAACTTTCTTAATAGATATCGGCTTTATATAATATTTATTTTTGACGCTCATTTTTATTCTTAATTAATTAAACCCTAATAATTAAGCATAAAACACATAATATTCACATAATTCCTTTTCATTTCTTCTAAATGAGTTACAAAGGTTAACCTAGACCATTATGTCAATATTAATGCCTAGCCTAGAAACACGGGCGTTACATGGCCCAAATTAGGGAAAGGGTAAAATGGATTATTACCCTATGTTTGGGCCCTTAGCCAAGGTTGGCATTCCAAACTGCTGATTAGTGTTCGTTTATTGTAATAGTTCGGGATTTTCGGTGAGTTAGTAGTCGGAGGTTTTCAGTTCAGTTCGACATTGTGAGGTGAGTTTTCCTCACTGTACTAACAGGGTCTAAGGCACCAAGGCCGACCCTTTGGATTGTTATCCTGATTTGTATTATTATAGAGTATTGTTATGACATGTTATATCGGTATCATGGTTGATAGGATGTTGCTATTCTATTATGATCTGTTAGATCGGTATCCTGGTAGATAAGATGTTGCTATGCTATTATGATCTGTTAGATTGATATCCTGGTAGATAGGATGTTGTTATGCTTAGTGATATGTAGATCAGTTGACTGTTTGTAGACTGTTATGTGATTATCTGATATATATATATATATATATATATATATATATATATATATATATATATATATATATGCACATGTTTGATTGAGGGTATTCCATCCCAAGGATGATTGGACCCATAGTATGTTGGCATTCCCACCCGATGGTTGAGGGGCCTGGGGTATTCCAACCCGATGGTTGATTGGACCCATAGTATGTTGGCATTCCAACCCGATGGTTGAGGGGCATGGGGTATTCCAACCCGATGGTTGATTGGACCCATAGTAAGTTGTGTCGGATTAAGTGTCTAAGCCCATAACTATAATTGGTATGTACTTGACCCGATAGTAACATGGTTCTTTTGGGTTGCCTTCACCATAACAATTTGATAGGATGGATTTTTTTGAGAAAGAGGTTATTTGTGATTTATTAATATATTATATGAATAATATATTAATTGAGAAATAATATTATTTAATTTGTATTGATCAAGAATTAATTTGGAATTAATTTAGTGATCAAAAGAGACTGATTAAATTATCGGGGACTAATTAGGTAAATCAGTAATACATGTAGTTTGGGCTAATGATCCATGTTGATTAGGGATGTACTAAATCTATGTGAGAGTCCGTGAAGATTTAGTCCAAAGGGCCTATCATATGGATTATTGGATTACTTAAAGGCTTAAGTAATGGATTAGGGTTTCAAAGTGTAAAATCCTAGGAATTCCACACTCTAAATGTAACCCCTAACCTCCCCAAAATCGGCCAACACTTCCTAGATGAAACCCTAGCCGATTTTTGTGCTTTTTAGCCTCTCTCTCATAATCCTCCATTTGCTTTTGGTGTTTGTGACTCATTTGAGGTACTAAGCTCTTGAAAGGCCAAGATTCACAAGCTACAACAAGAGGTATTCATCTAACTTGATTTATGTTGTAAATCCTATATTTGTATGCTAGTTAGGTTTTATGTTTTGTATCAAATGAAATTGCATGTATAACTTGAGAAAACTTAGATCCAAAGCATGTAGGGTTGCATGTGCACCATAGGATTGTTATAGTGCTCAAAATTCATTAGTGGTATCAGAGCCTAGGTTGTTTTCTGTTATATTGATGCAATGGTATTGTTCTCAAAGCTGAAAAAGTTTCATTTTTTGCCTGTCTGCTGGACTCGACGAGTCCCATGAGGGACTCGACGATTTGGATCATCTGGTGATGAACTCGACAAGTCCATGCCATGAACTCGGCGAGTTGGATCAACTGTTGGCAGTTTTTGGCCAGATTTGGATTAGGATCAATACCACAAACTGTTTTGACTGATAAAATTTGATTTTTCTGATAAAGTAATGATTATCCTCATCCAATTGAATGATGATTGTCAAATTTTAAGATATTGATTTTGTGAAAAATTAATTATTTGTAGAATTTGATTTGAATCATCTTGCTATATGAAATTAGATTAAGTCAGTTTTGTGATATAGTTAATTATATGATTAAATTTAATTGTTCTCAAATTGATCCAAGAGTTTTTGAAAAGTTTCAAAACTTGCCCTTAATTTTGGAATTTAAAATTTGATTAAAAGTTTTAATTGTGAAATATTAAATTCTAAAACCTTAGTGTTTTAAATGTTTAAAATACATCCTTTTTGTTTCATAATTTAAATTTAGAATTAAAGGTTTTAATTTTGAAAATTTAAATGGACACAAATAGAAGGAATAATTATGGCTTGGTTGATAATTAATTAAAAGATTAATGAAAAGAGTATTAATAAATCCATAATAGAATGGTTTAAAGTTTTAATTGAATTAAAAGTCTAATTTATTTAAAAGATTAAACCTCCTAGTATTTTAAAGGTTTAAAATACACCCTTATACTATATAAAATTAAAAGTCTAATATATATTATATACGTATAAGTTACAAGTTTTAATTGAATTAAAAGTCTAATTTATTTAAAAGATTAAACCTCCTAGTATTTTAAAGGTTTAAAATACACCCTTATACTATATAAAATTAAAAGTCTAATATTTATTATATACGTATAAGTTAAAAGTCAGTCTTACCGTTAGTAGGCCTCATTAACGAAGCTGGTCTATAAGGGGTGTTTAATGAAGCGGCCTGTAAAATAACCGCCATTGGGTATACACTCTTACCCATCGCACTCTTGACTAGTAGATGGTCGTTAGCCGAACGGGTAGGATAGGACATTCTCATTAATAAGTATAATGAAAATACAAGTAACTAAACCTTTTATAAATTCCCAATCTTTGTTACTTAAGAAAAAATGTGAATTTGATGCTAACCCATGAAATTGCACATTGCACCTTATTGGTCGTTAGTGGAGCATGTGTGGTTAACCGACACACTAATATGGGACTAATGAAGGATGGAAATGGGTAGCTCATAGGTTATCATAGATCAATGGAGCGTGTGTAGCTAATCGGCACATTGATTAGGTGATAAATGACTTCGAAAGTACCAAGCTAATTTACATGGTTATTCACACCTTGTTTGTGATCCTCGGTATCCCAGTCACAAACGTGAAGGGCATGATCGAGATTAAACATGCCATTGAAATGTTCAATGAATCTCAAAATATCTAGGAGTTTCATTTAATAAACTAATTCATTTAATATTTTGTTTTCATGGTGGAATTGGTAAATGATCATTTACGTACCGACAAATAATTTACAATTGGATTACGGCATCCCTCTTTCGAATTGCGAATTATTGTGTTGGGTACTAACCTTAATATTTCATTTGGGTGTTATATTAAGGATTGAATCAACTAACTTGAATTTCTCCCTTGTAGATGTCTAGTTCTATCAACTATGGTCTTCCTGAATCTTTTGGAAAAAGCTTCCTCATGAAGATGATATTCCACGTGACAATCAAGGTGAAAGATCAATCCCTTCCTCGTGCGTTGGTGGAACTTCTCTTCCTTCACCTCCTCCAATAATTCTCCCTGGCCCACATGTTTGTCGACTTGAAAAGTTCAAGATCACTCAAGCCCTATTGGCAAGTAAACACGAAGATGGAAAGTTTGTATGTGCTCACGTCTTGGAGATGAAGTTACATATTGATAGACTAGGAATGTTGGGTGTCGTTGTCTCAAGGAAGCTGTCTGTTGACTTGGTTCTTCAATCACTTCCTAAGTCATATAGCCGGTTCATTAAGGACTACTATATGGGAGACCACGACGTGAACCTTATTAATCTAACCTATTTGCTTATTGTTGCTGAATCAGCAATGATTTGGAGCACTGGCCAAGCAATTTTGATTGGAAGATCTGCATCCCAAATTTCCATGGACCCTAACAATGGCAAAGGTGATAGTCTAGAAATGGTTTCTTCTCCTAAGGGAGTGAAATTGACCATGGTCGAAAAGTTTGATCATAAGAGAAAGGATGAGTTTGAGATAATCCCATGCACCATTCCAAAAGAGTCTGTTTGTTTCTATTACCAAGAGGAAGGACATTGGTTGCGAAGGTGTCGTATCTACCTGAAAGATCGCAAGGATGGTATAGTCAAAATGTATGACTCTACGTTAGATAAGTCAAATATCTAACTCTATTAAGTTCCTATTTATAGATTCTTAATACATGATGTGATAAGACTGCATTTTTGATGTTTTGTAGGATCGAAGAAAAAAAGGAAGCTTAAAGGAAGAGTGAGCTGAATCTACTAGCGAAGAGATGGATTTCGATCGCATGGTTCGATGATCAGATTTTTGAGTTGTTGCTTAGGAGTTATGATAGATTGCTTAGGAATGTTTAGAAACATAGTTTTCATATGCATTTGCATTGTAAGGATAAGTTTTTCCGCACATTATTAGTAAAATTGTTTTATTTACTTTATGTTTCCTTGCAGTGGCATTTATGGAAAATTGCTGTTTATATATTTCTATTATTAGCAATGTTGAAAAATGGATTGATTCTTGGTCATATCGTTTGTGGTAGTGTCGTAATTTTCCAAGTGAGGAAGGATTCTCATCACCCAAGTTTCAATTGGACAGAAACTTGGAATTGTATGATGTATGAGAAACTTGATCCTTGGGAAATTAGGACTGATTCCTTGTTCACATATGTATGTGAGTCAAGTGAAAGACTGAAGGATCTAGTGCACATTGATGTGGACTGGTCAGATCCACCACAAAAGACAATAAGTCTATTCGTCATGATTTACTGATGGTTCGGTAAATATGGTTATGCTTACAATGTTAAGTGTAATTCGTATACATTGAAAAGTTTCAAAGTATAGCAGAACAAATAAGAAGAATCAAATTGGGCAGAAAGATAAAAAGTTTCTCCAATCTGAAAGGAAAGGAGAGTACTTGAGTATCATGTTTTATGATCATCTTAGTAATTATGAAACCATGTCACAATTGATCCTCTAAGTACACCTTAGTGCATAAGTATGACTAAGAAGAGGAATCGAGAATTGTTGAAATAGTTGAATCAAAAAGGGTGAGTCATACTTCGTTCCAAAATCAAGTCTTAGAGTCATACTCAGAGATTGTATCTTGAGTGACATATCCTAAGTACGTTTATAAACACATCATGAAATGTATAGTAGAAAAGTTTTCTTACTCATGTACATTTGAGATTGGAAGTTGTGATGTTTTGGATAAAACAAAGACCAAAACCAATCATATGAAGTGTTGTTCTTGATGAGAACCTAGACTAATTCTTGAATATTTGTTTTTCAAGGAATGTTCCTTAACAAGAGAATCTTATATGTTAAGAGGTCAGTGGGAGTCTTAAAAGATCTTGAAAAGTTTCAAGAACTAATCAAGAATAAACCTATTGTTAATCACTAGCACACGACTTGTGGTTTGCAACCTATCGTGTTGACATATTCTTGTTTCTGTGCCCGTTCCAATTAAGTTGACTATGCATGTGAGTTCTATAAGTTCTCGTTTAATTACACAAGGCAAAGCACCTTAATCAATGAAAGTACATTGACCAGTATAGGTGAGCTGTTCAACAACCTGGAAGTAATGGTAGGCCCTGTACTACTAAGTGGCAAGAAATTAAGATTGAACAAGTTCAGTCCATATGAGTTTGGATTTGTCACAAACCTTGTCTTGTGATTATGGTTATGACAAATTCACATGGATAGGAATACATACACCATAAAATCTGATTGCAAAGGTTTCTCTCCGCTTCATAAAAGGATTGTGAGAAAACGTTTCCACTAAGTAGATTTAACGAGATAGCAGTTATGTTAATTGCATTCTCAAATTTGATTATGATTACGGCATCCCTCTTCATAGTTCGAATTATGAGAAATGGCAAATAGTCTAAACATTCGAGACTTACTGATGTAAGTTCTGAAATAGTTTAGACACACATATGAGCTATCTAAGGAAAGGTGTGTGAGTTTGAGAAGCCTAGATAAAGTCTTATTGAAGCATCTTGTATCAGAAATCTGAACTTTGGTAAGAAAATCAATAAGTATTGATTTCTAGAAGTCCAGCTGATTTCTGGGTACATGTCAAAGCTAGTGGAAGCATAAGTGTTATGCTAGTAAGGACATAATTATTGTGCTAGTGGGAGCATAATCATTGTGATACGTGTTGCGAGTTAGCAATGCTATTTATAGGAAACAAAGTTTTGATTTGCATAGTTGTAGAGTTTGAAAAGTTGCTTTGCTATAATAAGGGAGATGATATTTGTCACACCCCAAAACCAGAACGGCGGAAACGTTCGGGGGTGGAGGACGTCATGTTCAGTATCACAACAATGCAAAGTAGTAAACAAGCAACAACATCATCCATTGCATTAATAATATAATTTCATACAAGTGTGTTCTGTCAAGTTATATAGACACCAAAAATATACATCAAAAATAAAAGATGAGTCTTGTACGAGCTCCATCTTCTCAGAACCTGGCACTGGTACCTGTCTACTGGTGACCTGAGAATACAAGTTATTTTGAAAGAGTCTATCAGCTTTAAAGCTGGTGAGATCATAGGTATATTAGTGTCTGTATTTGTATGAAAGTGTTTGTAAGTCTGTAATGTATAAGTTTTGTAAAAGTTTGTAATTGTTTGAACTCTCCTAGAAAACCCTATGTTTCCTACAAAAAGTAGCCTTCTACCAAGGCATCTAGTATCTGTGTGTGTGTGTCTCTTGTAAGAGTGTGTATTTTCCCAAATCTGACTATTATTAACCAAAAATATAGTTCTTACATTATTGTTTATTGTGTGAATATCACAAAGTAAATGTAAAGGGAAAATGAAATAGTACTGTAGTGTTGTATTAAGTAACTACTGTTGTACTAATTACTTTAAACTATTTGGTATTTAAAGTACCATGTGATCGGCCTGTATCCTGCTACCGACTCTATAGTAAAACGACGATGTAAGACGTCGTAAGAAATGACGTTTGGCACCCATAGACTTGCAAGTCCCACTGTAGCGAGCAGCAATGTGTAGGATAGTCAATCCAGTATAGATCTATACTGTCACACCCCCAAACCAAGGATGGCGGAAACGTCCGGGGGTGGAGGACTTCATGTATAGTATCATAACAACAATTGTAATAGTAATTGAAGCAAACACAACGAACATATATATAATTGAAAAAGTGACATCATTGTATGAATTACATGTTTACGAATCAATTACAATATGTTAACCAAATATGAAATAGTAGACGCCTTAGCGCTCCATCCTCAAAAGCACTTGGTTACCTGTTTAATGATTTCCTGAGAATACAAGTTGTTTGAAAAAGTGTCAACACAAAGGTTGGTGAGTTCATAAGTTTTTGTTTGGTATTATTAAAAGCCTTTCGTTTGTAAAAGTAGTATTTGTGTTAGAAAATCCAATATTTTCCTTAATGTGTAAATGTAGTCTTAAAACCCAAAGACCGAAATGTACAAGTAATTTGTCATATTTATAGTAAAACAATACAAGTTTAAATCGACATAAACTCGTTAAATTTTAATGAAGTTCCCGTAAATTCCAATGTTTATTAATACTTTATGTGAGTTTATTATAACCATACTATGACCAAGGTTGCCTAAAACGACGTTCTTCAGGCGTCGGAAATGTTATGACATTTGTCACCCCAGACCTATCGGTCTAACTGTTGCATGCAGTTTAGGTGTGGGTTTGTCAAACCCAATATAGATCTATACACAACTATCACGCTCTCCCTCAAGGAGACTCTGGTTACAATACAGGACTTAATGGTAATTTGAAGTAAATGTCTCACAAAGTCATTAACGGAATTACGTGTTATGAAAACTTGGTACCGTATGGCCGTACCTTGCTTAATGAAAATATCCTTTGTATAAATGTACCCTTTTTAAATGTATGTGTTATGTAATGTATCATAAACTATACCTATTATAGTTTATCAACCAAGGGTAGTACGTAGTAATGTATGCAAACTATATTCAAAATAGTTTATTAAATGTTTGAATGTATCGGTTGTACTTTGATTATAATCACTTGTTATTCTTTATATTTTATATGTCCAAATCCATTTGTAAACTGATGTGTGTCAAAATATTAAGATAAAATATCATATATTGCAATAACATATAATCACATAAAGATATACACCTTGCTCAACATGTTACAAGGTGAAATGAAATTGACAGCAACTTTTTGTTGTATACAGTTTCTGTTACTGTTCTTAGAAAATTTATAGAAAAATCATCAAAGCTCTAAATCCAAATCCGCAAATTCTGAGAGTTTGGAATATGAGTCTAGTTTGTTCGTAAATTTTATCATGATTTTTAGTGATCTCTAACAGAGGTGAAAATGTTCATAATCACAGACTGGTCCGGGTTTGCCTCTGAAATGATAGGCAGTTTTGTAAAAATCACCATAAATTGTAGAAAAATCATATGGAGACGTGCAAGTAGCCATTTTAAAGATAAGAGTTTGAACTACTTGCACCTGGAACAGTTTTGAAAACTAAAATATTTAAGTTGACCAAAACAATCCGTGATCGAAGTTTATCTTTTCTGATGTAATCTGATAGAAAAAGTTTAATTGTGTTCTTGATGATTTTACTTGTATTCCCCCCTTAAAACTTAAGAAAAACATGTAAATGTAGGGGTATGAACTCACCTTATGTGTTCTTAGAGGATTGATGTTGGAGAAGAGAAGTGTTCAACTCAAAAACACTTAGAAGATGCCTTGACGAATCGAGAACCAAGAGTGGAAGAAAGCTTGATGATTAACCTTGGAAGTCTTGAAATTGAGAGAGAATGGTGTAGAAAATGAGTGACTTAAGCCTTGTATTTATACTAGTAAGAATTACTATTCATATATAATTCTTTAATAATAAGTGTTAAATGTTGACATTCTCCATATAACTAGTTAGTGTATATGACATATTCATGATGTAATCATGACAAATGTTTCTAGAAGATGGTTAATACTAATTGGCTAATAATAGTAATTTTTAAAACGTAAATAGTAAATAGTAGGTAGTAAATAGTAAATAGTAAATAGTAAATAGTAAATATGATGAGATTTTTACAATTGTCATATTTGTAAACCCCGTTAAGCCATGTTTAAGAGTCTTACACAGCCCCCGATAATTGTGCAATAGTGTTTTATCGCTTTGGTTCGTTGTTTAGCACTGTTAAGGCTAAGGAAAATCAAACACATGAATTTTCCAAATTATGTTTTCTCATTAAAATAGTGAATTGTACAACGTAAACCCTAACATACAAGGGTTAATGGAGTTGACCGGTTTGACTTGTTGACTTTGTTTGACTTTGACTTGACCGAAATTTGACGGTTGTTACATCATCCCCCCGTTAGAAGGAATTTCGTCCCGAAATTTGCATTTTTGACTGGGACTTCAAGAGTTCGGGAAGAGATGTGGATACTTTTGTTTCATCTGATCCTCGCGTTCCCAGGTGAATTCGGGTCCTCGTTTAGCGTTCCAACGGACCTTTACGATGGGAATACGACTTTGTTTCGTTCGTTTGATTTCCCGATCCATGATTTCGACTGGTTCCTCCACGAAGTGGAGATTTTCGTTAACTTCGATTTCGTCGAGTGGTATTACGAGTGTCTCATCAGACAAACACTTCTTTAGGTTCGACACGTGAAATGTGGGATGTACTTTGTCGAGTTCCTGAGGTAATCGAAGTTTGTATGCTACTGGCCCAATCCTAGCAAGGATTTCGAATGGCCCGATGTACCTTGGATTTAGTTTCCCGCGTTTGCCGAATCGTATCATTCCTTTCCAAGGGGAAACTTTTAGTAGTACACGATCACCCACCTGGAATTCCAAGGGTTTGCGTCGTTTGTCTGCGTAACTCTTTTGCCGATCGCGAGACGCTTTCAGTCTTTCTCGAATTTGAACGATCTTTTCTGTGGTTTCCCTTATGATTTCAGGACCAGTGAGGGTGCTATTAGAGACTTGCCCTCTAGCTAGCTGTGTATCCCCTACCTCAGCCCAACACAGGGGTGATCTGCATTTGCGACCGTAAAGAGCTTCGAATGGAGCCACTTTGATGCTAGTATGATAGCTGTTATTGTAGGAGAATTCGATAAGTGGTAGATGGGTATCCCATGCTTTACCGAAGTCTATCACACAAGCTCTTAACATGTCTTCTAACGTTTGAATGGTTCGTTCGCTCTGTCCGTCGGTTTGTGGGTGGTAGGCCGTACTCATGTCAAGCCTAGTTCCCAATGATTTTTGTAGAGACTGCCAAAACCGTGAGGTAAATCTACTATCTCTATCGGAGATAATGGATATCGGCACACCATGGAGTCGTACAATCTCTTTGATGTACATTCTAGTCAGCTTCTCCATCTTGTCGGTTTCTTTTATCGGTAGGAAGTGTGCTGATTTGGTCAATCTGTCTACGATTACCCATATGGTGTCAAGCCCGCCCGATGTCTTAGGCAGCTTGGTTATGAAGTCCATGGTTATTCGTTCCCACTTCCACTGAGGTATATCCGGCTGTTGTAATAGCCCGGATGGTTTCTGGTATTCGATTTTGACCTTGGCGCAAGTCAGACACTTGCTCACATAGGTAGCAATCTCAGCTTTCATGTTCGGCCACCAGTATAATTTCTTGAGGTCCAGATACATCTTATCCGACCCGGGATGGATGGAGTATCGAGTCTTGTGTGCTTCATTCATGACGACGTCTCAGAGTCCACCGAACTTCGGTGTCCAAATCCGGTTCATGATATAACGTGCTCCATCATCCTTGACTTCTAAGTTTTTATCCATTCCCCTTAATGTCTCTCCTGCCACCTTTTCTGGTTTCAAAGCTTCCAGTTGAGCTTCCTTGATTTGTATGGTCAGGTGGGAATGGATTGTCATTGTTAAGGATTTTACTCGGCGGCCCGAGTACTCCTTCCTGCTTAGAGCATCGGCCACTACATTGGCCTTGCCCGGATGATAACGAATTTCGCACTCGTAGTCATTAAGCAACTCTACCCATCTCCTCTGTCGCATGTTGAGCTCTTTCTGATTGAGGATATGCTGAAGACTTTTGTGATCAGTGAAGATAGTGCATTTCGTGCCGTAGAGGTAGTGTCTCCAGATCTTCAAAGCGAATACTACTGCTCCTAATTCCAGGTCGTGGGTAGTATAATTAACCTCGTGCGTCTTAAGCTGTCTTGATGCATACGCGATAACCTTCCCTCTCTGCATGAGCACACATCCGAGGCCTTGATTAAAAGCATCACAGTACACTACGAAGTCTTCGGTTCCCTCTGGGAGAGACAAGATCGGTGCGCTGCATAGGGCTTGTTTTAACGTTTGGAAAGCAGTTTCTTGTTTATTTTCCCACTTGAATATCACACCTTTCTGCGTCAAGGTGGTGAGTGGTTTCGCAATCTTGGAGAAGTTTTGTATAAATCTTCGGTAGTAGCCAGCAAGCCCAAGGAATTGTCGAATTTCGGTTGGCGTCTTGGGTGCTGACCAATTCTCGATTGCCTTGATCTTGGAGGGATCCACATGTATGCCTTTCTCACTTACCACATGGCCAAGGAAATCCACTTCTCTAATCCAGAATTCACACTTAGAGAACTTAGCATAAAGCTTCTCCGCTCTTAGTGTCTCTAGCACTTGGCGTAGATGTAGGCGATGCTCTTCTTCGCTTCGCGAGTAGATCAAGATATCGTCGATGAATACGATTACAAACTTGTCTAGGTAGGGTCGACACACTCTATTCATTAGGTCCATGAATACCGCAGGTGCGTTTGTTAAACCGAAGGACATCACCACAAACTCGTAGTGCCCATAGCGAGTTCTGAATGCAGTTTTGGGAATATCTTCTTCTTGAACTCGTAGCTGATGGTAACCTGACCTTAGGTCGATCTTTGAGAAGAAATTTGCTCCTTGGAGTTGGTCGAAAAGGTCGTCGATTCGGGGTAGAGGATATCGGTTCTTGATGGTGAGTTTGTTTAGTTCCCGATAGTCGATGCACATGCGAAAGGATCCGTCCTTCTTCTTTACAAAAAGGACTGGTGCTCCCCAAGGTGAGAAGCTTGGTCTGATGAACCCTTTGCTCAAAAGCTCGTTCAACTGACTGGACAACTCTTGCATTTCTGTTGGTGCGAGGCGGTATGGAGCTCTGGCTACGGGGGTAGCTCCGGGTATTAAGTCAATTCTGAAATCGACTTGTCGTGCGAGTGGTACACCAGGAAGATCTTCTGGGAACACATCCGGGAAGTTACACACTTCGGGGATGTCTTTGATGTCTTTCACGTCTTGTTTCTTGTCTACTACGTGGGCCAAGAAGGCGTGGTACTCCTTCCGGAGATACTTTTGGGCTTTGACGCATGAGATGATTTGTAAATTCGCACTAGGTTTGTCACCATAGATGAGAAGGGTTTCGTCATTTGGTAGATTGAGGCGAACGGCCCTTTCGTAACATAGAATGTCGGCACGGTGAGGAACTAACCAATCCATCCCGATGATTACGTCGAAGCTTTTTATGGTGACCGGCATCAGGTCAATTTTAAATGTATGGTTGTCTAGAGTGAGAGTACACTCTGAGTATATATCGCTAGTGCGTTCTACTTTCCCATTTGCCATTTCTACTACATAAGTATCCTTTAGTGCTTGGGGATTTTGTTCAAGTAATTGTTTATATTGGTGGCTCACGAAACTCCTCTCCGCTCCACTATCGAATAGTACGCATGCATAAGAGTTATTGAGGAGAAACGTACCGGTAACCACCGCGGGATCCTCAACTGCTTCCCCATGTCCTATTGCCAGAATTCTTCCTACTCCACCAGCATTAGGGGCTTGTGCTTTGGGGCAGTTTCTTTTGAAGTGACCGGCGTCTCCACAGTTGTAGCAGGTTCGGGTTGCCCCCGTACTGGCGACTTGGTTGATTGGTCGAGCCGGCGCTTTACAGGAACGAGCAGTGTGCCCCTTCCTGTCGCAGTTGTTACAGTGCATCTCCCTACAAGCACCATTATGGTGAAAGTTTCACTTGTTGCACTTAGGTAGGGTTCCAGCATATGGCTTCGGTGGTGCTGGAGTGGTAGCAGTAGTGGCAGCATTAGTGGCAGCATGGACAGCAACAGTTTGTTGCTTCTTAGCAGGGTCCTGTGCTGGTTGGCTCTTCTTTTCGTTCCAGAACTTCCTTTTGTTGTTTCCCCCTTTTGATTGATCAGTGGTGGTGGTTGTAGTATTATGACCGGCTCGGTGGTCAACAAGTTGTTGTGCCAGCTCCCTGGCACTGTCAAAAGTAGTTGGCCTTGAAGCCATGACACTACTTTGCACTTGGGGAGACAGTCCCCAAAGGTATCGCTCCACCTTTTTCTCCTCCGGAGTAACCATTGTTGGGCAAAGGAGAGCCAATTCATTGAATCGGGTGGTGTAGGTTTCAAGGTCGGAGCCCGTCATCCTGAGGTTCCAAAGTTCTTGTTCCAGCTTTTGAATTTCACCTCTCGGGCAGTACTCCTTCATCATCAAGGTTTTTAGTTATGCCCAGGATATGGAGCTAGCCACTTCGAGAGTAAGTGAATTAATCCGACAGTTCCACCAAGTAAGGGCCCGGTCGGTGAAAGTGAAGGCTGCGAACTTAACTTTGCTCGCTTCGGGGCAAGAGCACACTTGAAAGACTACTTCAGTCTTTTCAAACCATTGCATTAAAGTGATGACTCCCCCGCTCCCATTGAAGTTGTCGGGTTTGCCATTGGTGAAGTCTTTGTAGGAACACTCTCTTGTACGCCACGTACTGTCTCCGTGGTTAGAGTTTGTAGCACCCGATCCAGAACCACCAGCTCCGTTTGTCCCTATCTGCGATATTGCGGCCGCTACGGCTGCTGTTACTGCAGCCTGGAACATCGCAGGATCAAACTGTGGAGGCAGCGGCGGAGGAGGTGTTGCTGTGTTGCCGGAAGGTCTTGGTCTTCTCCTTGGCGGCATAGTTCTGTCATAAGTCGTAAACCAATGTACTTTTAGTAAAAGTATATTTATAGGAAGAGCAATCTTTTATACATAAAGTATATTATTACGTTGTTTTCCGGTATGTTTACGATACATACGATTTTATACTTTTAATTGACCCAATACATTGGGTTATGAGGTAAAATGAAAGTATAAAATATTTTATTTGAGTTTCCTTGTTTCCAAGTATATGACTGTTTGTAAAAGTTTTACATATACTAATTTAGTCGGGACATAATTAATATATTATATTTTAAAATGATCTTTATCGGTTACTTAATTAGTTGCAAAGTGCATACCAGTCATATGTGATTAAGATATAATAGTCCTTCGAATAGATGACCCTAACTCCAAGACCACAACCAAACAAGGACAGGAAGTGAAATAAAGATACATAAATTCTAAGTCTATAGCATCTTAGTTACATATGACCTTAGCGCATCCACTTAGCAGCTATTGATCTATAAATAAAGACCTATTTAATTCTCAGATAATTTATTATAGTAACACAAAATACTCCTATAGTATTTGTAAATGTTTAGTTTTGAGTTCTTAAAGTATCCTTTTGTAGTGTGTTATTAGGTTTGTTAGATTTGTAAATGTCACACCCCCAAACCAAGGATGGCGGAAACGTCCGGGGGAGGAGTACTTCATGTATAGTATCATAACAACAATTGTAATAGTAATTGAAGCAAACACAACCAACATATATATAATTGAAAAAGTGACATCATTGTATGAATTACATGTTTACGAATCAATTACAATATGTTGACAAAATATGAAATAGTAGACGCCTTAGCACTCCATCCTCAAAAGCACTTGGTTACCTGTTTAATGATTTCCTGAGAATACAAGTTGTTTGAAAAAGTGTCAACACAAAGGTTGGTGAGTTCATAAGTTTTTGTTTGGTATTATTAAAAGCCTTTCGTTTGTAAAAGTAGTATTTGTGTTAGAAAATCCAATATTTTCCTTAATGTGTAAATGTAGTCTTAAAACCCAAAGACCGAAATGTACAAGTAATTTGTCATATTTATAGTAAAACAATACAAGTTTAAATCGACATAAACTCGTTAAATTTTAATGAAGTTCCCATAAATTCCAATGTTTATTAATACTTTATGTGAGTTTATTATAACCATACTATGACCAAGGTTGCCTAAAACGACGTTCTTCAGGCGTCGGAAATGTTATGACATTTGTCACCCCAGACCTATCGGTCTAACTGTTGCATGCAGTTTAGGTGTGGGTTTGTCAAACCCAATATAGATCTATACACAACTATCACGCTCTCCCTCAAGGAGACTCTGGTTACAATACAGGACTTAATGGTAATTTGAAGTAAATGTCTCACAAAGTCATTAACGGAATTACGTGTTATGAAAACTTGGTACCGTATGGCCGTACCTTGCTTAATGAAAATATCCTTTGTATAAATGTACCCTTTTTAAATGTATGTGTTATGTAATGTATCATAAACTATACCTATTATAGTTTATCAACCAAGGGTAGTACGTAGTAATGTATGCAAACTATATTCAAAATAGTTTATTAAATGTTTGAATGTATCGGTTGTACTTTGATTATAATCACTTGTTATTCTTTATATTTTATATGTCCAAATCCATTTGTAAACTGATGTGTGTCAAAATATTAAGATAAAATGTCATATATTGCAATAACATATAATCACATAAAGATATACACCTTGCTCAACATGTTACAAGGTGAAATGAAATTGACAGCAACTTTTTGTTGTATACAGTTTCTGTTACTGTTCTTAGAAAATTAATAGAAAAATCATCAAAGCACTAAATCCAAATCCGCAAATTCTGAGAGTTTGGAATATGAGTCGAGTTTGTTCGTAAATTTTATCATGATTTTTAGTGATCTCTAACAGAGGTGAAAATGTTCATAATCACAGACTGGTCCGGGTTTGCCTCTGAAATGATAGGCAGTTTTGTAAAAATCACCATAAATTGTAGAAAAATCATATGGAGACGTGCAAGTAGCCATTTTAAAGATAAGAGTTTGAACTACTTGCACCTGGAACAGTTTTGAAAACTAAAATATTTAAGTTGACCAAAACAGTCCGTGATCGAAGTTCATCTTTTCTGATGTAATCTGATAGAAAAAGTTTAATTGTGTTCTTGATGATTTTACTTGTATTCCCCCCTTAAAACTTAAGAAAAACATGTAAATGTAGGGTTATGAACTCACCTTATGTGTTCTTAGAGGATGGATGTTGGAGAAGAGAAGTGTTCAACTCAAAAACACTTAGAAGATGCCTTGACGAATCGAGAACCAAGAGTGGAAGAAAGCTTGATGATTAACCTTGGAAGTCTTGAAATTGAGAGAGAATGGTGTAGAAAATGAGTGACTTAAGCCTTGTATTTATACTAGTAAGAATTACTATTCATATATAATTCTTTAATAATAAGTGTTAAATGTTGACATTCTCCATATAACTAGTTAGTGTATATGACATATTCATGATGTAATCATGACAAATGTTTCTAGAAGATGGTTAATACTAATTGGCTAATAATAGTAATTTTTAAAACGTAAATAGTAAATAGTAGGTATTAAATAGTAAATAGTAAATAGTAAATAGTAAATATGATGAGATTTTTACAATTGTCATATTTGTAAACCCCGTTAAGCCATGTTTAAGAGTCTTACACAGCCCCCGATAATTGTGCAATAGTGTTTTATCGCTTTGGTTCGTTGTTTAGCACTGTTAAGGCTAAGGAAAATCAAACACATGAATTTTCCAAATGATGTTTTCTCATTAAAATAGCGAATTGTACAACGTAAACCCTAACATACAAGGGTTAATGGAGTTGACCGGTTTGACTTGTTGACTTTGTTTGACTTTGACTTGACCGAAATTTGACGGTTGTCACATATACACAAACTCATACGCTCCCCAATTAAGGAGATTCTGGATACAAAACAGGTCATGACAGGTAGTGTCATGCCCCCGCTAAGTGGCTCACATAACTGTATGTAATCTATATGTATATGTATATGTATGTGCTAGCTGTATTGTGTGTTCTTTCTCTGTCTAGCTTGTATGTTTTGTTTCTCATCACTGTGTATTATGTTTATTTCTCATCACTATGTATTATGTTTGTTTCTCATCACTATGTATTATGTTTGTTTCTCATCACTATGTATTATGTTTGTTTCTCATCACTATGTATTACGTTTGTTTCTCATCACTATGTATTACTTATGAATGAACTGACTCATTGTATGTTTCATTGTTCTAGTAATAGTATCTTCCTAAACTATACCTATTATAGTTTACTAGTAATGTTGTTTGTGTATATGAACATGTTTGTAAACCTTTGCTACCCAAAGGCATTAAACTGAATGAAAGAAGTAACCTTTTATATCTACACACATATACATGATATATAACTAGGATTCAAACGACCTTCGGACAAATAACCTGAATGCCCTAAGTCCACAACCAAACAAGGAACAGGAAGTAAGGTGAGCTATCAGTCCTAAGTCCTTTCAATCCTACTTATATAACTATATCTATATAGATACACAGAATATAAGTTAAAATAATTTAAGTAAAAGTATTTATCATGTAAAAGAGTTTGATAAAAGCATTTGGTATGTAAAAGAGTTTGTAAGACAGTTTGAAGTAAAACAGTTTGGTAACACAGTTTGAAAAGTAAGAAATCCATTTGTTTGGTAGTTATTAATCACATGTGATTGATATAATAACTATAATTGTTCAACTTGTATTCCCCCCCCCCCATAAAAGCATTTAAAAACATTTAAAAGGTTAATTAAGGGGTATGAACTCACCTGTAGTGAGTGGTTTGGATGAACGGAAAGTATAGGATGCTAGGTGTCAAGTGAAGACTTGTACACACACGATGATCCTAGTTAACATATGATATCACATATATGTATCCAATTAGTCTTTAAACAACTAATTAACAAAGTTAAGACATCCTAGGACATGTAAAACACCTTATATAAGTGCTATAAGTCCCAAGGATTGCATCTAAGTGTTGTAGGACATTGCTATTGAGTTTAGGGTTCAAGGGGACCCTTTATTTGAGTTTACGGTTTTGTGACCATAACTCATTGAGTTTACGGTCCTAAACCCATGAGTTTACGGCCGTAAACTCATGTTTCTTGACCATTTTGCGTTTTGAAGCCTTACAAGTCCTTAGAAGCATTTCTACTTGAAGTATAAGCCTTAGGAAGAGATTAGGGCACCATTTCACTCCTAAATGGAGTTTACGGTCCCTGGACCACTTCTCCTTGGGTTAACGGCCGTAAACCCATATGGTTTATGGTATTTTGATGTTTTCAAGTACTAAACTCATTAAGGAAGGGATCTATGCAAGTTTCCAAGGCTTAGAAGGGACTAGGGCACACTTTGGCACCCTTTTTAGGGTTTACGGTCCAAGGTGTTCTTGCACCGTAAACACCTTTGATCCTTGGTTTCCTTGGTGTTTTCTTGATGTATAGAAGTGTAACAAGCCTTATTATACTCTAGGATAGAAGTACTTACAAGATAGAGGCTTGAAAAGGTGCTAAAAGTCCAAGAACACTAGTGTGTATTCCTGGTGTTCTTGGTGAAACTTGAAGATCTAACCTTTTGGAATGATTTCACGGATGGAACTGTGTTAAATCACTAGATTAAGTAATATATCAACTTATTAGAGCTAGTAACACTTACAAGTTTAAGATCTTGAAGAATTGTTGCATGATACTTGAGAGAGAATTGAGTTTGGATCTTGAATTTGTGAAAAATGGTAAATAATGACTAAGTGTCATATATATACCCCCAATTTAGGGTTTACGGCCGTAAACACCTTTGTTTAGGCCGTAAACTCCAAACTCTTGGAGCTTTGGGACTTTATTGTTGCACAATAAACCCTAGAGCATCCTCTCTCCTGGTATCTCCTGAAGTACTAATCTTAAAATACTCAAACTTATTCCAAAAAGCTTGAAAATTAGCAGAAACAGTTTTGACTCCTATTGAAGTGAATGGTTGTACAGAATAGAAATTTCGGGTTGTCACATCATCCCCCCGTTAGAAGGAATTTCGTCCCGAAATTAGAGTTTAAGCAAATAAGTACTTACAAATAACTAAGTAAAAAGAAGAGGATATTTCAGTTTCATCTGATCCTCTCGCTCCCAAGTGAATTCAGGTCCTCGCTCGGCATTCCAGCGAACCTTCACTATCGGGATGCGGCTTTGTTTCGTTTGCTTGACCTCCCGGTCCATGATCTCTACTGGTTCTTCCACGAAGTTGAGGCTCTCGTTGATCTCGATCTCGTCGAGTGGGATTACAAGAGTCTCCTCGGACAGACACTTTTTCAAGTTTGAGACGTGGAAAGTAGAATGTACATTACTGATTTCGCGTGGTAAGTTAAGTTTGTAAGCTACAGTGCCGATTCTTGCGAGAATCTCGAAAGGCCCTATGTACCTTGGATTTAGCTTTCCACGCTTTCCGAAGCGTATCAAGCCCTTCCAGGGTGAGACCTTCAATAGAACACAGTCTCCCACCTGGAATTCCAACAGTTTCCTTCGTTTATCAGCGTAGCTTTTCTGTCGGTCTCTAGAGGCTTTCAATCGTTCACGAATCTGAACGATCTTCTCTGTCGTTTCCCGAATGATCTCCGGGCCCGTGAGAGTGCTGTCAGGAACTCGTCCTTTAGCTAACTGGGTATCACCCACCTCAGCCCAGCACAGAGGGGATCTGCACTTTCGGCCATAGAGGACCTCGAATGGAGCAGCCTTTATGCTCGTGTGATAACTGTTGTTGTAGGAAAATTCTACAAGGGGTAAATGAGTATCCCATGCTTTCCTAAAGTCGATCACACAGGCTCGCAACATATCTTCCAAGGTTTGGATCATTCTCTCACTTTGCCCGTCTGTCTGTGGATGGTAGGTTGTACTCATGTCCAGCCTAGTTCCTAGGTAACTTTGCAGCGACTGCCAGAACCTCGAAGTGAATCTACTATCTCTGTCCGAGATAATGGATATGGGAAGACCGTGCAGTCGTAAAATCTCTCGTATGTAGGTTCTTGTAAGCTTCTCCATCTTGTCTGTTTCCTTGATAGGCAGGAAGTGTGCGGACTTGGTCAATCTGTCGACGATGACCCATATGGTATCAAGTCCACCCGTTGTCTTGGGCAACTTGGTTATGAAATCCATAGTGATCCGCTCCCACTTCCATTCCGGTATCTTTGGCTGTTGTAGTAGACCTGAGGGTTTCTGGTATTCGACCTTGACCTTTGCGCAAGTAAGGCATTTACTTACGAAGGTAGCAATTTCTGCTTTCATGTTAGGCCACCAGTATAACTTTTTAAGATCCAGATACATCTTATCTAAACCCGGGTGGACGGAATAACGAGTGTTGTGCGCCTCGTTCATGACCAAGTCTCTGAAACCACCGCGTTTCGGGGTCCAGATCCGATCCATGAGAAAATAAGCTCCGCCACCCTTAACCTCCAAGTTCTTATCCATCCCTCTCAAGGATTCACCCGCCACATTTTCAGGTTTCAAAGCGTCGAGCTGAGCCTCCTTAATTTGCGTGGACAAGTGTGAATGGATAGTCATAGTCAATGATTTGACTCTACGACCAGAATATTCTTTCCGACTTAGGGCGTCAGCTACTACGTTGGCTTTACCCGGATGATAACGAATTTTGCATTCGTAATCATTGAGTAGCTCGACCCACCGTCGTTGTCTGATGTTGAGCTCTTTCTGGTCGAATATGTGTTGTAGGCTCTTCTGGTATGTAAAGATTGTGCTCTTTGTACCGTACAGGTAGTGTCTCCAGATCTTCAGAGCAAACACAACTGCTCCTAGTTCAAGATCGTGGGTAGTGTAGTTGACCTCATGTGTCTTTAGCTGTCTCGAGGCATAGGCGATGACCTTACCTCACTGCATCATAACACATCCGAGTCCTTGATTTGACGCATCGCAATAGACAACGAAGTATTCTATCCCTTCGGGGAGGGATAGTATTGGTGCAGTGCATAAGGCCCTTTTGAGCGTTTGGAACGCTCTCTCCTGCTTCTCTTCCCAGTCAAAGGCCACGCCCTTCTGGGTCAGTGTCGTAAGAGGTTTCGCAATGCGGGAGAAGTTCTGAATGAACCTGCGATAGTAGCCAGTGAGACCTAGAAATTGACGAATTTCTGTAGGCGTCTTCGGTGCTGACCAGTTCTCAATGGCTTTAATTTTGGAAGGGTCCACGTGTATTCCCTCTTCGCTAACCACGTGCCCTAAGAATTCGACTCGCCGAATCCAAAATTCGCATTTCGAGAACTTCGCATAGAGCTCCTCCGAACGAAGGGTTTCTAAGACTAGTCGCAGATGTTGACTATGCTCCTCCTCACTACGAGAGTAGATAAGTATGTCATCGATGAAGACGATGACGAACTGATCCAAGTAAGGACGACACACCCTATTCATTAAGTCCATGAATACAGCAGGTGTGTTTGTTAATCCGAACGGCATCACTAAGAATTCGTAGTGCCCATAACGAGTTCGGAAGGCTGTCTTCGGACCATCCTCCCCTAGCACTCGTAGTTGGTGATATCCGGACCTTAAGTCGATTTTTGAAAAGAAGTTCGCCCCTTGAAGTTGGTCAAATAAATCGTTAATACGAGGCAAAGGATAACGATTTTTTATGGTCAGTTTGTTGAGCTCCCTGTAGTCGATGCACATACGAAACGATCTGTCTTTCTTCTTGACGAACAAGACTGGAGCTCCCCAGGGTGAGAAGCTTGGTCTTATAAAGCCCTTGTTGAGCAGTTCGTTAAGTTGACAGGACAGTTCTTGCATCTCTGCAGGTGCTAGACGATAGGGCGATTTGGCTACGGGGGTAGCCCCTGGAACTAAGTCGATTCGAAACTCGACTTGACGTTGCGGAGGTAATCCTGGGAGTTCTTCCGGAAAGATGTCGGGAAAGTCGCGTACTACTGGAATGTGATGAATGTCTTTCGTTTCTCGACTCACATCGACCACATGAGCAACGAATGCGCGATATTCCTTTCGCAAGAATTTCTGAGCTTGAATGCTCGAGATGATACGAAGGTTCGTGTCGGGTTTGTCTCCATATGCTACTAGAGTTTCGCCAGACAACAGATTAAGGCGTACAGTCTTTTCGTAACACATGATGTCGGCACGATGAAGACTCAACCAATCCATGCCGATAATGAAGTCGAAACTTTTAATAGAAACCGGCATGAGGTCGATCGAAAATGAATGGCTATCAAGTGTTAGGGTACACCCTATGAATATATTGCTAGTGCTCTCTGTCTTTCCATTAGCCATTTCTACAGTGAACGTTTCTTTAAGTGCTCGTGATTTTTGCTTAAGTAAATGAGCAAATTTTTGATTCACGAAGCTCCTCTCCGCTCCAATATCAAACAGTATGCATGCATAAGAGTTATCGAGGAGAAACGTACCAGTGACCACTGTGGGGTCGGCAACCGCTTCCTCGTGGCCTATGGCCAGAACTCTTGCCACTCCACCGGCATTCCCTGCCTGCGGGCAGTTCCTTTTGTAGTGGCCCACCTCGCGACAACCGTAGCAAGTTTGGCTCACACCAGCGCCGGGGACTTGGGTGATTGGCCTTGCCGGAGCTTTGCAGAAACGGGCAGTGTGCCCCTTCCTGTTGCAGTTCAAACACTACATTTCCCGGCAGGCTCCTACGTGGTGGAAGTTGCACTTGTTGCACTTGGACAAACTTCCAGCGTACTGCTTTACCGGAGCAGCAGCGGCAGGTGCTATCGCAGCTTGAACTGCCACGACCTGCTGCATTTTGGCAGCCTTTGTCTTTCTCTTGTCATCCCAAAACTTCCGCTTGGAATCAGCGGTTCTGACGGATTCTGAGATGGCCAGGGTTGTTGTTGCGGCCGGGGTACGAACCCCATGGTCTATGAGCCGCTGTGCCAATCGCTTGGCACTATCAAATGTAGTGGGGTTTGAAGCCAAAACATTTCCCTGGAATGGAGGCACCAACCCCCATATGTATCTTTCAATCTTCTTCCCCTCTGTATGAACCATGTTGGGACAGAGGGCCACCAGTTCACAGAACCTGGCGTTGTAGGAGACTATGTTGGAGCCCTTCATGGTTAGGCTCCATAGTTCTTCCTCCAGCTTTTGGATTTCGCCCCTCGGGCAGTACTCCTCAACCATTAGCTCTCTCAGAGCTTCCCAACTCATAGCATTTGCCACTATAAGAGATAGTGACTTGACATGGCTATTCCACCATGTCAGGGCTTTTGAGTCGAAGGTGCAAGCAACAAACTTGACCTTGCTTCCCTCCAGGCATGAGCAGATCTCAAAAACCAACTCTGTCTTTTCGAACCATTGCGAGAGGGCAATGACTCCGCCAATCCCCTTAAAGGACAATGGCTTGGAGTTTGTGAAGTCCTTGTAGGAGCACTCTCTGGAGCGCACAGGGATTTCACCATGAGTAGATAGGACAGGGGTTCCTCCTCCAGTGGAACCAGAAGAATGATATTGTGCCATGGCTGTAGCCACAGCTGCAGCTACAGCAGCATTCAGGGCTACTGTGTCGAATTGAGGAGCAGGTGGTGTTGGTGCGGGAGGATCGCGTCTTGTCGATTTACGTGGAGGCATCTTTTAACTATAAGTTTAGAAAGATGAAGATATTGATAAGAATTTTAATAGGAAGTAGATAAGAATGACTCATGGACTAACTCTCCATAGTTCAACAGCACAAATGAATAGCACGATTGAATGTAAACGAAAGCATTGGATATAATTTCCATGAGATTAGATATCTGTCAATAACACTGGAATTACAGATGTAATGAGTTCGGGAAAAATGACCTAGAAGTAGGTCTTACATCAACCAAGATGGCAAAATTTTGATAGACTACTACCAAATCAAGACCTAACGGGTCTAAGATTTACAAAGATAGGAAATTAGACTAGAGTTTTTACACAAACTAGGTTATATCCAAAAGAGAAGTCGATAAGACTCTATCGGCGACGAGAACTACTAGAGTGAGTTCTTGAATCCGACAGAAGGCATTCTATGTCTCTCACGCGCCTATCAAATCTTGCTTGCTGAGCTCGAAGTTCCCTGACTTCAGCTTGGGTTTCAGCAAGTTCCCTCTGTAGAACTGCATTGCGGACCTGAGTCCTTTCATGAGCAGACTCTAGTTGGCGAATGCGGACAGTGTTAACACCAGAGTTGGCGTCAATCTCCCCGACTCGGTCGATAGCTGCTCGACCTTGCTCAGTGTTCCGAGCAATCCCACGGACCATTATGGGTAGGACCCTGTCAGCTGAACCTCCCTCAGTGAGGTTGTAGAAGCTTCTGTCTCCATTATAGGGTATGGGTTGACCCTGTTCCTGACTGCATCTGTTCAAGTTTGTGGCCCACAGCGGAGTGGGTCCTTGAAATGCTGGACGAGGGTTCAGGTTTGGGTCTTGAGCAGCTGGGCGTAGGTTGTTGACTTCAGGCTCTGAGTCAGAACCATCAGAAAAGCCTTCAGCTTCGTGATCATCCAAAGGGATTGGGTGATCATCTTCTGGCTCTTCACCCAGCCATCCTGCATTGCCGTGGTTGGGATAGTACGGGTCTCCGGGAAAATGGAATCTAGCCATTATATCTACGCGAGAAAAGAGATAAGGAAATAATTAATAGACGAACTAACTAGATAATTATAAGATGATCTTTATCAGTTACTCCAACATTTGCGTAGTGCATACCAGTCATATGTAACCTAGACAGGATAGACCTTCGAATAAGTGACCCTAACTCTAAGCCCATAACCAAACAAGGAACAGGAAGTAGAGCAAAGATCACAGATTCTAAGTCTATGATATCCTAGACACATATAACCTTAGCGTATCCACTCTACAACTATTGACATACTTAATAAAGACCTTTAGTTCTCAGATCAGTAATTAATAGTAACACAAAATACTCCTATAGTATTTTAAGTTTATGTTATGTTCTACTGTTCTTGTTGTAGAAGTGTTGGTAAGTTTTTAGACTTGTTGCAACCTCACAACCACACTTAGGCACATGCTAATCACTCCTCGGATAATGTAGTTGATCAGGCTACATCTTCCCAGGGTTGACCATATGTCTCTAAGTCTACTTGTGCTGTCCAACAATCGTAATACTTTTGTTATGTCCTAGTGACACTGATTTTAGTATGAATGCTGGTATGTATACTTGGTTAAATATTTTATTATTTAAAAGTATAAACTCTTTATCAGAGTATTTTAATCCCGCTGTGTTTATAGTTCGTATATCTTTTATGGGTTGATACACTCGATTCACTATAAACAATGCTCTGATACCAATCTGTCACACCCCAAAACCGGAACGGAGGAAACGTTCGGGGGTGGAGGACGTCATGTTCAGTATCATAACAATGCAAAGTAGTAAACAAGCAACAACATCATCCATTGCATTAATAATATAATTTCATACAAGTGTGTTCTGTCAAGTTATATAGACACCAAAAATATACATCAAAAATAAAAGATGAGTCTTGAACGAGCTCCATCTTCTCATAACCTGGCACCGGTACCTGTCTACTGGTGACCTGAGAATACAAGTTATTTTGAAAGAGTTTATCAGCTTTAAAGCTGGTGAGATCATAAGTATATTAGTGTTTGTATTTGTATGAAAGTGTTTGTAAGTCTGTAATGTATAAGTTTTGTAAAAGTTTGTAATTGTTTGAACTCTCCTAGAAAACCCTATGTTTCCTACTAAAAGTAGCCTTCTACCAAGGCATCTAGTATATATGTGTGTGTCTCTTGTAAGAGTGTGTATTTTCCCAAATCTGACTATTATTAACCAAAAATATAGTTCTTACATTATTGTTTATTTTGTGAATATCACAAAGTAAATGTAAAGGGAAAATGAAATAGTACTGTAGTGTTGTATTAAGTAACTATTGTTGTACTAATTACTTTAAACTATTTGTTATTTAAAGTACCATGTGATCGGCCTGTATCCTGCTACCGACTCTATAGTAAAACGATGATGTAAGACGTCGTAAGAAATGACGTTTGGCACCCGTAGACTTGCAAGTCCCACTGTAGCAAGCAGCAAGGTGTAGGATAGTCAATCCAGTATAGATCTATACACGAACTCATACGCTCCCCAATTAAGGAGATTCTGGATAGAAAACAGGTCATGACAGGTAGTGTCATGCCCCCGTTAAGTGGCTCACATAACTGTATGTAATGTATATGTGTATGTATATGTATGTGCTAGCTGTATTGTGTGTTCTTTCTCTGTCTAGCTTGTATGTTTTGTTTCTCATCACCGTGTATTATGTTTGTTTCTCATCACTATGTATTATGTTTGTTTCTCATCATTATGTATTATGTTTGTTTCTCATCACTATGTATTATGTTTGTTTCTCATCACTATATATTACGTTTGTTTCTCATCACTATGTATTACTTATGAATGAACTGACTCATTGTATGTTTCATTGTTCTAGTAATAGTATCTTCCTAAACTATACCTATTATAGTTTACTAGTAATGTTGTTTGTGTATATGAACATGTTTGTAAACCTTTGCTACCCAAAGGCATTAAACTGAATGAAAGAAGTAACCTTTTATATCTACACACATATACATGATATATAACTAGGATTCAAACGACCTTCGGACAAATAACCTGAATGCCCTAAGTCCACAACCAAACAAGGAACAGGAAGTAAGGTGAGCTATCAGTCCTAAGTCCTTTCAATCCTACTTATATAACTATATCTATATAGATAGATAGAATATAAGTTAAAAGAATTTAAGTAAAAGTATTTATCATGTAAAAGAGTTTGATAAAAGCATTTGGTATGTAAAAGAGTTTGTAAGACAGTTTGAAGTAAAACAGTTTGAAAAGTAAGAAATCCACTTGTTTGGTAGTTCTTAATCACATGTGATTGATATAATAACTATAATTGTTCAACTTGTATTCCCCCCCCCCCCATAAAAGCATTTAAAAACATTTAAAAGGTTAATTAAGGGGTATGAACTCACCTGTAGTGAGTGGTTTGGATGAACGGAAAGTATAGGATGCTAGGTGTCAAGTGAAGACTTGTACACACACGATGATCCGAGTTAACATATAATATCACATATATGTATCCAATTAGTCTTTAAACAACTAATTAACAAAGTTAAGACATCCTAGGACATGTAAAACACCTTATATAAGTGCTATAAGTCCCAAGGATTGCATCTAAGTGTTGTAGGACATTGCTATTGAGTTTAGGGTTCAAGGGGACCCTTTATTTGAGTTTACGGTTTTGTAACCATAACTCATTGAGTTTACGGTCGTAAACCCATGAGTTTACGGCCGTAAACTCATGTTTCTTGACCATTTTGCGTTTTGAAGCCTTACAAGTCCTTAGAAGCATTTCTACTTGAAGTATAAGCCTTAGGAAGAGATTAGGGCACCATTTCACTCCTAAATGGAGTTTATGTTGGGTTTTAGTATACTACAACATCCTATGGTGCACATACAACCCTAAATACCTTGGATCTATGTTTTCTCTATTATACATGAAAATGGTTTCCAAGGCATTAAACCTATAACTAGCATGCATTTGACATAAACCATATAATATACTAGTTAGGGAAACATACCTTTTATGTGGCTTGAAGTCTTGATGTATTTGGCCTTAAGAGCTTAGCACCAATAGTATGAAATGCCTCAAATGGAATCACAACACACCTAGGACAAAGGTGGCTCTTGAGAAAGAATTCCATGCACCAAAACACCTCCATATTTCTCTAAGAAAAGAAGTGGTGATTTTGGCTATGGAGTAACCTATTTATATGTAGGATTCCAAGGGTCATGAGTATAACCCATAATCCATACCCATGGGTTTTATGATCCATGGTTCATGTGGCCCAACTCTTTATGTATCCATACATAAACTTGGTCCAACATGGATCATAAGCCCAACACATATAAATATAACTAATTATCATAATTAGTCCCCATAGATTTAATTAGTCTCTTTTGATCACTAAATTAATTCCAAATTAATTCTTGATCGATACTAATTAAAACATATGATTTCATATTAATATATTATAACTTATAATATCTTAATAAACCATAAATAACCTTCTCTCAAAAGTCCATCCTAACAAATTGTCCTGATGATATGCAACCCAAATGGACCATGCTACTCTCGGGTCAAGTACATACCAATAATAGTTATGGGCTTAGACATCTAATCCAACAGTCTCCCACTTGGATAAGTCTAAAACTATTATTGCAAGTAAGACTTCATAACCCGACTAGCAATCGTAGCTCTTAAAGCCGCTGTCGAACTCTGAACAAATCAATGACTTGTCCATTAGATAAGGGATCATATATTCCTCCATTCTAGATATCATATGGACTGAGACATGGATTATCAATCATTCTCTCTGTCCATTTGTTGTTTCCCGATTTCCGATTCATGATGACTGACTGATTGAACAAATCAAATCAGTCCTGGCTTGGCCAAGCACTCACATGTATCATCTTTAAATCATCGAGGGGCCCACAGATATCGCTTTTATCCCGAAGGTAAAAGGAATGGATAAACTTCGACTCATATGGCTTGTTCTACTACTTGTTGAATCATACACAAAGGCACGTTTTATAACATCGAGTTACCAATGCGTTTTCGTGGAATCAATGTATAACCAACTCATAGTAACAACTCATATCTCTAGGTTTGAAGAATATAAGATATTATCGTCTCATGATCACTCGTGATAAAATCCATGAAGTGATTCAAATGAGCGCGGGTTGAATCCAATACTCAGAACTTATGAGCACTCATGAGTGTTGTAGCACCACTTTGTCCACCAACTTGGACCTCTACAAACCAACCCATGACAGTCTTGATTCATATCTACTTCTAACATATGACCGACTGTGGATGGTTTGAATAACTTAATCATTCAGGAAGAGCGACTTAGTTATTCTGGAAGTCAAAACATGCAAAGTGAAACACAAGAATAAATTAATCAAATATGGTATCAAACCCTATGAATATAAATAAACACTTTTATTTATCACCATACTGATTACTCATTATTCATTGTTTCGGTTTTCTCAACTTTATACTTGAATTAAAAACACTAGTTGTCCCATGCTCCAAGCATGTACACTATGTTTTTCTTAAACAATAGATTTGCCATACACCAAGTATGCACTCTATGTTTGTCTATGATCCTTACTTTGTGAAATAAACCAATTGAACATAATTTCAATGATTCTAATTTCACACTCCCAAATCCTTATCGAAAAATGTGAGAATTTCAAATTCCTATCATTTATCGAAATTTGTTTAGATTTTAAACTTATATGCACTGACCCTCCTGTAATGAATATGTACAAAGTCACAAAGACTTGTCAACAGTCATTATAAGGTATTCCAATGAAGATCAACTCCATGGAAACTAAGTCTCATATTCAAAGTACATTGCTTTGGACATGCTTCTTGCATTAAGTTTTCTAATCTTACACAGATAACTTCCACCTATGGAGACAACTCCATATTCTCATTTTGACTATCACTTCTGAATAAGAGATGCCTCTTTTCAGAATATGTCAATATGGTCCTTCCAAAATTAGCACTATACTTCCAACTGTCCCTGAGCAACCAATCTTTGGTAAACCTCAGATTGTCCTCGACAATTGCTTAATCATTTTAGTCATATCCAATTCTAGACCTTTTCCCTTCTTAATGCCTCTGGGCATTTGGAAAAATTTAGAAATGACAAATATTATAGCACATGCAATCGATCCTGTACCCAAAGCAAATGGTACACGATTCATGATGTCTCACATAAAGACATGATTCTAGACCAGTCTTTTGCTACAATATTTTTATTTGCCGTGTTTTCAAAATTTGACTATGAAAAGGGATGCCGTAATCATAATCGAATTTTGAGAACGCAATATATAGAATTTCCTTAAGTTGAACCAATCCAACATGAAATTCATATATATATTCTTAACTAAAGATGATTAAGGTCTCAATCTAAGCCTTTAGAACTGAAATGAAGTATATCCTCTCCCTTAATTATAGCAAAACAACTTTTTCAATCCCTGCAGCCTCACGAATTGAAACTTTTGTTTTCTATAATTAACATTGCTAACTTGCAACACTAACAATAATTATCATGCTCCCACTAACATGATGATTATTAGCATAACACTTATGCTCCCACTAGCTTTGACATGTACTCAGAAATCAGCTGGACTTCTAGAAATCAATACTTTATTGACTTTCTTACCAAAGTTCAGATTTCTGATATGAGATGCTTTGATAAAACTTTATCAAAATCATACACCTTTCCTTAGATAGCATGCATGTGTGTGTAAACAATTTCAGAACTATGAAAAGGGATGCCGTAATCATAGTCTCAATTGTTTAGACCTTTTGCCATCTGCTTCAAATCTACTTAGTAGAAGTGTTTCCTCACCATCATTTTCATGAATCAGAGAGAAACCTTATGACCCTTAGATTTTATGGTGTATGTGTTCTTATCCATGTGAATCGTCAAAACCATAGTCACAAGACAAGGATAATGACAAATCCAAACTCATATGGACTGAACTTATGCAATCTTAACTTCTTGCCACCTGGCAGTACAGGGCCTGCCATTGCTTCCAAGTTGTTATGCAACCAATTGAGAACTTTCAGAACTCCTATCCAAAGCCAACTTTAACTGGAATGGGCATAGAATATGTCAACACGATAGGTTATAAACCTCAAGTCGTGTGCTAGTGAAGAACCTCATGTTTTATTCTTGATTAGTTCTTGAAATTCTTTTTAGGATCTTTAAGACTCTCACTATCCTCTTGACATATAAGACTATCTTGCCAAATATTCAAGAGATAGTGTGGATTCTTTATCAAGACAAACACTTCACACAATTGGCCTTAGTTGGTCTTTGTTTTATCCAAAACATCACAACTTACCAATTTCAAATGTACAAGAGTAGGACACTTTTACTCTTACATTTGACAAGTGTTTTAAACCTTTCTTTAAGATATGTCACTCAAGTTACAATCTTGGAGTATGACTCTAAGAATTGTTTTGGAACGAAGTATGACTCATCTTCCTGATCTAACCATTTCAACAATTCATGACTCCTCTTATTAGTCATAAGAATGCACTAAGATGACCTTTAGAGGACTAATTGTGATCATTAAGATGATCACAAACATGATACTAAAGTACTCTCCCATCTTTTCAGATTTGAGAAACTTTTATCTTTCTGTCTAATTTGATTCTTCCCATTCGTTCTGCCATACATTGAGACTTTTCCAATGTTTCAGAATTATACTTAAACTTGTAAGTATAACCATATTTACTAAACTTTAGTAAATCAAATAGTCTTAACGAGCTTTGTGATGGACATGACCAGTTCACAAGAATGTGTACTCGATCCCTTTAGTCCTTCACTTGACTCACACATCCATGTGAACAAGTAATTAGTCTTGATTTTCCAATGCTTGAAAGTTCTCATTCATCATACTATTCAACTTGCATGATTCCAAGTTTCGGTCCAATTGAAACTTGGGTGATGAGGAACTTTCCTGATTTGGTAAATTTAGACACTACCACAAATGAAAGAATCAAATCCATTTTCCAATATTGCTGTCAGTGGAATCATATAAGCAACAATTTTCCACAAATGCCATTGTAAGGATACTTCAAATAAATAAAATTAAACAATTTTCTTTTATTTTAAAACTTTGCGGAAAAACTTATCCTTACAATCCACATGGAAAATTGTTGTTATCTATTCCTTAACAATATATCATAACGACTTAAGCAACTGCTCAAAATTCTGATGCGATCAAAATCCACCTTCGCGATCAGAATCAGCATATACTTCCTTTAAGCTTTCTCTCTATTCTTTGATTCTTAAAACATCAACATGTGACCCAGTCACATCATGTAATGAGGATCTCATAATAGAACTTAACAGAGTTAGATAATGGGCTCTACCTGATGTAAAGTCAAACTTATTGAATTTAACATCCTTAGGTAAATTTGGCAGCTTTGCAATCAACGCCCCTTCCTTTGGCAAAATAAACATATGGACCCTTTGGTAATGGGACTATCTCAGACTTAGTCTTTCTCTTTAACATTTGGTCAACCGGGTTGACTATGGCCAATCCCTTTCCATTGGGAAGCGAATGCTTTTTCTGGATTTCCAGTGTCACCATTGTCACTGTCCATAAATTTTTTTGGAAGTTGATCTTCTAATGAAATTTGCTTTACTATCGTTCCAAATCATTGCTGATTCAGCAGCACCAAGCAAATAGATATGATCATTAAGGTTCATGTCATATTCTGTTTCATAGTAGTCCCAAAGGAACTCACTATGTGACTTAGAAAGTGATTGAACATCCAACTTTCTCAAGACTTTGACACCCACCTCTCCCGGCTTGTCAATATGTGGCTTCATCTCTAAGATGTGATCACACATAGACCTTGCTTGCCATTAGGGCTTGAGTGACCTTGAACTTGTGGGTTAGGGAGAATAATTGGAGGAGGTGGAGGAAGAGATGTATGACTTTCATGAGCCAAACTCGGGAAGTCATATACATTAGGAAAGCTTGGTTTGGGAAGATCATTGTTGTCTAAACCAGACATCAACAATGGGAGAAATTCACGTAAAGTTGATTTAAGTCCTTAATATAACACCCAATATGATATATTAAGGCTAGGACCCAACAAACTATTTTATAACTTGGAAGAGGGATGTCGTAATCCAAGCTATAAAATATTTGAAGGTAGGTGAATGACGATTCACCAATTTCCACCAAGATAAACGAAATATATTATTAGGTTTTAATTGGTTTTGAAACTCCTAGATTCTTTTGAGATTCATTGAACTTTTCAATGGCATGTTTCAATCTCGAGTGTGCCCTTCAGGTTTTGTGACTGGGATGCCGAGGATCACAAAACAAGGTGTGAAGTAACCATGCAAATATACTTGGTACCCTTAATATTTACCCTTCAATCGATGTGCCGGTTAACCACACACGCTCCAACGATACTATGATAAACATTAAGTTACCCTTTGCCTACCTTGTTAAGTCGAGGTTAGTGTGCCGGTTAACCACACACGCTCCACTAACAGCTTAAACAAAGTGCAAAGTGTAATTTCATGGATTAGCACCTTATTCACATTTTCCTAAGTAACTAAGATTGGGAATTTATAAGTGTTTAGTTACTTAGTATTTATCATTATACTTATAATGAAGGGAGAATTATAGTCCTTGTCCTACCTGTTTGGCTAACGACCCTGCACCGGTCAAGGAAGCGGTGAGTGAGAGTGGACACCCATTAAACTGCCATTTTATAGGCAGTAACCTTATACCCCCCTTATAGACCGGCTTCGTGAATGAGGCCTACTAATGGTAAGACGACTTTATCTTATACATATCTATATAATTAAAATTATAATAATAGTATAAGGGTTGAATTTTAAACTTTTAAAATTCTAAGGTCTAGTTTGGAATTAAAGTATACATGGGGGGTAACTTTACAAATTCCAAAACTTGAGGACAAGTTTTGAAACCTTTCAAAACTCTTGGATTTTTCATAACTTATGAGTTTAATTAAGGTTTAATGAAAAAAAAAATTCAAGTTCCATAACTTGAGGACAAGTTATGGAAGACATTAAATCATTTAATGATGACATTAAAAATAGTGACTCTTCTATTTTCATAACCTGTGAGACTTAATGACACTTTAAGAAGAAAAACTCTTCACTTTCCATAACTTGAGGACAAGTTATGGAGTTCATAAAAACCATTAAGATCAAATATTCCAATTAACACAATAATAAAATAATTTTTCTATGATCTAGATTAAACTCATAAGTAAAGATAATTCACATCAACAATCTTCAAGAAATTAGATAATCATATAAACTAATACAAATCTTGAAACTTTGACAATTATCCTTTGAAGACTCTTGGAATTCATAACCTAAAGAGTTAATAAATGAGACATTTCACATCCATAACTTATGGAAGTTTCAAAACTCTTAAGATCAGAACTTAAAAAAAAAACTTTTGAGTTCCAAAATTTTATGACAAAATTTGTAACTCCTTAAAACCATTTAGATCAAACTTTTAAAACAAATAAAATAATCATATCATTCTATCTTTTAATAAATTGACCTAATTCAACTCTTGTAGTAAAGTGACTCAAATTTTATAAATAATTAGTTTTTCATAAAATCAAGTAATTATCATAAAATTTGACAAACTTCATGTTTTTTTTTCTTTTTTTTTTCCTTCAACTTGAAAAAAAAAATACATTTGCATCAAATATAATAGAAAACAACTCATGGCTCTGATACCACTGTTGGGTTTTAGTATACTACAACATCCTATGGTACACATACAACCCTAAATACCTTGGATCTATGTTTTCTCTATTATACATGCAAATGGTTTCCAAGGCATTAAACCTATAACTAGGATGCATTTGACATAAACCATATAATATACTAGTTAGGGAAACATACCTTTTATGTGGCTTGAAGTCTTGATGTATTTGGCCTTAAGAGCTTAGCACCAATAGTATGAAATGCCTCAAATGGAATCACAACACACCTAGGACAAAGGTGGCTCTTGAGAGAGAATTTCATGCACCAAAACACCTCCATATTTCTCTAAGAAAAGAAGTGGTGATTTTGGCTATGGAGTAACCTATTTATATGTAGGATTCCAAGGGTCATGAGTATAACCCATAATCCATACCCATGGGTTTTATGATCCATGGTTCATGTGGCCCAACTCTTTATGTATCCATACATAAACTTGGTCCAACATGGATCATAAGCCCAACACATATAAATATAACTAATTATCATAATTAGTCCCCATAGATTTAATTAGTCTCTTTTGATCACTAAATTAATTCTTGATTGATACTAATTAAAACATATGATTTCATATTAATATATTATAACTTATAATATATTAATAAACCATAAATAACCTTCTCTCAAAAGTCCATCCTAACAAATTGTCCTGATGATATGCAACCCAAATGGACCATGCTACTCTCGGGTCAAGTACATACCAATAATAGTTATGGGCTTAGACATCTAATCCAACAGTTTACGGTCCCTGGACCACTTCTCCTTGGGTTTACGGCCGTAAACCCATATGGTTTATGGTCTTTTGATGTTTTCAAATACTAAACTCATTAAGGAAGGGATCTATGCAAGTTTCCAAGGCTTAGAAGGGACTAGGGCACACTTTGGCACCCTTTTTAGGGTTTACGGTCCAAGGTGTTCTTGGACCGCAAACACCTTTGATCCTTGGTTTCCTTGGTGTTTTCTTGATGTATAGAAGAGTAACAAGCCTTATTATACTCTAGGATAGAAGTACTTACAAGATAGAGGCTTGAAAAGGTGCTAAAAGTCCAAGAACACTAGTGTGTGTTCTTGGTGTTCTTGGTGAAACTTGAAGATCTAACCTTTTGGAATGATTTCACGGATGGAAGTGTGTTAAATCACTAAATTAAGTAATATATCAACTTATTAGGGCTAGTAACACTTACAAGTTTAAGATCTTGAAGAATTGTTGGATGATACTTGAGAGAGAATTGAGTTTGGATCTTGAATTTGTGAAAAATGGTAAATAATGACTAAGTGTCATATATATACCCCCAATTTAGGGTTTACGGCCGTAAACACCTTTGTTTAGGCCGTAAACTCCAAACTCTTGGAGCTTTGGGACTTTATTGTTGCAGAATAAACCCTAGAGCATCCTTTCTCCTGGTATCTCCTGAAGTACTAATCTTAAAATACTCAAACTTATTCCAAAAAGCTTGAAAATTAGCAGAAATAGTTTTGACTCCTATTGAAGTGAATGGTTGTACATAATAGAAATTTCGGGTTGTCACAATATTTATACTTTATTTCAAATATAAAAGTTTAGATTGGAGTATTAATCGAACTTAGTCATGAGCATATATGAATAGCAAGTTGAAATGTTTCAACGTTGGAAATTTCATGTATGGAAATATTATAACGAGAGATTGTTAAAGTATCATATCTTTATTGTGAATCGTATCCCATATGCTTCGGGTATAGCATCAATTGTATATGTTATAATATTCGTCTGTTCTGATTTTCCAAATGCCTAGGGCATTAAGAGGGAAAAAGGACGAGAACCGGATATGACTAAAGTAATTAAACAACTGTCAAGGACGATCTAAGGTTCGCTAAGGATTGGTCGCTTGTGGGTAGTTGGAAGTATAGTAATGAATGGACCATGTTGACATAATCATGAATAAATGGGATTCTATTAAGAATGAATTGTCATATGGAAAATATGGAAATGTTTCCATAATGGGAGTTGGATATTAAGAATCTATGTGTAGAAACTTTTATGCAAAAAGGATGTTCAAAGAGTGTACTTTGAATATGAGACTTCGTATCTATGGAATTGTCTTGTAACAATCTCCAATGGAATGTTTTGTAATTGGAAAAGTCTCTGTGACTTTGGTGCCTAGACATTACAAAATGATCATTGCATGATAGCTTAGAATCTAACACTTTCTAATAGTGGAAGAATTTGGTATTCTTACACTTATGATAAGGATTTGGAATTGTGAAATGAGCATCATTGGAAATGTGTTCAATTGATCTATTTCACAAAGTAAGGACCATAGGTAAACATAGTGTGCATGCTTGAAGCATCGGATAACTATTGTTTTAATTCAAGTATTAAGTTGATTAGTCAAAACATTATACAATGAATAATGTGTAATCAATATGGTGATTAAATAATAAGTGTTTTATTTATATTAAAAAGTGTTGAGACCATATTGGATTAGATTATTCTTGTGTTTCACTTTGCATGTTACTTCCCGGATAACTAGGTTATTCAAACATCCACAGTCGATCATTCTTTGGAAGTAAGTAATGAGGAAAGATTGTCATGAATCCGTGTGTAGATTGTCTAAAAGCTTAGACATAGAAAATGTTTCTTGCAGTGTTCATGAGTACTCCTGAAATAGGAATTTGAGTATTGGATTAAAACCACGCTCACGTGAATCACTTCATGGATTTTATCACGAGTGATTGTGAGACGACAATATCTTATATTCTTCAAACTGAGACATATAGTTGTTGTTTACGAATCGGTTGCACATTAATAATGCGTAAACGCATCAGTAACTTGATGTTATAAAACGTATTGTTGTGTGTGATTTCATGAGTAAATAGTACAAGCATATGAGTCGAAGTTTATCTGTTCCTTTTACCCTTAATGGGATAAAAGCGATATATGTGGGCACCTCGATGATTTAGTGATGACACCCTAAGCGCTTGGCCAAGCGTGGACTGATTTGATTTGTTCAATTAGTCAGTCATCATAAATCGGAAATCGGGAAACAGAACTTAGACAGAGAGAACGATTGGAATCTATGTCTCATGTCTATAGGATATCTTGTAGAACGGATGAATATTTGATCCTTTATCTAAAGGACGCGTTACTGATAAGATCAGAGTTCGACAGCGGCTTTTAAGAGTTACGATTGCTAATCATATTTGAAATTGCATTGGCAGTTATAGTTATTAGACTCATCTAAGTGGGAGGCTGTTGAATTTGGTGTCTAAGCCCATAACTATAATTGGTATGTACTTGACCCGATAGTAGCATGGTCCTTTTGGGTTGCCTTCACCATAGCAATTTGATAGGATGGAATTCTTTGAGAAAGAGGTTATTTGTGATTATTATTAATATATTATATGAATAATATATTAATTAAGAAATCATATTATTTAATTTGTATTGATCAAGAATTAATTTGGAATTAATTTAGTGATTAAAAGAGACTGATTAAATTATCGGGGACTGATTACGTAAATCAGTAATACATATAGTTTGGGCTAATGATTCATGTTGATTAGGGATGGACTAAATCTATGTGAGAGTCCATGAAGATTTAGTCCAAAGGGCCTATCATATGGATTATTGGATTACTTAAAGGCTTAAGTAATGGATTAGGGTTTCAAAGTGTAAAATCCTAGGAATTCCACACTATAAATGTAACCCCTAACCTCCCCAAAATCGGCCAACACTTCCTAGATGAAACCCTAGCCAATTTTTGTGCTTTTTAGCCTCTCTCTCATAATCCTCCATTTGCTTTTGGTGTTTGTGACTCATTTGAGGTATCACATTTGAGGTACTAAGCTCTTGAAAGGCCAAGATTCACAAGCTACAACAAGAGGTATTCATCTAACTTGATTTATGTTGTAAATCCTATATTTGTATGCTAGTTAGGGTTTATGTTTTGGATAAAATGAAATTGCACGTATAACTTGAGAAAACGTAGATCCAAAGCATTTAGGGTTATATGTGCACCATAGGATTGTTATAGTGCTCAAAATCCATCATGTTGGCATTCCAACTCGATGGTTGAGGGGCCTGGGGTATTCCAACCCGATGGTTGATTGGACCTATAGTATGTTGGCATTCCGACCCGATGGTTGAGGAGCCTGGGGTATTCCAACCCGATGGTTGATTGGACCCATAGTATGTTGTTTGTGATATGTGTTATTTTGTGTGTGTTGGTATTTTGGGGGAACTCACTAAGCTTCGGGCTTACAGTTGTGGATTTTGTTTCAGGTACTTCAGATGATCGTGGGAAGGCGAAGGCCTGATTGTGCACCTCCTCACATTTTTATGATTTTGATTTCTGGGATTTCTCTGATAAGAAACTATTTGAAAACAATTTGTATTGAATGATGGTTTTTAGGATGTTTAAAAAGTTTAAAATTTTTCATGAATTTTATGGATGTTACAAGTTGGTATCAAAGCCTTGGTTTGAGTGAATTGGAGGAACACTCGTGTGAATCCACTCTCAAACTAAGGAAAAGATTTTCAAAGTGATTTTCAAATGGTTTTCAAAGTACTAAAGGAGGATGCGATGTGTACGATCAGCCGGAGCCAGTAAGTAGACCCCAAAATACCATACTGTTATTTGATATTGTGATATGTTAGAACAGCTTGCTAGTGATAGGCTACGGATCTTCAGGAATCGCATGATAGAATTGCCTGATTATATGATGTCTGATAGCCAAGGGTTTTCCTTATATGAAATTGACATCGTTACTGTAGTTTCTTAGTGTATGCATCACGGTTGTATATAACTAGGATCTTATAGCCTAAGACTGTTTGGTTTGGCCTTATTTCCTGTTCTTGTTTGGTGAAGGGCTTAGGGTAGGATCGAATATTCAAATGTCTATAGGGTCCAGTGTTATGTATGGCTAGCATACACGAGTGATGCAGGGTTGGTGGAAGTTTCATGGATTAGTTGTGCGGGGTCGGTCATCCAGTTGTGATATGTTTAGCCTTCCTCTAGGAGTGAGGATTGAGTGCTCGCCTATGCTTATGTATATTGTTAAGGCGTTGTGATGATCCTTGAGACAAATATGAGTAGGTGTGGAAGGTAGTATGGGTCCGTACTACTGTAAGCACAGGACCCATACGTGTAGCAAGGAAGTCACAACCCCTAGGGCTTCATTGGGAGTTGATTCCCCGTTATTATGCGAATTGTCTGATATCTTTCTGGTGTACTTTCAGCATGGTGGTTACGAGACGATTCGAGACCGAATCCGGGTCAGTACTAGGTATTGGCGGTCAGGGCGGGCCAGCGTTGTCAGGGACCATTGGTCAGATGAGATCAGATGAGTTGGATGCCAGGATTCAGGAGATCCTACACGATGAGGTTGCTGCACTTTTCCGGGCTGAGTTGCCAGAGATGTTTGGGTCTATTAAAACCGCTATGGTTGAGTACTTTGATGAGCGCTATACAGCCATTGCTGAGACGGCTGCCACTGCAGCCTCCGCAGCCGTAGCAGCTGCAGGTACGGGGACAGGTCGGGCTTTTCAGTATCGGCACTTTGATAATATGAAGCCCCCGACCTTCGATGGAGTCCAATATCCGATCATATCCATGAGGTGGCTATCTGACGTTGAGGGCTGCTTTTTCATGTGTTCATGCCCTGCTGACCAGAAGGTCAGGTGTGCTCTGAACCTGCTGAGGTTCGGAGCCAACTATTGGTAGAGACTTGTTACATGATCATACTCTGATAAGCAGAGGGTTGTAGTGTCATGGGATCATTTCAAGGAGATGTTCCGCACTCGCTACATTCCTAGGGATGAGCGAGAAAGGTTGGCTCAGGAATTCTTGGAGTTGAGACAAGATACGGAGTCGGTGATGGAAATCACCCGGATTTTTAGTAAGAGGGCGATGTTTTACCCAGAGTTTGCCTCTGAGCAGGCACATATGACCCGATATCTTAGCATGCTCAAGACGGACATCATACAGTTCGTGTCCACTCAGAGATGTGATACTTTGTTGGAGTTACAGGAGGCCACCAGGCGGCGTGAGCTAGATATTGAGTTTCAGTTGATGGAGCAGAGGCAGGCCCCAGCGCAGTCACAGCCTGCATCGAAATGGTTTAGGGTCGATGACTCCAGGAAGGAGAGTCAGAGGGGTCGCACTTGTGGGAAGTGCGGCAAGGTGCATGATGGGGTTTTTCGATCTTCTTCAGGGTGCCACAAGTGTGGCAAACATGGCCACATTGCTAGAGATTGTAGACAGCAGACTCCAAGTTCTGGAGTCAGACTTTGTTACCACTGTGAGCAAGTGGGCCATATGAAGGCCCAGTGTCCCTTACTAACTACCAGGCCGGTGCAGGCTCCAGCGTCGGCTACCTTGAGGATCACGGATGGGAGCCAGGTTCGGACAGAGCCCCCGTGGGGTCGAGGTCGCGCCTTTCAGCTTACTGCTGATGAGGCCAGGACAGTACCTGATGTGGTGACTGGTATGTATTTTCTCTTACCTTATTGTTTATGATTGTATTATGAACTTCCATTTGCCCTCCGCATGAGTCGTCAGGACATAGGAGGAGTCAGGTGAATTTATTATCAAGGGATTGTAGATGGATAGGATTTAGAAATTCATTGAGGATGAGCAGTTAGGGTAAAGAATCGCCAACCCAGGGTAAGTAGTTATAATTTGGAAACTCAGAAGTAATCAGCTGGGATTCAAATTTCCGGTGAAGTACAGTTGCTCCGTATCTAGAGGATTATTTTGCGTAGGTTATTTATTCCATGGTTAAATATGGTAGTACCTGGTTGGGACGGTTTCACCACCAGTAGGTAGTGGTTAGTGTTCTAAGCGGGGGAGAATTTGGGAATTCGCAGATTGAGCGTCAACCATTGAAAGTTTTGTCTGTTGCTGTTTGGGTTATGGTTTCCAAAGGAGTTGGGCGGGCGTTGATCGGTGGACCTCTCCAAGAGCGGGAATTCGCAGATTGAGCGTCAGCCATTTTAGTTGACTCGTATAAACTTGGTTGCTATATTTTGCATATTGTGAGTATTCACGCACTCCCCTATTTTCAGTTTTTTTTTATGTTTTGGGGTGGAAAAGCATGTCCCGAAAAACTATTATTTGAATGTTGTATTTAAATTGATTTGTATCAAACATGATTGCTATTTTATTGCTATATCTCTCTATGTATGTCTATGCAACACGGAACATGAGAACTTATCGTATTAAGGTCCTTCCCTTATCTCTAACCATTAACTCTTTGAGCCAATGGTCATTATGGATAGCGCTATTAGGAATTGACAACTCCTCACTCGCCCTATTGCTGGAGTGCATGATACCATATTAATCTATGGAACGATAAGCATAGATCTTGATAGGGCTTCAGTCATAGGCTTGGTTGAGAACTCATTGTTTGCCCATACACATACAAACTCGTTACTTCTTATAGCAATAAACTTGTTTATTAATTATAGCAATGAACTTTGTTTCTCATTACAACAACGAACTTTTATTACTGAAAACTTATATACATGTTTTAGCAATGAAATTGTTTGCTCCTTGTAGCAATGAAATTGATTGCTCATTTTAGCAATGAAACTTGTTTACTCGTTTGAGTAACGAACTTTATCTTCCATGAGAATATGAATGTTGCATCTTATTTGGGCAACATACTTTATCTCTCATGATGATGACAAAGAACTTTGTTTTTTTACAAACTTATTTACTCATTTTAACAATATACTTTTATTATTGGAAACTTTTATCAAAACTTTGATTTCAATTCATGGAACCAATATTATTTTGTTTATCTGTGAGTACTCACCAACTATTTTTATAGTTGACGCTCGTTTTACATGCTTTTTCAGGAATCATCGAGTAAGTGGCACTTAGGGACACTTCACTTTTAGGAGCATTCGCATGTGTTGTATTTCAATTTACATTGTAATTTCTTTTAAAAGTTGTTCAAACCCATTGTGAATTTGTAATGATTTTTAATACTATGGTTGGTGTTGTCTTTTAACTTTTGCGATGAAACCCTTTGTACTGCCACGCCCTGTGTTTCCGCTTTAGCGGGGTGTGACAGAAAATGGTATCAGAGCTGAAGGTTATAGAGAATACCGGTTTTCCTTTGGAAAACCACAACTATAGCCAAAAAAATTTCTAAACGTTTTTAAAATATAGAACATACTACTGGTATAACTAATTCGAGTACGCATTATTGGACTTTAATTAAGTATAGCCTGGCCAACTATGCTTAATTAAGGAAAGTTAATGTGAGGCTGGAAACGGTTATAGTAGAATTATGTTCAAAACAATTTTCAACTTAAACTTTTGAAAAACAAAATTTTTCGGTGTGCGTACGGGCATTGCATATTATAGGCATTCATCTAGATACACTTAGAAACTAAGTGCACTTTTATAACAATGCCTTTATTTAGAAATATTCTTGTCCCTTATCAAGTGCTAGGTTAACCACTTAAGTTATATCACTAGCCACTCTAGGAGCAATGCACTTAGTACTGAGAATGAGTATTCCTTGGTAGCTATTGACTTTAGATGTAAGGTTAGTAGCTAGATATACACTAGTAATAATCATAAGTCGAAACCTATACGAATTATTCCTCAATACCTCTTCATCGTCTTCGTACTAGAGTTACAACTATGAAAAAGCGTTTTGATATCGACACGAATGAGAATTGGAGCATCACGTAAGGAGGTAGATGAGTCTCCACTAAATAATCACTTGGATACCATTGGCGGGCATTCCGGATTCAACTCACGAGGAGATACGGAGGTTTAACCCATACGTGAGACCTTATTACTACGTTACGACTTAGCTCTAGGTTGTTTCCACCTTGAGCTTAAAACTTAACATAAGATGTCCCTTTGACCTCTATAAAAGGTCGTAAACTACATTGACACCATAAAACGTTTTTCAAACAATTTTTCTTGTCCTTTATCTTTGGGAAAAAGACATCGGTACTCGTCTTATACTCGCCTTGTACTCGCCTTAGTATTTAGGTACGATCAGCTACACTAACATACTTATTCCTTACTTCTTAATCTTCCATCGAAAAATTATTTCGCTTCATCGGTTTTATTTATCATTGATAAAATATTTTATAACCACTTCATTCAACTTAGTAGACATTTCCTAACAATGTAAGTCATATTCTCGCTAAAAATCTTTTGACAACTTGCTTTAATTTAACACTTTTCTTCAAAACTCAATTTAACCAATATTTGTTTTAACATTGCTATTTCAATTTCATTTCAATCCATTTCAATGGATAGATGTGCTTTTAAGGGCATATACACCATTTTAAACCTTGCTTACCATTTTGGCACGTTTTCGAAAAACTTAGAAACATTTTCTTTTATAAAAGTGTTTAAACTTTATGCTATAAAACTTAAACATATGACGTTAAAGTTCATATTATGTGTAAAAGCTTCATCGGATCTTCAAACCACTTTTGTTTTAAGACTTTTGACTACCTTCTCATTTAGGCATTGTACTTTACTTAAATGTGTTTTCTTGAAACCCAACACGGTATTTTTACAACTTTCTAATTTAAACATGTTTATAAGAAATCTCTAATTCCTACATTTCCAACATACCTCATTTTTTTATTTTATTTCAAATTAGTTTTATAATTTGTAAAGTTTCTAAAATTTAAAGAATTGAAAACTTAGTGTTCACTTTTAAATTTCCAGTGAGGCACTTTCAAATAAAAAAAGTAATTATTATTTTAAATATGTTAAGTATTTACCTTATCCGTTTTAACCATTGTTGGACCCCAGTCAAAAAAAGTCAAAATTGTCAGATTTTCAATTGCCATTTGTAGGGCTTCTTCTTTTTCACAAATGGAGTTGAACTTAATATGTAACTTATGAATTTTTAGCAATCCTTAGCAAACACTTTAGAACTCCCACATGTCTATTTAATCATCAATATACATCAAATATTGAAGTTTGAAATATATCTCAACCTGGTTTTAAATCTACCTATAGGTATTGTTCTTATAATTTTGACAGTAGCAATCATTGCCGCCGCTACCTTCCTTTTTCTTCCCCCCCCCCCCTAACTTGATTTCTCGCTCTCCTTCTGATTTTAGATCTCGCACGCCCATGATAACAACATAAGATATTGTCTAACTTTGTTTTTGTATATTTTGCTTCTCTTGGTACCATGTTCTTACACATGCAGACTAGAAGTCTACCCTTTCGTTTTGAGCAATTAATACGTGTATAGTCCTGAGACATAATTTCGATTTAGTCAACTTTGATATATTCAATTACGCCTTTTATCATATGCATCTTGTTTTTATTTTGAAATCTCTATAAACAACCGATCCTTATTTACATTTTCTCTTTTGTTCTAAATTCAGAAACTTGATATAAAATACAATTTCCATTATATTTTTCCTTATAATTAATACACAATATGAATACCTTTATGCTTATAATTTTTCTATATCCGAAAAATATATGTGGAGGATATGTATCCTTATGTTTCTTCTTTTCTTTAAATACATCAAAAGTTTTGAATTTTACGATTATCTATTCTCTAAATGATTGTTTTTGTAGAAACACTAAACTATTAATGCACTATTTTCAAAGATTGACATTTTTACACCTTTCTTAAAATAGTATTTTACTTTGCAATTTTCAGTGAGTTCCTAAACTCTCAAAGTTGTTTTCATAAGTATTCTGACTCCTCGTAAACTTGAATTTGTCCTGACTTTGACAATTGGACAATTTCTCAAAAGTTTAATACAAATATTTCTATACAAATTCCTTTAATGACGACTTAAACCTTTAACCTTAATTAATCTTTATATTATTTCACTACTTTGTTGGATCGCCACACATGTATCTTCATTATCTTGGAATTATTACACATTTTGATAATAGTGAGATTAATTATCATTTATAAACACACATTTTGATAACAGTGAGATTTTTATCACTTCTAAGCACTTAAAATGCTATCTACACAATGTGATTTAATTTATCATAAACTTTCACCGCCTTCATTAGAAACAATGACTCTCTAATTATATATACTCTTCGAATATAGTTCTATTATTGTAAGAGTAACCGTAGTAGTAATTATAGCATCGGAGATCCTCAATCATTTCGTAATTTATTTTGTAGACGACACTTAAATAGCCTTTACATTTGAGATGTACCAAAACTTCGTTGCCTACCCTTAGTACGTATTTTTAGGAACTTACCCTCGATCGCTTCCCTTTCATCCGTGCTACCCCTTCTTATTTCGAAATATATCTTTTCCAGAGGTAATAGCTAACCCGGAAGTGAACAAATTGTTCCTAATCTCTTCTTTATTAGGCGGCGAATTTACACTTAGTGTTAATTTAGAATGCGACTTGAGGATCAATGCGGATTTAACGCTCAATGCAGTGGGTGCTTCAGCAAAACTTATAACGTTCTTTTAAGTTAGATAATATCTAACTAGTTAATATTTTCGACTAGGTCGCCATGGTTGGATCATGATTCCATGAACCAAATTTTCCATATTCTAAATTGTAGAACTGGAATTAAGGAAACATTAATTTGATTATAGCTAAAGAATTGGGTTCTTCCTTTGAGGAAATAAACCCGAAATAATCAAAGAACACTGCAAGTCACCACCTCCCCAGCTATATAATTGTATTCGACTGAGTTCTAATAGAATACGTCACGAATTGAATTTCGGGGCGAAATTCTTTCAACCGGGGGAGAATGTGACAACCGTCAAAATTCGAGTTGGTTCTAAATTTGAATAAACTTAGTTGCACATATAGGCACGACACATAATAGACTTAGTAACTAGAAGCTAAGTTATAACCTATTAGAAACTTGGAAACAATTAGAAACAATGGATAATGTGCTTGGATTTCACATTGGTATGTGAATTCTACAACTATTTAACTGTAGTGACTATCCACACTCGGGTCATTCTTTGACTCGAACACCTTTTCATGAATCATATACACACATCATGCACTTGACCTAGTGGTAGAAATGAGGTCCTAGTCTCGTTGGAACTTAAGTTAGAGTTGAAAACTAGGACTAGTATACTTGATTCCTCAATTTCGCTTGAATCTCGAAACCACTACATAGAATGCCAATAAATCGATAAAAATAAATTACAAACATTATTTTTAACTAGAAAAGAGTTATGAAACTCTAACATAAATTGAAATCTCAAATAATTCAATTTATTTTGATATCCAAATATTTATTAAATCTCAAGACCCTAAAAACCCTAAATGCCCTAAAAACTCACATTTATAAACTTTAACCTTAAAAACTCTATAAAATAATTATGAAGCTTCTAATATTATCTTATAATAATCAAAATTATGAAAATGAATTCAAGGAAAATAAATTTTAAACTATCAACATTTATTCCTAATTAACAAGTTAAATCAATAATTTAATAAAACAAATCATGGCTTAATTCACACTTTATAAAAAATGGGAAAATTTATAAAAATTGAGGCAAATTTATATAAAGTAAATGGAAGAGGTGGGGAGTCTCTCTCCTCATTGAAAATTCGGATCTCCCTCCCCATATCTCTCCTCTTCCCAACACAAAATCAGTCTTCTTCTCTCTCACACTCCATCTTCCCTCATTCTCTCTCATTTCTCTCTCACACTCTCACACACATTTTCTCTCTTCCTCCCTCTATGAACCACGAAATTTTATAGCAAACAAGTCCAAGAACACTCATGATGCTCAAAATCTTCATCATCTAGTGGTGTTCATTAAGGTAGAACACGATTTCCTTTCATTTTCCTCCATGTTTTCAAGGTTTTTCTTGCATTTCCTTCTTCTTCTACACCTTTCTCTTAGAAAATATGTGTGCATGTTCATTCACTTCAGTTTTGATGATGATGGTGGTAGGATTTCACCCAAAAACAACATGCATGTTGTAAATGGTGAAATCCAAGGACCTAAACCTAAGTCAAGATCATGAAAATGCACTTTTCTACAAGTTTTGGTGGAAAATCACCACATGCACTCTAAGTTTTCTTTCAAAAACTATTTTTGAACATTTCAAACTCATGAATGGTCTTCAAACAAACATGCATGTGATGATCTTCAAGCTTAGATGCTAGATCATCAAAGTATGTTGTTAAAAGCTTTCAAATATGTTCATGAAGGATTTATTTCCAAATAAATATCTAAAACTCCTTTTCTGACCAAATCCGATTTTTCCCAGATTCCCACCAACAAAATGAGATGTTCAACAAATTTTCAGAAAATAATTCATTTGTCTCGAATTATTATAATTATTGAAATAAAATAGGGCAATAAATCATATAAAATACTTTCTGAGGTCTATAAATCCTAGGTAAATTCGTGGATGACCCTTATGCTAAATAATGATCCCTCATTAAGTTTCATCGATTTTGGTTACTGTTTAATATGGTTTTGAATTTTCTTTTTGTTTGGCTCCAATAAATCATAAAAGCACTTTCGAAACTCTTAAAATGATATATAACAATTTTCGCAGTTGCTACCAGAGGTATAAGACTCAGAAAAATATTTTCAGAATTTTTCATAATGCATTCCTATTTTTCCCCGATTTTTGTATTTATAATGGCCTAAAAATAGACAAAAATAGTTCTGCTCATCCAAAATTTCATGAAAATTCACCAGAACACCATGTAGTACATTAGGAGGCTAAATAAAAATTTTGATGATTTTTCTCTTCTGTATACTATTTTTCTCCTATTTTCTAAGATTAAATACACTTAAATACACAAAATCGGATTTCAGTATATAAAAACCACATTTTGTATTTTTCCCAGATTATTTACTCTGTAAATGAAGTGTACCAAATTTTTGGTAATTTACTTTAACTGTTTAATAATTATTATTCAATTAATGATTATTTAAGAGGATTAAACAAGGAAAAATAGCAACACTAATTGAAAAATATCTTTTATATTTTTCACAGCTTCTATATATGTAATAACAGTGTTACAAAAATTTTGGACAATTTTTGAAACTGTTTTCTATTTATCTCCATTTTTATTAGAATAAATGCACAAAAATCATAAAATTGGGTTAACCAGTTTATAAATCCATTTTTATATTTTTCCCAGCTTAAGTATGTGTAATGGCAGTAATATAAGAAGTTTGGGGAATTTTCTTCATTGATTGCTATTTTTCATGAATTTTTATCTATTTAGAGAATTAATTATAAGAAAATTGGTTATACATATCTATAAACCATGAAAATTTATCTGCAAGTCTTTTAATGTAGTTAGAACCAAAATCTGAAGTTTGGTAATTTTTATTAACTTTTTACTATTTTTCCATGATTTTATGATTATTCAAGGAATTAAATGGTGAAAAATAATTAGACAAATCAAAAAGTCAAGAAAATTTATCTTAAGGTCTTTGACTTCAATTAAAACTGAAATGCAAAGTTTGGGAAAGTTTAGAACTAAATTGATTTAGTTTTTGAATATTTAATCATTGGAATACCTCTTAAAATGTTAAATATTAACATTTCAATAATGGGAATTTTCCACTTAAATTGTTATATAACAATTGATTCTTTGAAATTTAATTTTCACAGAAAAATGTTTGTAACTTATCAATATTAAACTTTGACACATTATTGGCATAATTCTATTGTAATAGTAAGTATACTAGTATTAGATTTCAATTAGGGACTCATTAGTGTGTAACGTCGTTGTAGGAAAAACGATAGTGGTACGAGTGGAGCGTAGATCAAGGCACCATTTGCATCATCTCAATGCATTGTGAGTATTCACGACTCCCCTTATTTTCAGTTTTTATGTTTTGGGGTGGAAAAGCATGTCCAAAAACCATTTATTATTCGTTGTATTTTATTTGACTCGTATAAACTTGGTTGCTATATTTTGCATATTGTGAGTATTCACGACTCCCCTTATTTTCAGTTTTTATGTTTTGGGGTGGAAAAGCATGTCCAAAAACCATTTATTATTCGTTGTATTTTATTTGACTCGTATAAACTTGGTTGCTATATTTTGCATATTGTGAGTATTCACGCACTCCCCTATTTTCAGTTTTTTTTTTATGTTTTGGGGTGGAAAAGCATGTCCCGAAAAACTATTATTTGAATGTTGTATTTAAATTGATTTGTATCAAACATGATTGCTATTTTATTGCTATATCTCTCTATGTATGTCTATGCAACACAGAACATGAGAACTTATCGTATTAAGGCCCTTCCCTTATCTCTAACCATTAACTCTTTGAGCCAATGGTCATTATGGATAGCGCTATTCGGAATTGACAACTCCTCACTCGCCCTATTGCTGGAGTGCATGATACCATATTAATCTATGGAACGATAAGCATAGATCTTGATAGGGCTTCAGTCATAGGCTTGGTTGAGAACTCATTGTTTGCCCATACACATACAAACTCGTTACTTCTTATAGCAATAAACTTGTTTATTAATTATAGCAATGAACTTTGTTTCTCATTACAACAACGAACTTTTATTACTGAAAACTTATATACATGTTTTAGCAATGAAATTGTTTGCTCCTTGTAGCAATGAAATTGATTGCTCATTTTAGCAATGAAACTTGTTTACTCGTTTGAGTAACGAACTTTATCTTCCATGAGAATATGAAAGTTGCATCTTATTTGGGCAACATACTTTATCTCTCATGATGACAAAGAACTTTGTTTTTTTACAAACTTATTTACTCATTTTAACAATATACTTTTATTATTGGAAACTTTTATCAAAACTTTGATTTCAATTCATGGAACCAATATTATTTTGTTTATCTGTGAGTACTCACCAACTATTTTTATAGTTGACGCTCGTTTTACATGCTTTTTCAGGAATCATCGAGTAAGTGGCACTTAGGGACACTTCACTTTTAGGAGCATTCGCATGTGTTGTATTTCAATTTACATTGTAATTTCTTTTAAAAGTTGTTCAAACCCATTGTGAATTTGTAATGATTTTTAATACTATGGTTGGTGTTGTCTTTTAACTTTTGCGATGAAACCCTTTGTACTGCCACGCCCTGTGTTTCCGCTTTAGCGGGGTGTGACAGAAAATGGTATCAGAGCCGAAGGTTATAGAGAATACCGGTTTTCCTTTGGAAAACCACAACTATAGCCAAAAAATTCTAAACGTTTTTAAAATATAGAACATACTACTGGTATAACTAATTCGAGTACGCATTATTGGACTTTAATTAAGTATAGCCTGGCCAACTATGCTTAATTAAGGAAAGTTAATGTGAGGCTGGAAACGGTTATAGTAGAATTATGTTCAAAACAATTTTCAACTTAAACTTTTGAAAAACAAAATTTTTCGGTGTGCGTACGGGCATTGCATATTATAGGCATTCATCTAGATACACTTATAAACTAAGTGCACTTTTATAACAATGTCTTTATTTAGAAATATTCTTGTCCCTTATCAAGTGCTAGGTTAACCACTTAAGTTATATCACTAGCCACTCTAGGAGCAATGCACTTAGTACTGAGAATGAGTATTCCTTGGTAGCTATTGACTTTAGATGTAAGGTTAGTAGCTAGATATACACTAGTAATAATCATAAGTCGAAACCTATACGAATTATTCCTCAATACCTCTTCATCGTCTTCGTACTAGAGTTACAACTATGAAAAAGCGTTTTGATATCGACACGGATGAGAATTGGAGCATCACGTAAGGAGGTAGATGAGTCTCCACTAAATAATCACTTGGATACCATTGGCGGGCATTCCGGATTCAACTCACGAGGAGATACGGAGGTTTAACCCATACGTGAGACCTTATTACTACGTTACGACTTAGCTCTAGGTTGTTTCCACGTTGAGCTTAAAACTTAACATAAGATGTCCCTTTGACCTCTATAAAAGGTCGTAAACTACATTGACACCATAAAACGTTTTTCAAACAATTTTTCTTGTCCTTTATCTTTGAGAAAAAGACATCGGTACTCGTCTTATACTCGCCTTGTACTCGCCTTAGTATTTAGGTACGATCAGCTACACTAACATACTTATTCCTTACTTCTTAATCTTCCATCGAAAAATTATTTCGCTTCATCGGTTTTATTTATCATTGATAAAATATTTTATAACCACTTCATTCAACTTAGTAGACATTTCCTAACAATGTAAGTCATATTCTCGCTAAAAATCTTTTGACAACTTGCTTTAATTTAACACTTTTCTTCAAAACTCAATTTAACCAATATTTGTTTTAACATTGCTATTTCAATTTCATTTCAATCCATTTCAATGGATAGATGTGCTTTTAAGGGCATATACACTATTTTAAACCTTGCTTACCATTTTGGCACGTTTTCGAAAAACTTAGAAACATTTTCTTTTATAAAAGTGTTTAAACTTTATGCTATAAAACTTAAACATATGACGTTAAAGTTCATATTATGTGTAAAAGCTTCATCGGATCTTCAAACCACTTTTGTTTTAAGACTTTTGACTACCTTCTCATTTAGGCATTGTACTTTACTTAAATGTGTTTTCTTGAAACCCAACACGGTATTTTTACAACTTTCTAATTTAAACATGTTTATAAGAAATCTCTAATTCCTACATTTCCAACATACCTCATTTTTTTTATTTTTTTTCAAATTAGTTTTATAATTTGTAAAGTTTCTAAAATTTAAAGAATTGAAAACTTAGTGTTCACTTTTAAATTTCCAGTGAGGCACTTTCAAATAAAAAAGTAATTATTATTTTAAATATGTTAAGTATTTACCTTATCCGTTTTAACCATTGTTGGACCCCAGTCAGAAAAAGTCAAAATTGTCAGATTCTCAATTGCCATTTGTAGGGCTTCTTCTTTTTCACAAATGGAGTTTAACTTAATATGTAACTTATGAATTTTTAGCAATCCTTAGCAAACACTTTAGAACTCCCACATGTCTATTTAATCATCAATATACATCAAATATTGAAGTTTGAAATATATCTCAACCTGGTTTTAAATCTACCTATAGGTATTGTTCTTATAATTTTGACAGTAGCAATCATTGCCGCCGCTACCTTCCTTTTTCTTCCCCCCCCCTAACTTGATTTCTCGCTCTCCTTCTGATTTTAGATCTCGCACGCCCATGATAACAACATAAGATATTGTCTAACTTTGTTTTTGTATATTTTGCTTCTCTTGGTACCATGTTCTTACACATGCAGACTAGAAGTCTACCCTTTCGTTTTGAGCAATTAATACGTGTATAGTCCTGAGACATAATTTCGATTTAGTCAACTTTGATATATTCAATTACGCCTTTTATCATATGCATCTTGTTTTTATTTTGAAATCTCTATAAACAACCGATCCTTATTTACATTTTCTCTTTTGTTCTAAATTCAGAAACTTGATATAAAATACAATTTCCATTATATTTTTCCTTATAATTAATACACAATATGAATACCTTTATACTTATAATTTTTCTATATCCGAAAAATATATGTGGAGGATATGTATCTTTATGTTTCTTCTTTTCTTTAAATACATCAAAAGTTTTGAATTTTACGATTATCTATTCTCTAAATGATTGTTTTTGTAGAAACACTAAACTATTAATGCACTATTTTCAAAGATTGACATTTTTACACCTTTCTTAAAATAGTATTTTACTTTGCAATTTTCAGTGAGTTCCTAAACTCTCAAAGTTGTTTTCATAAGTATTCTGACTCCTCGTAAACTTGAATTTGTCCTGACTTTGACAATTGGACAATTTCTCAAAAGTTTAATACAAATATTTCTATACAAATTCCTTTAATGACGACTTAAACCTTTAACCTTAATTAATCTTTATATTATTTCACTACTTTGTTGGATCGCCACACATGTATCTTCATTATCTTGGAATTATTACACATTTTGATAATAGTGAGATTAATTATCATTTATAAACACACATTTTGATAACAGTGAGATTTTTATCACTTCTAAGCACTTAAAATGCTATCTACACAATGTGATTTAATTTATCATAAATTTTCACCGCCTTCATTAGAAACAATGACTCTCTAATTATATATACTCTTCGAATATAGTTCTATTATTGTAAGAGTAACCGTAGTAGTAATTGTAGCCTCGGAGATCCTCAATCATTTCGTAATTTATTTTGTAGACGACACTTAAATAGCCTTTACATTTGAGATGTACCAAAACTTCGTTGCCTACCCTTAGTACGTATTTTTAGGAACTTACCCTCGATCGCTTCCCTTTCATCCGTGCTACCCCTTCTTATTTCGAAATATATCTTTTCCAGAGGTAATAGCTAACCCGGAAGTGAACAAATTGTTCCTAATCTCTTCTTTATTAGGCGGCGAATTTACACTTAGTGTTAATTTAGAATGCGACTTGAGGATCAATGCGGATTTAACGCTCAATGCAGTGGGTGCTTCAGCAAATCTTATAACGTTCTTTTAAGTTAGATAATATCTAACTAGTTAATATTTTCGACTAGGTCGCCATGGTTGGATCATGATTCCATGAACCAAATTTTCCATAATCTAAATTGTAGAACTGGAATTAAGGAAACATTAATTTGATTATAGCTAAAGAATTGGGTTCTTCCTTTGAGGAAATAAACCCGAAATAATCAAAGAACACTGCAAGTCACCACCTCCCCAACTATATAATTGTATTCGACTGAGTTCTAATAGAATACGTCACGAATTGAATTTCGGGGCGAAATTCTTTCAACCGGGGGAGAATGTGACAACCGTCAAAATTCGAGTTGGTTCTAAATTTGAATAAACTTAGTTGCACATATAGGCACGACACATAATAGACTTAGTAACTAGAAGCTAAGTTATAACCTATTAGAAACTTGGAAACAATTAGAAACAATGGATAATGTGCTTGGATTTCACATTGGTATGTGAATTCTACAACTATTTAACTGTAGTGACTATCCACACTCGGGTCATTCTTTGACTCGAACACCTTTTCATGAATCATATACACACATCATGCACTTGACCTAGTGGTAGAAATGAGGTCCTAGTCTCGTTGGAACTTAAGTTAGAGTTGAAAACTAGGACTAGTATACTTGATTCCTCAATTTCGCTTGAATCTCGAAACCACTACATAGAATGCCAATAAATCGATAAAAATAAATTACAAACATTATTTTTAACTAGAAAAGAGTTATGAAACTCTAACATAAATTGAAATCTCAAATAATTCAATTTATTTTGATATCCAAATATTTATTAAATCTCAAGACCCTAAAAACCCTAAATGCCCTAAAAACTCACATTTATAAACTTTAACCTTAAAAACTCTATAAAATAATTATGAAGCTTCTAATATTATCTTATAATAATCAAAATTATGAAAATGAATTCAAGGAAAATAAATTTTAAACTATCAACATTTATTCCTAATTAACAAGTTAAATCAATAATTTAATAAAACAAATCATGGCTTAATTCACACTTTATAAAAAATGGGAAAATTTATAAAAATTGAGGCAAATTTATATAAAGTAAATGGAAGAGGTGGGGAGTCTCTCTCCTCATTGAAAATTCGGATCTCCCTCCCCATATCTCTCCTCTTCCCAACACAAAATCATTCTTCTTCTCTCTCACACTCCATCTTCCCTCATTCTCTCTCATTTCTCTCTCACACTCTCACACACATTTTCTCTCTTCCTCCCTCTATGAACCACGAAATTTTATAGCAAACAAGTCCAAGAACACTCATGATGCTCAAAATCTTCATCATCTAGTGGTGTTCATTAAGGTAGAACACGATTTCCTTTCATTTTCCTCCATGTTTTCAAGGTTTTTCTTGCATTTCCTTCTTCTTCTACACCTTTCTCTTAGAAAATATGTGTGCATGTTTATTCACTTCAGTTTTGATGATGATGGTGGTAGGATTTCACCCAAAAACAACATGCATGTTGTAAATGGTGAAATCCAAGGACCTAAACCTAAGTCAAGATCATGAAAATGCACTTTTCTACAAGTTTTGGTGGAAAATCACCACATGCACTCTAAGTTTTCTTTCAAAAACTATTTTTGAACATTTCAAACTCATGAATGGTCTTCAAACAAACATGCATGTGATGATCTTCAAGCTTAGATGCTAGATCATCAAAGTATGTTGTTAAAAGCTTTCAAATATGTTCATGAAGGATTTATTTCCAAATAAATATCTAAAACTCCTTTTCTGACCAAATCCGATTTTTCCCAGATTCCCACCAACAAAATGAGATGTTCAACAAATTTTCAGAAAATAATTCATTTGTCTCGAATTATTATAATTATTGAAATAAAATAGGGCAATAAATCATATAAAATACTTTCTGAGGTCTATAAATCCTAGGTAAAATCGTGGATGACCCCTATGCTAAATAATGATCCCTCATTAAGTTTCATCGATTTTGGTTACTGTTTAATATGGTTTTGAATTTTCTTTTTGTTTGGCTCCAATAAATCATAAAAGCACTTTAGAAACTCTTAAAATGATATATAACAATTTTCGCAGTTGCTACCAGAGGTATAAGACTCAGAAAAATATTTTCAGAATTTTTCATAATGCATTCCTATTTTTCCCCGATTTTTGTATTTATAATGGCCTAAAAATAGAACAAAATAGTTCTGCTCATCCAAAATTCATGAAAATTTACCAGAACACCATGTAGTACATTAGGAGGCTACATAAAAATGTTGATGATTTTTCTCTTCTGTATACTATTTTTCTCCTATTTTCTAAGATTAAATACACTTAAATACACAAAATCAGATTTCAGTATATAAAAACCACATTTGGTATTTTTCCCAGATTATTTACTCTGTAAATGAAGTGTACCAAATTTTTGGTAATTTACTTTAACTGTTTAATAATTATTATTCAATTAATGATTATTTAAGAGGATTAAACAAGGAAAAATAGCAACACTAATTGAAAAATATATTTTATATTTTTCACAGCTTCTATATATGTAATAACAGTGTTACAAAAATTTTGGACAATTTTGGAAACTGTTTTCTATTTATATCCATTTTTATTAGAATAAATGCACAAAAATCATAAAATTGGGTTAAACAGTTTATAAATCCATTTTTATATTTTTCCCAGCTTAAGTATGTGTAATGGCAGTAATATAAGAAGTTTGGGGAATTTTCTTCACTGATTGCTATTTTTCATGAATTTTTATCTATTTAGAGAATTAACTATAAGAAAATTGGTTATACATATCTATAAACCATGAAAATTTATCTGCAAGTCTTTTAATGTAGTTAGAACCAAAATCTGAAGTTTGGTAATTTTTATTAACTTTTTACTATTTTTCCATGATTTTATGATTATTCAAGGAATTAAATGGTGAAAAATAATTAGACAAATCAAAAAGTCAAGAAAATTTATCTTAAGGTCTTTGACTTCAATTAAAACTGAAATGCAAAGTTTGGGAAAGTTTAGAACTAAATTGATTTAGTTTTTGAATATTTAATCATTGGAATACCTCTTAAAATGTTAAATATTAACATTTCAATAATGGGAATTTTCCACTTAAATTGTTATATAACAATTGATTCTTTGAAATTTAATTTTCACAGAAAAATGTTTGTAACTTATCAATATTAAACTTTGACACATTATTGGCATAATTCTATTGTAATAGTAAGTATACTAGTATTAGATTTCAATTAGGGACTCATTAGTGTGTAACGTCGTTGTAGGAAAAACGATAGTGGTACGAGTGGAGCGTAGATCAAGGCACCATTTGCATCATCTCAATGCATTGTGAGTATTCACGACTCCCCTTATTTTCAGTTTTTATGTTTTGGGGTGGAAAAGCATGTCCAAAAACCATTTATTATTCGTTGTATTTTATTTGACTCGTATAAACTTGGTTGCTATATTTTGCATATTGTGAGTATTCACGACTCCCCTTATTTTCAGTTTTTATGTTTTGGGGTGGAAAAGCATGTCCAAAAACCATTTATTATTCGTTGTATTTTATTTGACTCGTATAAACTTGGTTGCTATATTTTGCATATTGTGAGTATTCACGCACTCCCCTATTTTCAGTTTTTTTTTTATGTTTTGGGGTGGAAAAGCATGTCCCGAAAAACTATTATTTGAATGTTGTATTTAAATTGATTTGTATCAAACATGATTGCTATTTTATTGCTATATCTCTCTATGTATGTCTATGCAACACAGAACATGAGAACTTATCGTATTAAGGCCCTTCCCTTATCTCTAACCATTAACTCTTTGAGCCAATGGTCATTATGGATAGCGCTATTCGGAATTGACAACTCCTCACTCGCCCTATTGCTGGAGTGCATGATACCATATTAATCTATGGAACGATAAGCATAGATCTTGATAGGGCTTCAGTCATAGGCTTGGTTGAGAACTCATTGTTTGCCCATACACATACAAACTCGTTACTTCTTATAGCAATAAACTTGTTTATTAATTATAGCAATGAACTTTGTTTCTCATTACAACAACGAACTTTTATTACTGAAAACTTATATACATGTTTTAGCAATGAAATTGTTTGCTCCTTGTAGCAATGAAATTGATTGCTCATTTTAGCAATGAAACTTGTTTACTCGTTTGAGTAACGAACTTTATCTTCCATGAGAATATGAAAGTTGCATCTTATTTGGGCAACATACTTTATCTCTCATGATGACAAAGAACTTTGTTTTTTTACAAACTTATTTACTCATTTTAACAATATACTTTTATTATTGGAAACTTTTATCAAAACTTTGATTTCAATTCATGGAACCAATATTATTTTGTTTATCTGTGAGTACTCACCAACTATTTTTATAGTTGACGCTCGTTTTACATGCTTTTTCAGGAATCATCGAGTAAGTGGCACTTAGGGACACTTCACTTTTAGGAGCATTCGCATGTGTTGTATTTCAATTTACATTGTAATTTCTTTTAAAAGTTGTTCAAACCCATTGTGAATTTGTAATGATTTTTAATACTATGGTTGGTGTTGTCTTTTAACTTTTGCGATGAAACCCTTTGTACTGTCACGCCCTGTGTTTCCGCTTTAGCGGGGTGTGACAGGAATGGATGCATTGTTGGGGCTCGGGCGAGCCGTAATCGGTTGCAACGAATCAGAGGATTTTGGGTGAAATACAAGGGTAGGTCCTTGGATCTCAAGTTATGAGTTTAGACCCGAGTTATGTATATAGTGTTATTCCAATATAGAGTATTCCATCCCGAGGAAGACCAGACCCTATGATTGATTGGACTTGACGTGTATGGTATTCCAACCCGAGGGTTGACTGGACCAAACATGTGCATGATACGAGGGTATTCCATCCTAAGGATGTCTAGACCCGTCGTGGGCATGCCTGGTATTCTAGCCCGAGACTAATTGGGCCAGGTATGAGTATTCGAGCTTGTTAGTTGGTTGTTTTATGTGGGTTGGTTCGGGAGCTAAAATGAAGCATTGCCCATCGGCACAAAAAGGGTTCATCTCCCAGTTTGTCTCCCATCGTTCATCATATCCTAGGGAATTTTTTCATCAGTATTAGCTTTCTCTGGAAGGATTATCAAATCTCTTTTGTCCAGTAAAGAGTCGTCAATAGCAGAGTATGATCTGCGGTTCTATTTTCTGGTAGGAACCTCAGGTTTCCAGGGTTGAGTAGTCCCTTTAGGGGATAAAAGGAATGGAATTACCGATGGTTAGTATGGGCGGTCTGTCAGGGAGTCAGACCAAATTCAAGATTCCAGATTGTAGATTTTCGGGTGAAGTAGGGTTGATTTGCTACGTGGGATTGTGGATTCATTTTCTTCGGGTTGGAATTTTCTGTTGAGTTTAGTCTCCTTAGAAAATTGTCGTACGTCATGGTTGTGGATGTGCCCCTCAGGATGTCGGGTTGCCGAGGATGGTAAGGAATGATTTCGAGGACGAAATCGAATTTAAGTGGGGGAGATTTGTAACACCCCATCTTTCAAGTAACTTCAAATTCATCCCTTGGACTTTGAATTATGTCATTTTGGCCCTTGGTTTGGAAAGAAGTGGCAAAGGGAGGCCCTAGTGTCAAAAAGATGATTTTAGGAACTTGAGTAGTACGATGGGCGTACATGTGAGTACGCTAAGCGTACTAGGGCGTGCCCTAGTATGTTGGGCGTACACATATGTACGTTGGGCGTACGAGTGCCAGGGGAAACCCTAATATTTAGGGTTTGGGTGGTATATAATTGTCCTTATAAGCTCATTACCCCCTATCATTTCCAGCCCCCATAGCTTTAAGTCGTTTTCCCCAAATCCTAGCCTCTTTTTTGTGTGTGTGAGCTAAGAGTGTGTCTCTTGGGTAGTTGAAGAAGAAGTTAGTCCATCAAAGGAGTCAAGGAAGGAATCAAGCTGGTAGATTTGGAGTTATCACCATCTTGGGAAGCTTTACAAGGTATAAAGCTTCTACCTTTATGCTTGGATTGTTTAGATCTTGTTTTGGTTGCTTTATGGTATTCTTCTTGTCCCAAGAGTCCCAATATTATACATGCCTTGTTTTGGTCGAGTTAAGTTGTCCTTTCAGACCCTAGGATGGGTCCTAAAGCATAAAAATGAGTTCCTTTGAGCTAGTTTGGTCCCTAGTTCTTTGTAGGAGGTGTTAAAGGATTAAGACCATGTATTAAGCCATTTTTAGTCGACCCAAGTCTTAAAGGTTGAGACTTTATGGTTCTAGAGCACATTTGAGTAGTGGATCTGAAGCTTGGGCTTAAGTGCTTAAGCCATTAAGCACTTATCATGATTTTGGTCTTTGTGAGGGTACGCCCCGCGTAAGTTGTTGTACGCCCCGCATTCGGAGTCAGAAACCCCATTTTCCAGTCAACGCAAGGCTCGCGTACGCTCCGCATGGCTTCGGGGTACGCCCAGTGTACGCCTTCTGTTGGGCTTTTGCGATATGGACTTTGGATTTGAACTATCTTTGGGCCAGTTTCGCTTGGGCCCTTGCTGGACTTTCTGAATTGAAGTGTCTTTGGCCAATTATGGAAATGGACCTTAGAATGAAGCCCAAATTAAAGAGTTGGGCCCAATTTGGAAAATGGGGCCAATTATGGGTTTTTTATATTTGGACCTTTGGATCAAGGATTGGGAGTTGGGCCTTGGCCCAAATTAGGGAAAGGGTAAATTGGAGTATTACCCTATGTTTGGTCCCTTAGATAAGATTCACATTCCAACAATTGATTAGTATTCGTTTATTGTAATAGTTCGGGATTTTCGGTGAGTCAGCAGTCGGAGGTTTTCAGTTCAGTTCGACATTGTGAGGTGAGTTTTGATGGGTTTTATGCATAAGAACAATCCTATGTGCTCATACAAACCCTAATGCTTGGATCTAGGTTTCTCTATTGTACATGCATTGAATCCAATACTTTCAAACCCTAATCTAGCATACATAATTCGAAAATTAACTTAATACATCAGATCTAGATGTTTACCTCTTCAAAGATTGGCTTAGATCTTCTTTTCTTCTTCTCTTGAGCTTAGAGTCACAATTGTAACTCCTCTAATGGATCACAAACACCTCAAGCAAGAAGGCAACTTTGAGAGAGGATGGAGGATGCTAATTTTTGGCCCTAGGGTTTCTCTTGGAAGCAAGTGGCCGAAAATTGGAGCCTTGGGGTCTTATTTATAGTGCAGGCTGCTAGGGTTTCAGTCTAAACCCTAATGGATACCTTAGCCACCAAGTAACCCAAGGAACCTTCTGGAATAAGGCCCTTGGACGAAAATATGATGATCCTTCATCATAATTTCGTTCCCCCTTAGTCCATTAGGTTTCCCAGCCCAAAACTCAACTATCACACATTTGACAGTTTATGCCCCTTTATTTAATTAATCTCTTTTAGTCACCAAATTAATTCCTAATTAATTTATGACTAATACTAATTAAATAAATATGATTTCTCCTTTAATATATTATTCTTATAATATATTAATAAACCATAATATCCTCTCTCTCATATCAAATTACCTTGTCAAGTTGCTTTGGTGAAGGCAACCCAAAAGGATCATGCATAACCGGGTCAAGTACATTCCAAATATAGTTACGGGCTTAGACACTAATCCAACAGTCTCCCACTTGGATAAGTCTAGTAACTATATCTCACATACGACTTCAGGATCTGGTTAGCAATCGTAGCTCTTATGCGCTTCTGTCAACTCTGATCAAAATCCTGTCCCTCAGATAAGGGATCGTATAATCCTCTGTTCTAGATATCATGCTGACAATACTTATTATCCAGCATTTTGTTTCTCGATCTCTGATTTATTCGACATAGAATTTAGTTGAACACATCAACTTCATTCTGACCAGGCCCGGCACATAAGTCAAACTAAATCATCGAGTGGCCAAGATGTCGCTTTTATTCTCTTAGAATAAAAGGTACAGAAAAACTTCGACTTATATGCTTTTATCATTTACTAGCTAAGTCACACACAATAATGCGTTTTATAACATCAAGTTTCTGATGTGTTTTCGCATTATCAATGCATAATCAACTAGCAAACAACCATATCTCTAGGTTTAAAGATTATATGATATTATCATCTTGCGATCACTTATGGTAACTTTCATGAAGTGATACTAGCAAGTGCGGGTTTATTCCAATGCTCAAAACAAATTTCATAAGCACTCATAAACTTCGTAGCAAACCTTTGCTATGTCTAAAACCTTTCAGACAATCTACAAACAAATTTATGACAATCTTCTTTCATATCTACTTCCAATATATGAGCGATTGTGGACTGTTCGAACAATCTTATTAATCAGGAAGTCAAAACATGCAAAATTGGAAATAACAGATAAATAATCAACACAAGATAGTAACTTTCTTATAAATAACACACCTTTATTTAATCATCAAAATGTTGAATACAAAATTATCCATTACAAATTTCCTACCTATCGAATCTAAACTAATATCGTCCTTTAGTCCAACGCTCCTAGCGTGCTTCAAATGCTTAACCCTACTCAGTCCCTTCGTAAGGGGATCTGTTGGGTTATCTTCTGACGATACCCTCTTCACAACGAGGAGTCCCTCTTCTACCCGATGTCTAATAAAATGGTATTTCCTGTCGATATGTCGAGATCTTCCATGATTTCTTGGTTCCTTGGTCAAGGCAACCGCTCCTTCATTATCACAGAAAATTTCCATGGGCTCCTTTATGGATGGCACAACTCCAAGGTCTCCAATGAAGTTCTTCAACCATATAGCCTCCTTTGACGCCTCGCTTGCCGCAATGTACTCTGATTCGCACGTTGAATCAGCCACGGTCTCTTGCTTGGAACTTTTCCAAGTCACTGCTCCTCCGTTCAGGGTAAAGACCCAGCCTGACTGCGATCGGTAATTATCCCGATCCATCTGAAAACTAGCGTCACTGTACCCTCGCACCCTTAAGTCATCACTCCCACCGAGGACTAGAAACCATTCCTTGGTCCTTCATATGTACTTAAGAATATTCTTAACAGCAATCCAATGCGCCCTACCAGTGTTCCCTTGATATCTGCTGACCATGCTCAAAGCGAAGGCCACATCAGGGCGAGTACAGGTCATAGCGTACATAATCGAGCCAACTGCGGAAGCGTAAGGTACTCGACTCATATCAGCTATCTCTGCCTCTGTACTTGGGCTCTGAGTCTTACTCAGTTTGGTATTGCATTGGATTGGTAACTCCCCTTTCTTGGAATTTTCCATACTAAAACGTTTTAGTACCTTTTCCAAGTATGTATCCTGACTGAGTCCTATCAGTCTCTTACTTCTGTCTCTCACTATCCTTATTCCCAGTATATATGCAGCTTCTCCGAGGTCCTTCATAGCGAAACACTTCCCAAGCCAGGATTTGACCTCCTGCAAGGTTGGAATGTCATTTCCTATGAGTAGTATGTCATCGATATACAATACGAGGAAGCTCACTATACTCCCACTGGCCTTGACATACACACATGACTCATCTTCGTTTCGCAGAAAACCAAACTCTTTGACCTTCTCGTCAAAACAAAGATTCCATCTGCGAGATGCTTGCTTTAATCCATAAATGGATTTCTCAAGCTTACACACTCTATTTGGATGCTTCGCATCGATAAAACCCTCTGGCTGATTCATGTAAACATCCTCAGCCAACTTCCCATTTAGGAAAGCGGTTTTTACGTCCATCTGCCAGATTTCATAATCATGAAACGCAGCTATTGCGAGCATTACCCTAATAGACTTTATCTTGGCAACTGGCGAGAAGGTCTCATCATTGTCAACTCCAGGAGTTTGAGTAAAGCCCTTCGCGACCAATCGCGCTTTATAAGTTTGCACTTTCCCATCCATGTCTGTCTTCTTCTTGAAGATCCACTTGCATCCGACTGTCTTACGACCCGGTACATTATCAACCAAATTCCAAACTTGGTTGTCATACATGGACTGAATCTCGCTGTCCATCGCCTCTTTCCATTTAGCAGACTCTGGGCCTGCCATGGCTTCCTTGTAGCTATTAGGTTCGTCCAGATTCACTAGTGTACTATCACAAATAAACGTATCCCCATCAGTAGTAATATGGAAACCATAAAACTGGGGTGGAACAATAACTCTACTCGAACGTCTAAGAGGTAAGGATTGGTTAATTGGTTCAACAGGAGTTTCCTCCTCAGGTTGAACGCCAGTGTCAGAGGTTCCTTCATCTCCTGACTCTTGAAGCTCTTCAAGGTCAATCTGACTCCCACTGTCTCCTTGACTTATGAGTTCTCTCTCTCTCTGAAAACTCCTCTCCTAGCAACAAAGACAACATTGTCACTTGGTCTATAGAAGAGATAGCCAAAAGACTTCTGTGGATAGCCGATGAAATAACACTTCTCACTACGAGGTTCTAGCTTGTCGTGAGTCTCTCGTCTTACGAAAGCTTCACAACCCCAAACCTTGATATGTGCTAACGAAGGAGCTTTCCCTGTCCACATCTTGTGAGGTGTCTTGGCAACCTTCTTGGTGGGAACTAAGTTAAGGATATGGGCGGCAGTCTCTAAGGCATACCCCCAGAATGAGATTGGTAACGAAGCACAACTCATCATAGAACAAACCATGTCCAACAAGGTTCGATTACGTCTCTCAGCCACACCATTCAATTGTGGCGTTCTAGGAGGCGTCAATTGCGAAACTATTCCACATTCTTTTATATAGTCGTGAAACTCAAGACTTAGGTACTCTCCTCCTCGATCAGATCGAAGTATCTTGATTTTCCTGCCTAGCTGATTCTCCACTTCATTCTTAAACTCTTTGAACTTTTCAAAGGTTTCTGACTTTTGCTTGATCAAGTAGATATATCCATATCTGCTATAATCGTCTGTAAAAGTCACGTAGAAGCGACAAGCGTCCCTTGTGGTGGATCTAAAGGGTCCACATACATATGTATGTATGAGATCCAATACACCCTCACCCCTTTCACATGTACCAGTAAAGGGTGACTTGGTCATCTTCCCAAGTAAACAAGATTCACACACGTCATCGTCCCTAAGGTCGAATGACTCCAAGACTCCATCCTTTTGGAGTTGGGCTATGCGTTTCTTGTTAACATGGCCAAGACGACAATGCCACAAGCATGCTTTGTCCAAACTTGTGGACGAATCAATATTCAAAACATCATTTCCTAAATTATCTATAACTAACACAGATTCATAAATCCCATTACAAGGTAATGCATTGAAATAAAAGACACCATTCAAATAAGCATTAATAGAACCATTACTATTATCAAATGAATATCTGAAACCTTGTTTAAACAAACCATGAAAAGAAATGATGTTTCTTGCCATATCTGGCGAATAGCAACAATTATTTAAATCTAACCCTAACCCATTACTCAACACTAAGGAATAAACTCCGATCTTGGTTACTGGTGAAGACTTCTTGTTTCCCATGATCAAGTTTATCCTTCCATGCTCCACTTCCCTACTTTTTCTTAGCCCCTGCAAATCAGAACAAATGTGGTAACCACATCCAGTATCAAGGACCCATGAAGTAGCAAGTGATGAGTTATTAGATTTAATTAAATACATACCTGCAAAGGTGGGCTTTATCTTCCCATCCTTAATGTCCTGTAGATATTTTGGGCAGCTTCGTTTCCAATGGCCCTTCTGGTGGCAATAGAAGCACTCTGCTTCCTTGGGGTCAGAAGAGGGCTTAACAGAACCGGCTTTGGTCCCACTAGAAGAGGAACCATCTTGGGTCTTACCCTTATGGTGGCTCTTAGAAGGAGCCTTCCTCTTCTTTCCCTTTCCTTGGCCAATTGCCAACACAGGAGCAGCTACAGTAGAGGATGATCCAATAGATTTGTCCTTGAGGTTGCTCTCAGCTGTCCTCAGGAGCCCTTGAAGTTTACTCAGGGTGACCTCTTCTTTGTTCATATGGTAGGTCATTCTGAACTGGTTGTAGCAGGAAGGCAAGGAGTGGAGGATGATGTCGATAGCCAAATCCTCATCAAACTTAACATTAAGTTTGAGAAGACGATCAACATACCTTTGCATTCTTTGCAAATGAGCAGTTAGGGATTCTCCACTCCCCATCCTAGTGGTGATCATGTTGGTGATGATTTCATAGCGCTCTTGCCTCGCGCTCTGGTGGTACCTGTCCAGCAAATCTTGGTGCATCTCATATGGATACATGTCGTCATAGGACTTTTGGAGTTCGAGGTTCATGGTGGCCAACATGATGCAATGAACTTTCGTTGCATCACGCTCGTGGGCCTCAAAGGCGGCCATCTCTTCAGGAGTAGCTTCTTCTGGGTTGATCTTTTCTAGCTTCTCGTCGAGGACATATTCTTTGTCCTCGTAGCGAGTTATCATGCGAATGTATCTCATCCACTCGTTGAAGTTCGAGCCATCAAATGTCACCTTTTGACATAGGTTCATCAACGAGAATGACCCATAAGTGTTGTTGTTTGCGTTTGCGTTAGACATCTGAAATAGAAAGGAACAAAGTTTGATTAGAAATGAATCCCCAATTAAACACCCAAATGAGAAATTAGGGCTAGGATCCAACAACATTATTTGCAACTTAGAAAAGGGATGTCGTAATCTAAAAGTAAATAATTTGAAGGTAAGTGAATGACGATTCACTAATTCTCACCATGAAAAACGAAAAGAAATTAAGTTTTAAATGTATTTGAAAATTCCTAGATTTCTTTTGAGATTCATTGAACATTTCAATGGCATGTTTAAATCTCGATATGCACTTCGAATTTGCGACTGTGATGCCGAGGATCGCAAACAAGTTTGTGAATAACCATGCGAATCAACATGGTGCACTCAATGTCTTCATCACCTAATCAATGTGCTGGTTAGCCACGCACGTTCCATTGATCTATGATAAAACTTCGAGCCACCCTTCGTCACCAATGTCAATCCCAAATTAGTGTGTCGGTTAGCCACGCACGCTCCACTAACGTTTGACAGGGGTACAAAGTGTAATTCCATGGAATAGCATCATTTTCACATTTTACCCTAAAGTAACTAAGATGGGAATTTGAAAAACATTGCAGTTACTTTGCAATATTCATTATACTTATAATGAGGAATTAAGTGCCCTATCCTATCCGTTCGGCTAACGACCCTCCACCAATCAAGCAAGCGGTGGATGTGAGTGTACACCCATTAAGCGCCATTTTATAGGCAGCAACCTTATACCCACCTTATAGACTGGCTTCGTGAATGAGGCCTACTAGCGATAAGACTAGCTTATTCTTATACATATATATTAATTAATCTTGTAATAATATAATAGTATAGGGTTGAATTTTAAACTTGTAAAATTCTAAGGATTTGAAATTTAAATCATTCAAAATTAAACTTTTAATCGTAAAATTTAAATTTCAAAACTTGAGGACAAGTTTTGAACTTTTCAAAACATAAGGGATCAAATAACAAATAAGATAAATTAAACAATTCATTTTATGATTATCTATATTTGACCTAATCCAATTTTAGTCACAAGATAATTACCAAATAATTCAAATAATCCATATTTATCATATAAAGAAACTATTATTCAAAAGATTTGAAATTATCTTTTGTTTTGGCAGGGATAATCATTCAAATATAATAAAATTCGGATTTTATGTTCAAAAAACGATTTAGGCATTAATCCCATGACAAAACAGCAACAAAATCCCGAAATATCCTCTGCCTGATGCACAGACTCACCGAGTCAGACCTGGACTCGCCGAGTCGGACCAACTCGCCGAGTCCAGATACTGACTCGCCGAGTTGAGTCAGGCAGAGGCAAGAAAAACGATTTTCAGCAATTAAACAGTTAAAGCATCACATACAACAGAAACCAATCAAGGCTTTGATACCACTGATGGGTTTTATGCATAAGAACAATCCTATGTGCTCATACAAACCCTAATGCTTGGATCTAGGTTTCTCTATTGTACATGCATTGAATCCAAGACTTGCAAACCCTAATCTAGCATACATAATTCGAAAATTAACTTAATACATCAGATCTAGATGTTTACCTCTTCAAAGATTGGCTTAGATCTTCTTTTCTTCTTCTCTTGAGCTTAGAGTCACAATTGTAACTCCTCTAATGGATCACAAACACCTCAAGCAAGAAGGCAACTTTGAGAGAGGAGGGAGGATACTAATTTTCGGCCCTAGGGTTTCTCTTGGAAGCAAGTGGCCGAAAATTGGAGCCTTGGGGTCTTATTTATAGTGCAGGCCGCTAGGGGTTCAGTCTAAACCCTAATGGATACCTTAGCCACCAAGTAGCCCAAGGAACCTTCTGGAATAAGGCCCTTGGACGAAAATATGATGATCCTTCATCATAATTTCATTCCCCCTTAGTTCATTAGGTTTCCCAGCCCAAAACTCAACTATCACACATTTGACAGTTTGTGCCCCTTTATTTAATTAATCTCTTTTAGTCACCAAATTAATTCCTAATTAATTTATGACTAATACTAATTAAATAAATATGATTTCTCCTTTAATATATTATTCTTATAATATATTAATAAACCATAATATCCTCTCTCTCATATCAAATTACCTTGTCAAGTTGCTTTGGTGAAGGCAACCCAAAAGGACCATGCATAACCGGGTCAAGTACATACCAAATATAGTTACGGGCTTAGACACTAATCCAACAAGTTTTCCTCACTATACTAACAGGGTCTAAGGCACAAAGGCCGACCCTTTGGATTTATCCTGATTTCTCTTATGATAGAGTATTGTTATGACCTGTTAGATCCGTATCCTGGTAGATAGGATGTTGCTATGCTATTATGATCTATTAGATCGGTATCCTGGTAGATAGGATGTTGCTATGCTATTATGATCTGTTAGATCGGTATCCTAGTAGATAGGATGTTGATATGCTTAGTGATCCGTAGATCAGTTGACTGTCTATAGACTGTTATGTGATTATCTGATATATGTGAACATTTTTGATTGAGGGAATTCCATCCCGAGGATGATTGGACCCATAGTATGTTGGCATTCCCACCCGATGGTTGAGGGGCCTGAGGTATTCCTACCCGATGGTTGATTGGACCCATAGTATGTTGGCATTCCAACCCGATGGTTGAGGGTCCTGGGGTATTCCAACCCGATGGTTGATTGGACCCATAGTATGTTGGCATTCCAACCCGATGGTTGAGGGGCCTGAGGTATTCCAACCCGATGGTTGATTGGACCCATAGTATGTTGGCATTCCAACCCAATGGTTGAGGGGCCTAGGGTATTCCAACCCGATGGTTGATTGGACCCATAGTATGCTGTTTGTGATATGTGTTATTTTGTGTGTGTTGGTATTTTGGCGGAACTCACTAAGCTTCAGGCTTACAGTTGTGGATTTTTTTTTCAGGTACTTCGGATGACCGTGGGAAGGTGAAGGCTTGATCGTGCACCTCCTCACATTTTTTATGATTTTGATTTCTGGGATTTCTCTGATAAGAAACTATTTGAAAACAATTTGTAATGAATGATGGTTTTTTGGATGTTTAAAAATTTTAAAATTTTTCATGAATTTTATGGATGTTACTGGTTAACCACTTTCCTATTCATGATCCCAACTAGAAATGGGACATAATGTTACTTATATTAGGAAAGAGATTCTCTGACAGATATGAACTTAAGCAAATGGTAACGAATGATGTTGTGTTTAAAGGTTATGCATTGTGGTATGAAAAAGTGACTCAACTAGATTGTTAGTGAGGTGTTTTAAAAATAAAGAAGGGAATGCAGCTTGCCCATTTAGATTGTGGGCTACTCCAATGAGTAGTGAAGATTCATTCCAAATCAAATCGCTAATTGATGAACATAACTGTTGCATACAAGTTAATTTGGGGTCTATTGTGACATATAGGTGGATTGGTAAAATGTTAACCAATGACATTTTGGAAACGCCCCACCTCAGTTATAGGAAAATGGTAGCATTAGTTAAGAAAATTTTTGGTCTGCATGTAAGTATTGGGAAATGTAGAAATGCGAAGAGTTTTGCACTATATGAAATTGCAGGCAGTTTGGTGGGACACTATGAAAAGTTGTGGGATAATGATGCTGAGTTATTGAGGTCTAATCTGGGTTCAATAGTGTTAATAGAGGTGAATCTCATGCCCGATTCTACAGCTTACTTTAAAAGAATGTATGTTTGCCTGAAAGGTGTGAAATATGGTTGGATTGAAGGATGCAGGAGTGTGATTGGTGTTGATGGGTGTTTTTTTGAAGGGTGTTTGCAGATGTGAGCTATTAGCAGTTGTTGATAGGTACTCCAAGAACCAAATGTACCCTCTGGCATGGGCTGTAGTGGCAGTAGAAAACAAGGAAACTTGGAAGTGGTTCTTAGATCTGCTACTTGAGGACATTGATATGAGAGATGGAAGAGGTCTTACCATTATTTCTGACCAGCATAAGGTTTGTTCTTATAGATACATAACTTAGTGCTTTATATGTTTATTTCTATGCTATTTTATATTTTATGTTAATATATTCATCTTGTAGGGTTTGATAAAAGTTGTTAAGGAAAGAGCACCAACATGTGAGCATAGGCAATGTGCTACACACATCTATGCTAACTTTAAAAAGAAATACACATGTGTTGAGTTTAGGAAGTTATTCTGTTTTATACAAAAAAAATTGATTTTCATAGTTTTGGACCAAAATGCCCCTGCTTACTGTTTTTATACTCAAAAAAATTTTGATTTCACAGTTTTGGACCACACTACCATTGCATACTCTTTTATACTTAAAAAAAGTTTGATTTTCACAGTTTTGGACCAAAATGCCCATGCTTACTATTTTTATACTTGAAAAAAATTTAATTTTCACAGTTTTGGACCAAACTACCATTGCATACTATTCTATAGTTAAAAAAAATTGATTTTCACAATTTTGGACCAAAAATGCCCATGCTTACTGTTTTTATACTTGAAAAAATTTGACTTTCACAGTTTTGGACCAAACTACCCCTGCATATTGTTTTATACCTAAAAAAAACTTGATTTTCACAGTTTTGGACCAAACTACCCTTGCATACTGTTTTATACTTAAAAAATTGATTTTCATAGTTTTGGACCAAAATGCCCCTGCTTACTGTTTTTATACTTGAAAATTTTTTATTTTCACAGTTTTAGACCAAACTACCCTTGCATATTGTTTATGCCCTTTATTCCAAGTATATTGTTATTTCCTCAAAACAATACTAAAAGTACATTGCTATTTCATTAAGATATTATTAAAGTCAAAGTCATACTACAACTTAACATACATACTAAAACAAGTACATTGGGACAACTAATACACATTTACTAAATCATTAATTTCACGACAAACATAATTGCAAGCATAATTATCAAACACTTTTGAATCCATAATTTCTGTGACAATCCGGAAAATTTTTGGTTTTAGACCCATTTTGCTATCTTTTGGCATTGTTTGGAGTCTATTTGGGTGTTCTAAGCATTGTACATTCAATGATCGAGTGTTAGGAAGTGTTTGCTTGAGTGTTAAGTATAAAAATCAAGCTATAAACCCTTCATGTGGAGTTTTCGGCCACCACAAATGAGTTTTCGGTCAAAACTCATGTGGACCGAAAACTCACCCCATAAGCATGAGTATTCCTCATTTCCTTCACTTTTTTTCATTCTTTCACTTTCACCTCAAGAACACATGAGTTTTCTCTCAAGTATCATCCCGATCTTCATACTTGATCTTCAAAAATCGTAAGTGTTCTTTCTCTAGTTAGTTGTTAATCCTTCTTAACTAGCTTCATCCTCATGATTCATCCATGAAAATCATGTTTTCATAGATCTTCAAGTTTCACCAAGAACGCCAAGAACACACACTAGTGTTCTTGGCCAATATCAACCATTTCAAGCTTCTAGATCGTAAGTACTTTTCCCTATACTTGTTATCTAGTTGAAACTCTTGATTTAGGGCCTTGAAATCACCATTTATCCAAGAACAAAAGGTGTTCTCGGTCTAGTGCATCTCCTTAGACCGAAAACCCTTATGAATGGTGCAATATGACTTTAAACCTTTCCTAAAGCTTAGTCATGAATCTAGAACACTTCATTGATTGTTGAAAGCCCTTGAAAGCCCTTGGAAATCACCTTATGCATCAAAGACCATGGGTTTTCGGTCAAAACCATTTGGACCGAAAACCATATGGACCGAAAACCATTTGGACCGAAAACCATATGGACCGAAAACCACAAGAACCGAAAACTCCAAGAAACATACCACTTGGACCGAAAACTCCCTTAAGTGGCTTTACAACCCTCTTATGTAATCCTAAGTGATTATAAGACTACCATTTAAGGGTTTCTTAGTCCTTAAGGTGTTTCCTTTCATATAGTTGTTTATAAAACACTATATTCATGTCAATGTGTGTCCTTATATGTCATTTAGGACCTATTGTGTCTCGGGACTTCATTCGTGGAACTTCTCATCCTTACACGCATACCCGTTTGAATCACCCACATCAGGTGAGTTCATACCCCGTAATGAATCTTTTAATTATTTTAACTGTTTTAAGGGGGGGATACAAGTTGAACACAATGATAATTGTGTAAATGTTTGTTATAAACATCTTTCAAAATGTTACTTATGTCATATCTAAGTCGTCAAAACATTTCAAAACTGTTTTAAAGTTATGTTACTTTATAGTTATACAAAACTCCGTTTTTAAAGTACAAACATAACTTAGTAGATAAATGAGTCTTTTCAGTAACAGTCCACGTAGAACATTAGTAAGCTATAATAGGTATAGTTTAGGAGAATACTATTCATTACTTCTAGTACAATGAAGCACACAATGAGTCAATACCATAACAGAACATATAGTGAAGAGAATCAAACAATACCATACAGAGAGAACACACAATTAAGAGAAACAAACAGAACAAACAAGTTAGGTTGCTATAGCATGAGAACACATATACAAGATCTAATTATACCAATGAATCACTAACTCATTGTTTTAAACAAAAGGTGATAGTTATATTGGGTATACATGCTCATATACTTTAATGTGAATTACATGGCTTGCAAGAATTTGCAGAGGTCGTGTTTAGTTCCCCTAATCTCCCAACAGGGAGAGCGTATAGTAAGGGTTCTAGCCTTCACATTATGACCGTAATAAAACAATTACGTTTTTAGGTTATCAGTACATCCGCATGTCATTATAAACGACAACTGTGTACTTACTTTTCCCATTACTTTCATAAAGTGACAGTACCGCTTGAAAGTCGAACTCAATCTATTTTCGAGTTATAAACTAGGGAAAATATACATTTTTACAAACGACAAATGGATCAGTCGAGTCTAGCACATAACAGAAGATGCCTTGGTAGAAGGCTACGATTAAAAGATAGGACCATAATGCTAGTCTTATGATTCCTTAATGTATACATCACAGGATACATATATACCAATAGGGTCCGACAGCTAATAGGATGTGTGCTCTCCGCTTCATTTCCTTTTCCTTGTTTGGTTGTGGGCTTAGAACGAATTCACCCAATCTATTATCTACCCGATTCTATATATATGTATGCTTAGTATACATTAAGTCATCATAAGGGTACCAGGTATGGGTCAGGTTATAGGACACAGAGTCAAAGCACAGTTTTTCTAGTACAAAACATATTTTCCAAAATCAGTACTGCTGGTATTCAAAACTAGAAACTTCCCAGAAAAGGGTTTAATCCATTTTATTAAACCAGGTCAATTTAAAGGACCTTAGGTGAGTAACTCTATAATACCTCAGTTTATACACCATGTTTATATATAAAACTAATACCCAATAGGTGGTTGGATGTGTGCTTTCCGCCTTACTTCCTGTTCCTTGTTTGGTTGTGGGCTTAGGGCAGATTCACCCAGTTAACTTTCTATCCGATATTAGATTATATATATCAGTATAAACTAAGTTATTATAAAAGTAGTCACTGTGGTCACCATTTTATTATAAGAAATAAGGGTTTTCTTAAAGAACTTTTCATTAGATACAAAGGAACCATCACAACTAACTCAATGAGTAACAAGTGAATACACCATGGTTATATATGACGACGATCTAACAACCAATGGAAGGTGTGCTATCCGCCTAAATTTATGTTCCTCGTTTGGTTGTGAGCTTGAGGCAGATGCGCACAATCGATTGTTTGTTTACTCTGAGTCTTATATAATTTGTACCCACTTAGTACCCATAGAATGGGTTGTAGTTTCATTTTACTTAAACTTCCATCAAAGTAGGAAATATAGGATTTTCTAGAGGAACAGGCAAGCTTTTCAAAACATAACTTACAACTTACAACATTTTACAACTACATGTTACAACCACATTTTCAACACCATTGTTACATTTACAATGTTAACAACACTTTACAACTTACATCACTAAACTCTTATGAACTCGCCAGCTTAATTTCTGATCAACTCTTTCAAATAACTTATATTCTCAGGAGACTATTAGACAGGTGCTCGTGCTGGGGATTCAGAAGATGAAGCATTATAGCTTCAAGTCTTGTTTTGTTATTTGTTTTTGAATACTATGTTTTGTGAACACACACATTGTAAACACTTTCTTTCGAAATGATATGGTTGTTCATTACTTGCTTACCATATACATATCTCGTGATACTAAACATGACGTCCTCCACCCCTGAACGTTTCCGCCGTTCCGGTTTTGGGGTGTGACAATTTCCTACTCATTTGTGCCACTTCCTTAGTAAAACTCATAGATTCCTTAATCGTCTTCCCTTTGTGCTCATTAAAATCGTTTTCCAAAATTGATATCCTCACTTCAATGGAACCTACTTTTGCTTTTGCTTCTCCTTCATCTTCATCAACCCATTTCCACATAGTACAATTGGTTTTGTTTGGGTCCTTCATATGCATAAAAAATAAATCAAATAAAAAACCAAATATGGAAAATGATATAACCAAACAAATATGGAGGAGAAGGGTATGATAGCTAACCCATCGGTTGGGACAAACCCTAAACCTTTTTACAGGATTCCGCTTAGTGGTTGAAATCCAAATACGCGGGGGGAACCCACAACTACAAGGGTAAGCATCATCAAAAACCTTATTTTATTTTTTTTTTTTGAAATTTTTTAGCTTGAGCTTGAGACTATAGATTTTGTAGAACATGAAGCCATCACAGACCTAAAGAATAAGAAGATGAAGCACGAGAAAAACGCAGGAGAAGAAAAAATGTCGTTCCTCTTCATTGTAGCCCTAATCTCATTTAAAGAAGGGAGCTGATTCGTACACAACTAATTTTCTCTGTACACAACAAATTGTGTTTTAAAATGTTGTATTGTACAACTCTATAAAACACAAATTATTGTGCATGAAGAAAAATTGTTATGTACAAATCACTTCTCTTTAAAGAAAGACAAAAACAATGTCACTCACTTCTATCACATGTCATCAATTGTTTTGCCAACTCATCAAGTTCAATTCATATTTTCATACACAAGAACCGGTTACCACCAGCTTAGATTTGAACAAAAGGCAAACTTCGTTGGTATTTTTTGTACGATGCCTATAATTAGATGATATTTTTTGATTAACCAAAACTTAGATGATATGTTTTGAATATTTTTGAAACTTTCTTAGCTTTCTAGTCATTTTCCTTTTTTTTTCCTTACTTAATTTCCTTAAATTTAACCATTTGTTTAAAGAAATTAAGTTAATTGTGAATTTGGGCCAACTCTAACAAAAACTCGGTAATCGATCCTTCCGGTTTTTTGAAAAGTAGTCGACCGGTTTTGTTATCATCTCCACTCTGTAATACTAGCAACTTGCTTTGTTTAAAAATCAGTAGGGTTTAAGGGTTTTGTAGCTCAAAATCGTTGGGGAAATTCAATTCCATGGCGTCTTCCCTCTGTACAAGAATGTATCGTTCTTTTCTCTCAACAAACCCTATCACTAATAACCACAAGTCGCTACTAATTTCTCTCCACCATTTCTCCACTGAAATCCCCTCCGGGTCTGATTCCGATTCCACTGTCGCCCCAGAACTCGAACCAGATCCGTTATCCCAATCTTCCGATTCTAATTCCCGGCAAAAGGACTTCGGAGACCGCCCACTCGAAAATGGTTTAGATGTAGGCGTGTATAGGGTACATACACATGGCTTAATTTTCTCAATACACATAAAGAAGTAGATTTAACTTGTTATTGTGAATTTTACGATTAGGGTTTCGTTGTTGTATTGAATAGGCGATCTTGATCGGGAAAGTCGGTCAAAATCCGATAGAAAAGAAGCTGAGGAGTGGGAGGACGGTGACTATGTTGTCGATCGGAACTGGAGGGATGAGGAACAACCGGAGGCCATTACAGAATGAGGAGCCGAGGGATTATGCTAATCGGAGTATGATTCAGTGGCATCGTGTCTCGATTTACCCTGAGAGATTGGGTGCGCTTGTAGTCAAGAATGCTGTTCCCGGGTAAGCTTAAGTTTTCAGTTTCTGTAGTGTACAGAATTATGCTAAATGCGAATGCTATGGTCTATGTTAATGAATTTGGAGAAGATTAAAGAAAAGAAAGATAAGAATTTAGCACTTTTGAGTTCTGTAATGATATGGTTAGTGTGATATTTTATAATGTTTCTTTTGATTTTGATTTCATAGGAATGTAACTAGAGCATGTTGTAAAAAAACCCTTAGATTACAGAAGTAAATAAGAAGATATCATATTATATTGTTTACATGTTCAAAGGCCAATTTGTTAATGGAGGAACTAGTGTTCCATTTAGCAATTTATGTAAAACTTATGACTAACTTATGGTATGTAATAATGGACTTAAATCGGGACATATGACTTAATCTGGTAAGCTATATATGAGTGTTTCTTTTTTATTAAAAGTGAGAAAACTAGGGTTTTCACATTAAGTCCAAGCTTTTTCACAAAATTTCCCACGAATAATTCTATCTCCCATTTTCCAAGTGTGCGCCTTTTTTCTCAAACTAATAATTTGTCGCTTTTTGCTTATAGTGCAATCTTGTATTTGGAGGGAAATTTGGAGACAAAGATTTTCAACGATCCAATAACTGGTCTAACTCGACGTGTTAGAGAGATTGCCATACGTCGAGATGGTAAGTTTCATTAAAGTTTAATCAAAATTTTACCATCTAGTTGTTTTTGGGGTGGGGGCCCGCTTAGCTCAAGGGTTGCTGGAAGAATAACTTTTTTGCAGAAATGGCCCCACGTGCCAGTTCCATAGTCAATGTCAGATATTATGGATTCTCACCTCCTTACTGTTAAAAGACTTTTTCTCAAGTTCCATAATTGAATTGTAGGTCGTGTCGTGTTTCTTGAAAAAGGAGGTGATGCTCAAGAGGATAGAGCGGAAATTAAGGGGGTTGGTTATTACTAAAGGATGAAGGACAAACTATGAAGTTTGTTATTGATTGTTATTGCGATCTTAATTTAACATTTAGATGATAGTCTCTTTATTTTTGCTTAGATTTCTTGTTTCTTGATATTGTGAATTAGTGAGAGAAAGTGTACACAAAGTTTGGAAGAAAAGAGGCATGGCAGAATTATCAGTTATCTTAGTAAAGCTTCTTTGGTTTCATTTATTCCATATATGAATCAGGCATGGCAGAATTATCAGTTATCTCTCTTTGGCTCTAACTTTATGAATCAAGAGAAATATTTACTTCCTTGGGTTTTCTTGTATTATGTCATATACAGTTATAAAATGGAAACGAACTTTGGTAATTTTCTTGTTTATGCTTAACTTTTTTTTTTTTTTTAAAAAGCTTCATTTAAGATGAACTTTTGGAATTTATGTTTGAATAATTTCGTTGTGTTAAATGTTCATTTTTCTGTTTGAAGGATTTACATAGAGTTGACTAAGTAACCATAAAACAAATAAATTAGGTTGAGTTTTTTTTAATCATTTAATGTATACAATTGCATAAAAGCATATGGATTTTTTTTTTTTTTTGGTTAAACTATTTTGTCTTGTAAATGTTCATTGTGTTTTCTAAAAAAAAAAAAAAAAAAAAAAAAGCATTCATATTGACCGCCACAGTCCACAAATAATTCCAAATCAATTCAAGAAAAATTAGAGATGTTGAAAAGCTAGAAGCATAAGAAATAAGTCATTAAATTAAATATGAACAAAGACCTTACAATTAAAAATTATAAAAAATGATATTTATAAAATTGACCAACAGGAACGAACTCATATTCCGAATGACCAAAAGCTGACCATGAATGCCAGTACGCCTCGTTCCGAACTATTTAGTTGTGTGTTGGACTGTCAGAAAACAATTGAACTACGACATAAATATCTTCCGAAATATGATATGTCAGTACGAATGTACAAGATAAAATTTATACGCTATTTGATTTGTTATGTGAAGATAAAAGTTTCTCTTGTGTCTATGTGTATCTTTGATAGATTTTAAAATTAAAATATATTTTTCTTGAATTACTTTTTTTGTTATTTGTTTGTGTTAACTTTGTTTAAATGAATTATTTTATTTCTATGTTATTTTATTAATATCAATAACATTATTATAAATAATATTTAAAATAGAACTATTTGTAATATAAGTTATTGTAAGATTAAAAAATATTATTAGGATTTTTTATTATTCTACTAAGTTATTTATTTTATTTGTTTATCACGGTTTAGGAGTTAATTATACATTTTAGAATTTTTAACTTTTACATGTTTGTTTTGAGTGTTGTTAATTTCAATTGAAAAATTAAAAATCATAGATAGCAAGAATACATTACACTTTTTATATTTTTAAATAGTATATATAATTATTTTATATTTAATATTGGTATCTAAAATCAGCTACTTCGCAAAATTCAAACATCGCATACCCTAGTTATATTTTCTAGATCTGTCATTGTTTTCAAGTCCAAGTTAAGTACTAATTAGATCTATTTGCCTTTTCAATGTCTTGGATGGAACATTGTTATGAAAATTATTAATGATAACGATGTAAAATATTTTGTTAATACCATTACTCATATGCCTCCAAGTATAGTCCAATTGTTTGTTGTGAATCATGTTAAAGTGTTGTTAATCGATTACTTACATACAAATCTATCGTTTTCTTAGGGAAAATCATTTTGTGGGTGGAAATGGGTTGTCCACCAAAAATAACCAAATATGTATAATTTATTATATATAACAGTTATGCAACAAAAGTTGCTTATGATGGTCTTGATCATAAGGTTATGTTAAGCATAAAGGTAAGGAAGTTGTTTAACATGTTCTTGCATATGACGCTGATGAATAGCAAACGATCAAATTTGTTGGTGTTGAGTAATGATTCAAACATACCTCCACAAGAGTGAGCTATGGAAAACTTTAAGTCTATATTGGATTATGATGAAACTCAATCAGATGATGATAAAATTGAGCCCTAACATCCCCAAAAGGATAATTCTACATATTCTGATTCTAAAGAAACTACAACAACTCACTAAGGATGGATGATCCATTACGTGTGTTCAAAATGTCAACCCATAAACATAAGTCATCACTAGCCCATAACCCTTCATCACATACCAACAAGTTTCAATTGTTCAATGATAAATACTATATTAAGCTAGAATTAGGAATGAAATTGTGTAGATGAGAAATTTCATATTGTACCCAACATACGACCATGTCTCCATCATCGTCGGGCTAACGAAAAAGTGTTAAGTCACTTCATAAAATATTTTTTTATGCATAATGCAATAATGGTATTGTCAACGACTTACTGTTAGAGGTAATTAAATTAAACATCTATAATAATATAACTATATTTCACCTTTATATGACAAAGTGTTATTTTTTTCCTTTGTGTGTAGCTTGAAACGTCAGTTATCTCGTACATTAAGAAGATTCTTGATAGGAGCATTCGTAAGTATGCAACACGGAGGGTATAATAGATCGAAAGCAACCGTTATCAAGTGACTGATCACAATATGAACGGTATTGTTAGCCTATAAAAATAGACATGTACATATAAGAAATCACAATATACTCCTATAGTATGTGGTTATACGATAGAGGTTTTCAAATATCTAATATTTGCACACTATAATAAATTGGTCGATATTTCACAATGGAGATTTATCGAGCTACATAAATAAAGGTTGTACATCGCGTGTCAATGCCCATTGAATATGAACAACCATATGAAGTGATGGAAATTTTACCACTATTTATTAACAAACACTAAGCTAGACATCTATTGTATCCCATACCAAGGGAAGGAGGGGGTATGGTAATAAAAAACATGGCCGTTGCTAAACAAGTGGATCACACACACCTTACATGATGATTTTCATTCTCAATCGATCCAACAGTCATAATCATCTAGTATGAGTAAGTCTAAGTCTATATCTAATGTGAATGTTACTCAAAATTACATAGTCAACAATATTATATGCTATGAAGGTTTTTTATAGGAAGATCCATAAGTAAGCAACATGAAGGATATACTACATCGAAAAAATAACTATCAAGCGAATAACCATAAGAAGAATGGTATTATCTGATGGGTTTTAGGTACAACAAATAAACTAGAAAACAATTCCTAAGTTCACATGCAACCTACTTTGGATCTATGTTTTAACTATTGAACATACAACTTTGAATTGCAAAACAAGAACCCTAGAGGAGAGAGGCTAATTTCGAAATTAACAAACTAGGGTTTAGGGTTTACATACCTTTCAATTGTTATAGCAAACAATTGATAATCCCTTGATCTTGATCTTGATCTTCTTGGAAGCTTAGCACCACAAATGTAATGCCTCTAATGGAATCACACCCAAGAACTAGCAAGAAGGAAACTTGGAGGAGAGAGGATGGAGATAGTATGCAATTTCGGCCTTAGGGTTTCTTCCAAAGAAATAAGTATCCTAAAATGTGAGCCAGGAGGCTCCTTAAATAGTTGAGGGAACTAGGGTTTAGGGAAAATCCTAGTTATCCTTTGCTTAGGGCCTAAGCAAGACCCAAGGCCTTATCTTGGACCCCTTGGACGAATTCTCTAGGGTTTCCCCTAGGGTTTTCGTCCACCCCCTTCCAAGGGAGTTCTGGATCCTTCCATTCAACTATCAGTTAATTGCAAACTAGTCCCTGCACTTTATAATTAATTCTTTTAACCCCAAAATCAATTCTGATTAATTTCTGGCTAACAATTAATTAAACATAATGATTTCTAATTAATATATTAATCCATTAACATATTAATAAATCAATTATATATATATTAATTTATTAATCTTATAAATTAATATCTCTCCTTTCATAATTTCCTTGTCCAGTTGCTAGGTTGAGGGCAACCCAAAAGGACTGTGCTGCTATCAATTCAAGTACATACCAATTATAGTTATGGGCTTAGACACCTAATCCAACATTATCAACCAACAAACCTACAAGAAAAGACATGTACATTTAGGAAATGACAATGTATTAGTATACTATGTGGTCACACGTTAGCCACTTTCAAATATCTATGATTTATACACTACAATAAATTGGTCAAGAGTTATTTTAAAACGAAGATGTATCAAGCTACATACGTAGAGTTCGCATATTGTGTGCCAGTTTCCGTTGAATACACAACCATATGAAGTGATGGAAGTTTTAGCACCACTAATGGACAAATGCCAAGCTAAAAATCCACAAAAACATATGGTATATATTCCAATGGGAGGGTGTGAAAATTAAAAACTGTTATAACTGCCAACTACTAGAACACACACGCCTTACTTGTCCATTTTTACTCTCGGTCAATCCTACAAAGTTAAAATCAAGTACAAGTAATTATAAGTCTAAATATAAGGTTAATGTTACTCAATAGCATAGGCAACAATATCCTATAGTCACTTAGGCTGTGTTTGGCGCGCACAGCTAGCTGATAAGCTAGCTTATTTTTCGAGCTTTTTTATGTTGTCGTGTTTGGTAAACAAAAAAGTAGCTTATAAGCTAGCTTTTTTAAAAGCTGTTTAGACTAGCTTTTTAGGAGTTTTTTTTAAAATTTTCCAAATACACCCCTTAATTAATTATAGAAACACATACTCTTACATGTCCTTTTATGTAATTTTATATATTTCAGCTAGCTTTTCAGCTAGTTTTACCAAACGTTATTTTTTATCAGCTAGCTTTTCAGCTATCAGCTAGCTTTTTATTTAACAGCTAGCTTTTCAGCTATCAGCTAGATTTTCAGCTAACAGCTAGCTTTTCAGCTAGTACGCCGAACATTAGAGGTGTACAAACCGGTGTTTTTTTTCCGAACCGGTTCGGTTCAGTGGACCGGTTCGGTTCAAGTCAACAAAGTCAACACCGGTTTACCCTTAAACCGGTTCGGTTTCAAACCGGTTCACCATCAAATTTATCCGATCCTATAGAAACCGGTTCACTTCAAACCGGACCATCTTAAACCGGTTCCTAAACCGGTTCAAAACCGGTTCTTCGAACATGTTATAAAAAACCGGCGGAAATTGTATCTTTTTTTGATTGTTTGTTTTATTTTTTGGGATATTATAGGTTATATATGTGTGGCCAATTGGTTAGAATTCTTTAATAGTTGACATATTAAAAAAAATAAAAAACCCACTTAACAGTAGGTATGTATGTAATGTGTATGAAATTTGGTTTGTGCATATCTATTGAATTTAGACTCATTTCGGAGTAAATTTCGTGGGTATTTTTTTTTGGATATTTATATTGAAAGTATATAAAACATCTTCAAACATAAAAAAAACATCTTCAAACATCTCGAAAAACCGGTTCATAATCGGTCCAAAAACCGATTCATAATTGGTTCAAAAACCGGTTCATAATCGGTCCAAAACCGGTTCGGAAGTCCGGTTCATTGTAAATCGGTTCGAAACCGGTCCCATCGTTCGGAAATACGAATTGGTTCAAACCGCCGGTTCGGTTCGGTTCGGCATCAGATCGGTTCTAGCTTGGACCGGTTCAGAGGTGAACCGGTTTTCGGTTCGGACACCGGTTCGGATCGTGAACCGGTTTTTTTGTGCACCACTACCGAACATAGCCTTAAGTAACCATTAACAGTGTATGTTTGTTAGTTGCAATGTTATTTTCACAAAGTTAACATGCTATGTCATTCCTTTATATATGTATCATATTTTAATGAACATACTTATTTAAATAATAACTTCTAAGACAAATAAATACCAAAAGTTTTAACATTTTCACTATCATATAAGGCTAAGGGGAGTGGTAACACTCCTAACACCTTGTCACCTCAAATTTTTGAGTGACACCTCATTTTTGACCATTTAGCATGTAATCTTAGCATTTGGTAAGGAGTGGTAACACTCATAGCATTCCTTTTTTTTATTTTCTTTTTCTAATATAATTAAATTACTTTATTTTAATATAAAAACATTCTTTTTCACAAATTTTATTTTTTATATCACATACAATTAATATAATATAAATTATATTATTTTAAACCACATACAATTAATATAATAGAAGTTATATTTTTTAAACCACAAACAATTTTATTTTTTGAAATTAATCAACAATGGAACGAGGTGGCAAGAGAGTGTACGTAAATTATGATAATGTCTAAAAACTTTTTTTTGTGAGAAGTTGATAGAAATTAAATTGACAATTTAACTTTGGGTATATGGGGAATTAAAGTCAGTCAACCAATTTAAACAAGTCAAAAGCACTCGACCAATCAAAGAGCCTCATTCATTTCTCTCTCCTTGCGCCAAACCTTTAACAAATTGCTTTGAGCGAGCCCCCTAGCGAGCACTAGGGGGTGATATTCTCTTCTTCTTAGCGACCCTAGCGACTACTTAGCGAGCGTCCACTCCTTTTAGTCTAATAAAAGACAAGACATCCTAAACCCTACACTTTAATGGGCTAAGCCTCGCTCAATGGAGTAAGTGCTCATGCTTCTTCCTAATACAAACACGAGTCTCTCTCTCTCTCAAAATCAAAAAAAAAAAAAAAAAAACTTGGCGGGTATTATTATTTGAATGATCAATTACAAAAATAACTAAATATAAAGCCATAATACCGACTTTGGGTTGTGTTGCTATTCATGGGTCTGTTTCAAATATGAAAATGAAAACGAACAAAAGGGTATTTTTGGAAACTTAAAATGCATATCCATACCCATAAAATGGAAATCAAGCCACTTCTTTGGGTGGGGTTGGGGTTGTGGTTGGTAAATGGACATTTCTGACCCCATCGTGGATGGGATTACTATCCCTTGTTGTCCACATAACATCCTATCTCTTTCTCATACTCTTCTCTCACACACACAGAGGAAAGAAGCTATTGATGGAGAAGATATGGCAAAACTCAAGCCTCCTGCATTCAACATCTAAACAGCATCACCAACCACCACCGCCACCACTAGCAACCACCACCACTTCCCCTGCAGTTATCAAACTGTCGCGTAGACACCTCGCAATCTGCACCAACTCCTCCCTCCTCCTCCTCACTTCCCAATTTCAACCCACAGCAAAAGCACAAGAACAAACCCTATTCCCACCGGAAAATCCCCAAACCCTAGACGACAATCCAGTTGACACGACTAACACCACCACAACTCCCGCCGACGACAATCCACTTGACACTACCACCACCACTACTCCAATCGAAGCCAACCCCGTCGAGACTACCACCACCGCCACCCCCGTCGAAGAAAACCCAATTGAGACTAGCGCCACCACCACTCCCGTCGAAGAAAACCCTGTTGAGACTAGCGCCACCTCCAATGTAACCGAAGAGAATCAATCAGAAACTAGCATCACCGCCAGTTCCACCGACGAGACTAGTAGCGTTACCACCAAAGACGTTCCAGACACCAATGACTCCACCACCGCCTCTACCACCGTAGACAGCTGCACCGACAAACTTCCAACCAAGCGCGCTTTCCTAGACATATCAATCGACGGCAAACCCATCGGACGAGTCGTCATTGGGCTGTACGGAAACTCCGTCCCCACCGGAACTACTAGGTTCAGCGATTTCGTCAGTGGAGCAGCAGGTAATTTCCACTTTCAGTCCTCCAAGTTTCATATTTTTCATTTTACATCCAATCATTCCACTACGACAGGTGTGAGTTACAGAAGAAAAGAGTTCATAAAAATCACACCAAGCTACATCCAACACGGCGGCGTTAGATCATACGGCGTCGACGCTGAACTCGCAGCAAAAACCGGGAGAAGTTTTGCAGTCAACAATCTCGTTTCCGAATTAGAAAAAGAAAACGGAAAATGTCCGGGGACTAAAAACGTCGCCGGAACAGTTGGGATTATCGTGCGGGACCCACTGAAGCCGCCTCCGAAGCAAAAATTGGTAGCTCGAAATGGTAAACTGGTGATTGATGAAGAGGAAATCGGGAAAGAACCAAATGGGACGGAGTTTTTGATATCAACAAAAGATTCGCCGGAGTTGGATGCATCAACGTTGGTTGTCGGGAAGGTTCTAGAAGGTATGGAAGTTGTTGAGAAGATGAGTCAGGTTAAAACTGTTCAGGAAAACACTAGTTCTCCCTATTTCAGGTACTAAAATTTAAAAATTTAAAATTGAAAACTTAAAATCACTTTACTTTGTTAGTAATTTAGAGAAATTAATTAATGTCGTGAAACAGGGTGGCGAAGTTGATCGGAGATAAAAGGGCAGTGGTGGCAGAGAGAGGGTTTAACAGACCCTATTCAAAAGTAATTGTTACTAATTGCGGGTTAATGGCGTAATTTTTGAGTTGTACATCAAAATGTGTGTATTCTTGTTCTAATTTTTGATTACATGAAAGCCCAAAATTTTTGTGATTAAATGGAAAGTGAAGAAATAAAAATGGTTTAAGCAAACAAGATAATAAAATGTTACTTAACAAATAATTGAGTTTAGGTGGAGCCATGTGTGAACTTGTGTCTTTTAGCTGAGGGGGGTGTGAGAAGCTTTTTGACAGAACCAACAGGATCTGACACCTGTAAAAAAAGATTTAACGGATGATTAGAGGCTGATGGCGTGTTTTGTAGTTGGAAGGAATGGAATCAGTGAAAGGAATGGAATGTTGAATTCCAATGGAATGGGTCTACCTGAATGAGTGAAGATGAAGGTTGTTGGGGTGTGGGTGATGGAGGAGAGAGGAACTCTTTCTGGCGTTGTAGAGCAGAAAGAGTTTGTTTCCATCCAGGTGCAGACTTCCCAGTTGATGTGATCCAGGGGCAAAAATGTCTATGCTGCTTTATTGGATCAAACTCCATTGCTTTTGTACTTGTAGTTGTAGCTGCTGGATTTGGTTGAGTTGAAGTTGAATCCTTCCCTAAAACAATAATAATAATAAAGGGTAAGAATTAGGATTTAGGAATGAGTTAAATATCTCAAGCAAAAGGTATATAACATATGAGAAAAAAAAAAAAAAAAAAAAAGCAAACACTATAAACAACAACCTTTAACTTGAACAAGAAAGCCAGTAATCAACTTACCTAAATAAGATGAACTTGAATCACTCACAACCACGCTTGAATCCAACACCTTCTGATGATCTACAGAAGAACTTTCGCCCTCATTATCATCAATTCCAAATCTTCCTCCCTCTTGATGATTATCAACATTTGGTATACTATTCAAACTTTTGATAACAGACACGTCAGCAGCAGATTCAAAAGCAAATGAAAACCGAGTCCTCAAATTTTGTCCAACAACAGGCAAAGAAATTGTGGGCCGAAAGTTCTGATCTGCTGGTGGTGGGCCCCCTGCAATTGTCAAATTCAAAACACTTCTATTCACTGTTTGTTGTTGTTCAACATTTGGTTGTTGCTTATTTTCAGAATTTGAATCTTCATTTAATTCTTGTCCAATAAGTCTGAAAAACTCTGGGGGCTGAGGAGTTGTACGAAAAGCCCATAGGCCAACTTTAGCTCCACAAAGTCTGCAGACTAGAACTATAGATGTATGATCATATTGCTCAATTGTAGAGGGATCATTGTTTGCATCCAGATTTGAAGAGTATACAGTTATACTTGAATTGTGTTTGATGGATTCATCTTTTTTTAGATCTTTGCAATCAACTATGTAAGGAAGCAACCGAGGCTCCCATCCACATAAACTGATCACCTTTTGTGCCTGAAAAAAAAATGCATGAATAGAATTTAGCATAATGTCAAATGTAAATTCGATATGTTGTATATACATTATTTTTATTTAAATATATGATAGATTGAATATGGTTAAAGCTTATTAAATTTAAACCGCAGATAAGTTATAAAAAAGGGCAAACTAGAAAAGTAATAGATTAAACATGGTTAAAGAAAAACTGAATCACATAAATAAAAATTGGGATGTATAACTTATAATGCAATTTGTCATTCCATTCCATCAGTCAAAATGGACATTTATTTTTTCATTTCCAATGGAATGAACCATTCCATTCCTTCTCAAATTCCACAAACAAAACACTGTCTTATTAGAATAATAAAGTTATCATACCTGATAATACAAGACAGGAAAAACTTCTTCCCCTGTTGTAGAAGCATTATCAGATCCATACACATTCTCTAGAGTTGGAGAGTTTTTAAGGAAGTTTTCCAACAATGGGCTCCACATGTAATTAATGGCTGTTGATGAGATCACAGGAAGCTCCAAAAGTTGTAATAATGATGCACATCGTTTCTTGTAGTTATCAACCAAATCTACAGATGAACTAGGAGGAAACTGTGCTAGCTTCTCATCACAAGCATTGTCAACCCATGGGCAAAGTAATTTATGTCCATTATTCAGCTTCAAGCTGAAAACCGAGGCTGCATTCTCAACTACATTACATATAGAAGAAGATTATCATTCAAAGTAATGGTTCTTGAAAGTAACAATGATTGTATGATGAAATCATGAAAAGCATTTGGTAGTGAATTACCTTGTTGTTGTGCCCATGATGATGGAGTAGAAAAGAAGAGACGGGCCCCACATGATTCACAGGCTATAATGTCCATATCTACATTAACCCAACCTCTCCTTGCACAGTTTATTGCACTTACTACCTGATGAAAATAGATAATGTTACCCAAAAATTGACAATGAAATGGAAAGAATCAAAGAAAGAGAAAGAACTTCCTACAAGAGTATATCAATAATCAATCTAACTACTACTGAATCAAAAAGTTTATCTAACCTCAGGTTTAGCAAACCATGTCATGGACTTGAATGTAGCAAGCCTATTCAGTAAGTCGTCTCTGTCCCATGGTCTGCACATGGGTGATTGCAATGTCTCACCAGATGCCTTTCTCAACTCCTCAATTGTACCTCCTATGGATTTTGAATAAACTACAGCTAGAGGTGTAGTCATCATATGTGAGCGCTTCTTGCCTCTGAAAAATCCAACTGCAGTTGCACTATTCAAGTAAAAAGTGATTACAAATACTCCCGAAATTGCTAGCGAAAAAGCTATAATTGTCTAGCATTGTGATTCGCAGACACAAATTTGGTATTTACTTGGTTTCTAATCTACCATCGATAACCGTAGTCGTAGGATTCATATCGATTTTAGTGTCCAAGTAGGCAATTGACCTCCAAAACAAATTACAGTTCGTTGTTCAATATAATGGACGGAGTATAACTGTATAAGCATTTGTATTGTATGAAAGTGTATATGATTTTCAGATGGATAAACCCTAACGAACTGAAACAAGCCCTCATTTGGTTGTGAGTCGCGTATTTGTGTCGAGTAAAACGTGATTCAAACGTTAGAGCTATAATTGGATCAATACAACGAATTACAGGATTCTTCAAGCAAAATTTCAGCTGGTGAATTGAACTGTATTGAAAAAAAAAACATACTTAAAGGAAAATCATATACCTAGTCGAACTGGGAGTTCTTGTGGGTTTTGAATTGGGAGGAGGGGCAAAGAACAGCTTATCCATGACGGCGTGAAATCTCTTCTCTGATTCTTCAGCCATTGAATTCAACAAATTATAAACTGAAAGCTCTCCTCGCTGCTACGTTAACCTCCGCGTATATTCCAGCTTCTAATTTGCTACTTCTGCTAATGCAACGTCTTGAATGATAAAAGGGTTATTCTTAAAAATATCAGATTGGGCCTTCAAAAATTATTACAATTTATTTTACAAAACTGGACTTTAAAATATCATTTTACTTAATGAAATTACATTTATTTCACAAAATTGTTTATAGATCCTTTGAATTTTGTGACATTGAGATTTAGGGAGGAACTTACATGACTCCACCATATTATTTAGACCGATAAGGATTAATTCCATAGAAAATCTTATATTTTGAATTTTTTTTGATCTAGAATTTTTTTTTTTTTTTTTTTTTTGAAAAATACCTAATTTTTACGTGCTCTTTGTTGTTTCAGACCCGAGCAAGTCAACAATAAGTAAACTGAGTTTGTTCTCAGTAGCAGAGCTTGAAGTTTTGATTTGGGGGCCGGAAATAGAATATGTATAAAATTTGAAGAATAGGGAGGTCAAAGTCAAATTTTATAGTTTTAGGCATAATATATAACTTTTTAAATAGTTATGGACTAATTGTTAAAAAAAAAAGGGGCCACAGCACCCCGTGGCCATATATAAGTTCCGCCCATGTTTGTTCTTTTCATAAAATACCTTATATTTTGTAATTTTTCCGATTTAAACCTATTTTTTTAAAACAAACTCAACTTTAACTTATTTCTTATTATTTCATTAATTGAGTCGGTTACTTTCTGTCTCACGACAATAAATGGTACACATATACCGATTTTGAACAGATTTCGTTTTTTTTTAAATCAGTTTAAAATAAAATCGATTATGTTTAGGCCATTTTCGTATTTTTTGGGTTTTTAAGTGAAAGTGCATTAAAAGGGTTGTCGATTAGGTTATAGTACAAAATCATAAAAACAACCGGTTTAAAATATTTATTAAAACCTATTACTAACCGATAACGTTAGCTAGTCGGTAGACTGGAGTTAAGAAATTAATCGGCTATACGAAGATTAATATAATGTCCCGAAAATCACGACATATATTTTTTATTTAGATTAATAAATCATTAATATATTTCTTTCACATAAAACAAGGTAACCATGATTTAGCAAAACATTATCAAATCAAAGTAATTCACAGAATGCGGAAACATGTGGTGTGTTGCAATCATCCCGAGCTCTTCCATTTGAAAACCGGAGTACCTGAAACACAAACTGAAAACCGTAAGCACAAAGCTTAGTGAGTTTCCCCAAAAGTACCACATATCATAAAACCACAGAAATATCATTCAATATACATATAGTTGCCATGGGCTACCCCCAAGGTCTTTACCTGGAATGTCATGGGCTCCCCCATGGTTTGATATCCAAGTGTCATAGGCTCCCCCCCCCCCATGGTATTGACGTGGAATGCCATGGGCTCTGTTAGGTGTGTCAAACCCAACAAATAATAGGGGTACAACAGACTCCAAATACACTGCTTTAATGCACTAAAAGGTGGTACAAGGCAAGCAGGGTCGAACCACAGAGACACGGGATAAAAGTCTATACCTCTTTGCGCAAGATACTTTGGTCACAAATGGGGATTTGTTTGCAAAAGTCAAATAATAAAAATAACAATACACTTTGAAACATGTAGAAAATGAGATAGATTTGTAAACAAGTTGTAAAAGTGCTTCCAGTTCTAGTTCTCAATGTTGTCATTTAACCTGATTATGACTTGATGTAATTTGTGATTGCTATTCTAAGTTGGTACTGAAAGATATTAACACGCTCTAATACCTCTCGCTTTCCAAATTATCTAGCCAAAACACGCTCTTTGACTAGACCTAGCTTTACTAATACAACCTAAACACGCTCTTAGATTGTATTGAAAAACTGCATTAAGTTTTGTACAAGCTTCCCAACAATGTCCATTTCTTCTCATACGCTCGGAAGTGTGAAAACATGTGATAAATGTTCTACAATAAGAAAACCTATTGTTTGTTACCAATCATTGACTTTGTAGAACGACTAGGTGCCATAAAAGTTAATTAACTACACAAAAATTCAATTCATGAAAGTGACCAATCAAACACAAATCAAATTTAAGGATTCTAGTTTAAACAAGAACATAATCACTAGAATAGAATCACAAATCAAACATCAAATCACATGCTTCAAGTCAAGCAATCAACATGTTTTGAACAAGAACTAGAAACTAGGGTTTCTTAGCCACGCATGGCTAAGAACAAATCAAACAAGAATAAAGATGGAATTGGAATGTTTAATGCTTACAAAAATGAAATCAAAAGTGTTTGCAATGATTAGGTCTTCTAAAAAACTCCAAGAAATCTCCCAAAATCGCCCAAGATCACCCTAAGTTGCTTTAGAAACCGTCTATCCCTTCAAAATGACGTTCTTGTGTTTTTAATTAAAGTTCACGTGCTTTCCATAAGACCATGCGTTTTTGGCATGACCATGCCTTTTGCCCATGTGTTTTTGGCATGGCCATTTGTATTGACCATGTGTTTTTGGCATGGCCCATGCTTTTTGCTAAAATTCCAAAAAGTCTTCACTGTTGGATCCATCTTCAATCTAGCTTCACCACGAGTCATGTTGCTCAAATATAAGATGAAAAAGGACAAACACGACCTGTGTCGGTGTGATAAGAATCGTGTTTCAAACATAGTCCTTTGCTATGACAATAATGCATAATGACTCGGGTTCCATCTTCATGTTTTCTACGATGGAATGACCGGTTCATCTTCTCTTCATGCTCCAAAGCTCCAAGCATCCATACATCCATGCATCCATGCATCCAAGCTCCACGTTCCATGCTCCATAATGCCTGCAAAATAAATCAAAAATGGTGAAGTACCAGACATTCTTAATGAAATATGCAGTTGCCCAAATAATTAACTAAATGCAAGAATTATGAAGTAGAATGCTATGAAATGACAGAAATAACATGCAAAATAGGTGCATAAAATGCACCTATCAGACCTCCCCAAGCTTAGACCTTTCTTGTCCTCAAGAAAGAACAAAATCGAGAATCACCCTAGAGAAGACGATAGGCGACTAAAAAGAAACTAAGAAGAAACTAATGGAAGGAACGAAAAGGACTAAATGGAATGAAGAGTGAATGCATGCAATAAAAGAAAGAAAAAAAACTAATGAAAATAACATATGTACAAACAAAATATGCTTAAGAAAAATGAACCGAAGAAAAATTCAAAAACACAAATAATAATTATATATATATATATATATATATATATATATATATATATATATATATATATATATATATATATATATATATATATATATATATATATATATATATATACGATCAGACTTTACATCGATGGGGCTCCAATCACTAATACCTAGGCGACCATCCTGCTACCTTTCATGTATCACAGACTCCCAAAGTGAGGAAGACCACGAAACGATGTAGCCCAATAATCCAACCATAGTTTTATTTAAACTTTATACCTTAATTAGCTTTGTGAGCGAAAATAACATAGTCTGGGATCTCATGTCCTTAAGACTAGATAGTCAAGAATCAGAATCAACACATCCTTAAGAACCCGTCACGGCAAATCAGCTTTCGCCGAAGCAGTGAGCCCACCCGAAGGGGCCCAGCTCCTATGCTTTCACCTTTTCAAGAGCCACAAGTATCATATCACACAGTTCTTAATTCGCCAGATTTTACTTTGAGATGGCTTCTGGTTTGATTGAACTTGGATTTGTATCTTCGTTTTGAGCTTGAGTTCTTCAATCAACTTTTTGAATTTCTTAAAATTTCTTCGATTGAGCGCTTGAAATTTTGATTTGGGTACCGAATATGACGGCTGTACCCTTTCTTCATTCTTGACTGTGTGGATCTGATACTTAAGCTCTCTGTTACCGCGAGGGTAACGCGTGTCAACAAATAGGTCCGTGTTCTGTGGGTCCAGATTTGTCGATAAAGATTCTTTTTAAACATTCAGAAGCAAATCATCCTAAAGCTGTTATTACCACTCACAAAACGTTTTAGTATTCAATTTTTTTTATTATCTAAGGCTGGGGTCTCGAATTACGGTGTTTGGGTCCCCTAGTTATGAAAGCTGATTCTACACTTCCGGTAACTATCCGGTCGCTTCTGTATTTTTTTTTCATTTTGATTTCTCGTTTTCCCACTTCATGGAGCTATTGTATGTAAAGATTCTCCTCATCTCGTTTTTTTTTGTGTGTGTGATTAACAATGAAAAATGCAAAGAAAATGAGAAAAAGAAAAAAATGAAATTTTTTCTTGAATGCTTTGAAATGAATGCACGAAAATTGAAAATAAGAAAAGTAAAATCTTTTTGGATTTTTTTTGAATGATGAAATGCATGTAGCAATTAGAACCTAATGTACAAAGACCCCTCCCCAAGCTTAAGATTAAGCATCATCCTCGATGCTCGGAGAGGGTAGGGCAACCTACTGACCACGAATGTATAACTATATAGAGCATATGAACGAATTCTCAACAATTCTAGTCAAACAATCTTAGGATTCACGCATCAAACTTGAGATATGGAAGGAATGTACCAGTCAAATGCTTGAATTTGTGATGTGTACTTGACTTTTTCACTTCATCTTCAACCTCAAGAAAAGCTTGAACACATCAATGGTGGAATGCATAATCAGAGATGAAAGCTTCCAATCTTCCTTCCAAAACACCTCTTCAAGCTTGCTCTTGAAACCCTATATAAGAATTTTGAAACTTAATACAAGAATCAATTCAAACTTTACAAATCAAAAACTAGGGTTTATGAAGAGAAATCTGATTTTACACTTCCACCGGGAGAATTCGACCTAGATGATGAAGGAGATGAAGTTAGGAAGTTAAAACAACATACATTTGTGCCTTAATATCGGATTAATTGAAAGAAATTGAACCCTAAACTAGGGTTTGGAGGGTTCTCGGTCAAAGAATGATAGAGGGGAGGAGACGCACGACTATGAGAAAGATAGAATATATTTTTTTCCAAAAACGCACGTCTAAAGCAAGAGATGCCCGTGCGAATTAAGCATGGTCTGTGTGGTTTTTGCATGGCTCGTGCGATTTTTGCATGGTCCATGCGTTTTGTTTTTTGAGATGGGGGAGTTACGTCGACAACACACAGTCCAAAGGTAGGCCGTGTGATTTCAAGTTTTGCCCATGCGTTTTTAGCATGGCCCATGAGTTTTGGCTTTAGCCCATGCATTTTTAACAATTGGCCGTGCAAAAAAAAAATTCTTGAAAACCTCGAAAGCCAAGCACGGTCTAAAAAATTAGGCCATGCGTTTTTGAGTCTTGCCCATGCCAATTTCACATGCCCATGCTTTTCTTTTCTGTTAACCACAAAAATCACGTTTTTTTTAACCACACAAAAACATTTTTTTTAACATGACTCACTCTCATCTATGTAGAATTTTTAAATTTTTTTTTGCATGGAACTCTAAAAAGACTTAAAAACATCGCAACACAATAAAGTAAATAAAAGAAGAATAGGAAGAAAATACTGCCCGAGTTGCCTCTCGGTTAGCCGCCCTTGTTTCAAGTCTTTGGCTCGACTTGGCCCTTAATTGGAATATATTATTCTTTGAATATTAGGGCTTTCCAACTCAGTGAACTTCTTACTACTTCCTCAAATTGGCTACTTATCTTATACCTGACTTTCTTTTTGCTTGGGAACCATACTAGACTTAGACCCTTGATGACAACAATCATCCAATTGACCCATTTCATGTACTTGTCCGGTAAGGTGATCAACCTTTCCTTCTTTGATATGGTAGTTGAGTTGATGACGGATTGGGTATCTTCCTTCTCGGAATTTGTATCCTTTGAAGGGTTTGGCAGATTTATCATTTTCGGCTCTAGTGGCTGGCCTACCAGTGAAAGGATTTTTTCATTGGTAGTGAGTGGCTCAATCTCTTTTTGGTCAACCTCAAATACATCCTCTACAACTTCCATGTCATCCTTCTCAATTTCTACTTCTTCATTGACAACCTTCTCCACTTCTACTTCTTCCTCCTCTTCCCCATCTTCAAATTGCAATATTGGGTCATCAAAAATTTTCCCATCGTTCAAGATGATGGCAGAAACGGTATGCCTTAGGTCCTCTTCAGTCTGCGATGGTAATTTTCCTTGAGTTTCCAATATACTCACATATTGAGAAAGTTGTGCAATTTGTTCCTCTAAGATTTTGAGGCTAGCTTTGGTTGTTTCCTGGAAGATTTGGGTAGTAGTGGCAATGCTTCTCACAATGTCTTCCAAGGACATGCTCGAAGTTTCAGCTTGTTGGGGAGGTGCAGAATATGGTTGTTGGAACTGTGGAGTTGGTTGGTATCGGTCATTTCCCCAAGCTTGGTATGGGTTTTGGCATTGGTTGTTTCCCCAAACTTGGTTGTTTTCCCACCATTGATCATGTTGAGGTTGATCATAATTCCATTGGTTTGGCCAGTAGTAGCTTCCCCTTTCCTACACTTCCACCCATTACCCTTGTAAATATGGACACATGTTGGTGTGATGTCCATTTTGAGTGCAAAAATCATAGGGAATAGGTGTGGGCCGCACACTTTGGTCATTTCCAATCATCATAACTATTTGGGCTAGCTCAGAAAGTTGGTCTTTAATGTAAGGAGTGTTCATCTCCGAGCCATACTTTTTGTTTTTTTTTGTTGTTTTTTTTACGTTTTTTTATAGAGATGTACCTGCTCACAAAAATCTTGGTATAAACAATTAGCAACACCGTGTCCCCGGAAATGGCGCCAATTTGTTAGGGGTGTCAAACCCAACAAATGATAGGGGTACAACTGACTCTAAATACACTCTTTAATGCACTAAAAAGTAGTAGAAGGCAAGAAGGGTCGAACCACAGAGACACAGGACAAAAGTCTATACTTCTTTGCGCAAGGTACTTTGGTCACAAAGGGGGATTTGTTTGCAAAAGTCAAATAATGAAAATAACAATCAACTTTGAAACATGAAAAAAATGAGATAGATTTGTAAACAAGTTGTAAAAGTGCTTCCAGTTCTAGTTCTCAATGTTGTCATTTAACCTGATTATGACTTGATGTAATTTGTGATTGCTATTCTAAGTTGGTACTGAAAGATATTAACACGCTCTAATACCTCTCGCTTTCCAAATTATCTAGCGAAAATACGCTCTTTGACTAGACCTAGCTTTACTAATTCAACCTAAACACGCTCTTAGATTGTATTGAAAAACTACATTAAGTTTTGTACAAGCTTCCCAACAATGTCCATTTCTTCTCATACGCTCGGAAGTGTGAAAACATGTGATAAATGTTCTACAATAAGAAAACCTATTGTTTGTTACCAATCATTAACATTGTAGAACGATTAGGTGCCCTAAAAGTTAATTAACTACACAAAAATTCAATTCATGAAAGTGGCCAATCAAACACAAATCAAATTTAAGGATTCTAGTTTAAACAAGAACATAATCACTAGAATAGAATCACAAATCAAACATCAAATCACATGCTTCAAGTCAAGCAATCAACATGTTTTGAACAAGAACTAGAAACTAGGGTTTCTTAGCCACACATGGCTAAGAACAAATCAAACAAGAATAAAGATGGAATTGGAATGTTTAATGCTTACAAAAATGAAATCAAAAGTGTTTGCAATGATTAGGTCTTCTCAAAAACTCCAAGAAATCTCCCAAAATCGCCCAAGATCGCCCCAAGTTGCTTCAGAAACCGTCTCTCCCTTCAAAATGATGTTCTTGTGTTTTTAATTAAAGTTCACATGCTTTCCATAAGACCATGAGTTTTTGGCATGGCCATGCCTTTTGCCCATGTGTTTTTGGCATGGCCATTTGTATTAACCATGTGTTTTTGGCATGGCCCATGCTTTTTGCTAAAATTCCAAAAAGTCTTCACTGTTGGCTCCATCTTCAATTTAGCTTCACCACGAGTCATGTTGCTCAAATATAAGATGACAAAGGACAAACACGACCCGTGTCGGTGTGATAAGAATCGTGTTTCAAACATAGTCCTTTGCTATGACAATAATGAACAATGACTCGGGTTCCATCTTCATGTTTTCTGACATGGAATGACCGGTTCATCTTCTCTTCATGCTCCAAAACTCCAAGCATCCATACATCCATGCATCCATGCATCCAAGCTCCACGTTCCATGCTCCATAATGCCTGCAAAATAAATCAAAAATGGTGAAGTACCAGAAATTCTTAATGAAATATGCAGTTGCCCAAATAATTAACTAAATGCAAGAATTATGAAGTAGAATGCTATGAAATGACAGAAATAACATGCAAAATAGGTGCATAAAATGCACCTATCAGGCTCCCCCCATGGTCTGATATCCAAGTGCCATGAGCTACCCCCATGGTATTTCATGCAAGTATCACAGAGACAACTAGCATTCCACATAGCAAGTAATGGGCCGGCATTGGCGCCTTCGACCTATGGATATAGTGAGAAGACTCACCCCGGACAGCTGAAACCCACGGATACTCTCTGATTGCAGATCCGCTAAAATCCCCGCGCTATCAAACAAATAACACCCAATTAACAATTGGGATCAAAAACTAATCCAATAATCCATATATCGGTTAAAAAGACCATTTTACCCCTTGCCTAGTATGGTCCAAGACTAAGGTCCAAACTCTCAATCATAAAGGCCCACGAACCAATAATCATCCAAAGCCCACTTATGGCCCAATTTTCCAAATTGGGCCCAAACCCTTACATGGGCATTACCCTAAATCCCATTAGCTTTTTCCCAATCTAAACACTTATTTACAGATGGTCCAACAAAGTCCAAGCAATCCAAGCCCAGAAGATAGCCCAAACCGAAGGCCGAAGCCAAATCACACTAAGCTCATTCAGACCGAGTATGCGGGGCATACAAGCATGTACGCACAACGTACTCGCCTGGAGGCTTGTACGTTGTGCGTACCTGCTTGTACGCCTAACGCACTCACCCTATCCAGCCAAAACTTTATTTCTCACTTAATCTATTAAGACAAAGCTTCCAAGACACAGATCTGACCTCCTTGAGCTAGATTATCACGTAAAGTTGCCAACTTTACGTCCATACAAAATTAAATGAAGCTCTTAAGCTTAAAAATGACTTAATAGATGACTTAAAACTTGCATGACAACATAATACACATAAAGCTTGCACCTTTATGCTTAAGGATACCAAAATAGACTCAGATCAGAAAGGATAAACCCTTAAGCAACCTAACTCATTCCATAACCCAAAAAGAAGACCAAGTTCATAATAAACTAGCCATGAAGAGATCTAATCATACACAAGCCAAGATGAAAATTTAATACCTCAAAAAGCTTCCCCACAAGGTGATGATTCTCGATCCAAATCTTTCCCCCCAAGCAAAACAACTTCGAGCTTCCCTTCTTTCCTTCCCAAGAGCAAAAATGGACATCAAAGCCTCCCAATAGCTCAAGAACACCTCCAAGAGGCTACAAGGTTGATTTAGGGTTTTTAGAGTATGGAGGCTGGCTTAGAAATGAAGGGAAGGGGTTAAAATTAAGCTTATATAGGGTACAAATACAGAATTTAGGGTTTCACATCAACCCTCGTATGCCCAACGTACTCCTCATACGCCCAACGTACGAGGTCTCAGACCCCGATCCAGACTTCGCACTACGCTAAACGTACATCTCCATATGCAAGGTGTAGTCCCCTTCACATAAGTACACCCCGCGTACTAGGGTTTTCCCCTAAACCCTAATTCCTTCCGAAGGCCATAACTTTCTCGATAAAACTCCGATTCCGACCATCCTTATATCCATGAAAAGGTAACAAGAAGCTTTATGCTTTAAACAACTCATACCTGCCTTACAATATCCCGGACAAACAGCCAACTTCCATAAAAGCCCAAGCTGACAATTTACCAAAATACCCTTGACTCTAAACTAACTCTAAATGCCTGAATCATCCTCATACCATCACCCACACCCCAATGGATAGCGATTTGAAACAGGGTGTTACAACTCTCCCCTACTTAAATTAGATTTCGTCCTTGAAATCCGCCTTTACCATTCCCAACACACCAAACAACCTGAGCCACGCCACAACAATCCCGAGTATACCACTGCCTTCCCAAGGCAACCGAAACCAATCCTAACAGAATTGTCCAAACCCGGAGAAGAATAAATACTTAATTCCTCACAAAAAAACACCTCTACTCAATCTAAAACTTGAAGTCTCGAGATGGTCTGGCTCCCTGAAAGACCGCCCACACTGAACCACTACCATGAAAATTCCACAATGAATTCTAGACAAAACAAAACACTTCCAACCCTTGAGGCTTCCATGGGGAAACCAAAATCACTGACCTTATATTGCTGCAGAACACTTATACTTTACAGAAGGCTCAGATAATCCTTCGAGTAAAGATTCATCCCTGTAACGGTTAGACTCAAATGAGAGCTGCACAACAGGGTCCAATCAACCACTCTGAGATTATTTAATCCAACTGCAAGCGAATTAGTATATGCCCTGAATAACAAGAGAATCCTCACACGAATTCCAAATCAATAATATTGCCTTGAATTATCTTGATACCCTTCACTAATCCAAGACACAATTTCAATGGCTTGATCGATCCTTAAAATTGAATCCATTCATTACCCTTGAACCCTTCGATTTATGCCATCGGCATATATATATCCCAATCCTTAACCCACTGAAAAGAAAATCCCGCACAAAACACTCACGATTCCCAACTCGAGAGCTCAACCAGAACCCAACTTGATACTTAACTCGTAACCCGAGATTCACAAATCTACACTTGCATTTCACACCAAAACCTTCTAATTCCCGATAACCCCTCATTTGACCGATATATAAATGTTCCCAAACCATCTCTAAGACTACCAGTATCGCACTTGGTCCAACCACCAGGTTCCCAAGAGTCCAAACAACAAGGCTACCCAGCCTATAAACCCCTCTGCGCCACACATTGACCACACACTTGATCTTGCAACTCAATATCCAAAATCTTGACCCAACGGTCTTTGCCATGTCCAACCTGATTTTCCATAATCACAAGGGCCTTGCCCACAGGCCCCACCCATCAAGATCTACTCAATCCCGACTCCGCCTCGGACCCTAATGGTCCTTAACCTAAAACAGAGAATGCTCCTCGACAATCCTGGTCGGCGTGCCCATGACACGAACTGATTCCACATCCACACTCGTGACCACCTCTAACAAGAGTCTACCTCGAACTGGTAAATGCTACAATCCCATCGCAGTCTTACAACACATCAACCAACCATGGTTACCACCCATGGCCTTACCACACCCTAATCATCACAACTCCATGCATCCTGAGTCGAAAACTGCATCCAACTGCATCCCGACAGATGTTTGGGACATAATTCGAATTCCAATGCCCTCAACCTGGACTCAACCATAAGTCTACTATGCATAATAAAGGAGACGCCAACCAGCGGTTGGGAGTTTCCTGAACTCCTACCCACACAGCCTCAATCTGAATAGCCACTTGGGTTGTCCCTCTTCCTTGTCAGGACGTGAAAATTTCCCTAGTCCCACACTCTTCATAACTCCCGGAACTCTTGACCGATTCTCCCCCACTTGGATTCGACAAATCTCTTTCATCTATTAATCCTGGTGGATTTCCCAACACATCCACCTCATATAGCATGAATCGCCTATGACCTGTGTTAATCAATACTATCATTCCACTGCTAGCCAAACTCCATGATCGTCCAACACCTGAAATACTGAAGAATACTCTTGAAATCTTAGCCAGTCTGATAATCCAAATCACCTCCCATGATACCATACCAATTCCCTAAGTTCTTGTGATGGCGACTAAAAACCATAACCCTTGCCCAGAACCGAAAAATCTTCATCATAATTTCCACTTTCGAGGAATCATTGAATCGTAATCGACTACAACTTGAGTGATTATAAAACTCCCCTGACATTTCCAATGACCAAACAACGCATGCAACTAACACCACCATCTTCCTGCTACCGCTCTTCTCCTAGAAACGATAGTACTTGAACCCAACAGTTCTTCCATATGCAATCATCGCTCCTACCAGAACAAATACTAAAACCACCGAACCCTGGTGAGACTGGAGAACTAACCCACTGAATCCTGACCATAGACTTTCCACACAATGCCCCCAAACTGATCTCGACCAAAAACTAGAATAACGATCAAACACATTGGAACCCGCTTCACGGGATACAACCCCTTAATAACCCACTAATGATCACGGCATGCAAGAGGCATATAACAATTCTTCGAAGATATAACCCAAGAATAACAGAGAACTAAACCAAAGCTAACGCTTACCCAAACCAATATAGAAATCCAAGAAACATAAATAGTGATAGCAACCGAAGATAACACAAAAGATAAATACCAGTAAAATCACCTGCTGGAGCACGAGCCTCTCTTGCCTGACACTGAAATGACCGGCTCCCCTCTGTTGGGGCTCTTGACCTACCCTCACGACTATCAGAGATCCGCAAAATAGCCAGAGCAGGTGCACTCACTACTCCTCCCTTCCTCATCGGACAACGACCCTCTTGTGGCCCACTTGGTCGTAGAGAAAACATAATGGGCTTGCCCCTGAGTATAATCCCTACTGAAATGATCAATCCTGCTACACTTGTAGCACCCCATACCCCAAGAACGACAAGCTCCATCGTGTAGTTTCCCGCACGTGTTGCACTAACTCCGGCCCTGCTGGCCTCTCAAATGTTGGTCAGAAGTCTTGGGTCTCTTCCCGGGACCCTCCTGTCACACCCCAAAACCAAGAACGGCGGAAACGTTCTGGGGTGGAGGACGTCATGTACAGTATCACAACAATGCATAATAGTAAAGACAAGCAACAACATCCATTGCATTAATATAATAATTGTAATACAAGCGTGTTCTGTATAGTTTGTAAGACACCAAAAGTATAATCAAAATTAAAGATGAGTCTTGTATGTGCTCCATCTTCTCAAAAGCTTCATCTGTACCTGTCTACTGATGACCTGAGAATACAAGTTATTTTGAAAGAGTTTATCAGCATAAAGATGGTGAGTTCATAAGTATTTAGTGTCATTGCTTGTATAAAAATGTTTGTAATAATGTAATGTAATAACTGATTTCAAATGTTTGTAAATAGTATACTCCCTAGAAAAACCTATATTTTCTAGTAAAAAGTAGTCTTCTACCAAGACCCGATTGTTTGTATGATTGTTCTTTCGTAAATGTAAGGGTTTTTGCCTAGTGAAACTATCGTTATAAGAATATAGTTTACTTAGACGAGTATGTGACAGAATCACAAAATAATGAAATACAGACTCCGGGTGGTACTAAATGTACAGTACACCTCGGAGAGTCTAAAGTAGTAACATGTGGACTCCAGGTGGTATTAAATGAACAATACGCCTCGAAAAGTATATTTTTGCCTTTAATTCTTAATTGGTTAATTAAAGGTTTGAATGTGAACTCGTATGTAACCATGCTAATCGATGGCTGAATATCTGATGACCCTCCAGGTCATATGTAGTGAGGTAACATTCTGTCACCCCTTGGCCTTTTGGCTCGGACTGTAGCTAGCAGTCGGGATGTGGGAGTGTCTGTCCCGTATAGATCTATACACACAATGCCCGCTCTCCCTCCAGGAGACTCTGGTTACAAAGTGATAGCACAATAAAGTGTTGTATCTAGAAGTAGTATGTCACATTCTGTTTATAGTATTCAAATGTTTATGTAGTATGTCATAGTGTAGTAATGTTTTCTCTGTACTAGTGTATAGTATGTTCTTTTGCGTAGTGTATAGTATGTTTTCTTGTATAGTATATAGCGTGTATTGACTCATAACTGTATTGGCTCTTGTATGTGTCGTTATAATAGTAATAGTGAGTAGTAAAACCTTAACTATACCTATTATAGTTAAAATAGTAATGTTGTAGGTATGCCTTTGTTACACAAAGGTACTAAACTGAAGTGAAAGCTTTTATATACAACACACACACACACACACACATATATATATATATATATATATATATATATATATATATATATATATATATATATATATATATGATATATAACTAAGAATTCAATGACATTCGGACAAATAACAGGATACCCTAAGTCCACAACCAAACAAGGAACATGAAATAAGGTGAGCTATCAGTCCTAAGTCCTTCAAGTCTTACTTATATAAATATATTAGTGTAGATATGAGTTTGAAAACAATGCAAGTTTAAAAGTGTTTTGGAAACAGTTTTAGTATTTAAAAGTTTAATAAAAGGGTTTTGAGATGCTTGAAAACCATAAATTGGATAGTAACTTGAAAGTAGTAGTAAATCTTTCTGTTTATTCTAGTCATTAATCACATATGATTAAAGCAATAACTAGAATGTTTCAACTTGTATTCCCCCCATAAAAGCATTTAAAATCATTTCAAAGGTTGATTAAGGGGTATGAACTCACCTGCTGTGAGTAGTTTGGATGGAAGTGCCAGATAGGATGCTAGGTGTCAAGTGACGACTTGAACACACACACGGATCCTATTTAACATGTAGTGATACATAAATGTATCTAATTAGTCATTTAACAACTAATTAATCAAGTATAGACACCCTAATACATGGAAACACTTTGTTTCAAGTGCTAGGAGTGCTAAAGGGTTGCATCTAAAGAGAGTATGACCTCACATTGGAGTTTACTTCCCATTTGGTAACAACACAAGAGTTTACGGTTTTTGGTCATTTCCCCCATGAGTTTACGGCCGTAAACTCATGGTAAATTGTACCATTGTGTGTTTTAAGGTCTTATACCCCTCAAGGAAGTGTGCTAGGTTTGTATCAAAGGCTTAGGAAGGGACTAGGGCTCAAAATGGTCCTTTATTGGAGTTTACGGTTCTTGGACCACTCCCTTGGAGTTTACGATCGTAAACCCATGAGTTTACGGCCGTAAACTCATGGTCACTCCTACCATTTCGTGATTTGGGGTATTTAGCTCATGCATGCAAGGTTCTGGTCCAATATCCAAACCCTAGAAGGTATTGGTGACATTTATACACCACTTGATGGTGTTTACGGTTCAAGGAGATCCCTTGACCGTAAACACATGTGTTCTTGAGGGTTTTTGATGTTTGTCAAGGGTTTAGCAAGTGTTCTAAGCAAATAACTAGTTAGGAGGAGTGTACTTACTTATAGGAAGCTTGTAAGAGTGTTTAAGGTCCAAGAACACTAGTGTGTGTTCTTGGTGTTTTGAAGAACACTTGAAGATCTAAGTAAAAATGAATAATTTATGGATGAAATGATGTATAACAATTAGATGAAAGGTTATAACAACAAGTCAAGTGAAGAAAAACTTACATTTTTGGAAGATTGGAAGGAGAGTGTTATGATACTTGAGAGAGAGTTGGGAGTTCTTGAGTTTGAAAGTTGGAGAATGAAGGAATGAAGAGTAAACTCATGCTATATGCATGAGTTCATGGTCAAAGGGGAGTTTACGGCCCAAACTCCTCATGTTTGGCCGTAAACACCTAATTAAGGTGTTATTTGTTTAATTGTTACTCAACACTCCTAAAAGATAATTCCTTTTATTTGATCATTTCATGAATTTATTTTAAAAACACCCAAACGGACTTTAAACTGGCCAAAAATGTACTGAAATGAATTTGACTATTATTTGTAGTGCTTGACTGTAGAGTTTATACAAATGGAAATTTTGGGTTGTCACACCTCCCTTGCCTGCACCTGATCTGGCCCCCTCTTCCCCAGATGCTTCAAATCGATCTCCCGCTCACAGAATGATAGAGTGCGAGCTCCAACAATAGCCATAACCTCAACACGAATTGCGCCCAATCGCTCATCCAAGATCTTCAGAATCCCCTCCTTAACTAAACCAAAGATCACATGAGTTTTCTCCAAAATACCGAGGGTAATCTACGACAAGTTGAATTCATGAATCTGCTCACTAATCGGCTCAGTACCCTCACCTGAGCCAGAACCAGAACCTGAAACTCCTCTATGAGCGCTCAACACCATACTAAAAAACAACGAGCAAAAGGTCAGAACATACCCAATAATCCTCATCCCACAAGCTCCTTAGATTTTACAAGACTCTCCCCAATTCGAGTGTGGATCCCGTGCTTCCAGTAGTACGGGCCCAATACTATCTTCCACACCTATCCACAGTTTCCTCAAGAATCATCCCGAATCCTCTAAGTCACCTTCTCAACTAATGCACCAAATACTTACTGAAAAGCGCAACAAAACCCACTGAAGCAATCCCTAGGCTTTCCTAGGTTACCGACCTCACCTTGCCAGCAGCTGCTGAAGAACTCCCCTTAATGCCAGTCACCCACCTCATGTATACAATCATATTCACTTAGTTGCTAACTCTCATCACCTAAGAGTTCAACAAAGCACAAAGCAAGCATCATTCATGCAGTAACACTCCAATCTATAGAACGATCATAAGACATTCAACCCACACACTACAACTCATGATAAAACTTTCCAATATTACTGTCGGTTGCCTCATGCATGGAAATTATACACAAAACAGGATCAAATAGATTGTTAATAAAATACTCTACCCTAGAACCACAACCAAACAAGGATCAGGAAATAAGGCCAAATCAATTATTCTAGGGCTATAAGATCCTAACCGTATACAATTTTTAAAGCATACACTGAGCAAGTACTGATACCAATAACTATTCCCATCGCAACATAATATCCAATGCTCCCAAGGCTACAAGGCATCACATAACAGGCCAATCCATCGTTGACTAATCATCACTAGCATGCAAGTCTACCAGCTCTCACAATAGACGTATAAAGGCATCTCTCCTATTATTCTAGCATGCAAAAACTGAGCAGATCCCTAGCCCTAACTAGCATGCGATTCACAGATTCACATATTAAAGTATAACAAATAACATGTATAGGTATTATGGGTGAAACTTACTTGAGCTTGGCTGATTGCATGCACCACACCCTTTTCTTATCTTATAAAACTTGTTTTCCCCTTTTTAAATCATTTTTCTTCTATTTTTGGAAAACTTTACCAAATCCTCAGTTTGAGTTCAGACACACCCGAGAGTGTGCCCCAATCCCTCAAACCAAGGCTCTGATACCAACTTGTAACGTCCTGAAAATCACGACATAATTTTTTTTGTTTTTAGATTAATAAATCGTTAATACATTTTTTTCCCATAAAACAAGGTAACCATGATTTAGCAAAACATCATCAAATCAAAGTAATTCACAGAATGCGGAAACATGTGGTATGTGCTCTTCAATCATACCGAGCTCTTCCATTTGAAAACCAGAGTACCTGAAACACAAACTGAAAAACGTAAGCACAAAACTTAGTGAGTTTTCCCAAAAATACCACATACCATAAAACTATAGAATATCATCCGATATACATATAGTTACCATGGGATACCCCCATGGTCTTTACCTGGAATGCCATGGGCTCTCCTCATGGTCTGATATCCAAATGTCATGGGCTCCCCCCATGGTCTTGATCTGGAATGCCATGGGCTCCCCCATGGTCTGATATCCAAGTGTCATGGGCTACCCCATGGTCTTTCATGCAAGTATCACAAAGACAACTAGCATTCCACATAGCAAGTAATGGGCTGACATTGGCGCCTTCGACCCATGAATATAGTGAGAAGACTCACCTCGGACAGATGAAACCCACAGATACTCTCTGACTGCAAATCCGCCAAAATCCCCGTGCTATCAAACAAATAACATCCAGTTAACAATTGGGATCCAAACCTAATCCAATAATACATATATGGGTAAAAGACCATTTTACCCCTTGCCTAGTTTGGTCCAAGACTAAGGTCAAAAATCTCAATCATAAAGGCCCACAAACCAATAATCATCTGAAGCCCACTTATGGCCCAATTTTCCAAATTGGGCCCAAACCCTTACATGGGCCTTACCTTAAAGCCCATTAACTTTTTCCGAATCCAAACACAGTCTACAGATGGTCCAACAAAGCCCCAAGCAATCCAAGCCCAGAAGATAGCCCAAACCAAAGCCTAATCACACTAAGCCCATTCAGACCGAGTACACGGGGCGTACAAGCATGTACGCGCAACGTACTCGCTTGGAGGCTTGTACGTTGCGCGTACCTGCTTGTACGCCTAACACACTCACCCTATCTAGCCAAAACTTGATTTCTCACTTAATCCATTAAGACAAAGCTTCCACGACACATATCTGGCCTCCTTGAGCTAGATTATCACGTAAAGTTGCCAACTTTACGTCCATACATGACTAAATGAAGCTCTTAAGCTTAAAAGGGACTTAATAGATGACTTAAAGCTTGCATGACACCATAATACACATAAAGTTTGCACCTTTATGCTCAAGGATACCAAAATAGACTCGGATCTGAAAGGATAAACCCTTAAACAACCTAACTCATTCTATAACCCAAAAAGAAGACTAAGTTGATAATAAACTAGCCATGAAGAGATCTAATCATACACAAGCCAAGATGCAAACTTGATACCTCAAAATCTTCCCCATAAGGTGATGATTCTGGATCCAAAGCTTTTCCACCAAGCAAAACAACTTCAAGCTTACCTTCTTTCCTTTCCATGGGAAAAAATGAGCATCAAAGCCTCCCAATAGCTCAAGAACACCTACAAAAGGCTACAAGGTTGATTTAGGGTTTTTAGAGTGTGTAGGCTAGCTTAGAAATGAAGGAAAGGGGCTAACATTAAGCTTATATAGGGTACAAATACATAATTTAGGGTTTCACACCAACCCTCGTATTCCCAGCGTACGAAGTCTCACACCCCGATCCAGACTTCGTACTACGCTAAGCGTACAGCTCCATATGCAAGGCGTAGTTCCCTTCGCATAAGTACGCCTCATTTACTCCCTTGGTACGCCCCACGTACTAGGGTTTTCCCCTAAACCCTAATTCATTCTGAAGGCCATAACTTTCTCGATACAACTCCGATTCCGACCATCCTTATATCCATGAAAAGGTAACAAGAAACTCTATGCCTTAAACAACTAATACCTGCCTTAAAATATCCCGAACAAACATCCAACTTCCATAAAAGCCCGAGCTGATAGTTTACCAAAATACCCTTCACTCCAAACTAACTCCAAATGCCCGAATCATCCTCATACCATCACCCACACCCAAATAGCTAGCGATTCGGAACACGGGGTTACAATTAATTAGAGATCATTAATTATTTCAAAAATTAATAATTTTAACTTTAATCCTAAAAAAATATAAGTAAATAAGAATAAAAGTTTAATAATAAATTTAACAAGAACAACAAATCATCATCCTATAAGTCTGTAATAAGCTTAAATAGCTTAAAAATAAAAACATATTTTCTTCTAATTTTCTCCGTATACTTCCATTATTGAGGAGCTGTGCCACCAAATAATTCCCACGAACTAATACGATTTTGAAACAAAAACATATTATTAATTAATAAATATCAAAATTTTATAAAATAGATAACTGAAAGTAACAAGATATGCGCCCTTCATCATACCTCCAAATCGGTCATCATCTATTTTATCTATCACATTAATGAAGTACTTGGGCATTGATAATATTGAATTAGAATGAATAAAGAGAAAATAAAAAAAATAGTTATTTCTCTTAACATAGATGGTAATGTTCAAATTAACCAATTGAATGAAAGATAATGCATAATTGAAAAAATAGCTATTTTTCTTAACATAGAATTGAATGAAAGATAATGCATAATTACTTGAGAAACACATAACTTATGTGATAAATAACATCAAAATCAAAATATCTCAATCCAATTTGCGGCAAGAACACCACAATAGTTGACTTTCTATCTAACATGACATGCTTTTCTACATTATTTTTATATTCTCTTGACACAGTTTAATACTATCCATGAACTAAGCTCACAAATAGCTTCTCATTACAAGATATGTTGATATTATCAATTACCAACAACCAACACCAACAACCAACCATCATAAGCATAACCATCCAAAATTCATCATAATCTTCAATGAAATGTCTAAAGGGTTTCCTTGATTTGTGAATAAAGAAATCACATCTTTTTCGGTGCATTTTCACAAATCTGATTGAGATGCACATCACATACACACTAAGAAATACACATCAATGGCTTCAGTGTAAATCAGATACATTGGATTATGCATAAATTAGATATATAAATCAGAATACACACCAAATACATACCGAAAAATATGATAGCTTCGGTGGCTTTAGAACTCAAAATCGGTGGTGGGAAACGATAGCTTCGGTGAAGATGAACAAATGAAGCTCACAAAGAGAGAGAGAGAGAATGTCGGCTAAGCTCACAAGTGAAAGAGACAATTTAGGTGTTGTTTGTTTCTTGCCTGCAGATTTTATTGGCCTCTTTTGTCTGCGCCGAGAATACCACACGTAGACATTAGGCTTTACAGACTGTTTTTTTTTGAAGACTACAGACCTCAAAAGGTATGTGCATTCTTTTTTTTTTCACAGACGTGAACCAGAGTCTTCAAACCTCTTCAAACATATTGTAGCCTAAAAAACACATATATATTTGTTTTTTTAAAAACTTGGATTTATTCCAACTTTATCTATGATAAACAATTTTTAATAAAAAAAGTTACAATACTTAAATTAAAATGGTTCAACGACATAATCATGACCTTTATGACAAATTTATAAATAACTATTTAATTACAAAAATGGTCGTTGTAGCTTTATATATAGATATGAAAAAAAAAATCATAATATTATCTTTTATTTTTTGTGCCAAATATTATAAAACATTATTTAGTGCAATATCATTCATTTCTTGGGAAAAATATTTATGCCCAATTTTTAATTTATTTAATTGAAAAGGTAAGATGGAAATTTTGAAAATTTTCATTTAAAATCAAATTTTATTTCCATCTATTTTATGTGTTAAATTCTTTTATCCATAATTACAATGTCTAGGTATAACTTTATGACCAACGTTTGTTGGTTTTTATTTCCATCCATTTTATGTGTTAAATTCTTTTATCCATAATTACAATGTCTAGGTATAACTTTATGACCAACGTTTGTTGGTTTTTATCAAATATATATATGTTAGTTCGTACAATTTAATTTTAATTTTTTATACAATAATACATAAAATACATTTGTTAATTATCTATAATAAAGTCATAAAATTATTAAAAACTCTTTTAAGTTTGTTTTTTTTAAATTAATTTAATTACATTTTAGATTTATTTCAGTATTTTTTAAAATATTCTTAATTTTGACGTTTTATAATTTTTTAAAAAACGTTTTACGTTTAATTTGGAAAAAATACAAAATGTAGGGTTTTTTATGAAAAAAAACATCAGTTTATCGGTTGTGGTCTAAAATAACAAGTAACAGGTAAACTTTGAGTCTTCTTCGAAAAAGAAAAAGGTTTGAGGTCTAAAAAGAAAGAAAAATGTCAAAATTCAAGGTCTTTTATTGAAATAACCCGACTGATAAATAGTATATTAAAAAATTGCACTTCATTAATTTTTTTAATAATGTGGTTAGGGGTGTTTAAAAATATTTGTATTCAAAAATCCGATTCAACATTTTCTAAATTTTCGGATATTTTGAATCTCCAATGTCCGATATATATATATATATATATATATATATATATATATATATATATATATATATATATATATATATATATAGATGGGGAGAGTTACATCCGATTCTCAAGTTTTAACAAAGAAAAGAAAAAAAGGAAAAAAATAAATAGGAGAGAAAGGAAAATGTAATTGAGATCACCAATATATGTGCCTTTAAACCTGCTCAATTAACTAATACTTTTGGTATTTTTGAATATTTTAATAAAAGAAATATTTAATGAAAATAAAGAAAATATTTTTTTTTTATTTTTGATTTTCTGAAAACGAAATAAAAACAGAAAGAAATAAAATATTTTTGGATTTTCCATTATCTGAAAAAGAAATAAAAAGAGAAATAAATAAAAAAAAATTGGATTTTGGATTTTCTGAAAAAATAAAATAAAAACAGAAATAAGTGAATAGGAACAAAGAAAATGTACAAAGGATACATGAAGTTCCGAACCACGAATGAACAGTAGACTGCGACTCACTACGAATATTCGTACCAATTCGCAGAGTGAACAGTGGACCGCGAGTCACTGCGAGCGTTCGCACCAATTCACAGTATGAACAATGGACTGCGAGTCATTGCGAGCATTCACACCAATTCGCAGTGCAACGTAAAGTTTACGAGTGCGAAGGTGGTTTCGAAACAGATTCAGTCTCTATCATTCCTAAGCCTTGAAGAATGCGATTAAAGGTTTGTTCAGGCAAGGCTTTCGTGAAGATGTCGGCCAGCTGATCAACGGATCTAACAAAGTGTATCTCTGCATTTCCATATTCCACATGATCTTGATGAAGTGGTACCTCAGTGCTATATGTTTGGTCTTTGACTATTGCATTGGGTTGTGACATATGCGAATGGCGCTCTCAGAATCACAATACAAGGGGATTCACTTCATATTGATGCCATAGTCACGAAGTTGAATTTGAATCCAGATAACTTGTGAAATACAAGAGGCAGCGGCTATGTACTCTACTTCAGCAGTTGATAGGGAGACGCAAGTTTGCTTTTTAGATTGCCAACTTACGAGTTTGCCATCAAGAAATTGACATCCTCCCGTTGTACTTTTTTGATCCAAACCGCAACCTCCGAGATCAGCATCCGAAAACTCTTGCACGAAGAAACCTGAACTTGAAGGGTACCAAATTCCTCGCGAGGATGTTCGTTTGAGATACCTGAAGATATTCTTAACAATAATCATGTGGAGTTCACAAGTATTCGCTTGAAACCTGGCACAATGGCAAACAGAAAACATGATGTCTGGACGAGTAGCTGTTAGATACATCAATGAACCTATCATTTGACGATAGAGTGTCATATCAGCAGTTGGTTTATCTAGAGGCGGTGTTAGTTTCGTTCCGAATGCCATTGTAACCTTCATCTTCGAATCTCCCACCATTCCAAACTTAGCAAGTAAGGTCTTTGTATAAGTCTCCTGATTAATAAAGATATCTTCCTAACTCTGTCTTATATTCAAACCAAGGAAAAAGTTAATCGGACTTATGGAGCTCATCTCAAACTTAGTTTCCATCGATTTTCGGAACTCAGCAGTTATGCTGGGGTTAGTTGATCTGAAGATGATGTCATCAACATAAATTTTGACGATCATCAAGTGGTCACCGTCTTTCTTGTGAAAGAAGGTTGGGTCGACCGATCCTTGTTTAAATTTAACTTGTTTTAAAAAGCGAGTAAGAGTTTCGTACCAAGCTCTTGAAGCTTGCTTTAGACCATAAACTACTTTTTCCAGAATATAACAGTGGTCTGGATATATTTCGTTTATGAACCCTTGTGGTTGTTCGACATACACTGTTTCTTCTAGTTCCCTGTTCAGAAAGGCACACTTGACATCCATCTGATATACTTCAAAGTTCGTGTGCATTGCATATGCTAAGAAGATGCAAACTGATTCCAGTATTGCAACTGGTGCGGATGTTTCTTCGTAATCTATGCCTTCTTCCTGGCAATACCCCTTAACTACTAATCGCGCCTTGTTTTGAATCACATTTCCTTCTTTGTCTAGCTTGTTACGAAACACCCATTTTAGACCAACAACAGATGCATCCTTTGGAGTGGGAATAAGTCTCCAGACCTTGTTTCGTTCAAATTCATTGAGCTCCACCTGCATTGCTTGCACCCAATCAGAATGATCAAGAGCAATTTGAATATTTTTAGGTTCAGTTTTGGAGATAAACGAGTTGAACATGCAATATTCCACTTTAGAGAATAATGCAGTCCGCTTCGCCTTTTGTTGTGCTCTCATAAGAACTCTTGAAGATGAATATCCTATTACTTGAGCTTTTGGATGATCTCTGGTCCATTTGGTCAGCGGAGGGTAATTAGGATCATAGGTTGGATCCAATTCAACATTTACTTCTTCAAACCCTGACTGCACATCAGAATCATCATTCACATTTTCATTCTCCCCCTCGAATGATGTATGTTCTTCTTCATTCAGAGTCGAACCCTCCCCCTAGAGTGGTGGTTTTTTGCTGATTTCAGGGGTTTCGTTCTCCCCCGGAATAGGTGTATGAGATGAAGAGGTTGAAGTAAAACCCTCCCCCTGTAGTGTAGCATTCTCACCTTTTGATTGAGACGAAATTTCAGAGTCTTTCGGAGTGGGGTGCTCATGTTCCATATCTTTCGCAACAGCATCAATAATCTATTTCAGTTCGTCTTCTTTGTTGTCTGTTACCTTAGATTCTAAAGAGATCGCCTTGTCAGGCTCGTCAAATAGGCTCATGAATTCCTCATAAAGGTTGGACAGAGGAATTGTCATCGGATTTTTCACGGGAAAGATTTCCTTTGATTGACTGTCATTCTTCTGATACTTCTTTAAATAATTGTCATCGAATGTGACATAGTAGGTTTCTTCTATCTTTTTGGACTTTTTGTTGAGAACCCTATATGCCTTGGAAGTTAGAGAATACCCCAAGAAAATACCTTCGTCAGCCTTCACATCAAATTTGTTCATTTGCTCTACTGAATTGAAGATAAAGCAACTGGAACCAAATACATGAAAGAAATTGATATTAGGTTTTCGATTATTTATAATCTCATAAGGAGTAACAGAAAATTGCTTATTAAGGATTGATCGATTTTGATTAAAGCAGGATGTTCCAATAGCATCCACCTAGAAATAATGTGGCAGATTCGCAAATGACAGCATGGTTCTCCCAGCTTTACACAAAGAATAGTTTCGTCTTTCAATGACCCCGTTCTGTTGAGGAGTATAAGGAGCCAAAAAGTTGTGAGTTACTCCTTTCGCAGTCAGAAATTATTCAAACGCTTAGTTTTTGAATTCCAAACTGTTGTCACTGCGAATGTTACGAACCAGCTTTCGCAGTTGTATCTCAATCTACTTTATGAAATCCTTGAGCTTGAGAGTGGCTTTAGATTTCTGCTTAAGAAAATGTACCCATGTAAATATAGAAAAATCATCAACAATTACAAGAATATATTTTTTACCACCAATGCTTTCAATTGCAGAAGGACCACAAAGGTCTATATGCAAGAGTTCAAGTGGTTCTATGATTTCGTATTCATAATTGTTGGATGACTCTTCCTGCTCTGCTTCTCCATTTCGCAGGCTGCACAAAGATGTTCTTTATCAAACTTTAAGAGAGGAATCCCTCGCACATGATCACCAAGAACAAGTTTATTAATGCCTTTAAAGTTTAGGTGTGAGAGTCTTTGGTGCCACAACCAACTATCATCTGTAGACGCTTTCGTAAGTAGGCAAATAATAGGCTTCCCTTTGATCGGGTTCAGATTGAGTGGATACATCTCACCTTTGCGCTTTGACTTTAAGAGCATTTTTTTGTCTCCTTTTTGATAATCTCAGATCCCTCATCATCAAACGAAACTTTCAATCCAGTACCAACAACAAAATGCGGAATTCTTATGAGGTTGTGTTGTAAGCCTTCCACGTATGTGACCTTGCGAATGGAAAATTCCCCATTCGTGATCATTCCATTACCCTTTATTTCTCCAAATGAATTATTTCCAAATTTCACTCTTCCACCATCTTTTAACGCCCTGAACTCTCGCAGTTCTTCCTTCCTTCTTGTCATGTGACGTGAGCAACCACTATCAATATACAATTCGGAGTCAAACTGCTCGTCACGAATCACCTACAAAAATCAAAGAGATTTAGGAACCCAAATTTGTTTGGGTCCATGTGAGGCTCGTCACGAATCACCTACAAAAATCAAAGAGATTTTGAAACCTATGGAGACTGAGATTGAGTTCGTGGAAAACTCCTAGGTTTCGCATGTGAAGAGACTTTCACATTTGGATTGGATGATTTTTCTTGATAAACAAAGTTGGGATTTTTGGATCCAGAAATGCTTTCTTTCCTTCAGATTTTTGCTATATCTCGCATTTATTTGACGTTTTTGAGTTGCGAACTGCTCAAAGGATTTATGAACATTTTCCCTAGATTTTGGCTTTCTAAGGGACGTTTCGGTCTATACGGATGATGTATCACTTGGAACATTCTTGGTTCTACTTGGAATCCCTTTTTCGTAGCTTGAGTTGACTTTATTCAGCGGTTCTGCTACATATCTGCCCTTTGTTTTCCAAGATGTCATTTCAGAGAGACCTTTCGTTTCTTCTGCATTATCGATAGGAGCCGACCAGAAAAATTCATCACAACCATCTTTATAGTCTTCTTTGACCAGGGACGTTAGTTCTACAATCTGATTTTTATTCAGTCCCTTGGTTGCGAAAACCTGATTAGAAACAGTTTGTACCTTTGGGAAAACAGTTGCTTTCTCTTTTAAAAATTTTGATTTAACTTCAGAAAAACGTGCAAACTCAACTGAATTTTCAGAAATTAAGAGTTTCGCAGGTTCAGGTTCACTTTTAATAAATTCTGAGCAATCAACCTCATCCTCCACAGAGATTTCACTCATATCACTATCATCATCGAATTCAGATGTATTTTCAACATTAAGTTTATAATCTGAACTTAACTTAGTGTTTAATGAGTCAAAAATCGGTACAGTATCAGATTTAATTTTCTCTTTGTCATTCTCATCTAAAAGTTGTTTCAACATATTTTGTGATCTTTGGACGGTATGAAAGATTCAATTTTGTCCAGTCCTATTCTGTAAGCATCCGAGACTTCTTCAGATGAGACGATGGATTCACACCTGTAACAATCTGCATCGATTTCGTCCTCTTTCAATTCAAGAAAGGGAAAAATCATCTTATGAATTTTCTTTCCAATTTCACAATCAAGATGTAACCGGGTAATATTAAAATAAAGTCTTTTATGAATTAAACAAAAAATGTTTCGCTGGTTTAAAAGCCCCAAATTATCTCTTTGCAAATAAATCAACTCATCCCTAGACCTAGACAAATCCAACTCCAACTGTCAATCCACATGCGCCACTCTTCACTTTTGTTCGAAACCCTGCCGATTTGATCGGTTAAGTTAGAATTATTCAAACGTGTTCTTTTTAAACTTTAACTGAAACTAGATACTGTATATTTTAGATCATCTAATTCAGTATCATATTGAGATACATGAATATTTAGAGATTTAAGAATGGTGTGTACCTTGTTTATCACCTTCTCACACTCGATGATCTGCTCAGGGACAGGTTTTGCAGTGAAACAACTGTCGGAGACACATCCGCCTTCAGTAGCATATCCTCTAAGCTCCGAAACTTCATTGGTCACCATCAAGCACCTTGCATTGGACTGTGAAACATCATCTTTCGCCATGAAGCTTCTCCCGTGAGTTGGCCTACGAACCTCTTCGTCCTCAAAGTCAGTCGACCACACTTCGACTCTACCAAACTCATCATCCTATTCCTACACAATTAAAGCAGGTTTAGTCTCATCAACATTTTTCTTCTTCTTGATTTCCACCAGCTTTCTGAGGAAATAAGTCTCATCATCCTCCTCTTCTTTCTTCTCATTCATACGTCTTAGCATGCACTCCTTTGCTAAATGATTTTTGCCATGACAATAATTACATTTATAGCCAGAGTCACCTACAAGCTTCTTTTCTTTCTTCGCTTCTTCCTTTTGAGAGTTGTTCGCACTCTCATCTTTCACCTTCTCCGAACTGTAACTACCTTGCCAGTTTCGGTTTTTGTTGCGACCGAAAGTCTTTTTTGCAAACCTCTTGGGGTTGGACACCATCATAACATACTCTTCTTTAGAGAGTTCACAATCGGAGAGATCAAACTCCGAACCATCATCAACAACTTTCTTTCCCTTTGCCACAAGAGCTAATGAACCCATGCTAGAAACGACTTTTCCTTCACTGGTCACTTCGTCCTCATGTGACCTCAGAATACCAACGAGCTTTGCCAAGGAGTAATTTTTGAACTGCTCGTGTGCTTTAACCATCAACACCACAACTTTCCACTCAGATCTTAACCCGTTCATGAACGTGACCTTCTGCTCTATCAGTTCACGTTTGATCTAGTGCTTAACCATCTTGCTCAATAGATGGTTGTAACGGTTGAACGGTTGGTCCAGTTTCTCCTCAGGCTTCTGAACGAAAGCTCCAGACTCCGAAAGTAATAGAGTTTGGATGGAATGTTCAAGATCTGCGTCGTTTGAGTATAGTTCCCTAAGGCTATCCTATATTTCTTTTGCAGTTTCGCACAAGCTCACTAAGCGAAACGTGTCGGCTGGTAAAGCAAAGAGAATAATCCTCATAACCTTGACATTGCTGATTAGCTTGTCCTTTTCATCTTTAGGAATATCAGCAACTTCAAGAAGAAGATCGTTGTACTCTGCTTGAGTCTTGATAACTCTTTTTGTACCTGTATGACCAAACATCTCCTTGGTTATTGCATCCCATATCAATGAACCATTGTCTTCAAGCCCTAGCATGTAATTCTCAAAGTGTAGTGCACACACTTCATAATCGTTACAAAAAGTATAGGGATCCTTGTTGTAGAACCAATGCCGCTTGAGAGTTTGATTGAGTTAACGTGAGAATCGTCAGGCTGCATGTTGTCGAATTGATAAAAACTTGTAAGAATCAGATGTGTAAACCTAAAATCGAGTTTAGGGTAAAATAAAGATTAATTAAGATTCAACGTTTGTAATTGATGAAATCAAAGAAGACGGCAGACTCCAGATCCTATTAAAGCGGAAACCCTAATAGCTCTTTAACATAAGAGATGCGTATGAATTACACAGTCTCCTGCTCTGATACCAATCGTTAAGATTAAAACTTGAATGATCGAATAGATTCAAACAGGTAAAAGAATCAAAACACAGAAAGAAGATAAATATTGTGTCGAATGATTAATAAGCACAATCTTAGAAGAGCTCGATTAAGAACTGCTACTGTAAAGGCTGTGTAGGGTTTACAAGATTGACGATTAGACCATTAAAAGATACGGTGCGTGCATGCACTTTAAATAGTAAAACCCTAATAATAAATAATGGGTGGATAGACCCAACCCTTTATACAAAAATGGACTAAACAATAAATCCACAATGATGCAACATATATGAATTAACACCCCAAGTGGATAGGAAACTCGGTGTTAGTGAAAAAGCACGACGGTACGATGCGATTGTATGTTGACTTCACGGACCTCAATAAGGCATGCCCAAATGATAGTTATCCTTGTTTGATTAGGTGTCTAAGTTCATAACTATTTCTGGAATGTACTTGACCCGATTAGCATGGTCCATTTGGGTTGCACGACATCATGCATTTCGATAGACTAAAATGAAAGAAATAACACTTAAGGTTTATTAATATATTATAAGTTTTAATATATTAATAGTATTATTTAATTAGTATTGATCAAGAATTAATTTGGAATTAATTAAGTGATCAAAAGAAGACTAATTAAATATATGGGTTGATTGTGTAAATTATCCATACTTATATAGTGGGCTAATGCTCCATGGATTGTCAAGTTGGGCTAAAACCCATAGGATGCTCCATGGATGCTCCATGGTGGTTATAGAACCCATGGGTCATGGAAATGAAAGGTCATGACAATTAGGGTTTACATGGTGTAACCCTAATTGTAACACACTATATAAGCATCCTTATGCTCACCAAAATCGACTACTATGCATACAAGTGAGGTCTATCCGATTTCAAGAAGTGTAACATTTCTCTCTAAGTCATTCCAAGTGCATTTGGTGTTGTGTGAGACATTTGAGGCATCACACTTGAGGTGCTAGGCTCACAAGGGTTTCAAGGAATCCTAACTACTACAAGATAAAACATAGATCCAAGGTTTCTAGGGTTGCATGTACACCATAGGAGTGTTAGAATGCTCAAAACCCTTCAGTGGTATCAGAGCCAAGGCTTGTTTGTTTGATACTTGATGCAAAATTGTGAAAAAACTCATTTTTTCTGCATTCTGAAGCATGAACTCGCCGAGTCCATGGGGGGACTCGACGAGTCCAAGACCAAATTCATCCTACTCGACGAGTAGGAGCCCCTGAATGCAGATTTTCGAGTTTTGCTGCTGGAAATGGACTAGAAACATTACCCTAAACTGTTTTGGTGTTATAAAACTTGTTTTAGATGGTGTAATGGTTGTTCTAATCCATTTACAATGGCTAATATCAAAATTTCATGTTTATATGTGTTCATATGTACTTGAAATTTTGATAGGAATATTCATGTTCTTATGAGTTCTTGATAGATCATAGGAATTACTTGTTTAAATGTTTAATTCATGATCTTTATGTGTTTTAATGGAATCCATAATTTGTCCTCAAGTTATGGATTACCAAAAGTCTTTCTTTTAAAGTCAATTAAAGAAACACATAAGTTACATAAAATGAAAAGTCACTCATTTTATTACATCTTTAACTCATAAGTTATGAAAGATGAAAAGTTTTGAAAGTTACAAAACTTGCCCTCAAGTTTTGGCACATGTAAAGTCACTTTAAATACTTTAGTTCCAACCCCTAGAATTTTAAAAGTTAAAATTCAACCCTTATACTTTATAATATTATAAGTTAATAATATATATATATATATATATATATATATATATATATATATATATATATATATATATATATATATATATAAGAACCAAGTCGTTTTACCGTTAGTAGGCCTCATTCAAGAAGCCGGTCTATAAGGGGGGTATAAGGTTGTTGCCTATAAAATGGCAGCTTAATGAGTGTCCACTCTCACCCACCGCTTCATTGACTGGTGGAGGGTCGTTAACCGAACGGGTAGGACAAGGACTTCTAAATCTTCATTAAAAGTATGATGAAAAATAAAGTAACTAAATGTTTTTTTTTATAATTCTCAATCTTAGTTACTTTAGGAAAATGTGAATAAGGTGCTATTCCATGAAATTACACTTTGCACTTTGATTAAGTCGGTAGTGGAGCGTGTGTGGTTAACCGACACACTAACCTGGACTTAACAAGGTAGGTAAAGGGTGACTTAATATTTATCATAGTCTCGATGGAGCACGTGTGGTTAACCGACACATCGATTGAGGGGTAAATATTGAGGGTACCAAGTAATTTGCGTGGTTACTTCACACCTTGTTTTGTGATCCTCAGCATCCCAGTCACAAAACCTGAAGGGCACACTCGAGATTGAAACATGCCATTGAAAAGTTCAATGAATCTCAAAGAATCTAGGAGTTTCAAAAACCAATTAAAACCTAATAATTTATTTTGTTTTTCATGGTGGAAATTGGTGAATCGTCATTCACCTACCTTCAAATATTTTATAGCTTGGATTACGGCATCCCTCTTCTAAGTTACAGAATATTGTGTTGGGTCCTAGCCTTAATATTACATTTGAGTGTTTTATTAAGGACTATCTTTATATCTAATCTGTAACGACCCGAAAATCCTTTCGTCAATGACGTTAGCTTTCCATTATTCGAAAATTAATTGTTGTCAAGTTATTCCGGTTCTAAGTTATAAAACCAGTAAATTAAATAGAAAGGTTGTTAATTTAATACTTTAAAAGAATGATTTAATAATTAAAAGGTATTTAAATTAATTAATTAATTTATAGTAATAGTTAGCATAAATATAACCAATATAGTCCAGGGGTTATAGTAATATTCTTGGAAGTAATAAAATGAGGTGCTTTTGGATTTTGGAGTTAAATCGTTATTATGGAACAAACTTGGGGACCAAAGTTGTAAGTTCATTCAATAACTCTGAAACAAGGAACCAACGTATCTTTTCCTCTTCTTTCTTCGTCTGTTACCCCGATGGATTTAATGTCGTTCCCCCATTCTTAATAAAAACGGCTACACTCTTCCTTCTGATTGCTTCGTTATCCACGAGAGAGAGAGAGAGAGAGAGAGAGGGAGAGAGAAGCAGAGGAGAGGCTGTCGGCTAGTTGTGAAGGTTTTCTGGCGAACGGCTAGGTTTCCAGCAAGATTCCGGTTGCCCTTGGTTTCCGGCAGAAGCCTATTGAGGCAGCGGGTTGAAGTGTTTTCCGGCCATACATCGTGGTGGTAAGATTCTAGTCTCGTGTGTTATCTTTTTATGGTTTGACTCTCGTCATCACCACCACCGGAAACCATGGTTGCCGGATTCCGCCACAACACCACCACCGTGCAAAGGGTGGTTGTGATTGGGTTGTTTGTACATTGTTTACGTGCTTCTTCCTTCGTTATCAAGTTATAGTCTATAATGGTTGAGGGTAAATGCTAGTTGCATGAAATACAACACCCAACAAGTAATAAGAATTTCCATGTCTAATAATATTAAACAAAATACTTGGATGAGGTCTTAAGTTTGCTTATGACTTTAACGAAAAGAAGAAAGATACATTTACATGGTTAATTATTTAAAATTAAGTGGAGTTACGGTGGCTTAGATTTTAGTATATGTATTTCATTGCTTTAATAAAATATATACATATGCCATACTATATAAGCCGATAAATTTTATGAATTATAATTTATTCATTAGGTTAATAAAGAGATCAAATGATTTGTGGATACATGAGTAAAACAGAATTATTGATCAAGACTATGAGATTAGTGTTAACAATACAAATAAATGTTGGGTTTATAATCAGTTATTAGAATAATTAATGATTATTTTTATATTTGATGGCTTGGTGTAAGGGCTTACAATTAATATGATTGTGTTAGGTCCTTTCAAGAATGTAGGGATACTTTTAATTAAGAAAAATTAAATAGATATATTATGGACGGTATCTGTTAAATAACCCAACCCTTAATACCATTTTAGTTCATTAATGGTATTTTGGGATAATTACTTGTACTGCATGCTTACTTATGACCATAGCTATGTATTCTAATTTTATGCCATATTGATTTCACTACCAAATAGGCGATTAACTTGTAATCTAAAATATTGAAAGCCTAAACTAAATAAAAAATATATATTTATTGTTTAGGTACCTTGAGGATTAAGGAGCTTACGAAACGACGCATAAGTGTATTATTTTATTATCGCAGAACAAGGTGAGTTCGTAGTTTTAACTCACTAAGGTTGCATTATTGAAACGTACAATTCGTAGATGGTGATTTGATTCACTTTAGGATGACCATGTCATTAGATGTGCTTGATGATGATATGATATTTGTGATGCTAATATATGCTTTGTGCTATTGCCATGTCATGACCTAATTGCTATGTTGCTTACACCTTGATGAACTTGATGTATATGACACTAGCTTAAGTTGCTTGATAGAATGATGTATGGAAGTGATTTGATGTGTTGGATTATGAATATATACACACTTATATTTTATGAATTACATGCTTTACTTGATGTATAAATGACATTGCGGGGTTATGCGTAGAGGGTTTGGGTAGTTCATGATCTTTGCATAAAACCTTATCCGGATCATTGAGGGTGCCTACTAGGTTGAAAGAGTACCTATAGGAAGAGCTATAGCCACAATGGTGATTAGTTGCCGGTCTTTCTAGATGACCGTGTGACACATGGTTTGCGGGCACTTCGGTGTTCGTGGGCTGGAGTGATGTTGGTCCCTCGTTCGCGGCCAGCGCAAACATCACGTGGGAATCGGGAGGTGTATCGTTGGAATTGGCACCGTTTGTACCGATCCTGAACGACACCGTGGGGTACTTGTACTTTGCAAAGTCGGAGTAGGGAAAGTGGAGTCACGGGGTTGGTGTTTCGGGTGGAAGTCATGAGCCACTTAGAGCATTCGGCTGGCCGTGCACACAAGTAGTGAACGGGGTGTTTCTCTTGGGTTAGGTAGCACTAAGAGACACTTTTCTATCAATCGGTTGGATAGATATAATAGAAGGTTGAACATGTAACAAACGGTTGGTTGCATATTAAAAGGTTGAATATATAACAAAGGTTGGTTATTAATAAAAGGTTGAACATGTAACAAAAGGTTGGTTGCATATTAAAAGGTTGAATATATAACAATGGTTGGTTATTAATAAAAGGTTGAACAATTAAAGGTTGCTTAAATATGAAATGTGATTATTTATATGTTATGCGGTTGCTTATGTGGTATTTTGTTGATCATATATGTTATGTGGTAGAATTGTGATTAAACATATATGCATCTTTGCGGTTGAATAATTATGATATGTGGTTGTTTTCTAAGTGGTATTTGTCTATCATTTTTATGCTTCATCATAAAATGAATGATTGACCCATTTGGGGTTTGTATGTTTTATGTGCAACTTTATTAACTCACTCAGCGGGGGCTGACACTTGTATTTTCTCTCTTTTGTGCCTTGATTGGTGCAGGTAGTTTAGAAGATTGGCCTTGGTGAGAGGGGTTCTTATGGGTAGTAGATTTATATTAACGATACCACTCGTGGACACGTTTTGATTCTTTACTTTAAAGTACTTTGTTTACTTTTAAACGAGTTAGAATCATGATTTTGATTTTGGAGGTAATGTTGTGATTTGAAAATGTTTTAAAAACTAAGTCTTCCGCTAATGTATTCTGGTAAATAAATGTTTTAAAAAGAAAATTTTTTTTTGGTGAAAATCACGACATTACAAGTTGGTATCAGAGCCATGCTGTGAGTGAACTGAATACAGAGGACAGTGTTCAGACTCACAGTGTAGACTGGCTCAGTTAGGTGCTCTAGGATTCTTAAGGGGGGGGGAGGGTATGTGTTGAGAGTTACATGTTATTTTCTATATGCCTTTAGGACATTTATTTCTTTTTAATATCGAAACATCCTCTCTTTTTCTCGCAGATCCTGTAATCGTAAATATCTCTCGACGTTGGGGGAATTCCTCGTGACCCACAAGATTAGTTATCCTAGAGTGTTCATAGTTCGAATAGTGTTTCGCGTATCGAGGAATTGGAAGATCATCTTGCAGTAATGATTGGACTGCATGTATTCAACAAGCCTCGCAAGTTGTTTGTTTATCGTTGGTCGGTGGCAGAACAGGAAGAGATGTTTTATCGTAGTCTATGGACTCTCAAGGGTTATGGAATCCATGAAGCAAAATAGGTGCACCGATCTTTAATCTAAACAAGTGACACAAATAACTTCATGGTAATTCCAGAAGCAAATATATATGTGTGGATGTTAGTATTGGGCCCGTACTATCATAAGCACATGATATATATTTGGGGCTGGAGGAACCACGAAGAAACCCGAGGACCTGGTGATCAGTACTCAAAGTTAGAATGGATGTATGGTTGGTAGACCTTTTTGTGTCATTGTTCTCCTTTGTGCTCTTTTTGATGTACCTTAGAGTCTGTTGACTTCGACGTTAGATAGAAATGCGGATGTAGGAAATCTAGTCTCTGTGTAGTAAGATGTTTGATGTGTGTGAAATATTTGTAGATGACCACATTTTCCTTAACATTGTCTTCCTTTTGGGATCTAGTGGTTCGGTGTTGTTTTTAGTATGGTTTGGTTTTCCGCCAACGGGACTAAAATTCTCTGTGTTGAAGAGTATATGCGTATTCATCTTGTCGAGAGAGGGTATGTCTTACGAGAGAAAAATCTATTGTGTATTCTTTCTCCTACAATTCCTATGATGATGGCACTCAAGTTCCTAGCACGGTGATGTGAGGTATTCTTGACTCGTGCGATTGAGAGTTCAAGGAAGAAGATAAGTCTCTTTAATACGGAGCATGCTAAGGAATGTAGTGATGTTTTTCCCTGATGAGATGTCGAGTGTATAAACACCAAGTTAGGTAGAGATCTCGTTTGACCATACTTTTTGTAAGGCTCCAAAGCCAAAGTATCTTTTAAATTGGTTCATTCGGTAATGAAGGAAATGGTGACATAGCTTCATGATTTGTTTAAGTGTGAATTATTCGACCAAGTTCCTCATTTTATGAAGTGCTAGTCCAACTCATTAAACAAAAGATGCTGCATGCGGTTGGGTATCAATTGTCTAAGATTGGATGCGATCAAGATGAAGGCAAATAAGAATCTACATCCTACTTTGGTTAGGGAGTAAGAAGGTGTAGCGAGGGGAAGTGATTATGTATGCTCCCCCAATGGACAAACAGTGATACTGAAAGACTCTCCTTGGTTGAGAATTATTCATTTTGGCAATCGCAACAAGTTAAGATTCGAGTGACTTGATGGTGGAAAAGTGGTAAGACGATGAGTTGATGCAAGAGATGAAAGAGATGGTAGATAACATGGTTAGAGAGAAACCAAGTAGCAGGGGATAAAATGAGTCAAGCTCATTAAGTTCTAATGCGAGATAGATACGGGCCAGAAGTGACCCAAGTGGTCAAAAAAAAGACATGAAGGTTAGTTACCATAAGTTGTATGTATCGGGATCTGATTCCGAGGACATAATCATATTAAGGAAGGGAGAATTGTAACGACCCGAAAATCCTTTCGTCAATGACGTTAGCTTTCCATTATTCGGAAATTAATTGTTGTCAAGTTATTCTGGTTCTAAGTTATAAAACCAGTAAATTAAATAGAAAGGTTGTTAATTTAATACTTTAAAAGAATGAATTAATAATTAAAAGGTATTTAAATTAATTAATTAATTTATAGTAATAGTTAGCATAAATATAACCAATATAGTCCAGGGGTTAAAGTGATATTCTTGGAAGTAATAAAATGAGGTGCTTTTGGATTTTGGAGTTAAATCGTTATTATGGAACAAACTTGGGGACCAAAGTTGTAAGTTCATTCAATAACTCTGAAACAAGGAACCAACGTATCTTTTCCTCTTCTTTCTTCGTCTGTTACCCCGATGGCTTTAATGTCGTTCCCCCATTCTTAATAAAAACGGCTACACTCTTCCTTCTGATTGCTTCGTTATCCACGAGAGAGAGAGAGAGAGAGAGAGGGAGAGAGAAGCAGAGGAGAGGCTGTCGGCTAGTTGTGAAGGTTTTCTGGCTAACGGCTAGGTTTCCAGCAAGATTCCGGTTGCCCTTGGTTTCCGGCAGAAGCCTATTGAGGCAGCGGGTTGAAGTGTTTTCCGGCCATACATCATGGTGGTAAGATTTTAGTCTCGTGTGTTATCTTTTTATGGTTTGACTCTCGTCATCACCACCACCGGAAACCATGGTTGCCGGATTCCGCCACAACACCACCACCGTGCAAAGGGTGGTTGTGATTGGGTTGTTTGTACATTGTTTACGTGCTTCTTCCTTCGTTATCAAGTTATAGTCTATAATGGTTGAGGGTAAATGCTAGTTGCATGAAATACAACACCCAACAAGTAATAAGAATTTCCATGTCTAATAATATTAAACAAAATACTTGGATGAGGTCTTAAGTTTGCTTATGACTTTAACGAAAAGAAGAAAGATACATTTACATGGTTAATTATTTAAAATTAAGTGGAGTTACGGTGGCTTAGATTTTAGTATATGTATTTCATTGCTTTAATAAAATATATACATATGCCATACTATATAAGCCGATAAATTTTATGAATTATAATTTATTCATTAGGTTAATAAAGAGATCAAATGATTTGTGGATACATGAGTAAAATAGAATTATTGATCAAAACTATGAGATTAGTGTTAACAATACAAATAAATGTTGGGTTTATAATCGGTTATTAGAATAATTAATGATTATTTTTATATTTGATGGCTTGGTGTAAGGGCTTACAATTAATATGATTGTGTTAGGTCCTTTCAAGAATGTAGGGATACTTTTAATTAAGAAAAATTAAATAGATATATTATGGACGGTATCTGTTAAATAACCCAACCCTTAATACCATTTTAGTTCATTACTGGTATTTTGGGATAATTACTTGTACCGCATGCTTACTTATGACCATAGCTATGTATTCTAATTTTATGCCATATTGATTTCACTACCAAATAGGCGATTAACTTGTAATCTAAAATATTGAAAGCCTAAACTAAATAAAAAATATATATTTATTGTTTAGGTACCTTGAGGATTAAGGAGCTTACGAAACGACGCATAAGTGTATTATTTTATTATCGCAGAACAAGGTGAGTTCGTAGTTTTAACTCACTAAGGTTGCATTATTGAAACGTATAATTCGTAGATGGTGATTTGATTCACTTTAGGATGACCATGTCATTAGATGTGCTTGATGATGATATGATATTTGTGATGCTAATATATGCTTTGTGCTATTGCCATGTCATGACCTAATTGCTATGTTGCTTACACCTTGATGAACTTGATGTATATGACACTAGCTTAAGTTGCTTGATAGAATGATGTATGGAAGTGATTTGATGTGTTGGATTATGAATATATACACACTTATATTTTATGAATTACATGCTTTACTTGATGTATAAATGACATTGCGGGGTTATGCGTAGAGGGTTTGGGTAGTTTATGATCTTTTCATAAAACCTTATCCAGATCATTGAGGGTGCCTACTAGGTTGAAGGAGTACCTATAGGAAGAGCTATAGACACAACGGTGATTAGTTGCCGGTCTTTCTAGATGACCGTGTGACACATGGTTTGCGGGCACTTCGGTGTTCGTGGGCTGGAATGATGTCGGTCCCTCGTTCGCGGCCAGCGCAAACATCACGTGGGAATCGGGAGGTGTATCGTTGGAATTGGCACCGTTTGTACCGATCCTGAACGACACCGTGGGGTACTTGTACTTTGCAAAGTCGGAGTAGCGAAAGTGGAGTCACGGGGTTGGTGTTTCGGGTGGAAGTCATGAGCCACTTAGAGCATTCGGCTGGCCGTGCACACAGGTAGTGAACGGGGTGTTTCTCTTGGGTTAGGTAGCACTAAGAGACACTTTTCTATCAATCGGTTGGATAGATATAATAGAAGGTTGAACATGTAACAAACGGTTGGTTGCATATTAAAAGGTTGAATATATAACAAAGGTTGGTTATTAATAAAAGGTTGAACATGTAACAAAAGGTTGGTTGCATATTAAAAGGTTGAATATATAACAATGGTTGGTTATTAATAAAAGGTTGAACAATTAAAGGTTGCTTAAATATGAAATGTGATTATTTATATGTTATGCGGTTGCTTATGTGGTATTTTGTTGATCATATAGGTTATGTGGTAGAATTGTGATTAAACATATATGCATCTTTACGGTTGAATAATTATGATATGTGGTTGTTTTCTAAGTGGTATTTGTCTATCATTTTTATGCTTCATCATAAAATGAATGATTGACCCATTTGGGGTTTGTATGTTTTATGTGCAACTTTATAAACTCACTCAGCGGGGGCTGACACTTGTATTTTCTCTCTTTTGTGCCTTGATTGGTGCAGGTAGTTTAGAAGATTGGCCTTGGTGAGAGGGGTTCTTATGGGTAGTAGATTTATATTAACGATACCACTCTTGGACACGTTTTGATTCTCTACTTTAAAGTACTTTGTTTACTTTTAAACGAGTTAGAATCATGATTTTGATTTTGGAGGTAATGTTGTGATTTGAAAATGTTTTAAAAACTAAGTCTTCCGCTAACGTATTATGGTAAATAAATGTTTTAAAAAGAAAAAAAATTATGGTGAAAATCACGACATTACATAATCTAAACTTGTCTTTCTTCTTTTTAGATGTCTTCCAACAATGCTGTTTCTGGCTCAAATCCTACCGTCTCCTTCTCTCTCATGAACCTTTGTGGGAGAGTCATCTTTGATGGATCCAACTTTATGGATTGGATCAGGAACATCAGAATGGTCACTCGGTATGAGGACAAGGAATATGTCCTCGACAAGGAGCTTAAAGAACTCGAGTCGACTGCTACTCCTGAGGAGGTTGCTGATTATCAGGCCTATGAAAGAGATGCTACCAAAGTGTCATGTATCATGTTGGCCACTATGACAGCCGAGTTCCAAAAGTCCTATGAGGACTACTATCCTTTTGAGATGCACCAGGATTTGATGGACCGCTACTATCAGAGTGCTCGTCAAGAGCGATATGAGATCATTTCCTCCATGATAACAACCAGGATGAAGGATGGTGAACCCATCACGGGCCAAATGCAGAAAATGCAAAGGTATGTGGACCGTTTGCTGAAACTGAATGTGAACTTCCCAGAGGAGTTGGCAATAGATATTATTTTGCCCTCCTTACCTTCGTGTTATGATCAATTCCGCATGACATACCACATGAACAAGGAGGAAATTACACTCAACAAACTTCAAGGACTCCTGAAGACCGCCGAAAGTGGTCTTAAGGGTAAATCGGTTGTTACCACTCCTACTCCAAACTCCACCCCTGTCTTCGCAATCGGGAAAGGTAGAGGAAAGAAGAGGAAGAACCCTTCGAAGGGTACCAAGGTAAAGTCCCTTGATGGCTCCTCTTCAAGTGGAACCAAGAAAGATTTCGTCACTCCTTCTTCTGACCCAAAAAAGGCTGAATGCTTCTATTGCCATGAAAAGTCGCATTGGAAGCGGAACTGCCCAAAGTACCAGCAAGATGTGAAGGATGGGAAAGTAAAACCCAACCATGCAGGTATTTACACTATATTTTCTAATAACTCACCCCATTCTAATTCTTGGGTCCTTGTTACCGGTTGTGGTATTCATATTTGTTCTGATTTGCAGGGACTAAGAAGAAGTGAGAATGTGGAGCATGGGAAGATAAACTTGATCATGGGGAATAGGAAAGCTTCACCTGTCACCAAGATTGGAGTTTATTCTTTGTTGCTAAGTAGTGGGTTTACATTAGATTTGAATAAATGTTGTTACTCGCCTGAAATGGCAAGAAATATTATTTCCTTTCATGCTTTGTACAAACAAGGTTTTACCTTTTCATTTGATAATGATAGTGGTGGTATTTATGCTTTCTTTGATAATGTTCTTTATTTTAAAGCATTACCTTGTGATGGTGTGTATGAAGCTGTGTCGGTTGTAGACAATGTAGGAAATAATGTGTTGTGTATTGATTTTCTAATAATAACTTGGATAAAGCATCATTATGGCATTGTCGTCTTTGACATGTAAGCAAGAAATGCATAGGCCAACTCCAAAAGGATGGAGTTTTGGAGTCGTTTGACGTAAAGTCAGATGATAGTTGTGAATCGTGCTTACTTGGAAAAATGACAAAATCACCCTTCACTGGTTCTTGTGCTAGGGGTGAAGGTTTGTTGGATCTGGTACACATGGATGTGTGTGGACCCTTCAAAACTGCCACAAGGGATGTTAATCGTTATTATGTGACTTTTACAGATGATTATAGTAGATATGGATATGTCTACTTAATCAAGCACAAGTCAGAGACTTTCAAAAGGTTTAAAGAGTTTAAACAGGAAGTAGAGAATCAATTGGGCATGAACATTAAGATGCTTCGATCCGATCGAGGTGGTGAGAATCTTAGTACAGAGTTCCTTGACTATCTTAAGGAATGTGGGATTATCTCATAATTGACACCTCCCAGGACACCGCAGTTGAATGGTGTGGCTGAGAGGCGCAATCGAACCTTGTTGGATATGGTTCGTTCCATGATGAGTCGAGCTTCGCTACCAATCTCATTCTGGGGCTATGCCTTAGAGACTGCTGCCCATATCCTTAATCTAGTCCCTACAAAGAAGGTTGCCAAAACACCTCATGAGATGTGGACCGGAAAAGTTCCCAATCTGGACCACATCAAGATTTGGGGTTGCGAGGCTTTTGTGAGGCGCGAGTCTCACGATAAGCTCGAACCTCGAAGTGAGAGGTGTATTTTCATCGGCTACCCACATAGATCCTTTGGTTACCTCTTCTGCAGACCCAGTGATAATGTGGTCTTTGTAGCAAGGAGAGGAGTCTTTCGAGAGAGAGAGTTCATAAGCCAAGGAAACAGTGGGAGGCAAATTGACCTTGACGAAATTCAAGAGTCAAGTGGTGAAGGAACCTAAAACCCTAACAATCAACCTGAGGAGGAAACTCCTGTTGATCCGACAGAAGAGTCTGTACCTCTGAGGCGTTCCACAAGAGTTAGGAATGCACCTGAGCATTATTTTGGTTTCCATATTACTGGGGAAGGTGATACACTCATCAGTGATAGCACACTGGTAAGTCTGGATGAACCTAACAGCTACATGGAAGCCATGGCAGGCCCTGAGGCTGCTAAATGGAAAGAGGCTATGGATAGTGAGATACAGTCCATGTATGACAATCAAGTTTGGAACTTGGTTGACAATGTACCAGGTCGCAAGACAGTCGGGTGCAAGTGGATTTTAAAAAAGAAGACCGACATGGATGGCAATGTACACACTTATAAGGCGCGTCTGGTAGCAAAGGGATTTTCTCAAACTCTGGGAGTTGATTATGATGAGACCTTTTCACCAGTAGCGAAGATTAAGTCTATTAGGGTTATGCTAGCCATTGCTGCATTTCATGATTATGAAATTTGGCAAATGGATGTCAAAACCGCTTTCCTTAATGGAAAGTTGGTTGAGGATGTTTACATGAGTCAGACAGAGGGTTTTGTCAGTGCGGAGTACCCTAATAGAGTGTGTAAGCTTGAGAAATCCATTTATGGATTAAAGCAAGCACCTCGCAGATGGAATCTTTGTTTCGATGAGAAAGTCAAAGAGTTTGGCTTTTCGAGGAGTGAAGATGAATCTTGTGTATATGTCAAGGCTAGTGGGAGTATAGTCAGTTTTTTGGTATTGTATGTGGATGACATACTACTCATAGGAAATGACATCCCAACTCTGCAGGAAGTTAAGTCCTGGCTTGGGAAGTGTTTCGCTATGAAGGACCTTGGAGAAGCTGCCTATATCCTAGGGATAAGGATTCTAAGAGACCGGAGTAAAAGACTAATTGGACTTAGTCAGAGTACCTACTTGGAGAAGGTGCTGAATAGATTCAGCATGCAGAATTCCAAGAAAGTAGATTTACCAATTCAGAGTAACGCCAGACTGAGTAAGACTCAGAGCCCGAGTACAGAGGCTGAGATAGCTGTCACACCCCAAAACCGGAACGGCTGAAACGTTCCTGGGTGGAGGACGTCATGTAAAGTATCATAACAGTGCAAAGTAGTAAACAAGCAACAACACCATCTATTGCATTAAAAGTAAAGTTTTAATACATGAGTGTTCTTTCATAGTAATAAGACACCAAAATATGTAATCAAAATAAAAGACGAGTCTTGTCTGTGCTCTGTCTTCTCAAAACCTGGTCATCGTACCTGTCTACTGGTGACCTGAGAATACAAGTTATTTTGAAAGCGTAGATCAGCATAAATCTGGTGAATTCATAAGTATTATGGTGTCATTGAATTGAAAAGCTGTTATGAAAGACTTGTAAATATTTGATGAAATATTTAGTATAAGTGTGAAAACCCTAGAAAATCCCATATTTCCTACTAGTATAAAAGGTAGTCTTCTACCAAGACCTGAATGCTTTGAAAGTTGCATTTCTGTATCAATGAAAGTTTTTCCCCTATGTGACTATTATTATAAATATATAGTCTACCTCATCGTTTATGTGAATGTGTCACAAAATAAAAGTAAAAGGGAAATTATATAATCATTTAAGTATTATCCTTTGGTACTAGGATAAACACGGCATAGTAATTGCCGAATAGTATTAACCGTAGACATCCGTCGATGTGCATTTTCCCTCTGTAGCTAACAGCTGGGTGTAGAATGGTTAGTCCCGTACATATATAATAGTATCTACACATATAATATGTAATAGTATCTCATCATATAGTATCTATGTAACAGAATCCATGTAAAAGTATCCATGTAATGGTATCCATGTAATAGTATCCATGTAATAGTATCTCTTCATATTGCATGTAATGTATTAGTATAGACTCATGAATGAACTGACTCTTGTGTAATTCCTTGTAATAGGAATAACAGTTTGTATCCCCTAAACTATACCTATAATAGTTTACTGGAATGTAAATTGAATGTCCAAGTAGGTTTATACACCCTTGCTACACAAGAGTGTTGGAACTGAAGAAAGAATGAAAGCTCTCATATCAATACATATGTATATGAAACATAAGTGTATAGATATGGTTTTTAACAATAAGTTGAAAAAGGTTTTGTAAAACATTTAAGAGTTTTGAACAATAAATAATGATGACTTGATGTCAGTTTATAAAAAGATTCAAAAGTAAATCATTTGATAACAAAGTATAAAACAGCCGAAAACTATTGTATTTATCACATTTTGAAGTATGTGAAATCAGTTGGTTGAAAACACAGTTATAAATCACATGTGATTGATTCTATAACTTCATGTTTTCTACTTGTATTCCCCCCCATGAAAGCATTTAAAATCATTTAAAAGATTGATTAAGGGGTATGAACTCACCTGTAGTGGGTGGTTATGGATGAACTGAATGATGTAGGGTCCTAAGTGTCAAGTGAAGACTTGTACACACACAATGATCCTAGTTAACATATAATCACATATATGTATCGAATTAGTCATAAAACAACTAATTAACCAAGTATAAGACATCCTAAGACATGTAAAACACTTGATTTAAGTGCTATAAGTCATAAGGATTGCATCTAAGGGTGGTAGGACCTTGCTATTGAGTTTGGGGTTCAAGGGTAAACTTCCTTGGAGTTTACGGTTTTGTGACCATAACTCCTTGAGTTTACGGTCGTAAACCCATGAGTTTACGACCGTAAACTCATGTTTCTTGACCATTTTGTTTTCTGAAGCCTTAAAGATCACAAGAAGCATTCCTACTTCATGTTTAAGCCTTAGGAAGAGGTTAGGGCACCATTTCACTCCTTTTTAGGAGTTTACGGTCCTTGGACCATTTCCCTTTGGGTTTACGGCCATAAAACCAAATGGTTTGTGGTCTTTTGATGTTTTCAAGTCCTAAACACATTAAGGAAGGGATCTAGGCTAGTTTCCAAGTCTTAGAAGGGACTAGGGCACACTTTGGCACCCTTTTTTAGGGTTTACGGTCCAAGGTGTTCTTGGACCGTAAACACCTTTGATCCTTGGTTTCCTTGGTGTTTTCTTGATGTATAGAAGTGTAACAAGCCTTATTATACTCTAGGATAGAAGTACTTACAAGATAGAGGCTTGAAAAGGTGCTAAAAGTCCAAGAACACTAGTGTGTGTTCTTGGTGTTCTTGGTGAAACTTGAAGATCTAACCTTTTGGAATGATTTCACGGATGGAAGTGTGTTAAATCACTAGATTAAGTAATATATCAACTTATTAGGGCTAGAAACACTTACAAGTTGAAGATCTTGAAGAATTGTTGGATGATACTTGAGAGAGAATTTGATTTTGGATCTTAAAAATGTGAAAAGTGGTAAAATATGACTAAGTGTCATATTTATACCCCCTTTTAGGGTTTACGGCCGTAAACACCCTTGTTTAGGCCGTAAACTCCAAACTCTTGGAGTTTTGGAATATTATTGTTGCACAATAAACCCTAGGGCATCCTCTCTCCTGATATCTCCTGAAGTACTAACTTAAAAACACTCAAACTTATTCCTAAAAGCTTGAAAGTTAGCAGAAACAGTTCTGACTTCTATTGAAGTGAATGGTTGTACAGAATAGAAATTTCCGGTTGTCACATCATCCCCCCGTTAGAAGGAATTTCGTCCCGTTAGAAGGAATTTATCTTTCCATGCTTTCCGAAGCGTATCAAGCCCTTCCAGGGTGAGACCTTCAATAGAACACGGTCTCCCACCTGGAATTCCAACGGTTTCCTTCGTTTATCAGCGTAGCTTTTCTGTCGGTCTCTAGAGGCTTTCAATCGTTCACGAATCTGAACGATCTTCTCTGTCGTTTCCCGAATGATCTCCGGACCTATGAGAGTGCTTTTAGGAATTCGTCCTTTAGCTAACTGGGTATCACCCACCTCAGCCAAACACAGAGGGGATCTGCACTTTCGGCCATAGAGGGCTTCGAATGGAGCAGCCTTTATGCTCGTGTGATAACTGTTGTTGTAGGAAAATTCGACAAGGGGTAAATGAGTATCCCATGCTTTTCCAAAGTCAATCACACAGGCTCGTAACATATCTTCCAAGGTTTGGATAGTTCTCTCACTTTGTCCGTCGGTCTGTGGATGGTAGGCTGTACTCATGTCCAGCCTAGTTCCTAGGGAACTTTGTAGCGACTGCCAGAACCTCGAAGTGAATCTACTATCTCTGTCCGAGATAATGGATATGGGAACACCGTGCAGTCGTACAATCTCCCGAATGTAGGTTCTCGTAAGCTTCTCCATCTTGTCTGTTTCCTTGATAGGCAGGAAGTGTGCGGACTTGGTCAGTCTATCGACGATGACCCATATGGTATCAAGTCCACCCGTTGTCTTGGGCAACTTGGTTATGAGGTCCATAGTGATCCGCTCCCACTTCCATTCCGGAATTTCAGGCTGTTGTAGTAAACCGGAGGGTTTCTGGTATTCGACCTTCACCTTTGCGCAAGTAAGGCATTTACTTACAAAGGTAGCAATTTCTGCTTTCATGTTAGGCCACCAGTATAGCTTTTTAAGATCCAGATACATCTTATCTGAACCTGGGTGGACGGAATAACGAGTGTTGTGTGCCTCGGTCATGACCAAGTCCCTGAAGCCACCGCATTTCGGTGTCCAGATCCGATCCATGAGGTATAAGGCTCCGCCACCCTTGACTTCCAAATTCCTATCCATCCCTCTTAGGGTTTCACTCGCCACATTTTCAGGTTTCAAAGCGTCGAGCTGAGCCTCCTTAATTTGCGTGGACAAGTGTGAATGGATAGTTAGAGTCAAAGAGTTGACTCTACGACCAGAGTATTCTTTCTGACTTAGGGCATCAGCTACTACGTTGGCTTTACCCGGATAATAACGAATTTCGCATTCGTAATCACTGAGTAGCTCGACCCACCGTCATTGTCTCATGTTGAGCTCCTTCTGGTCGAATATATGTTGTAGGCTTTTGTGGTCTGTAAAGATCGCGCTTTTTGTACCATACAGGTAGTGTCTCCAGATCTTCAGAGCAAACACAACTGCTCTTAGTTCAAGATTGTGGGTGGTGTAGTTGACTTCGTGTGTCTTCAGTTGTCTCGAGGCATAGGCGATGACCTTACCTCGTTGCATCAGAACACAGACGAGCCCTTGATTTGAAGCATCGCAATAGACAACGAAGTCTTCTATCCCTTCGGGGAGGGATAGTATTGGTGCAGTGCACAAGGCTCGTTTGAGCGTTTGGAACGCTCTCTCTTGCTTCTCTTCCCAGTCAAAGGCCACACCCTTCTGGGTCAGTGTTGTAAGAGGTTTCGCAATGCGGGAGAAGTTCTGAATGAACCTGCGATAGTAGCCAGCGAGACCTAGAAATTGACGAATTTCTGTAGGTGTCTTCGGTGCTGACCAGTTCTCAATGGCCTTGATTTTGGAAGGGTCCACGTGAATTCCCTCTTCACTAACTACGTGGCCCAAGAATTCGACTCTTCGAATCCAAAATTCGCACTTAGAGAACTTCGCATAGAGCTTCTCCGATCGTAATGTTTCTAAGACTCTTCGTAGGTGTTGACTATGTTCCTCCTTACTTCGAGAGTAGATGAGTATGTAATCGATGAAGACAATGAAGCACTGATCCAAGTAAGGACGTCACACCCTATTCATTAAATCCATGAATACAGCGGGCGCGTTTGTTAATCCGAATGGCATCACTACGAATTCGTAGTGCCTATAACGAGTTCAGAAGGCTGTCTTGGGAACATCCTCCTCTAACACTCGTAGTTGGTGGTATCCGGATCGTAGATCTATCTTCAAGAAGTAGTTGGCTCCTTGAAGTTGATCAAATAAATCGTCAATGCGGGGTAAGGGATAACGATTTTTAATGGTAAGCTTGTTGAGTTCCCTGTAGTCGATGCACATACGAAACGATCCGTCTTTCTTCTTGACGAACAAGACCGGTGCTCCCCATGGTGAGAAGCTTGGCTTAATGAATCCCTTCTTGAGAAGTTCGTTAAGCTGACTGGAAAGTTCCTGCATCTTCGCCGGTGCCAGACGATATGGAGATTTGGCTACTAGAGTAGCCCCTGGCACTAAGTCGATTCTGAACTCGACTTGGCGTTGTGGTGGTAATCCCGGAAGTTCTTCTGGAAAGATGTCGAGAAAGTCGCGTACTTCTGGGATGTTCTGAATATCTTTCACTTCTTGACTCGTATCAACGATGTGAGCGAGAAATGCATGACATTCCTTTCGTAAGCATTTCTAAGCCTGGATGCACGAAATGATGCGAAAACTCGTACTAGGTTTGTCACCGTAGATAATTAGAGTTTCGCTGTTAGGAAGGTTAAGACGAACTGCTTTTTCAAAGCACAAGATGTCGGCGCGATGAAGACTCAACCAGTCCATGCCGATAATGACGTCGAAACTTTTAATTGGGACCGGCATGAGGTCTATCTCAAAAGTATGGCCATCTAAAGTTAGAGTACAACCTACGTATGTGCAGTTAGTACTTTCTGTTTTCCTGTTTTCCATTTTTACAGTGAATGATTTATCTAGTGCACGTGGTTTTTGTTTAAGCATGTGTGCAAATTTCTGGTTTACGAAGCTTTTCTCAGCTCCACTGTCGAAAAGTATGCAAGCATATGAGTTATCGAGGAGAAACGTACCAGTAACTATCGTAGGATCAGCTACGGCTTCCTCGTGGCCTATGGCCAGAACTCTTCCTACTCCGCCAGCTATCCCTGCCTTAGGGCAGTTCCTCTTGTAGTGGCCCACTTCGCCACAAACGTAGCAACCTTGGCCCACCCCGGCGTTAGGAACTTGAGCGGTCGGCCTTGCTGGAGTCTTGCAGAAACGGGCAGTATGCCCCCTTCTGTTGCAGTTAGTGCACTGCATTTCCTGGCAAGGTCCGTTGTGATGGAAGGTGCATTTGTTACACCTAGGAAGATTACCGGCATAACGCTTCGCTGGTAAGGGATTAGCAGGGACAACAGGAGTTACTGTGGCAGCATTGATTGTAACCAGTTGTTGTCTCTTTGAGGACTCTTGCGAAGCCCCGCTTTTCCTCTTGTTCCACCCCTTTTTCTTGTTGTTGTTGTTTCCCTTTTGTTGCTCAAGTGTAGAAATCGATGGGTTTTGGTGGTTTCCGTGATCTATAAGAGATTGTGCCAGCTCTTTGGCGCTGTCAAAAGTAACAGGCCTGGATGCTAACACACTTGACTGGATCTTGGGCGACAGTCCCCAAATATATCTCTCTATTTTCTTGCTCTCAAGAGCAACCATATCAGGGCAAAGAATTGCCAGATCACAGAATCTATTAGTATAAGTTGATACGTCAGAACCAACCATATCAAGACCCCAGAGTTCCTGTTCGAGTTTTTGAATTTCCCCTCGTGGACAGTACTCTCTCATCAGCATGGCTTTCAAGTTTCCCAAGTTATCGAATTTGCCACTATTAGAGTCAGTGACTTAACGTGGCCATTCCACCAAGTTAATGCCCTGTCAGAAAAGGTACAAGTAGCAAACTTGACCTTATTGTTCTCCGGGCAGGCGCAGATTTCAAAGACTGCTTCTGTCTTTTCGATCCACTGCCTTAAGATCATAACCCCTCCAGTTCCATTGAAATTTCTGGGTTTGGCATTCGTAAAATCCTTGTAGGTGCATTCCCGGGGATGCCTATGACTCTCGCCATGGTGGGAAGGAGGTGCACCTGTTCCCGATCCACTAGGGACAGGAGTATTGATGTGTGACATGGCAGCCGCTACGGCCGCCGTGACAGCTGCTTGGAACATAGCAGCGTCGAACTGAGGAGGTGGTGGTTGTATCGGTGTTTCGTTATTATTGTTACGCCTCGGATTTCTGCGAGGAGGCATCTTTTAACTATAAGTTTAGAAAGATGAAGAAATTGATAAGAATTCAATAGGAAAGTTGATGAAAATGACTCATGGACTAACTCTTCATAGTCCAACAGCATGATTAAATGTAGCTCTAGAACTAACAGGTGATAGCATTTGGATAATAATTTCCATGAGATTAGGTACCTTTCAATATTATTGGAATTACAGATGTAACAAGTTTGGGAAAAATGGCCTAGTAGGAGGCCTTACATCAACCAAGATGGAAAATTTTGACAGGACTACGACCTAATCAAGACCTAACAGGTCTAAGATTTACAGAGATAGGAAATTAGACCAGAGTTTTATATAACTAGGTTATATCCAAAAGAGAAGTCGATGAGATTCTATCGGCGACGAGAACTACTAGAGTGAGTTCTTGATTCCGACAGAAGGCGTTCTATGTCCCTCACACGCATGTCAGACCTTATTTGCTGAGCTCGAAGTTCCCTGACTTCAGCTTGGGTTCCAGCAAGTTCTCTCTGCAGAGCTGCATTGTGGACCAGAGTCCTTTCATGAGCAGACTCTAGTTGGCGAATGCGGACTGTGTTAACGCCAGAGTTGGCGTCAATCTCCATGACTCGGTCGATAGCAGCTCGACCCTGTTCGGTGTTCCGGGAAAGCCTACGAACCATGATGGGTAGGACCCTGTCAGCTGAACCTCCCTCAGTGAGGTTGTAGAAGCTTCTGTCTCCATTGTAGGGGATGGGTTGACCCTGTTCCTGACTCCATCTATTCAAGTTTGTGGCCCACAGGGGTGTGGGTCCTTGAAATGCTGGACGAGGGTTTGGGTCATGAGCAGCTGGGGGTAGATTGTTATCTTCTGGTTCTGAGTCAGAACCATCAGAAAAGCCTTCAACTTCGTGATCATCCAAAGGGATTGGGTGATCATTCTCTGGCTCTTCTCCGAGCCATCCAGCATTGTCGTGGTTAGGGTAGTACGGGTCGCCATGGGGATGGAATCCAGCAATGATATCTACGCGAGAAAAGGGATATAAGAAGAAATTAATAGACGTACTAACTAAGATAATTATAAGATGATCTTTATCAGTTACTTCAATACTTGTTTAGTGCATACCAGTTATATGTACTCAGGACAGGATAGACCTTCGAATAAGTGACCCTAACTCTAAGCCTACAACAAAACAAGGACAAGAAGTAAAGCAAAGATTCACAGATTCTATGTCAATGACGTCCTAGATACATATAATCTTAGTGTATCCACTCAGCAACTATTGACCTACAGATAAAGACCTTTTAGTTCTCAAATAAGTAATTATAGTAACACCAAATACCCCTATGGTATTTCATTGTGGTAATGTTGGTAAGTTTTTAGACTTGTTGCCATGTCACAACCATTCTTGGGCATGTGTTAATCACTCCTCGGACCAGCATAGTTGATCAGGCTATGCCACTCCCAGGACTGACCATACATCCCCGAGCTTACTTGTGATATTCAACAATCGTAATACTTTTGTTCTTGTCATTGTGACACTGATTTTAGTATGAATGCAGGCATGTATACTTAGTTAAATATTTTATTATTTAATAGTATAAACTCTTGGTCAGAGTATTTTACTCCCAATGTATTTATAGTCTGTATATCTTTTATGGGTTGATATACTCAATTCACTATAAACAAAGCTCTGATACCAATCTGTCACACCCCAAAACCGGAACGGCGGAAACGTTCAGGGGTGGAGGACGTCATGTAAAGTATCATAACAGTGCAAAGTAGTAAACAAGCAACAACATCATCCATTGCATTAAAAGTAAAGTTTTAATATATGAGTGTTCTTTCATAGTAATAAGACACCAAAATATGTAATCAAAATAAAAGACGAGTCTTGTCTGTGCTCCGTCTTCTCAAAACCTGGTCATCGTACCTGTCTACTGGTGACCTGAGAATACAAGTTATTTTGAAAGCGTAGATCAGCATAAAGCTGGTGAATTCATAAGTATTATGGTGTCATTCATTTGAAAAGCTGTTATGAAAGACTTGTAAATATTTGATGAAATATTTAGTATAAGTGTGAAAACCCTAGAAAATCCCATATTTCCTACTAGTATAAAAGGTAGTCTTCTACCAAGACCTGAATGCTTTGAAAGTTGCATTTCTATATCAATGAAAGTTTTTCCCCTATGTGACTATTATTATAAATATATAGTCTACCTCATCGTTTATGTGAATGTGTCACAAAATAAAAGTAAAAGGGAAATTATATAATCATTTAAGTATTATCCTTTGGTACTAGGATAAACACGACATAGTAATTGCCGAATAGTATTAACCGTAGACATCCGTCGATGTGCAGTTTCCCTCTGTAGCTAACAGCTGGGTGTAGAATGGTTAGTCCCGTACATATATAATAGTATCTACACATATAATATGTAATAGTATCTCATCATATAGTATCTATGTAACAGAATCCATGTAAAAGTATCCATGTAATGGTATCCATGTAATAGTATCCATGTAATAGTATCTCTTCATATTGCATGTAATGTATTAGTATAGACTCATGAATGAACTGACTCTTGTGTAATTCCTTGTAATAGGAATAGCAGTTTGTATCCCCTAAACTATACCTATAATAGTTTACTGGAATGTAAATTGAATGTCCAAGTAGGTTTATACACCCTTGCTACACAAGAGAGTTGGAACTGAAGAAAGAATGAAAGCTCTCATATCAATACATATGTATATGAAACATAAGTGTATAGATATGGTTTTTAACAATAAGTTGAAAAAGGTTTTGTAAAACATTTAAGAGTTTTGAACAATAAATAATGATGACTTGATGTCAGTTTATAAAAAGATTCAAAAGTAAATCATTTGATAACAAAGTATAAAACAGCCGAAAACTATTGTATTTATCACATTTTGAAGTATGTGAAATCAGTTGGTTGAAAACACAGTTATAAATCACATGTGATTGATTCTATAACTTCCTGTTTTCTACTTGTATTCCCCCCCCTATGAAAGCATTTAAAATCATTTAAAAGATTGATTAAGGGGTATGAACTCACCTGTAGTGGGTGGTTATGGATGAACTGAATGATGTAGGATCCTAAGTGTCAAGTGAAGACTTGTACACACACAATGATCCTAGTTAACATATAATCACATATATGTATCCAATTAGTGTTAAAACAACTAATTAACCAAGTTTAAGACATCCTAAGACATGTAAAACACTTGATTTAAGTGCTATAAGTCATAAGGATTGCATCTAAGGGTGGTAGGACCTTGCTATTGAGTTTGGGGTTCAAGGGTAAACTTCCTTGGAGTTTACGGTTTTGTGACCATAACTCCTTGAGTTTACGGTCGTAAACCCATGAGTTTACGACCGTAAACTCATGTTTCTTGACCATTTTATTTTCTGAAGCCTTAAAGATCACAAGAAGCATTCCTACTTCATGTTTAAGCCTTAGGAAGAGGTTAGGGCACCATTTCACTCCTTTTTAGGAGTTTATGGTCCTTGGACCATTTCCCTTTGGGTTTACGGTCATAAACCCAAATGGTTTGTGGTCTTTTGATGTTTTCAAGTCCTAAACACATTAAGGAAGGGATCTAGGCTATTTTCCAAGTCTTAGAAGGGACTAGGGCACACTTTGGCACCCTTTTTAGGGTTTACGGTCCAAGGTGTTCTTGGACCGTAAACACCTTTGATCCTTGGTTTCCTTGGTGTTTTCTTGATGTATAGAAGTGTAACAAGCCTTATTATACTCTAGGATAGAAGTACTTACAAGATAGAGGCTTGAAAAGGTGCTAAAAGTCCAAGAACACTAGTGTGTGTTCTTGGTGAAACTTGAAGATCTAACCTTTTGGAATGATTTCACGGATGGAAGTGTGTTAAATCACTAGATTAAGTAATATATCAACTTATTAGGGCTAGAAACACTTACAAGTTGAAGATCTTGAAGAATTGTTGGATGATACTTGAGAGAGAATTTGATTTTGGATCTTAAAAATGTGAAAAGTGGTAAAATATGACTAAGTGTCATATTTATACCCTCTTTTAGGGTTTACGGCCGTAAACACCCTTGTTTAGGCCGTAAACTCCAAACTCTTGGAGTTTTGGAATATTATTGTTGCACAATAAACCCTAGGGCATCCTCTCTCCTGATATCTCCTGAAGTACTAGCTTAAAAACACTCAAACTTATTCCTAAAAGCTTGAAAGTTAGCAGAAACAGTTCTGACTTCTATTGAAGTGAATGGTTGTATAGAATAGAAATTTCCGGTTGTCACAGTAGCTGAGATGAGTTGAGTACCTTATGCTTCCGATGTAGGCTCGATCATGTATGCTATGAAGTGTACTCGTCCTGATGTGGCCTTTGCATTGAGCATGGTCAGCAGATATCAGGGGAACCCTGGCAAGGCTCACTGGACTGCAGTAAAGAATATTCTCAGGTACCTGCGGAGGACTAAGGACTGGGTCCTTACCCTCGGTGGGAGTGATGACTTGAGAGTATTAGGGTATAGTGATGCTAGCTTTCAGACTGATAGGGATAATTTACGCTCTCAGTCAGGCTGGGTCTTTACCTTAAACGGAGGAGCAATTTCTTGGAAAAGTTCCAAACAGGAGACAGTGGCTGATTCAACTTGCGAATCAGAGTATATAGCGTCAAGCGAGGCAGCAAAGGAGGCTATATGGCTAAAGAACTTCATTGGAGACCTTGGAGTTGTACCAGCTATAAAGGAGCCTATATATATTTTCTATGATAGTGAAAGTGCAGTTGCCTTAGCCAAGTAACCAAGGGATCACGGGAGATCCAGACACATCGACAGAAAATACCTTTTCATCAGACATCGAATAGAAAAAGGACTCCTCGTGGCAAAGAGGGTATCATCGGATGAGAACCCGGCATATCCCCTCACGAAGGGACTGGGTAGGGTTAAGCATCTCCAGCAAGCTAGGCGCATAGGGCTGAAGGATGATATTAGTTTTAGTAGTTAGATAGCTTTGAAATGTGTAATGTGTAATTGACATTTAATGATGAATAAAAGTTGTATTTATTTATGAGTAAAGTGTTGCTATCTTTTGTCAATCGTTTACTATTGTTTCATTTTGCATGTTTTGACTTCCAGAATAATTATGTTTGGTATATCATATTATTCGAATTCTCCACAGTCGGTCATATGTTGGAAGTAGGTATGAATCAAGACTGTCATGAGTTGGTTGTAGAGGTCTAAGATGTTGGACATGGCTACAACACTCATGAGTGCTCATAAGTTCTGAGTATTGGATTCAACCCACGCTCGCTGGTATCACTTCATGGAATTTATCTCGAGTGATCGCGAGACGGTAATATCATATAAGTCTTCAAACCTAGAGATATGACTTGTTGCCTATGAGTTGGTTATGAATTGATTGTACGAAAACGCATTGGTAACTCGATGTTATAAAACGTGCCTTTGTGTATGATTCAACAAGTAGTAGAACAAGCATATGAGTCGAAGTTTATCTGTTCCTTCTTGGATAAGAAGCGATATCTGGGCCCTTCGATGATTTTGTGTTGACCCATGTACCGGGCCCGGTCAGAACTAAGTTGATGTGTTCAATTAAGTTCTATGTCAAACAAATCGGAAATCGAGAAACAAACTGCTGGACAATAAGTAAGACATTGTTCCATGTATTTGTCCGACTGATATCTAGAACAGAGGATTATATGATCACTTATCTTAAATGGCGTGTCATCATCATCTCAGTTCCGAGAGACCTTGAAAGAGCTACGATTGCTGATCGGTTCCTGAAGTCATTCTTGCAGTTATAGTTATTAGACTTATCCAAGTGGGAGACTATTGGATTCGGTGACTAAGTTCATAACTATTTCTGGTATGTACTTGACCCGATTAGCATGGTCCATTTGGGTTGCATGGCATCATGCATTTGCATAGACTAAAATGAGAGGAATAACACTTAAGGTTTATTAATATATTATAAGTTCTAATATATTAATAGTATTATTTAATTAGTATTGATCAAGAATTAATTTGGAATTAATTAAGTGATCAAAAGAAGACTAATTAAATATATGGGTTGATTGTGTAAATCATCCATACTTATATAGTGGGCTAATGCTCCATGGATTGTCAATTTGGGCTAAAACCCATAGGATGCTCCATGGATGATCCATGGTGGTTATAGAACCCACGGGTCATGAAAATGAAAGGTCATGACAATTAGGGTTTACATGGTGTAACCCTAATTGTAACACAATATATAAGCATCCTTATGCTCACCAAAATCAACTACTATGCATACAAGTGAGGTCTATCCGATTTCAAGAAGTGTAACATTTCTCTCTAAGTCATTCCAAGTGTATTTGGTGTTGTGTGAGACATTTGAGGCATCACACTTGAGGAGCTAGGCTCACAAGGTTTTCAAGGAATCCTAACTACTACAAGATAAAACATAGATCCAAGGTTTCTAGGGTTGCATGTACACCATAGGAGTGTTAGAATGCTCAAAACCCTTCAATCCACTCCCAGAGATAGAGCAAAAGATCGAGTCTTTAGGCGGATTTAGGTGGAAAACCTTTTTATATGCTTACAAAGGGTACCACCAGGTGAAAATGGAAATAACAGACGAAGACAAAACAACTTTCCACACGGAGAAGGGAACCTTCTATTATACAAAGATGTCGTTCGGACTAAGAAATGCGGAGGCCACATATGAGAGATTGGTAGATAAAGTATTTGAACAACAAATAGGAAGGAACATTGAGGTATGTGTTGACGACATGATGATATAAAGAAAAAGGGACGATGATTTCTTGAAAGACATAGAGGAGACTCTGAAACAGTTAAGATGAACCAATATGAAACTCAACCATAAGAAATGTATGTTTGGGATGAAAAATGGGAAGTTCCTCGGTCATGTCATAACCAGACAGGAATAGAAGCAATTTCGGAGAAGGTAGAAGCATTACTAAAGGCGCAGACACCAAAAATGGTGAAATATATACAAAGCTTAAATGGAAAACTAGCGACGCTAGGATGATTATTGGTGAAGTTAGTAGAATGGACCTTGCCTTTTTTCCAAGCATTAAAAATGCATACATGGAAGAACAATATCGAGTGGTCGGGAGAAGCCAAAGAAGCGCTCTAAAAGTTAAAGCTTCATCTCTTAAGTTTGCCAACATTGGCAAGTCTAGTCACCAATGAAACACTGATCATATAATTATCGGCAAGACAGGAAGCAATCAATGCAGTTCTAGTAGCCGAAATAGATAAGAAACATATGCCGATCTATTTCAAAAGTAGGGTATGAGAAGGGGCTGAACGAAATTACTCTATAATCGAAAAGTTAGTCTTGTCTTTAATCTTTGCAGCTAGACGACTACCCTGATATTTTCAATCACATTCGATTCGAGTATTGACGAACCAACCAATCAGGAAAATCCTAACACAACCAGAAAGGTTAGGATGAATGACTAAATGGGAAATCAAGCTAGGAGAGCATGTTATTGACTACAAACCAAGGGTTAGTATCAAAGGACAAGCTTTGGTGGATTTTTTTAACAAAAATACCCGAAGATCAATCTCAAATGGTGACACATACGAAAGAGACCTAATTGTTACCACCTGACCGAACCTCTATAATAGACGAAGAGGCAAAGGAGTGGATATTGCATACCGATGGGGCCTCGAGTAAAGACGGTTCAGGAGATAGAATCATCCTTGTCATCCCACGAGGAAATAAATTAACTTATGCACTGAGGATCTAATTCTCATGTTCTAATAATGAGGCAGTGTACGAGGCTTTGCTTGCAGGCTTATAATTGGCACGAAGCATGAACATCCCAAAAATAAAGGTATTTTGCAATTCTATGTTGGTAGTCAATCGTATTAACGGGGAATACGAAAGCGAAGAAACACACATGCAGAAATACTTAAGCCAGGAAAAAGAATAGGCAAAGAAATTTCAAAAGTTGGAGATCACTCAAGTGTCACAAGCAAAAAACAAAGAGGCAGGCACTTTAAGTAAGTTAGCATCGATGGTTTTTAGTCATCTCACAAAAAAAGTGCTAGTCGAGTTACTGTCAAAGAGAAGCATTGAAAAGCCAATCACAGAAGCTTTGGCAATCACCGAAGAAGACGACTCTTGGATGACACCATACATCCTTTTCCTTATAAAAGGAACTTTGCCTGCAGATGATGGAGAAGCTCGAAAGGTGCATTTCAATGCAGCACAGTATACCATGTATGAAGACTAGTTGTATCAGAAAGGATACTGTACCCCATGGTTGAAGTGCATCACAAAGAGAAAAGCAAAACTCGTTATAACAAAAATACATGCAGGAATATGTGGAGCACACTCGGGGTGCAGAGCAATCACTCAAAAGAGACTTTAAACATGACACTTTTGGCCATCGATTACCACCAATACAAACACTTTCATCGAAGAATGCCACGACTGTCAAATACACTCGAACATTCTGGCACTACCACCAATGGCTTTGAAAAGCATTACTAGTCCATGACCCTTTTTTCAATGGGGAATTGACATCGTGGGACCTTTCCCCAAAACACCAAGAAGAGTACATTTCTTAATAGTAATCGTAGATTACTTTACTAAATGGGTCGAGGGAGAAGCATTGGCGGTAATCTCTGGAAAGAACGTGGCAAAGTTTGCGTGGAAACATATAGTTTGACGTTTTGGTCTACCACACACAATTATCAATGATAATGGGAAACAATTCACAGAAAACCCCTTCAAGAAATGGTGTTCGGAAAAAGGAATCAAACAAAATTTCACCTCGGTAGCACACCCTCAGGTGAACAGCCAAGTGGAAGTTACCAACAAAACTCTGTTTAATCCAAGGGAAATTGGGTCGATGAGTTACAAAGTGTGCTATGGGCCTACCGAATGAAAGTGGAACATCAACCAAGGAAACGCCATTCAGTTTGGTTTATGGAACAAAAGCTGTCATTCCCATACAAACAAAAGTTTGCAGAGTACCCAAACCAGAGCTCCTCAAGAAAGCACGAATAATGCAAACCTATTCGCAAATCTGGATCTATTGGAGGAAAGACGAGCCGATGCTGCCATAAGACAAGCTACTTACAAAATAACGACGAAGATATACTATAACGTTAGAGTCAAAGGTACTTCATGAAAAGTGGGGGATTTGGTCCTCAAGAAGAATGAAGTAAGAAGGCAGGAGCACATCGGGAAGTTAAGTCCAAATTGGGAAGGATCATATCGACTAGTGGAAGCTAGGAGCAACGACTCATATGTACCGGAAAACATGGAGGGAGTTTAGTTTCCAAGAACATGGAACATGCGAAACCATCGCAAATTCCATTTCTAAATTAGTAATAGTCTACATCACTTTTGCTATTTCATCGAAGAAATTTACCAATATTATTAAGGTGATAATCATATTTTGTATGACAACTGATTATAACTTTGAATACAATATTTTAATATTCGATCGATAAACCTATCACCACTTTGTTTCTTCCTCTAAATATAAAAAAAGAAGAACCATAAAGACTTAGTAGCTTATGGTTCAGTCACCATGGTTCATCAAACTATGGTACGACCCTTTCTTTCATAGCACAACCATAAATCCTTAGTAGCTTATGGTTCAGTCACCATGGTTCGTCAAACTATGGTTCGACCCCTTTTTTCATAACAGAACCATAAAGCCTTAGGAGCTTATGTTTTGGTCACCATGGTTCGTCAAACTGTGGTTCGACCCTTTCTTTCATAACAAAACCATAAAGCCTTAGCAGCTTATGGTTTGGTCACCATGGTTCGACGAATTATGGCTTGACCCTTTCTTTCATAACAAAATCATAAAGCCTTAGTAGCTTATGGTTCGTTCACCATGGTTCGTCAAACTATGGTTTGACCCTTTCTTTCATAACATAACCATAAAGCCTTATTAGCATACGGTTCGGTCACCATGGTTCGTCAAACTATGGTTCGACCCTTTCTTTCATAACATAACCATACAGCCTTAGTAGATTATAATTCGGTCACCATGGCTCAACCCTTTCTTTCATAACAGATCCATAAAGCCTTATTAGCTTATGGTTCAGTCACCATAGTTCGTCGAACTATGGTTCGACCCTTTCTTTCATAACAAAACCATAAAGCCTTAGTAGCTTATGGTTCGGTCACCATGGTTCGTCAAACTATGGTTCGACCCTTTCTTTTATAACAGAACCATAAAGCCTTAGTATCTCATGGTTCGGTCACCATGGTTCAACCCTTTCTTTCATAACAGAACCATAAAGCCCTAATAGCTTATGGTTCGGTCACCATGGTTCGTAAAACTATGGTTCAACCTTTTCTTTCATAAAAAAACCATAAATCCTTAGTAGCTTATGGTTTAGTCACCATGATCTGCCAAATCATGGTTCGATCTTTTCTTTTATAAAAAGAACCATAAAACCTTAGTAGCTTATGGTTCGGTCACCATGGTTCGTTAAACTATGGTTCGACCTTTTCTTTCATAAAAGAACCATAAAGCCTTAGTAGCATGTGGTTCGGTTACCATGGTTCATCAAACCAGTGTTCGACATTTTCTTTCATAAAAGAACCATAAATCCTTAGTAGCTTATCGTTAGGTCATCATGATCTGCCAAATTATTGTTCAATGTTTTTTGTTATAAAAAGAACCATAAAGCTTTAATAGCTTATGGTTTAGTCACCATGATCTGTCAAAATCATGGTTCGACCTTTTCTTTCATTAAAGAAACCATAAAGCCTTAATAGCTCATGGTTCATCCACCATGATTCTCCATATCATGGTTCGAATAGATTACAATTTTGATCATCGTCATCATAAGGATCAAATAGATTACAATTTTGAAGTTACGACAAAATCCAAAACACGAATAAGAAAATGAGGCATTATATTATATCAAACATGTTTGTTCTTACAAAACAAGAAAGGAGATAAAAATACTAGTTGTCGTTACATTTGTCAAAATAGAATAAAAAAGGTCCAAAGATAGAAAGCTATAACCCAAACTAGATACTAGAACTTGCAAGATCACACTTCAAGATTGGGTCTAAATATTCCAAATCTTTCTTTAACTTGCCAACATCAATCTTGTCTCCTTCCAAAAAACTGAATAGCGAATATTTGTGAGTAATCATATACGAGCAAACGTTTAGAATGCGACGTTGAGCATCCGGGTAGGAGTAGAGGACATTTTTCCATCTAGTGCTTCAACATACTTTTCTTTCATCTCCAAACATGCTTGATGGAGACCTAACTAGATGACGACAGTTTGAAGAGGAACGCTGACATCCCCAAAATAAGCAGAATTCATGATTGCCCGAAAAAATGAAGGAATGCCCTCCTTCATCACCCATTGGAGATCAGAAGCCTCCTAATCAGACAATGCTCCATCTTGTCGTTCCTTCTCTTCAACCGAAGCATGAAACTCACTCAAAGATGTGTTGGATTAAGGTGTCTAAGCTCATAACTAAATTGGTATAAACTCGAAAATAGAAGAAAAGTCCTTTGGGGTTGCCCTCATAACCAGAAATAGCCAGAAATGATATTAGGAGAGAGAAAGAGAAATGCTTTGTTAATATATTATGCGATTAATACATTAACTGGGAATAGATAAGTGATATGTTAATTTGTTATGTGATTAATAAATTAACATGAGATCAATAGTTAAATAATTGAATTGCTAGTTTATATGGTTATTAAATTAATAAGAAATAAATTAGAATTAATTAATTATTAACCAGAATTAATCTAGAATTAATTAAAGGTGCAAGGGGTGAATTGTAATTGCTCAATAGTTGAACAAAAGAAGCAATTCTAGAGTCATCCTAGGCGTGAACGAAATTGGGAGTCTTTCTAGGGTTTCTAGAAGCCTCCTGGTTGCATAAAAGGAAATGATTTGAATTAGGATTAAATCTATTATTTAATCAATTCAAGTCATGCTTTGCTTGCAAGTTACCTAAACTATAAATAGGACCCCCAAGGCCATCAATTTTCGTTGATGACATTGCTAAGAGCTTTAGGAATGAAATTTCCTTCTCCTCCCTCTCTCTCCTCTTCATTCTAGGGTTTCGAGGGTTTTGCGTGTGAGCTATTAGAGGCACGAGATTTCAGGTGCTTGCTTTCTAGAGCTTGTTCAAGAAGGATTTTATTGATTATTTACAAAAATAATCAAAAGGTATGTAACCCTAATCCCTTTATGAATTTCAAAAATAGTAGGGTATTCCTAGAGTTCTTGATGTTCAATTGCTTGTTGCAATCAATAGAGTAAAAATAGATCCAATAGGTTGCATGTGAACTTAGGGTTAAGTTTTTCTGCCATATATTTTTTTGTAACCCATAACCCATCAAGATGCAAGTTGGACATCCTTCTCAGCAACCACAATTTTAAGGCCAGATAGCTCATATTTAAGTAATTTGATGCGAACATCTTTACCCAAGCAAGAAATATGTAGTTGAGAAACTTTCTGGTTGTACGAAACCTTCAAAGAATTAAACTGTTGAGAATTTTCCTCAAGTTCCTTGCTCAATTTTGAACACTGACTAATTGCATCATCTACTCAGACTTAAAGATCATGGTTCAAGTTCGAGAACTCCTCTTGACGACGAAGACAATTGCTCAAATCTTTCACCAACTCCTATTTTCTATTTAACAAACCTCACACATTCGTCTGCAACCTTTGAGCTTCTCCTTCCACTTGCTCATGAATCTGTCACACATTTTTCATAGTCTGAAAGAATTCCTAATACTTTAGTTGTTTATGTTGGATTTGGTGTCTAAGCCCATAACTATAACAGGTATGTACTTGACCCGATTGTAGCATGGTCCCTTTTTAGGTAGACTTCACCAGTGCAATTTGATAAGAAGGATTTTCTAGAATAAGGTTATTTGTGATTTATTAATATATTACAAGTATAATATATTAATATTATTTAATTTGTATTGATCAAGAATTAATTTGGAATTAATTTTGTGATCAGAAGAGACTAATTAAATATATAGGGATTGATTATGTAAATCAATGATTCTTGTAATGTGGACTAATGATCCATGACCATATGGTTGGGCTAAACCAATAAGATAATCCATGGATAGTCCATGGAGGTTAACCCATGGAGCATAAGAATGTGAAAAGTCATGGAGCATTAGGGTTTACAAAGTGTAACCCTAGTGTTTGCCACATTATAAATAGGGCCCCCATAAGCCAAAATCGGCTACACACTCTTTGGAGCTAATTATCTTATTCTCCTAAAACCTCCTCTTGCATTTTGGTGTTTGTGAACCAATAGAGGCATCACACTTGAGGTGCTCAAGCTTTCAAAGGTCAAGAACTCTACCCTACTCAAGAGGTAAGCATCCAAACTAAGTTTATATTGTATAACTTCAATTGTATGCTAGCTAGGGAGAATGCTTTGGAAAATTCAAAATTCATGTATAATTAGAGAAAACATAGATCCAAATCATTTAGGGTTGCATGTGCACCATAGGAGTGTTATAGTGTTGAAAACTCAACAGTGGTATCAGAGACTGGTTTGTTTTCTATTATATTTGATGCTTACTAGTTTTTCAAAGCTGAAAAAGTCGAAATTTTGGCCTCTGACTGGTGAACTCACCGATTACATTAATAGACTCGACGAGTCCACTCAGTATCAGAGCAACTCGCCGAGTCCAGTTCTCATACTCGACGAGTTGAAGGCTCTGTTTGCAAAATTTCGAGTTTCTTGGCCTGGTTTGGATTGGGAATACTACCAGAAACTGTTTTGGATCATTGGAAATGTTTTTTATGATATGGTAGTGCTTGTACTCATCCAACCACAAGATAAGTGTCAACGTTTTAAAATAATTGTTGTTTTATATGATAAACAAAATTGCTTTAAATTGTTGACTTGAAATTATCTTGATTATGAGTTTGGTTAGATCATAGATTATGTGATAATTTTAGTTGATAGAAAAATGATCTAAATGAATTTTAATGACCTCCATAACTTGTCCTCAAGTTATGGAAAATGAAAGGTCTCATACATTAAAATCCTATTAAAATCATAAGTTATGAATATGAAGAGTTTTGATAAGTTTCAAAACTTGCCCTCAAGTTTTGGAATTTGTAGAATCTCATCAATGAAACTTTAATTCCAAACCCTAGAGTTTTAAAAGTTAAAATTCAACCCTTATACTTTATAATATTATAAGTTTAATAATATATATATATGTATAAGAAAAAGTCGGTCTTACCGTTAGTAGGCCTCATTCACGAAGCCGGTCTATAAGGGGGGTATAAGGTTACTACCTATAAAATGGTAGTTTAATGGGTGTCCACTCTCACCCACCGCTTCCTTGACTGATGGAGGGTCGTTAGCCAACCGGGTAGGATAGGTCATTAATTCTCCTTCATTAAAAAGTATAATGATGAATATAAAGTAACTAAACTTTTATTAAATTCCCAATCTTAGTTACTTTAGGAAAAATGTGAAATGGTGCTAATCCATGAAATTACACTTTTCACCTTGTTAAGTCATTAGTGAAGCGTGTGTGGTTAACCGACACACTAATTTGGGACTTACAATGTGTCGCAAAGGGTAACTTGATGTTAATTATAGATCAATGGAGCGCGTGAGGTTAACCGTTACATTGATTAGGTGATTTGTAACATTGGGTGTACCATGCTAATTTACATGGTTATTCACTCCTTGTTTGTGATCCTCGACATCCCAGTCACAAACTTGAATGGCACAATCGAGATTTAAACATGCCATTGAAAAGTTCAATGAATCTCAAAGATCTAGGAATTTCAAACCAATTAAAACTTAATAATCTATTTCATTTTTCATGGTGGAAATTGGTAAATCGTCATTTACCTACCTTCAAATATTTTACAATTGGATTACGGCATCCCTTTTTGCAATTGTAGAATACTGTGTTGGGTCCTAGCCTTAATATTTCATATTGGGTGTAATATTACGGATTATCATCTAATCTAAACTTTGTTCTTCTTCTTTTCAGATGTCTATCCCAAACAATGATTCCAACCCAATCCTTTCAGGCTCTTTCCCCCTCATGAACCTATATGGGAGGGTCATTTTCGATGGCTCGAACTTCAATGACTGGATTCGAAACATCAGGATGACTATTCGTTATGAGGACAATGAATATGTCCTAGATAAAGAGCTCAAAGAGATTGATGTCACCACTGCTACTCCTGAACAAATCCCTGAACACACTACTCATGAGAGGGATGTGACAAAGGTGTCGTGTCATATGATTGCAACCATGACTGCTGAGCTGCAGAAGTCCTATGAGGACTACTATCCTTATGAAACGTATCATGATATGATGGAAAGATACCATAAAAGTGCTCGGCAGGAGAGGTATGAGATCATTGCCTCCATTATCACAACCAAAATGAAGGATGGTGAACCCATCACGGCCCACTTGCAGAAGATGCAGAGATTCGTGGACCGCTTGCTTAAATTAAATGTTAATTTCGATGAAGAGTTGGCCATAGATCTTATTCTACACTCTTTACCTTCTTGTTATGATAAGTTTCGTATGACTTATCATATGAACAAGGAGGAGGTCACTCTTAGCAAGCTTCAAGGCCTTCTTAGGACTGCAGAAAGCAATCTGAAAGGCAAGTCGGTTGTGTCTACTCCTACCACTACTACTTCTGCCCCTGTTCTGGCAATCGGATATGGAAAGGGAAAGAAGAGGAAGGCTCCCTACAATAGCTGCAAGGGAAAGTCTCTTGATGGATCCTCTTCAAGTGGCACCAAAGCTGGTTCTGTTAATCCCTCTTCCAATCCGAAGGAACTAGAGTGCTTCCACTGTCATGATAAAGGGCACTAGAAATGAAGCTGCCCCAAGTACTTGCAAGACATTAAGGATGGTAAGATCAAACCCTCCTTTGCAGGTATTTACACTATTCAATCTAATAACTCATCACATGCTAATTCTTGCATCCTTGATACAGGTTGTGGTATTCACATTTGTTCTGATTTGCATGGACTAAAAATAAGTAGGGATGTGGAGCACGGGAAGATAAACTTAATCATGGGAAATAGGAAAGTGTCACCTGTGACCAAGATTGGAGTTTATTCTTTATTGCTTAGTAATGGTTTAAATTTAGATTTGAATAATTGTTGTTACTCGGCCGATAGGGCGAGAAATGTTATTTCCTTTCATAGTTTGTATAAACAAGGTTTACCTTTTCTTTTAATAATGAAAATGGTGGTATTTATGCTTATTGTATTGGTGTATTTTATTTTGAAGCATTACCTTGCAATGGTATATATGAAACTGTGATGGTTGTAGATAACTTAGGAAATAATGTGTTGAATATTGATTCTTCCAATGACTTGGATAAGGCATGTTTGTGGCATTGTCGTCTTGGACATGTTAACAAGAAGCGCATAGCCCAACTCCAAAAGGATGGAGTTTTGGAGTCTTTCGACTTAAAGTCGGATGACACTTGCGAATCTTGTTCACTTGGAAAGATGACCAAGTCACCCTTCACTGGTACTTGTGAAAGGGGTGAAGGTCTGTTGGATCTCATAAATACTGATGTGTGTGGGCCATTCAGAACCGCCACAAGGGATGCTAACCGCTTCTATGTGACTTTTACTAATGATTATAGTAGATATGGGTATATTTACTTAATGAAACATAAGTCGAAAACTTTTGAAAAGTTCAAGGAGTTTAAGAAAGAAGTGGAGAATCAATTGGACAGGAAGATAAAGATGGTGCGATCCGATCGTGGAGGAGAGTATCTTAGTATCGAGTTCCTAGACTATCTAAAGGAATGTGGAATTGTTTCACAATTGACGCCACCAAAGACACCACAGCTTAATGGTGTGGCTGAGAGGCGCAATAGAACCTTGCTAGACATGGTTTGTTCCATGATGAGTCGAGCTTCGTTACCTATCTAATTTTAGGGGTATGCCTTAGAGACTGTCGCCCATATCCTTAATCTAGTCCTTACCAAAAAGGTTTCAAAAACACCTCACGAGATGTGGAAAGGGAAACTTCCCACATTAGAGCACATCAAAGTTTGGGGTTGCGAGGCTTTTGTGAGAAAAGAAAATCACGACAAGCTCGAACCTCGGAGTGAGCGATGTATTTTCATCGGCTACCCACAAAAATCCTTTGGATATATCTTCTACAGACCGAGTGACAATGTTGTCTTCATTGCGAGGAGAGGAGACTTTCGCGAGAGAGAACTCATAGGCCAAGGAAACAGTGGGAGGCAAATTGACCTTGAAGAGCTTCAAGAGTCAAGCAGTGAAGGAACCCAAACACTAGCAATCAACCTGATGAGGAAACTCCAGTTGATCCAACTGACGAGTCCTTACCTCTAAGGCATTCCAGTAGAGTTAGAAATACACCTGATGTCTATGGTTTTTCCTTTTTACTACTGAAGGTGATGCATTTATTAGTGATAGCACACTGGTAGATTTGGATGAACCTAACAACTACAAGGAAGCCATGGCAAGCCCTGAGTCTGCAAAATGGAAAGAGGCTATAGACAGCGAGATTCAGTCCATGTATGACAATCAAGTTTGGATCTTAGTTGACAATGTACCGGGTCGTAAGACAGTCGGGTGCAAATGGATCTTCAAGAAGAAGACTGACATGGATGGGAAAATACAAACATATAAGGCACGACTGGTTGCGAAGTACTTTAGTCAAACTCCGGGAGTTGACTATGATGAGACCTTCTCACCAGTAGCGAAGATTAAATCTATAAGGGTTATGTTAGCCATAGCTGCATTTCATGATTATGAATTATGGCAAATGGATGTCAAAACCGCTTTCCTTAATGGAAAGTTGGCCGAAGATGTTTACAAGAGTCAGCAAGAGGGTTTTGTCAGTGCAAAGTACCCTAATAGAGTGTGTAAGCTTGAGAAATCCATTTATGGATTGAAGAAAGCATCTCGCAGATGGAATCTTTGTTTTGATGAGAAAGTCAAAGAGTTTGGATTTTCGAGAAGCGAGGATGAGTCCTGTGTATATGTCAACGCTAGTGGGAGTGTAGTGAGTTTTCTGGTATTGTATGTAGATGACATACTGATCATAGGTAACGACATCCCAACCTTGGAGGAGGTCAAGTCCTAGCTTGGGAAGTGTTTTTCTATGAAGGACCTTGGAGAAGCTGCTTATATCCTAGGAATAAGGATATTGAGAGACAGAAGTAAAAGGCTAATAGGACTTAGTCAAAGTATCTACTTGGACAAGGTGTGGAAACGTTTCAGCATGGAGAACTCCAAGAAAGGTAACCTACCTATCCTCAGCAACACCAAACTGAGTAAGACTCAGATTCCGAGTACAGAGGCTAAGATACCAGAGATGAGTCGAATACGATATGCTTCCGTAGTTGGCTCGATCATGTATGCTATGACTTGTACTCGCCCTGATGTGGACTTTGCTTTGAGCATGGTTAGCAGATATCAAGGGAACCCTGGTAAAGCTCATTGGACTGCAGTTAAGAACATTATTAAGTACCTGCGGAGGACTAAGGATTGGATCCTTACCCTCAGTAGGAGTGATGACTTGAGAGTGACAGGGTATAGTGACGCCAGATTTCAGATCGACAAAGATAATTTCCGCTCTCAGTCGGACTGGGTGTTTACCGTGAATGGAGGAGCAGTGACATGGAAAAGTTCCAAGTAGGAGACTGTAGCCGACTCAACGTGTGAATCAGAGTACATAGCAGCAAGCGAAGCATCGAAGGAGGCAATATGGTTGAAAAACTTCATTGGAGACCTTGGAGTCATTCCATCCATAGAGGAGCCTATGGAGATTTTCTGTGATAATGAAGGGGCGGTTGCCTTAACCAAGGAACCAAGAGATCATGGTAGTGATGGGTTTTGAGCATTCTAACACTTCCTAAGTGTACATGCAACCCTAATAACCTTGGATCTATGTTTGTCTAATAATCATGCAAAGTTGAATTCCAAGGTTATATTCCTATCTAGCATACATGGGGAACATTTTTAACTTGAATGAAAGATAGAATAACTTACCTTGTTGTTGATTATGATCCTTGAAACCTTGTGAGCCTAGCACCCCAAGTGTGATGCCTCAAATGCTTCACACAACACCAAATGCAAAGGAGTAAACTTTGAGAGAATCTTACACTTGCAAAATCGGCTCTAGCCCTCTTGTTTCTTAGTGTCACCGATTTTGGTGGAGAATGGGTTTCTTATATAGTGTTGACACATCTAGGGTTACACCATGTAAACCCTAATGTGTCATGACTCTTCATTTCCATGACCCATGGGTTTGTAACTCCCATGGAGCATCCTATGGGTGGAACCCAACTTGATAATCCATGGAGCCTCTTAGCCCACTATATAAGATATGGAAGATTTACATAATCTACCCGTATATTTAATTAGTTATCTTTTGATCACTTAATTAATTCTAAATTAATTCTTGATCAAACTAATTAAATAATATTATTAATATATTAGAACTTATAATATATTAATAAACCATAAGTGTTATTTCTCTCATTTTAGTTTATCCAATTGCATGGTGCCATGCAACCCAAATGGACCATGCCGGGTCGGGTCAAGTACATACCAGAAATAGTTATGGACTTAGACACCTTATCCAACAGTCTCCCACTTGGATAAGTCTAATAACTATAACTGCAATACTTCAGGAACCGATCGGAAATCGTAGCTCTTTCAAGGTCTCTCGGAACTGAGAAGATGATGATACGCCATTTAAGATAAGTGATCATATAATCCTCTGTTCTAGATATCAGCCAGACAAATACATGGAACAATGTCTTACTTATTGTCCAGCAGTTTGTTTCCCGATTTCCGATTTGTTTGAGAAAGAACTTAATTGAACACATCAACTTAGTTCTGACCGGGCCCGGTACATAGGTCAAAACAAAATCATCGAGGGGCCCAGATATCAGCTTCTAATCCAAGAAGGAACATATAAACTTCGACTCATATGTTTGTTCTACCACTCATTGAATTATACACAAAAGCACGTTTTATAACATCGAGTTACCAATGCGTTAACGTACAATCAATGCATAACCAACTCATAAGTAACAAATCATATCTCTAGGTTTGAAGACTTATATGATATTACCGTCTCACGATCACTCGAGATAAATTCCATGAAGTGATTCCAGTGAGCGTGGGTTGAGTCCAATTCTCAGAACTTATGAGCACTCATGAGTGTTGTACCCATGTCCAACAACTTAGACCTCTGCAACCAATCATGACAGTCTTGATTCATACCTACTTCCGACATATGACCGACTGTGGAGGTTCGAATAATATGATATACCAAACATAATTATTCCGGAAGTCAAAACATGCAAAAGAAATATAGTAAACGATCGACAAGAGATAGCAACACGTTACTCATAAATAAAACACCTTTTATTCATCATCTAATGTCAATTACACTTTACAAATTTCAAGGTTATCTAACTACTAAATCTAATATCATCCTTCAGCCCTATGCTCCGAGCATGCTGGAGATGCTTAACTCGAGTCAGTCCTTTCGTGAGGGGATCTGCTGGATTCTCATCCGATGATACCCTCTTTGCCACGAGGAGTCCTTCTTTTATTCGATGTCTGATGAAATGGTATTTTCTGTCGATGTGTCTGGATCTCCCGTGATCCCTTGGTTCCTTGGCTAAGGCAACTGCACTTTCACTATCACAGAAAATTTCCATTGGCTCTTTAATAGCTGGTACAACTCCAAGGTCTCCAATGAAGTTCTTCAGCCATATCGCCTCCTTTGCTGCCTCGTTAGCTGCTATATACTCTGATTCGCAAGTTGAATCAGCCACTGTCTCTTGCTTGGAACTCTTTCAAGAAATTGCTCCTCCATTTAAGGTAAAGACCCAGCCTGACTGAGAGCGGAAATTATCCCTATCAGTCTGAAAGCTAGCATCACTATACCCTACAACTCTCAAGTCTTCACTCCCACCGAGGGTAAGGACCCAGTCCTTAGTCCTCCGTAGGTACTTGAGGATATTCTTTACCGCAGTCCAGTGTGCCTTGCCAGGGTTCCCCTGATACCTGCTAACCATGCTCAAAGCAAAGGCTACATCAGGTCGAGTACACGTCATAGTATACATGATCGATCCTACAGCCGAAGCATAAGGTATTCGACTCATTTCTGCTATCTCAGCCTCAGTACTAGGGCTTTGTGTCTTACTGAATCTGGCATTACTCTGGATGGGTAACTCTCCTTTCTTGGAGTCCTGCATGCCGAATCTCTTCAACACCTTATCCAAGTAAGTACTCTGACTAAGTCCAATTAGTCTTTTACTCCGGTCTCTCAAGATCCTTATCCCTAGAATATAGGCAGCTTCTCCTAGGTCCTTCATAGAGAAACACTTCCCAAGCCAGGACTTAACTTCCTGCAGAGTTGGGATGTCATTTCCTATGAGTAGTATGTCATCCACATACAATACCAAAAAGCTAACTATACTCCCACTACCCTTGACATATACACAAGATTCATCTTCACTCCTAGAAAAGCCAAATTCCTTGACTTTCTCATCAAAGCAAAGATTCCATCTGCGAGGTGCTTGCTTTAACCCATAAATGGATTTCTCAAGCTTACACACTCTATTAGGGTACTCTGTGTTGACAAAACCTTCTGGCTGACTCATGTAAACATCCTCAGCCAACTTTCCATTAAGGAAAGCGGTTTTGACATCCATTTGCCATATTTCATAGTCATGAAATGCAGCTATGGCTAACAGAACCCTAATAGACTTAATCTTGGCCACTGGAGAAAAAGGTCTCATCATAATCAACTCCCGGAGTTTGTGAGAAACCCTTTGCAACCAGTCGTGCCTTATAAGTGTGTACATTATCATCCATGTCGGTCTTCTTCTTGAAGATCCATTTGCACCCTACAGTCTTACGACCTGGTACATTCTCAACCAAGTTCCAAACTTGATTGTCATACATGGACTGTATCTCGCTGTCCATTGCCTCTTTCCACTTGGCTGACTCAGGGCCTGCCATGGCTTCCGCGTAACTGTTAGGTTCATCCAGACCTATCAGTGTCTCATCACTGATAAGTGTATCACCTTCCGCAGTAATATGGAATCCATAGTAATGCTCAGGTGCATTCCTAACCCTTGTGGAACGCCTCAGAGGTACAGACTTGTCAATTGGCTCAACAGAAGTTTCCTCCTCAAGTTGAGTGCTAGGGTTTGAAGTTCCTTCACCACTTGACTCTTGAATTTCTTCAAGGTCAACTTGCCTCCCACTGTCTCCTTGGCTTATGAACTCTCTCTCTCGAAAGAAAGCCCTCCTAGCTACAAAGACCACATTCTCACTAGGTCTGTAGAAGAGGTAACCAAAGGATTTCTGTGGGTAGCCGATGAAAATACACCTCTCACTTCGAGGTTCGAGCTTATCATGAGTCTCGCGTCTCACGAAAGCCTCGCAACCCCAAATCTTAATGTGGTCTAGTTTGGGTACTTTACCAGTCCACATCTCATGAGGAGTTTTGGCAACTTTCTTTGTGGGAACTAGATTAAGGATATGGGCGGCAGTCTCTAAGGCATACCCCCAAAATGAGATTGGTAGCGAAGCTCGACTCATCATGGAACGAACCATATCCAACAAGGTTCGATTACGCCTCTCAGCTACACCATTCAACTGCGGTTTCCTGGGAGGTGTCAATTGTGAGACAATCCCACATTCCCTAAGATAGTCGAGGAACTCTGAACTAAGATACTCACCACCTCGATCGGATTGAAGCATCTTAATGTTCATGCCCAATTGATTCTCGACTTCCTGTTTAAACTCTTTAAACCTCTCAAAAGTCTCTGACTTATGCTTGATTAAGTAGACATATCCATATCTACTGTAATCATCAGTAAAAGTCAAATAATAACGATTAGCATCCCTTGTGGCATGTTTGAAGGGCCCACACACATCCGTGTGTATAAGATCCAACAAACCTTCACCCCTCTAACAAGAACCCGTGAAGGGTGACTTTGTCATTTTTCCAAGTAAGCATGATTCGCAACTATCATCTGACTTTAGGTCAAATGACTCCAAGACTCCATCCTTTTGGAGTTGGCCTATGCGTTTCTTGCTTATATGTCCAAGACGACAATGCCATAATGATGCTTTATCCAAGTTATTATCATTAACAGAATCAATACACAATACATTATTTCCTAAGTTATCAACCATAGATACAGTTTCATACACACCATCACAAGGTAATGCTTTAAAATAAAGAACATTATTAAAGAAAGCATTAATCGAACCAACTTCATTATCAAATGAAAAGGTGAAACCTTGTTTATACAATGCATGAAAGGAAATAATATTTCTTGCCATTTCTGGCGAATAACAACATTTATTCAAATCTAAACTAAACCCACTACTTAGCGATAAAGTATAAAATCCAATCTTGGTGACAGGTAAAGCTTTCCTATTCCCCATGATTAAGTTTATTCTTCCATGCTCCACATTCTCACTTCTTCTTAGTCCCTGCAAATCAGAACATATATGAATACCACAACTGGTATCAAGGACCCAAGAGTTAGAATGGGGTGAGTTATTAGATAAGATAGTGTAAATACCTGCATGGTTGGGTTTAACTTTCCCATCCTTCACATCTTGCTGGTACTTTGGGCAGTTCCGCTTCCAATGTGACTTTTCATGGCAATAGAAGCATTCAGCCTCTTTAGGGTCAGAAGAAGGAGTGACAAAACCTTTCTTGGTTCCACTTGAAGAAGAGCCATCAAGGGTCCTAGCCTTGGTACCCTTCGAAGATCTCTTCCTCTTCTTCCCTCTACCTTTCCCGATTGCCAAAACCGGGGCGGAGTTTGGAGTAGGAGTGTTAACAACCGACTTACCCTTAAGACCTGTTTCTGCGGTCTTGAGGAGTCCCTGAAGTTTGCTGAGTGTGACCTCTTCCTTATTCATGTGATATGTCATGCAGAATTGATCATAGCACGATGGTAAGGAGTGCAAAATGATATCTATTGCAAGCTCCTCAGGGAAGTTCACATTAAGCTTCAGCAACCGATCCACATACCTTTGCATTTTCTGCATGTGGCTCGTGACGGATTCCCCGTCCTTCATCATGGTTGTTATAATAGAGTATATGATTTCATACCTCTCTTGTCGTGCACTTTGATGGTATCTTTCCATCAGATCTTGTTGCATTTCAAAAGGGTAGAAGTCCTCATAGGACTTTTGGAGTTCCGCTGTCATGGTGGCCAACATGATGCATGCCACTTTTGTAGCATCCCTTTCATGTGCCCGGAAGTCAGCGATCTCCTGGGGAGTTGCAGTAGCGGGTAATCATCCTGATGTTTCTGTTCCATTCATTGAAGTTGGATCCATCAAAAGTGACTTTCCCACACAAGTTCATAAGGGTAAAGGAGCCATTAGGATTAGAGCCAGAAGCAGCATTGTTTGAAGACATCTGAAAGAAGAGAACAAGATTAGTTTAGATATTAAGAGAGTCCTTAATAAAACACCCAAATGTAATATTAAGGCTAGGATCCAATCACAATATATTATAACTTAGAAGAGGTATGCCGTAATCCAAGCTATAACATATTTGAAAGGTAGGTGAATGACGATTCACCAATTTCCACCATGAAAAACGAAATATAAATATTAGGTTTTTAATTGGTTCTTAGAAATTCCTAGATTCTTTTGAGATTCAATGAACTTTTCAAAGGCATGTTTCAATCTCGAGTGTGCCCTCCAAGTTTTGTGACTGGGATACCGAGGATCACAAAACGAGGGGTGAAGTAACCATGCAAATCACTTGGTACCCTCAAGGTTTATCACTCAATCGATGTGCCGGTAAACCACACACGCTCCACCGATGCTATGGTAAACCTTAAGTCACCCTTTACCTACCTTGTTAAGTCCAAGTTAGTGTGCCGGTTAACCACACACGCTCCACTAACGACTTAAACAAAGTGTAAAGTGTAATTTCATGGATTAGCACCTTATTCACATTTTCCTAAAGTAACTAAGATTGGGAATTTAATAAAAGCATTTAGTTACTTTATAATATTTATCATACTTTTAATGAGAATTTATAAGTCCTTGTCTTACCCGTTCAGCTAACGACCCTCCACCGATCAAGGAAGCGGTGGGTGAGAGTGGACACCCATTAAGTTGCCATTTTATAGGAAACAACCTTATACCCCCCTTATAGACCGGCTTCGTGAATGAGGCGTACTAGCGGTAAGACGACTTGACGTTATACATATATATATTAGTAACTTATAATATTATAAAGTATAAGGGTTGAATTTTAACTTTTAAAATTCTAAGGGTTGGAACTAAAGTTTTAATCAAGACTTTACATGTTCCAAAACTTGAGGGCAAGTTTTGTAAACTTCCAAAACTTTTCATTTCTTATAACTTATGAATTAATTGAGTAATAAAAATGAAGACTCTTCATTTTTATAACTCTTGTGTTCTTTTAATGGCTTTAATAAAAGTGAGACTTTTGGTTTTCCATAACTTGAGGACAAGTTATGGACTCCATTAAAACACATTATGATCATGAATTAAACTACCATGAAGGTTACAAACAATTCCTATGATCATCTAATCTTCATAAGTTCAAGAACATGAATACGAACACTTTCAAGAATCAAAAATTACACTTAAAAAAAACTTGTAATTTTAATAATTGCCATTGTAAATGGATTAGCATAAACATTACACCATCTAAAACAAGCTTTAAAACATCAAAACAGTTTAGGGTAATGTTTCTAGTCCATTTCCAGCAACAAATGTGCAAACTTTCATACGAGCAGAAAACAGAAAAACAATTTTTTTTCAAGCTGTTTGCACACAAAAAAAAAACAACAAACAAACCTAGGCTCTGATACCACTGATGGGTTTTCAGCATTCTAACACTTCCTAAGTGTACATGCAACCCTAATAACCTTGGATCTATGTTTGTCTAATAATCATGCAAAGTTGAATTCCAAGGTTATATTCCTATCTAGCATACATGGGGAACATTTTTAACTTGAATGAAAGATAGAATAACTTACCTTGTTGTTGATTATGATCCTTGAAACCTTGTGAGCCTAGCACCCCAAGTGTGATGCCTCAAATGCTTCACACAACACCAAATGCAAAGGAGTAAACTTTGAGAGAATCTTACACTTGCAAAATCGGCTCTAGCCCTCTTGTTTCTTACTGTCACCGATTTTGGTGGAGAATGGGTTTCTTATATAGTGTTGACACATCTAGGGTTACACCATGTAAACCCTAATGTGTCATGACTCTTCATTTCCATGACCCATGGGTTTGTAACTCCCATGGAGCATCCTATGGGTGGAACCCAACTTGATAATCCATGAAGCCTCTTAGCCTACTATATAAGATATGGAAGATTTACATAATCTACCCATATATTTAATTAGTTATCTTTTGATCACTTAATTAATTCTAAATTAATTCTTGATCAAACTAATTAAATAATATTATTAATATATTAGAACTTATAATATATTAATAAACCATAAGTGTTATTTCTTTCATTTTAGTTTATCCAATTGCATGGTGCCATGCAACCCAAATGGACCATGCCGGGTCGGGTCAAGTACATACCAGAAATAGTTATGGACTTAGACACCTTATCCAACAGGTAGATCCAGGCATATCGACAGAAAATACCACTTCATAAAACATCAAGTAGAATAAGGACACCTCGTGGTAAAGGGGATATCGTCGGAGGACAACCCAACATATCCTCTTACAAAGACTGACTTGGGTTAAGCACTTGCAGCATGAAAGGGGCATTGGGCTAACGGACGATATTAGTTTTAGTGGTTAGATACATAGAAACTTGTAATAGCTAAATTGTAATTAACATTTGATGATTAAATAAAAGGAGTTTTATTTAGAAGTAAAGTTACTGTCTTGTGCCAATTATTTACTATTGTTTCACTTTGCATGTTTTGACTTCCAGAATAATAAAATTATTATTATTATTATTATTATTATTATTATTATTATTATTATTATTATTATTATTATTATTATATTTATTATTATTATTATTATTATTATTATTCAAACTATCCACAGTCGATCATACGTTGGAAGTAAATATGAAAGAAGACTGCCATGAGTTGGCTTGTAGATTGTCTAAGGAGTTAGGCATAACAACAGTTTGCTACACCACTCATGAGTACTTCTGAAATAAGATTTGAGTATTGGATCAACCCGCGCTTACCTGAATTACTTCATGGAATTTATCACGAGTAATTGTGAGATGATAATATCATATAGTCTTCAAACCAAGATATATGAGTTGTTGACTACGAGTCGGTTGTACATTGATGGCATGAAAACGCATCAGTAACTTGATGTTATAAAACGTGTCGTTGTGCATGATTTGATGAGTAGTTAGTACAAGCGTATAATATCGAAGTTTATCTGTTCTCTTTTATCCTAGGAGGAATAAAAGCGATATCTTAGGCTCCTCGATGATTTTGTTTTGACTTATGTATCGGGCCTGGTCAGAACTAAATTGATGTGTTCAGTTATGTTCTATGTCAGACGAATCATAAATTGGGAAACAAACTGCAGGACAATAAGTATGACATTGTTCCATGTATTTGTCTAGCTGATATCTTGAGAACAGAGGAGTATATGATCCCTTATCTAAAGGATGCGTCACTGACTGGGTCAGAGTTGACAAAGGCTTTTGAAAGCTTACGATTTCTAAGTCAGATCCTGAAGTGCATTAGCAGTAATAGTTATTAGACTTATCCAAGTGGGAGACTGTTGGATTTGGTGTCTAAGCCCATAACTATAACTGGTATGTACTTGTCCGGATTGTAGCATGGTCCCTTTTTGGGTTGCCTTCACCAGTGCAATTTGATAGGAAGGATTTTTGAGAATAAGGTTATTTGTGATTTATAAATATATTACAAGTATAATATATTAATATTATTTGATTGGTATTGATCAAGAATTAATTTGGAATTAATTTTGTGATCAAAAGAGACTAATTAAATATATGGGGATTGATTATGTAAATCAATGATTCTTGTATGTGGACTAATGATCCATGACTATATGGTTGGGCTAAACCAATAAGATAATACATGGATAGTCCATTGAGGTTAACCCATGGATCATAAAAATATGAAAAGTCATGGAGCATTAGGGTTTACAAAGTGTAACCCGAGTGTTTGCCACATTATAAATAGTGCCCCGATAAGCCAAAATCGGCTACACACTCTTTGGAGTCAAGTGTCTTATTCTCCTAAAACCTCCTCTTGCATTTTGGTGTTTGTGAACCAATAGAGGCATCACACTTGAGGTGCTCAAGCTTTCAAAGGTCAAGAACTCTACCCTACTCAAGAGGTAAGCATCCAAACTAAGTTTATATTATATAGCTTCAATTGTATGCTAGCTACGGAGAATTCTTTGGAAAATTCAAAATGCATGTATAATTAGAGAAAACATAGATCCAAAGCATTTAGGGTTGCATGTGCACCATAGGAGTGTTATAGTGCTCAAAATTCAAAGTTTCAAGGCAAGAATTTGTGCACGTGTCTGAGTGCAGGCTGAAACTTCATCGAGAAAATACATCCTTTCCATCAGACATGTATGAGATCTATCAAGGATCTCCTCATCTGATGTATTTTCGATTTTAGGACTTGTAGGTACGGAAGTCTCAATAAAAGAACGTTGGAAATAGGGAAGCGATGCAGCAAGTGATACAAGAGTAGGTATAGTAAGGTCCTTCTGGGAAGAAGGCAACACTAAAACAAATACAATAAATATTGTCGTAAAGGAATAACGAACAAGATGCATATAAAATCAGAAAAGATTAAAGGAAACATACCAATCTGCTGCAAAGTGTTTGGTAGAGTTATAGCAGCGACTTCCAACAAAGCATCATTCCCAAAGTCAGGAGTCATGTCAGACGTTTCCATAGAAATCAAATCCGAACTTGAAGGAAGGACTAAACCAACCAAGGGAGGATTTACAGTGATGACTGTTGATTCCACACTAGAAACTTGAAATAGACTAGCACCAGTGCTAAAAAGCTTTTGTTGAAAGACAATCGTAGTAGTCGGAGCAGGCGAGGTTTGATCCTTATATGACATAATAACAAATTATGTAAATTTATGGCTTTTTGAGGTCGAAAATGTAGAAGCATCAGAACTCAAAAACTCAACCTCAGCAGAAGGAACATTTTCCATGCCATGCTTCAGATCAGGATCGGTAACCATCGAACACTCATAAAGAGCAGTCGTCGTAGTCGATTCAGATGTAGGTTCTTAAAAAGAAGAATAACCACCAGATAATAGAAGCCCACAAAATTTTGATTCACCCCCATGAGTGGTCCTATTGCGCTTCGATGATGATAATTCAATCACTTTATCAAGACGGTTCATAAATCCCTAAAGGGAAACAACTTTTTCCCTAACCACTTTCCTATTTGATCTTAACGCGGTTCTAATAGATGATGGAGGGAGTTTCCTACTGTCTGATTATGTTTTCACAATATTTCTTAGAAGGGGAAGGAATAACGGGCAAGTTCATATCCTGACCAGTAATATGCATCATGGAATCCATACTAGACTCCAATTGAGAAGGAGAATTAGGAATGGTGGCTTCCTCGGTAACCAACGCATAGCTCGCCAAGTGTTTGCGATGCAACTGTTCTAACAAAGTAACTTCATGACATGCTAGGGTTTCCATAGGCTTCCTTCCAAAAAATTTCCAGTAGGAACTCATACTCGCCACCCCTAGCATTATTTCTTCGGCATCAGTCCATTTCACAAAATTCTCTAATAAAAGATTCATAGTACTCTGTTCTTCGGGAGCCAGATCAGAAGAAGGGTATGCAGTTCTATCAGCAGTAGCACCATACACCATAGGCCCATCAAAAGCGGTAGAAGAAACAAAAAAGAATTCCTCCTTCCAATACTTTATGGAAGTAAGAAGGGCATCACAGGTTTCTACTAAGCCATGGCGAAGAGAAAAGGATACCCAATCGTCATTCGACATAGGGATGTAAAAATGATAGAAAAGAGTTATAGAAGGCAAGATCTCGAACGCATAACATAACATTGCAAAGAAAATAATTTTACGAAAACCGTTTGGGGTAATTTGAGCGATGTGAAGGTGATACTAATCAAGGGTTCAAGAAGACAAGGACGACGCTCAGGGTCGATATGATACTTCTTCACAATATCAATAAGAGTTTTCTGAGAAAGCCTAGACTTTATGGTACAAATGCTCAACACTTCTTTGTTAGCCATGATGAATCAAGACAAAGAAGAGAAAATAAAATTGGAAGAGGAAAGTTGTAGAAGATGATAAAATAACTAGGCAGGGGAAGTTATTTATAAGGAGATCAAATAGAAACCGCTCACAGGAACGGATGAAATAGCCGTTAAATGTAGGCAATGATGAAACCTACAGGCTATCAGACTATCATGTGAACATTTAATCCAGGTGTCCGTTCTTATCTGGCCCCAACGATTACTTTAAAAAGTTTGAATTGTTACTCTAAATGAAAAGTAACAATCCAAACTGAGTGGACTTAATAGGATATAACCAAGATCAAAGCTATGTATATCCTTCTTACATACCGAACTAGGTATATACCGAACCAGGTATGTACCGGACCAGTCACATATCGAACCAGGTATATACCGAACAAAGTTATCCACTAAACCAATCATGTGCCAAACCATATGAAATAATGAACAAAGTACGAAAATACGTCATGACAGTGTAACAGTACATAGGAACTCACATAAAATAGCCTGTATAAGGATGTTTAACTGATGGGTCCTTAAACCAACGAACCACAACTGTTAAACGACTAAGTAGTACACATGAGTATACCTTCGGGGGTACGACCATTAATTCGACATGGTGCCAGACCTGCTCGGTATAGGAAGAGGCTTTGACCTCTCAATATCGATTATAAATAAAGAACGAAGAACACTCTACAAGGTACGCACTTTTGATCTGATCATTATCAATAGATTATATCCCAAATACTTTCGTTCCCTCACTATTCAATAGATCGCCATTATTGTAAATAAACCTTTTCTGACTTTACCATCAAAGCGTTGGATCGGGACCCCTCCCAGTTAATCAACTTATGAGTTTGTTTGTTTTCTCTAGGTTATCCATATCAACAATGGAACAACGGTTCTTATAATCTATGGACGGCGAACCCGAAGGTGCATTAGAAAGCATATCCTCTATGTGCCTATATTAGTAAAGCCTAAAAGTGTAGTCCCTATATGTGTAATATGATTATGTATGCTGGGAGGGGTCCGCCATCGGCTGGGGCCCGTTAAGTATATTGGATGGGAGCCATTATGTAGTTTGGGTGGGGACCATTTATATGCTTTTTGAGCAGGTTATTGGTCGGGGCCCGATATATGTTTTGTGGTATATGGTATTTTGGGAACTCACTAAGCTTCATGCTTACCCAGTTGAATATAAATGTTTTTCAGCTACTTCATTGATTCGTGAGAAGGGCCAGGTTCGACTGTACACACGCGCATTTACAACATGTTTCCGCATAATGTAATTATACTCCTATATATTTTAATAAATACAAACGAAAATTTTGGGTTGAAAAGTTGGATGTTACGTATGGTGTTAGATTATTTCAATGCAATATTTGAAATTCAATGCCATTACTTATCAAATTGTTTAATTATCATATTAAAATTTAACATTATATGTAGTCAACAAGGTTTAAGACATTTAAAAAAATTGATGCTTGTTTACTAAAAGAGAGCTTGGATCGAAGGGGTCCTTTGTACTTTGAGGGACATGGATTTAAAATCCACCCAAATGCATTATTTGGTTAAGAAAAAAGAAAGGATTTAAAATTATATATATTATTAACAACAGCCAATGAAAACCGATGGAAGAACCATAACCTTTTATTTTTTTCAACTTTTAGTCTCGACCATTATAAGTACCTATTTACGGTTTCTTGGCTCCTACAACCGGTGATTAACTGCATAACCGATGACTCCATTGCGATTAGCAACTCCCCCTTTTTCATGTATCCATCCAATTGCCACGACTCCACTCTCTGTAATTAGTTTCTTCAAGAATTGCACCACACGATTCCATGATAGCTAGAAATCAGTTAACTTTCGTTAACAGTACCGCCTATATCACGAAGCACCTACTATATTAGATCAAAAGAATAATCTTTCATACATATGTTCAAATTGTTGAATATTTTGTGATTCTTCCATTTTAATTGTGTGATTAATTTATGTAGATTTGTTTTTCAAGACCCATCTTGGCTCAATTCTTTCAAACACGTCTACTTGTAACTTGGTTAAAAAACCTACAATCTCGGTCCAGTTCTTTCGATACCTCCATGATGATTGAATTCTTTTTAGTTAATAACTGAATTCGTTATCAGACCCAATCAGTGATGCAAGAGTTCTTTCTATTTCATTAGGGAAAGAAAGCATTGGGGGTGGTGCGCAACTCAAAAGTACACTAAGTATAATTCTAATTAAGTCAACCAAAACTTTAATGTTTTAATTGTTGGATTAAGGTGTCTAAGGTCTTAACTAAATTGGTATAATCTTATGAATAAAAGAAAAGTCATTTTTAGGTTGCCCTCAAAACCAGAAATAGCTAGGAATGATATTAGTAAAGAGAGGAAATGATTTATTAATTTATTATATGATTAAAATATTAATTAGAAATTGATTAGAATTAATTTAGAGTTAATGAGAATTAATTGGAAATTAATTTTAGATTAATTAGTATTGATTAGAGGTACAAGGGTTGGACTGCAATTGTTCAATAATCGAGCAAATGAGAGGTTCCAGAACCTTACTTAGGTGGACGGTTTTGAGGCTCCTCTAGAAGGGTTTTGGAACCCTCCTTTACCTGATAGGGATATTTGATTAAATATGAATATTGTAATATTCAAATTAGGGTTTATCCTGGTATCATAGCAGCTACAAATAAGACCCTTAGGGCTAGCATTTTTTTTGCCACTATTCACTTATGAAGCTAAAGCCGTAAATTCCCTCTCCCTCCTCTATCCTCAAGTTTGTTCTAGTGTTCTAGGGTTTGGGTGTGAACCATTAGAGGTAGTAATAATTTTGGTCTTAGCTTTCTGAAGCATATATGAGGATTCAAGAGTGCTACATATGATTGTAACACTAAATGTATGTATTTCATTCTACTAATATCCATCTAGGCTAGGGTTTTGTGATTGTTTCAATAATATGTTGCTATAATGAGAAAAGACATATATCTCCAGTTTGCATGTGCTCATAATTAGATTTTATGATGTTTCTGTTGTGCAATTAAGTGTAATGTAACCTAGAAAACCCATTAGTTCTAATATGTATTCTTTTGGAAAAGTACAAACTGAAATTTGGTCAAGGTTTCTCACTCATTTATTTGGTTTTGATGATGATTCATTCAAATCTTTTTATCCCCTAAATGCATTGAGTGGCCTCATGATGCTTACTAAGGATATGTTGTTAGATAGCATAATCATAAAAGAGGTTTCTCATTTCCGTCTCTAAATTTAGGCTCTTTTACACTAGTTATTCACAAAGATAAACTTTTTTTTTGAAATCTTTGTAAAGATATGTCAGAATTTTGGTGCAACATTAATAAAGGGGATATTTGATACTTTCGCCCAGTTGAGTTTTGATTTGCAAACTCGATCTGGATTTTGATTCCTACTTTTAATCTTCATCTGTTTAAAATTTAGTATTGGTGTTGCAATGATTCATGTGTTTGCATTATAGTGATCATGGATGGTTGGATTGATCAAGGTGTTACTTAAAATCAAGAGGTCATATAATCAAATCAGAAATGCATAAATTAGAAAAAGGTCAGGGTTTTTCCTTATGAATTCTTCATGATGCATAAAAAAAAGATTAAATATTTATATTTATATTCATTAATGGATATTTGGGGGACTTATTATGAATCTATGAATTGTGTTTTGATGGTTTCTGTATAGAGTCTGAACAAAATGATCTTGAACTCGAGTTTACACACCCCAACTGTTGGATAGAATGCCTAAGTGAAAGTTTTAACTTATTTATGAAAGTTTAATAAGATGAAAATGTGAGCTATATGAGGGTTCTCCCTCTGGTAAGTCCATCAGATTTTTTACTTTGTTGATTTTTTGGAACTGGAGTTTGTTATATTCATTAATTTCCTTGCTATATGATTTTTTGCATGTTCAGACTATATAATAAAAAATGGTTGAGATGAAAATTTTTGCTTAACAAACCATCAACTTTTGAAGTGTAACACCCAAAAATTCAAGCCAATTTAAAACTTTTTAAACAACCCAAAAACCATTAGTTATTACAAACTTGTTTTCAAAATGCATAACATCAGAGTATCCCAGAAACATAGTCATAAAAAGTAAGGAGCTGTACGATCACGCCTTTGCCTTGCCACGATCACCTGATGTACCTGAAACAATAAACTGAAATTGTAAGCCCGAAAGCTTATTGAGTTATCCCCAAAATACCGATACACATACAGTCCACATAACCATGTCAGCAACATCATAACATAACAAACTGAACAGAACAGCACATAACGGGTCCATAGCCCTACAGACTGTAATACCCACGAGCCCACAGTACGAGTCTCCCTCAGCCCGTAACTGGAATGCTCCCGAGCCCACAGTACGAGTCTCCCTTAGCCGTAACTGGAATGCTCCTAGGGATTGTTGGCTACCGCACGAAACAGTACAACCTCAACCCATCCCATATAACAAACACATAACATAACCACTGAGCATGCAATAATCATATAACATCACAGGTAGTCCTACAGGTCTACCTAACTGGCGTAACCACTAGCATGAAACACTAACTCATACTCAACATCTAACACTGCTAGGATAACATATCCAATGGGCCGGCCTTGGTGCCTTAGACCCCTTAGTATAGTGAGGATAACTCACCCGTCACTGCTGAAGTCCCGCAGGTAAAGCTCCCGCTGCTGGTTGACAGATTCCCGAACTGTCAACATCAAACAATACCCAATTAATAATTGGGTTCCAAGCCTAAGTTCCAACTCACACTACAAAAGCCCAAAAGTAACATAATGGGCCAAGGCCCAACATATGGCCCAATTTTCCAAATTGGGCCCAGACCTCTACATGGTCTTTCCTTAAGGCCCATCCAATTATTCCAGTCTAATTCCCATGGCCCAATATCACATAATCATAAAGGTCCAATTATGGCCCATCTATGGCCCAATTTTCCAAATTGGGCCCAAGTCGTCACATGGGCCTTATCCTAATACCCATACAGTTATTTAGTCCATTTACTTATTCTTGGAATGCCCATTAATAGTCCAATCACCAAGACCCAATAGAAAGGCCCAACACAAAGCCCAATTGAAATTTGGGGTTCACAAAAATGATGATTAGGGTTAAGTTTCCTACTTAACCCATTAAGGACTTAATCCATTAAGTCCATTCTTGCCTTAAGTTAGTTTGCCAATGACTATTAATTATTATTTTAGGTTTAATAATTAATTCTCATGTGTGTCTCAAATGATTCTCACAATTAGGGTTTTATGCCCTTAGGGTTTTCCAACCCAATACTAGCCCATTAGTCAATTGGTTGAGCTTCTAGGTCACTTTGGGCCTTATTGAGCCCATTAGGGTTTTATTAGGTCCATTGGGGTCTCTTTGGGCCCACTAGGGTTTCTTTTGGCCCATTAGGGTTTCTTTTGACCCATTAGGGTTTAGTAGCCCCTTGTCCAAACATCCAAACAAGGTCCAAACGCAATCAAAGCACACCGCCACCCGACACGGCGGCCGGTGGCAGTAGGAGGCGGCAACCACCACCTTACGGTGGTGGTTTAGAGTTTTCTTACTATTCCGATCGATTACAATGTTACACCACGATATCCAAACACACCCAAACACACACTAAGCTACACACTCAGCTAAGAACATAGAAAAGCACACACACATCCACCACCCCGCGGCGGCTGGTGGTGGCAGAACAGAAAAGCGACGGTAACCACCATGGTTGGCAGCCATGGTGGTCTTCCATGGTTTCCGGCCAACAAAACCACGTGCACACACGCCTTGCACTGGAATACGCACCCATACACACGAAGATATACACAACACAATATCACACACCCCATGCTCATTCACCCTCGCGGCGGCGTGTGGTGCTTGGATGACATGGCGGCATCAGAACAGCCGTCAGAGCCGCACCAGCGACGTGGCCGCAGCACAGAACGGAGAGGAGAGGAGAGGCGATCCGTCGCCGGGAGCAGCAACAACGACCAACACCAATGTGTTTCTTCCTTCCCGACAGTGGCCAGCGACGGAACCGAGCAGTGATAACGACATCGATATAGACGATGAATCAGAGGAGTGAAAGAACGATGATGGTGGAAATAGCAACAACAACGTACGGGGTTGGCTTCGGGGTTCCTGGATTCGTCGACAGTGGAAGGATAACAAGCCAGTGGCGACTCTCGGCTTGGTGGTTCCTGGCTTCGACGCCAACGATGCAGCAACGGATCCGAGCTCACGGTGGTTACGCAATTAACGGTGGCTGGAGAGGGGGTATAAGGGTGGCGGCTGTTATAGATGTCTAGGGTTAGGGTTTGGGAATGGTTGCGTTCAAAATGAAGGGGACGAGGGAAAGAAGCAGCTTAAGTCTCGATCCATATGAAAGTTTGACACATTTTTACACGTTTGGCCCCTGACTTCATAATTTAATTCAGATAAAGTTCAATATTTACAGTACAGCCCCTGCTCTACGAAATTCCTTTCAACACAAGTCCAAAATTTACCAATCACCCCTAGCATCCAATATTCATATCAATTGAAGTCCCAGAAGTTACCATATAGCCCTTCCATGACAAATTCTTTTCAACCTAGGTACATAATTTACCATTTTAGCCCCATCCATCCAAAACCTTCCATATTAAATCCAAATTATACCAACTACACCCTGCCTTCTAAAATCCTTTTCAAAGTAAATCTTGAAATTATACCTTAACCCCCGAAGATTCAATTATTGTCATTTGGCTTCCCGAAACCAACACCCCCAGTAATTGTTATTTAATTTTGGACCATAATAATATACAATAATGATAAAAATTACTTCTCGGGTTTTGGTTTTATTATTTAATTATTCTATTTAAAACGGGATGTTACAACTCTCCCCCACTTAAATTTGATTTCGTCCTCGAAATTGTTTCTTATCATTCCTTACACTTCTGACAACTTGAACTACATGGCCACAATCCGGTGCATAATCCCAGCCTTCCCAAGGCAATCAAAACCAACCCTAACAGGGTTTAAAACCCGAAAATGGACGAATTCCCCGCATTATGATCACATTAGTCAATCTGAAATCTGAAGTCTCGAGATGGTCTGGCTCCCTGACAGACCTCTCATACCAAATCATTATTGTTGATCCCAGTCCGCTTGTCATGGCTGCTTTCTAAAATCTACTGAGACCTTCCTGGTCTCAATTCGTTCACCAATCATCTAACATACCGGGTTTTGGCCCGGTCGCGGAGTTAAAGGACTCCCACATAGCTGCCTCACACGACTTCTGAACGAAATCCTTCCCTGGAACTAGTTGCCACCTGTTATCATGCCACTGCGACTCTAACAGCCTCCTAATCCAACCGATCAGATCCATGTGTCGAATCCCGTCGTTACCAAATCCACGGCTGAAAGAGATTGTTACATGACCAATGGTAACCTTACATCACAAGCAACCTTAAGCAATCCATTGCTTCCTTGATCTCATAACTGTAGTGACGTTCCTACAGTCTTATCACTAGCTTAACCAGGTCTAATCTCTCTGGGAAACCCATAAACCCATACGTGGATTTCCATATCCTCACTGCTACACCCGAACTGGTGGTTACCACTGTCCCTTCCGCGTCTTAGCAACGCGCTCATACTATCTACCAACCTAGCGAATGTTGCGGCTACACCCACAGACTTACATCACTCTAGCACTATTTGCTAACCTTGTGAATGCTACGGCTACACCCGTAGGCTTATAACACTTCTCACACTATCTGCTGCTAGTGAATGCTACGGCTACCCCCGCAGTCTTACAACACTTTCCATACTACCTGATCGCTAGTGAATGCTACGACCACCCCCGCAGTCTTACGACACCTCCCATACCGGTCGAACACGCACTCGACCTAACATACAACTGAACTTAATTCATGGCTACAACCCAACCTGATTTTCCCCAAGTTCTGCTATCAAGCATCAAGAAGACGCGATTCATATGCTGGGGAGTTTTACCGAACTCCCAACTCACACAACTCTCAAACCAAGCAGCCATTAGGGTTATCTTCCTTCTTGAAAACGATGCAAAACTTATCCCATTTTCAAAACCGATCCTACTTCTGCATTCTGGGTCGATTCTCCCCCACTTAGATTCAACTAAGTCTTCTCAATACATGGAAATTTGAGAATTCCCCATCTTTTTTTTTTTACTTTCCAACGATCGATCTGATGACAACCAGACCTTTCCAACTAGTACTCATTTACTAGCCAACCACAAGTGATCACACACTTCTAAGAACTAGCTGAACACTTCCTGAATCCCAATGACACCGACAGTCCCTTATTCTTGAATGATCCCACACTCAAATCTTGAAGTCCAAAAGATAGACGCTCCAACTAACATCTCAGCAACGAGCTACTTCCTTTGGTGCTTCATCCGCTAACCAATAACGGTTACTGAACTACTGAATCCCGACAATGGTGAATGACCATCCTGTGGGACCCTGTCCGCAGACCTCCCACATAATACCCTTCTTCCCAAAGTGTTCCAACAATTCTCCCGCTCTCGGCTCTAGAAATCATATCATTCAGGGTTCGCACCCTGACTCACTCACCAGCTCAATCGTCCATAGCTAAACTGTAGTAGCTGAAACAACCTCTGCCCTAGACCGAGCGAGAAACTACCCTCAAGACATAGTCTTCAATCCTGAAAGTGCAATAGATCGCACAATCAATCCTTACCGTCCGATACAAGAGATCCACGACGAAATGGACCTCCTAAATACTTATGCCACATCGACCCACCCGCGCTTACCAGCGCTAAACTATTGTCGCCAATCCCGACGACCAACTAACCCCGAGCTAGAATACAACCTGATCCTGGGGTCGCAAGCCTGCTCAATCCTTCGAGCTCGTAAACTGAAAGGGCACAATCCTTGCCCTAGAAAACGACATTCCTATCCTATCAATTAACCGTTCTATCTCTAGCTGCAAAACCCCAGCTGAACATAATCAACATTCCTTTCCGGAGTCCCCGCGACTCACACTCCAGCCTCGAACAAAACCCCCGAAGCCTCAAATCTAGAAACGCATGTGCTAGACTCTCCCACTTAACCCGCAGAATGTAACAAGTACGGATCATCTCCCTGATCCGAGGTAACTACAACCCTCTGCTCATCAGAATATGCTCCAGTAACAAATCCCGGTACTGGAAAGCTCGACCAACTCCTACCCTTGCCGTTGTTACAACTGCTGAAGCTGCCACGACAATCGTCTCGGCACTAGCTATATAGCACTCATCGAAATACTCAACCAAGGCGGTCTTAATAGACCCGAACACCTCCGGAAACGGTTCCTGGATAACCCCGATCACCTCCTCCCGGATGATCTCACTAACATGGTCCTCTGACAATACTGGCCTATCCTGGCTGCCAGCTCTCGATCCTAACCCGGATCCGATCTCAAGACGTCTCGTAACCACCATTCTGGTAAAACACCAGAAGGATCACTGATAACCCATATAGAGACAGGGAACCAACTCCCAGCCCAACCCTAGGGGTTGTGACTTCCTTGCTACGCGTATGGGTCCTGTGCTTTCAGTAGTATGGGCCCCTACTACCTTCCACACCTACCCATATTTGTCTCAAGTATCACCACAACACCCTAACACTATACATACACCTGGTGGTCGCTCAACCTCACTCCTAGAGGAAAGCTAACTGTCTCACAACTGACCTACCGGTCTCACACAACCCACCCATCCATGAAACTTCCACCAACCCTGCAGTACTAGTGTATGCTAGCCATACATAACGCTGGACCCTATAGACTTTCGAATATCCAGTCCTACCCTAAGCTCCCAATCAAACAAGAACAGAACATAAGGCCAAATCAAACATTCTCAGGCTATAAGATCTTAATTATGTATAACCGTGACGCATACACTAAGCAACTACAGTAATGATGTCAATCTCATATAAAGGAAACCCTAGGCTAGCAGGCATCATGTAATCAGGCAATTCTATCATGCAATTCCTGAAGATCCCTAGCCTAGTACTAACATGATGTTCTAACATATCACATAATCAAATAACTTGTATGGAATTTTGGGGTCTACTTAATTGCTCCGACTGATCGTACACCCTGCATCCTCCTTTACTTATTTTGAAAACCATTTTAGAAATCATTTGAAAACCTTTCCTTGATTTGAGACTGGATTCACACACCTGTTCCTCCAATTCACTCAAACCAAGGCTCTAATACCAACTTGTAACACCCAAAAATTCAAGACAATTTAAAACTTTTTAAACAACCCAAAAACCATTAGTTATTACAAACTTGTTTTCAAAATGTATAATATCAGAGTATCCCAGAAACATAGTCATAAAAAGTGAGGAGTTGTACGATCACACCTTTGCCTTGCCACGATCCCCTGATGTACCTGAAACAATAAACTGAAACTGTAAGCCCGAAAGCTTAGTGAGTTACCCCCAAAATACCGATACACATACAGTCCACATAACCATGTCAGCAACATCATAACATAACATAACAAACTGAATAGAACAGCACATAACGGGTCCACAGCCCTATAGACTGTAATACCCACGAGCCCACAATACGAGTCTCCCTCAGCCCGTAACTGGAATGCTCCCGAGCCCACAGTACGAATCTACCTTAGCCCGTAACTGGAATGCTCTTAGGGTTTGTTGGCTACCGCACGAAGCAGTACAACCTCAACCCATCCCATATAACAACCACATAACATAACCACTGAGCATGCAATAATCATATAACATCACATGTAGTCCTACAGGTCTACCTAACTGGCATAACCACTAGCATGCAACACTAACTCATACTCAACATCTAACACTGCTAGGATAACATATCCAATGGGCCGGCCTTGGTGCCTTACACCCCTTAGTATAGTGAGGATAACTCACCTGACACTGCTGAAGTCCCACAGGTAAAGCTCCCGCTGCTGGTTGATAGATTCCCGAACTGTCAACATCAAACAATACCTAATTAATAATTGGGTTCCAAGCCCAAGTTCCAACTCACACTACAAAAGCCCAAAAGTAACATAATGGGCCAAGGCCCAACATATGGCCCAATTTTCCAAATTGGGCCCAGACCTCTACATGGTCTTTCCTTAAGGCCCATCCAATTATTCCAGTCCAATTCCCATGGCCCAATATCACATAATCATAAAGGTCCAATTATGGCCCATTTATGGCCCAATTTTCCAAATTTGGCCCAAGTCCTCACATGGGCCTTATCCTAATACCCATACAATTATTTAGTCCATTTACTTATTCTTGGAATGCCCATTAATAGTCCAATGACCAAGACCCAATAGAAAGGCCCAACACAAAGCCCAATGGAAATTTGGGTTTCACATAAAATGATGATTAGGGTTAAGTTTCCTACTTAACCCATTAAGGACTTAATCCTCTAAGGACTTAATCCATTAAGTCCATTCTTGCCTTAAGTTAGTTTGCCAATGACTATTAATTATTATTTTAGGTTTAATAATTAATTCTCGTGTGTGTCCCAAATGATTCTCACAATTAGGGTTTTATGCCCTTAGGGTTTTCCAACCTAATACTAGCCCATTAGTCAATTGGTTGAGCTTCTAGGTCACTTTGGGCCTTATTGAGCCCATTAGGGTTTTATTAGGTCCATTGGGGTCTCTTTGGGCCCACTAGGGTTTCTTTTGGCCCATTAGGGTTTCTTTTGACCCATTATGGTTTAGTAGCCCCTTGTCCAAACATCCAAACGAGGTCCAAACGCAATCAAAGCACACCGCCACCCGACACGGCGGCCGGTGGCGACAGGAGGCGGCAACCACCACCTTACGGTGGTGGTTTAGAGTTTTCTTACTATTCCGATCGATTACAATGTTACATGAAGATAATGAGCTTGTCCAAGTCAAGCTCTTTTCTGCTAAGGATTTCAATTCAGGTTAATCCAACAAGGTTATGTTGTTAATTTCATTCCATATTTTTTGCTTCAATTGGTACTAAGGATCCGATCTTTCTTTTTCTGATGCGGAACGATGAAAACATTGGTTTGTATGCAATTTGTTTCCAAAATAAGAGTTTTGTGCACCTGTGTGTTGTTTCTTATGGTTATAAAACTTTTAGTGACCATATATACAACAAATATTAGGCATTTTGCTCCCCCCTTCCCCCTTGTTTCCATTTACGGCTCTCTATGTCACTAAGAGACTAATATAATACTCTATTTTTGGCATACTATGAGATTGTTCCAATTTTTGGGCTTGAACTGATGAAATAGTTACTAGGCATGGATTCATTGTAGTAATTAACCAAAATCTAGCTTTTCTATTTTCATTTTTGGTATTATCCAACATTTTTTGTTTGTTTTGGCTAACAAAGGTTTAAAAGAACATGAAGAAAAACAATATCGAGGGTTTTTATACACCGTATAGTTATTGAAGCCATAAGCTACAATTCATTAATGGTAGACTTGGAGAAAGATAGGAAAAGTGTACTATTTCGGTCTAAAGCCCATTGTCTCATATTAATCACAATTTTCTGGGTCCCCTTAGCACTGAACATAAACACGGACCAACTTCCATTGTGAGGTATGAATATGTCGACCTCTTTGTTCCCTAATAATATGTAGCATCAGATTTGTAGCCAAACAAATCCATTTTTTGGTATTTATCAACGCATAATTTTTCTTCTTTAATCTGCTTACCATTTTCTGAATATGAAGGGATTTACGATTTCTAAATGTTGCATGTAGGGGTGCGCTTTACCAAGAAATTGGTAAGGAAATAACTAAAAACTATCCTCAAGACAATATCTCAAACTTAAAGCATTTGTTTTTAGTGTTTTTATGAAGAGTTCTATGATATCGACTCTTGTTATCATGAAGAGAGTAAGTTTATAAGGATATTATACTTTCATCATAAAGGAATGAGGAGATTAGTTTAAATGAATTTAATTATCTTGGATTGCCTATGATATGAACATAAGTGTCTCATTCTATGAACTGTTTTATGTCTTTCATTTTGCTCTATGTATATCACTATGGACCGAGTTGCCTCCTATTGTAACACCCATTGATCCGGGCTAGTCAATTTAGAGACAATGAGCACCAAAAATGAGTTTTTTATGGAAGATTATTTAGAAAGAGTAATCTTAACCAAGTTGTAGAATATGTCACAAAGGTTCCGTACATATAAAGAACACCAAAATCTGAGTTATAACGAAGAAGTTATGGCCCGTCGAAGTTTCGCGGCAAAACCGTCACGGCACCGGAAACGTAAATAGTGAATTTATGATAGAGAACTTTTTGGCCTTATTAATCTAAACAAAAGTCGTAGAATATGTTAAACCGAGAGCGTCCATAAAAAGAACGCCCAAATCTGACTTCGTATGAGGAAGTTATGAATTTTCTAATATTTGGCTTAGCAGTGCACAACCCGAAACTCGAATTTTAGATCGAGCGATTTTTGGCCTACGCGACCTAAATGAGAATTTAATATCTCATTAATAGGAACTCAACGGTAAAAAGACAGATGAAAACGGAGTCCGTATGTAGAAGTTATGAATTTCACGCGGACATTTAACAATATAATCTCCTCGTACTGTTAAATTGAATATCGGTCAAAAATTAGCCGATGGAGTCAAAATTAAAGTTGTAGATCTTATTTTTACCTACGCTTGGATATAAAGAATGTCGAAAACGGAGCTCGCATGCGAAAGTTATGAATTTTTGAAAATCGACTGATTTCCACCTTGTGTGCGATGCTACGTGTCAGCACCAGGCTCAGACTTGGAGCCCAATCTGGCTCACGACGTGAGCATCATAACACTCACGACGTGAGTGACCCTCCAGCCCGCTATAAATAAGAGGTGAAGCCTCCATTCTACCTCACACCTCCCATCACTTCCCTCTCTCTCTAGAACCTCTCTCTAGCCCCGAAACCCTCCGAAAAGCCTAGGGAACCTCCCTAGTACGAGACGGAAGCCCCGGAGCTCCCGACGGCTCCGATAAGAAGATCCTTTCGTCTCGGGAACACTGCTCCAGCGGAGCCCGGTTTTCAAAAAAACCCATTGTAAGTGAGTTACGCCTACCCTATTTTTAGTATAGCTTATGTTTAAATATAATATCGTTATTATGAACCTATAAATAAGATTTATAAGTGATTCAAAGTCGTTATACTGATTGATCTACTTACGGGAATGATGTCTAGGCTGTGATTTAGTGAGGTGTTTAAAGTGGTATTTCCAAACAATATACTTCGTATACTAAACGGACCCTACCTCCGATATGATCCTACCTGGTTGTTCTTTACTTGATAGATCATGAAAGTAGACTTTGATTTAATGATGAATCTAGACTAATAATTAGTCACAATAAAGATTAGACTAAAACTTAGCGATAGTAATGTTAGGTTTCGTCGAAGGAAAATAGAATCGTTAGAAGCGAAGCGCTGCCCGAATTTGGAATCATCACTTTGACAAGTGAGTGCATAGTTACTTTCATCTTACACATAGATATGACGTATTTTATATAAATTACATGCTACGTGTGCATATTATCTGTATACTTGCTATCTTTGCTGGATGAACGATTTTATACATGTTTTAAATGATTTAAACTGTATATGTATTTTATATCTACAAAATATGTTGGGTAAAACGTGGGTAGATTAGAGATGATATAAATGATGAGCGATGAAAGATGAGGTGAATGATGAGCGATGATATATGAGTTGTAAATTATGGTGAGAAGCGATGACCTAAGCGATGAGCCAAGCGATGATCTAAGCGATGAGCCAAACGATGACCTAAGCGATGAGCCAAGCGATGACCCAAACGATGTCCCCGTCATCTAGCAGAGTATGGATGACAACCACAGACTATTCTAGACAGTCCAGTGGAACACTAGCAGGCTCGCAACCTGTAGGTGTTGTGAACGATGTGTTCACCCGGTGTACTCTAAACCCTGGTGACTATGCGACTTAGTACATGTTGTATAAACCCTGGCGACTATGAGACTTAGTGCCTAAACCCTGGCGACTATGCAACTTAGTGCCTGTCGCGTAAACCCTGGCAACAATGGATTTCATGCCGATTCCTTAGGATGATCCTTAGGAATGAATGAACGAGGAATAGCTAATTCTTAGGGTAGATCCTTAGAGTAAAAAGAAGATAATGGCGATGGGTAATTGGGTTGATTGTTTGATGTTTAAACATAATAATTATATTATTGTGGGTTGAAAACCCTATGTACTCACCAGGTTTCCCAACCTGACCCACTCAAGCTTATTTGTATCACAGGTGCCGATACGAAGTTACATTACACTGAGAGATTAAAGAGGTGTAGATCACTAGTGTAAATAAAATGTAAGTTCTGTTTTGCTTATGTTTCTGTATTGACAATGACATCCCAAATGTTTTAAAATGAATAAAAATACATTTCTTTGGAAATGCTTTGATAATGTATTTATCATGTTTTACTGGAAACAAATTCCGCAACATTTTAATTAAAAGAAGTACTCTGATTTTTATAAAGCATAAATAAAATCGGTCTTTTCTGGCCGAGAAAATGGGGATGTCACAGTTGGTATCAGAGCATTAGTTTAAGCGAAATAGGAATAATGATTTATTTCTAGACTTAAACTTAGGATGCGAAGTAATGATGGTGAGGAGTGTGTCTAATAAATTTTAGGTAATACACCTGAATAGACACAAGCACTAGCTAATTTAGGGAAAATGCCTAACATGCTTTTATGTGCTAAATGATTCATGATGCTTTATGATGCTAAATGTCTGAACGGATCTGGAAATTTTATGTGTTCAGATTTCTAAACGTTTAAGTACGGTATTAGAAATGGCATGTAACTTTTCAGAGTGATAGGGAGGTTTACACATCGATCGTAAATAAAATCTTTCCTATCTTAATTCTCGTCATTTCACACCAAACGTATGATTTGGTGTATAAGATTGAAATGGAAAGAACCCGAAGCGGAGTCGGAAACGCGAACAGAAATAGGAATCAGCAACCTCAACCCCAAGTGATTGATCCAGTGCCTGTGGTGGTAGCTGGACCTGAGCCAATCAAAATGGCTGGAGTACAAGCCATGGTTTGGGCTATTTTGGCTGAGCAAAGAGAAGAGATGAGGAAAATGTTGCAAGAAAATAGGGACGAACCTACAATACCCATTATGCAACCTGAGCTGATCGTCGAGCAATCGAAGGAAGGAAACTATAGCCGCACTGTGAGTCAAGCAAGAACCCAAGGGGCAAGGAGGAATGGCCCAGAGAGGGGAAATGACAAGGATGGGTGGATGTATAAGAATTTCTTGGGTGAAAAACCACCGAGTCTTTCAGGAAGCCCAAAACCAGTGGAAATTGTGGACTGGGTCTCCGAGATGGAGATGGTATTTGAGAGCTGCAACTGCAGCGATAAGCAAAAGACCGTCTTTGCAGTTAGACAACTAAAGAACGGAGTTCTAATTTGGTGGAGGTTGTTGGTAGATACAATGCCACGATGAGAAGCCATGCGAATGTCTTGGGAAGCATTCATGGAGCAGTTGAAAATGCAGTACTGCTTAGAGATAAATCTGATAGACCTAAACAACGAATTTCAGAAACTGAAGAAAGGGAAGATGAGTGTTGATGAGTATGCCACCGCATTCACCGAAAGGATGAAGCTATTCCCCTACTTGGTGCCTACGGAACTCTCCAAGATAGATAGGTTCGCTAACCGGCTGCTCACAGACTTTGGCGCAACGGCCAAAATGGCAACTACTTTGAAAACAGCCGTTAGAGCAGCTAAGAATGTAGAGACCCAGATAAGAGAAAGGGGTCTTGAAAAAGATAAGGCAGGAGAAAAGAGGAAGTTTGAAGGATCTTCAAGGCCCAACAAGGAGAGTAAATTCTCGAAGTTTGGAGGAGGAGAAAGAGGTGAAGCGAGATGGTGTGATAAGTGCGAGAAGAAACACTTGGGAAAATGTGGCGAAGAGGTGATATGTTTCAAGTGTGGAAAGTCTGGGCATTACGCCAACAAGTGCACATTCAACAAGAAGGTATGTTTCGGATGTAACAAAGAAGGGCATATTTCTAGAGACTGCCCAAAGAAAAACGAAGCAGCATGGCCGAATGCACCACCAAGGCCAAGGGCATTCCACATGATCCTCGACGAAGCAGACAACAACGCGAGGAATCAAGGATGAGGACTTCATATCCGAAGGTCGGGTTATGAAGTAGCCATAGTATCGTATGGTGTAGCCTATTAGAGGCATAGTCTAGGGTGAACTTGAACACCTATGTAATCGTTTCAAGGAATAATATAAAACTTTCATTTTGTTATCTGGTGTGTTAAGTGGTTATGTGATTTTCTTGTATGGTGACTTGGAGAACTGCGAGACAATACTTGGGACGAGTATGAGTAGGTGTGAATGGTAGTAGAGGCCTATATTACCGGAAGCACATGACTCAGACTTGGATCAAGGAAAGTCACAAGGTTACCAAGGCACTAGTAATTGATTCCGTTTTGTTAAAGTATGTCGTTACCATCGTTTCGGTAATGACTAAGAAGATTGTTGTTATTCCGACCCTGGTGGTCATATCAAATCGAGTCCGACTAAGATGAGTGTGTTACATGGTTCAGAGAAGCAAGTTTGATGTAGCATCCGACTTAAGCCAGAAGATTGAAGTCAAAGATAATAAAAGCGATTGTGATCGTTGTTAAAGTAAGAAACTTGTAGCTAGAAATGCTACATGCTAAAAGGTGATTATATCACATTAGGACATGAAGGAAGGTATATTCCATTCTGGAACTTGACTCGAAGAGACCCGAGTCTAAGTGTTGCAACATACGATGATAGGTCATTAGAATATGACACATCGATCCATTGTAGTAATAAAAGAACTTATCTTAAGTTTGTTAAGAAAAAGAAGGAGTCTCCAGTAAGGATCAAGATTGTGACTTGAAGGTCATAATTTGGAGTCTAACGTGAGATAGGGAGCAGATGCAAGATCGAGCACCGCCTGCAGTCAAGGAGTCCAAGAGTTAGATACTCATTTGAAGCAACATAGAAGTTAAGGTTATTACCTAGGATGAAGAGATAACATATGGAGTCATTATACATGCCCTGTTTTGTTGATGATTCCGGGACGTAATCATCCTAAGGGGGAGATAATTGTAACGCCCATAGATCCGGGCTAGTCAATTTAGAGACAATGAGCACCAAAAATGAGTTTTTTATGGAAGATTATTTATAAGGAGTAATCTTAATCAAGTTGTAGAATATGTCACAAGGTTTCCGTACATATAAAGAACACCGAAATCCGAGTTATAACGAAGAAGTTATGACTCGTCGAAGTTTCGCGGCAAAACCGACACGACACCGGGAAACGTAAATAGTGAATTTATGATAGAGGAATTTTTGGCCTTAGTAATCTAAACGAAAGTCGTACAATATGTTAAACCGAGAGCATCCATAAATAGAACGCCCAAATCTGACTTCATATGAGGAAGTTATAAATTTTCTAAGATTTGGCTTAGCAGTGCACAACCCGCAACTCAAATTTTAGATCGAGTGATTTTTGGCCTATGTGACCTAAATTAGAATTGAAGATCTCATTAATAGGAACTCAACGGTAAAAATATAGACGAAAATGGAGTCCGTATGTAGAAGTTATAAAATTTTACGCGGACATTTAACAATATATAATCTCCTCGTACTGTTAAATTTAAGATTGGTCGAGAATTAGCCGACGGAGTCAAAATGAAAGTTGTAGATCTTATTTTTACCTACGCGTGGATATGGAGAACGTCGATAACGGAGCTCGTATGCGAAAGTTATGAATTTTTGAAAATCGGCTGATTTCCACCCTGTGTGCGATGCCACGTGTCAGCACCAGACTCAGACTTGGAGCCCAAGCTGGCTCACGACGTGAGCATCATAAAACTCACGAAGTGAGTGACCCTCCAGCCCCCTATAAATAAGAGGTGAAGCCTCCATTCTTCTTCACACCTCCCATCACTTCCCCCTCTCTCTAGAACCTCTCTCTAGCCCCGAAACCCCCCGAAAAGCCTAGGGAACCTCCCTAGCACGAGACGGAAGCCCCGTAGCGCCCGGAGGCTCCAAGAAGAAGAGCCATTCGGCTCGAGAACGCTGCTCCAGCGGAGCTCGGTTTTCGAGAAAACCCGCTGTAAGTGAGTTACGCCTACCCTATTTTAAGTATAGCTTATGTTTAAATATAATATCGTTATTATGAACCTATAAATAAGACTTATCAGTGATTCAAAGTCGCTATACTGATTGATCTACTTACGGGAATGATGTCTAGGCTGTGATTTAGTGAGGTGTTTAAAGTGGGATTTCCAAACAGTATACTTCGTATACCAAACGGACCCTACCTACGATATGATCCTACCTGGTTGTTCTTTACTTGATAGATCATGAAAGTAGACTTTGATTTAATGATGAATCTAGACTAATAATTAGTCGCAATAAAGATTAGACTAAAACTTAGCGATAATACTGTTAGGTTTCGTCGAAGGAAAATAGAATCGTTAGAAGCGAAGCGCTGCCCGAATTTGGAATCATCGCTTTGACAAGTGAGTGCATAGTTACTTTCATCTTACACATAGATATGAAGTATTTTATATAAATTACGTGCTACGTGTGCATATTATCTGTATACTAGCTATCTATGCTGGATGAACGATTTTATACATGTTTTAAATGATTTAAATTGTATATGTATTTTATATCTACAAAATATGTTGGGTAAAACATGGGTAGATTAGATATGAGATAAATGATGAGCGATGAAAGATGAGATGAATGATGATTGATGATATATGAGTGGTAAATTATGGTGAGAAGCGATGACCTAAGCGATGAGCCAAGCGATGACCTAAGCGATGAGCCAAGCGACGAGCCAAACGATGACCTAAGCGATGAGCCAAGTGATGGCCCCGTCATCTAGCAGAGTATGGATGGCAACCACAGACTATTCTAGACAGTCCAGTGGAACACTAGCAGGCTCGCAACCTGTAGGTGTTGTGAATGATGTGTTCACCCAGTGTACTCTAAACCCTGGCCACTATGCGACTTAATGCTCGTTGTATAAACCTTGGCGACTATGAGACTTAGTGCCTAAACCCTGGCGACTATGCGACTTAGTGCCTGTCGAGTAAACCCTGACAACGATGGATTCCGTGTCGATTCCTTAGGATGATCCTTAGGAATGAATGAACGAGGAATAGCTAATTCTTAGGGTAGATCCTTAAGAGTAAATAAGATAATGGGGATGAGTAATTGGGTTGATTGTTTGATGTTTAAACATAATAATTATATTATTGTGGGTTGAAAACCCTATGTACTCATCAGGTTTCCCAACCTGACCCACTCAAGCTTATTTGTATCACAGGTGCCGATACAAAGTTACATTACACTAAGAGATTAAAGAGGTGTAGATCACTAGTGTAAATGAATATAAGTTCTGTTTATGCTTATGTTTCTGTATTGACAATGACATCCCAAATGTTTTAAAATGAATTACAATACATTTCTTTGGAAATGCTTTGATAACGTATTTATCATGTTTTACTGGGAACAAATTCCGCAACATTTTTATTAAAAGAAGTACTCTGACTTTTATAAAGCATAAACAAAATCAGTCTTTTCTGGCTGAGAAAATGGGGATGTCACACCTATTTATAGGAATTCTTGATTATGGCGCAACCTTTGTGGTTAGAGGAATTGGGCGGGACAAGCATGGAAGTAATTTCCAACATATGTAAGTAATAATTACATGGTAATTATATATTAACCTTACTTTTATTAGGTAACGAGCATGTTTGGAGGTTTGCATTTGGGAGTTGGGATTAAGATTTGAGTACCTAAATAAACAATAAAAATGTGAGTTCTTGTATATGATTTTTAGTGTAAATTTCATGTTGTGTTTGGGACCCCCCATACTGGTTTTTCTCTGTATCAATACACTATATCTAGGTAGCGGAAACAATCAAGGATTTACCTAAGTGTATATGCACTCTATGATCTAAGTTTCATACTATTACTACCACTCTATTAAAACATAAAACATAAGGAAAAATAACATACCTCTTATGTAACCATTGATCTCCATGCTTGAGATCTTGTCCTCTTCAAGGTTTCTTGGATAAGAGGAACCAAACTAGAATCCCTCTAATGGTTTAACACTCAATGACACCAAAGAGTGTAATAAAATAACTAGGAGAAGGGTTAATTTCACAAACCCTAAGAGTGTTAGAAATTGTCTCTATAGAGAGATAAAGAAGGGTGGTGAAAAAGTCAAGCTAATGAGTAAGGAAGAATGAGATCCCTAAGGCCCTATTTATAGCCTTGGATTTCTTCCTTGGTTTTATCCTGCATCTCATGTGGGATGGAGTAGATTTCAAAATTCTCCTCTTATCTAAGAGGAGATTTCGTCGAACCCTAATTCCATAAGGGTTCTAGAATATTCTAATCAACCAACTATTGATTAATTAATATTTAACATTTTTATTAATTAAACTGTTTAATTAGTTCCCAAAATATATTTTCAATTAATTTCTAATTAATTATTAAACTACAATAATTAATAAACTAATTTTTATTTTATTTATTCTACTTAATTTGGGTCTTGAGAAAAACCCAAAATGACTCTGTTATTATTAGAAATATTACTAATAGTTAATGACCTTGAACATACTTTCCAATACCCCCTCTCTCTCTGAGAATTCTAATCTTTTACTTAATTCCTTTTTCAGAATTTTCATTAAATTAAGAATCCTAATTATGTGTGTGTATGTGTGTGTTTAGTGTCCTTTCTCTTTCTACAAGGCCGATTGAAAATGCATTAGATCAAGAGCACATAAGAGTAGATAGTAACATATGATTTTGTAAACTTTATATGTTGTTTTTTATTCAACTCTTTTTGCAAAATGTGTTAGCATTCATTGAGCATACTATTGGCCTAAAGTGACTGGAAAATGCATCACATTAGGAGATGCTTAGTATAGTTAATAGCATGTATGGTATTGATTCGCAGGATGCCTCTATTTTGTGTTTGTGGTTTCTCTAAATTTTCATCGTTAAGGATTATTTAAAAGGGTTAAATGCAATAAATAACAACGCACTTTCATATGATAACATTCTACTTACATTCTTTACCAAGAGAGCTTTTTATAATTGATAGCAGCTACAAGAAGCATACCACCTCACGATCATATTTTAAAATTCAATTGTAGAACCCGATTCACCTTTTTAAAGATAAGATAACAGTAACCAATTTTAGTAAAGTTTGAGGTAACTTTGTAATTTTATTACAAGTCGTTGTTGGATATGTGGAAAAATGTTAATATGGCTTAAATATTATACATTGCTAATTTTATGTTTCATTGCATGTTAACTGTGAAATGTCATTGTTATTATTACGTTTCCCTCAAAACTTTGCTATCTTTTTGTGAAGTTCGAAAGAAAAAAAATAGTTTGTCGACTCTGATACTCAAAGTTATATATGTAGGCTCCTTCGTCATTTAGTTGGCTACAAAATTTTGATGTTACAAAATTTATTAACAAATATGAGTTTATTCTTTTTTGTAATGAGATTTGGGCCAAAAAGAGTGCGTCTTTATGTAGTTAAGAGGTCACTTACCTCTAAGTAGCATCATATTTGAGCACTAAAATATATTGTTAAACTCAGTTTTGAAATTATAGCAATCTACCCCTAGTTCTCAAAAGTTATACCAATGATAACGATGCAAATTCAACATCATAAGTATAAAACTAAAAGGACAAACAAACCATCCATGATTGTTTGTTATATTAAAGTTCTTTGTAAATACATGTGTAGCAGAAATCGGCCTTGGCGGCCGATTAATCGGCGATTAATCGTTTGGCGGCCTTGAACCGATTACAATTAGGATGTTTGGCGGAAATTTGTCAAAATTGGTCAAACTTGGGCTTGGCGGTCTTTGGCGGTTCTCAGCAGTCATAGTCGGGAAATATTTAAAAAGTTCAAATTTTTTAATTTTCAAATATTACATCAAAAATTTAAAATTTCAAAATTTTAAGTTTTCAAATTTTATAATATTATACTAAAATTTTAAAAATTTAAAATTTTAAAAATTTCAAATATTTATTTTTTAGGATATATTAATTTTTTAAATAATTTTATTAATAATTTAGGGTCCCCGATTAATCACCGCCTTGTCCGATTAATCGTTTAACGCCAGTCAACCGCCGAACGATTTTCACAACCTTGGTAAATACAAAACAACAGGAATTAAAAATTGTTGCAAACAGAAATATTTGAACTCTTATCGGTTAAAATTTTCAATTATATTAGTGATTAAACCTTATATTTTATTTGTTTTGGTTAAAAGTAGAATTACTTGCACTTTTAGTAAACTCAATTGGCGATGGCGAGTTTTATACAGTATGGACACAGAGGTTTATTCCTCATGCTAGGATTTTGGTCGATTAATCCATAAGGTTGATATTATCATTTATTTAATAACAAATTTTGTGAAATTTCTAATATGTACAATCGGTGATAATTTTGGAAGTGGGGAGCCATATGGATCTGTCTTTTAAGCATGTAGATCTTATTTGTCCCCCACAATGATCCCACTTCAGTATCTACAAGAAATATATGGATGACATAACTATAATTAGGTAGATTTGTCATAGTACAATTTTTCTGTTGAAAATTGAATTCATATTCTTATTATTACTTATTATATGTAGCAGAGATGAAGTTAACAATTTTTTAAGGTGTTCCTCATAAATTAATTAGAATATATATATATATATATATATATATATATATATATATATATATATATATATATATATATATATATATATATTAAAAAAAATAGAATTTAAGGGTGGATCTGGGCTTTTCGGCTCTCATGTGGCTCCATCCTTGATATGTAGTGCTGGTAACAACAGTTTTGAGCGGAATACACCACCTCCTAACTATGTGTGCCACATATGCAAAAGCCCATGTAGATTAAATTCTTTTATTATTGTATTAAGTGATACAAAGAATAAGAGATATATTAGTCTCTCTCTCTCTCTCTCTCTCTCTCTCTCTCTCTCTCTCTCTCTCTCTCTCTCTCCAATTCCGAAGCTTATAAGTAACTAGTCTTTTACATTATATGATCATTTTACCAAGGAATTTTATTTACCACTATCCCAAAAATAGTGATCCCAATTTAGATATAAAAAGTGTAACACCTCCAAAGGTTATTCCAACATCTATGTTAATGGCTACTCTAGCTGGTTCATGCGTTGCCCAGTAGTATAGTGTCAGTTTTAAAGCCAAATGTGCATGCTTCCATGTTTTTTTAAATTAATGAATATTTTTATGTATTAAATTACTATATAAATGCGCAGGCTGGTTATGAGGAGGGGCAAAGTGGGCCTGTGAACAGGACCTAAGTTTTTTAGGGGCCCAAATGCTATCCCAAAAATAGTGATCTAATCGATCAAGCCACGTACATGCACAAAAGGTAGAAGAAGGCACACACAAAGAAAACGGTTGATTAATCGATAATCACTGAATTTTAGTTTTGGAAGGCAGCAAATTAGCGAGTCTGTGACGTTACAGACTTACACAACTAGTCTCTTGGTCAAGGTTAGAGTTTTCTATTTTTATTTTTGTTCAATTGTTCCTTTTATCATATTATGTTATCAGTTATGATTGTTATAAGAAACAGATAAACTGAATGTTGAATACTTATCAGATCAAATTATGTTATATTATCAGTTATGATTGAATCAGAAATCAGAAATTCTGAATGTTGAATGTTGAATTAGATTATAGATTATTATAAATCAGAATGTTGATTTGTTGCATCAAATTGTAGTTTTCTAGTTTTCTGAATGTTGGAATTCCGAATGTTGAATGGAATCATATTATCAGAAACTAAATGTTGAAATTCTAAATAACGAATGAAATCAGATTACCAGAAACTGAATGTTGAAATCAAAATATGTTAATTGTTTATCAGAAACTAAAATCAGATTATGCGATTATGTTTATTGTTTAATTGTTTATCAGGAATCATATAACCTGATTTATGTTTATCAGTTGATGTAACTTATTGTTTAATTGTTTATCAAAAATCATATAATCTGATTTATGTTTATCAATTTATATAATTTAATTCGTTACACTTAAGGGCCTAAAGACTTTTTTTTTTGTGCTCGTCCTGAGTATTGAATCCTCAGAACCGACCCTGTAAATATGACACCATGGGAAGTGTTCATTCTTTTCCATGAGTCTCAGTTCAAGTGAGAAAATATTATCTTTCATTCTTATTTTTTCTAAATAACAACTGATAGTATTATGTTTGAGGCACCCAAGACAATTGAGTGAGTCGGGAAATGTAATTTTGTGGGTGAATATATAAATACGAGTATTTACATTTTTGGTCACTAAGTTTAACTGATTTTAACAAATTTGTACCCAAAAGTAGAGATTGAACTGGGAGTGTCAGCTGGGAGTGTCAGCTTGGAACCCATTAGACTATTTCATTCACAACCAAACCCAACCCAACTATCTATTAAAAAACTAATTTCTTTCACTTCCACCTCTACAACCCAACTAAATTTAAATTTCCATTCCCATTAGCAACCCAACTAAAACCAATTTTTTATTAATAAATACAACTTATAACTTTTTCTATTATATTATTTTTTTAAATAAATGTTTTATATTGGAAGCAAATGATATATGAAAAAAAAAACGAATGAACCACCGTAGATAAAAATACAAACTTGGAAAAAGAAATCAATTGTTTAAAAATTATATTAAAAGAAAGAATTCATTGGACGTGAAAGTATCTCTATATATAAATAAAAATAAATTATAATTCTTTATAATTTTTTTATATAATTTTAAAATTAGATAAATTATAGATTTTTGAAACAATAAATATTATTCAAAAAAGAATTGATCTTCAAATGAATTCACTTGAAGTGATTGTGAAGATATATGGTAAAATATTCTACAACTAAAAGTTGCTGTACCAAACCCGTCGTTGGGGTTTTGGAAATTTATCAATTTTTTTATAATATTTGGATCAAGTGACTACAAAATTATTCATGGATGGGAGTAGTCTTAAAGTTGTTTCGTACACATGTCATTATGACACTAACATTCAACCCTCAAATGACTATGTTAACAAAATTAAGAAGGATGTTAAGAAACGAGTTGATACTAACGAAAATGAACATTTATATCTTAAATAGAAAAAAAAATTGAAATTTATTATCTAAATTACAAACTAGAGTTCATTTTTTTTAGGGTTTCATGACATTCTTTTGGATCTTGTATTCATTTTTGAGTATTCTGTTTATTTCTACAAATTCATGTTAAAACTGTCTTACAATTAATATTATCTTGGATTCAAATTGGGTTACCACAAAAATAATATTAAGAGTATAATTGTCGTTTTTACATCGGTCAACCTATCAACTAGACGGGTATAAGACTAGTTAAATATATGAAGCAATTTGGTAAAAGTCTATTGAATTAATAATAATTCCTTCAAATAAAAATTAGTTGCACCTTTATAACAATTATCGTCGTAAAAAATTACATTAGTAGGTTTTTAGTATTTCATCAGAAAAGGTATTGTTAATTAATAAAAGTATACTTATATGTTAGTAACCAATTAATAAAAAAACACTTAGTTACAGAATTCGGTAAAAACTTATAAATTAATACTATTAAATTAATTTAGAATAAACAGAAGTTACCAAGTCAAAGATCGCATCCCCACAACTTCTCCACGACTCTCTCTTCCACTCTCTTCAAAATAACCAACTCCTTAATTCAAATCAACCTTAAAAGCACTCTTTACTTAACGTAAACCACCACTAGCAATCTTTCTCCCAAAAACCCTTTACAAGTTACAACCATGAAGAACACGATCACCATTTTCATGGCAGTAGCCTTCTTCTCCTCCATTCTCACAGTAAACTCCATCGAATTTCAAGTTGGTGGTGACAAAGGGTGGGTTATTCCCACCTCAAAGGACAGTACTGATCTCTACGACCAATGGGCTTCCAAGAATCGCTTTAACATCAACGACACACTTCGTAAGTTATAAGTTGTATGTTTATTTGGTATAACAAAAAAAAAATTTAAAAGTTTATACAGTATTGTAGTAAAAAGAAACAGAACTAAGGTATGGAAGTACATTGTTGTTTCTTGCATTTAACCTATACATAGTATAAAAAAGTCTCATAAATGTGTAGATTTTGCATACAAGAAGGATTCAGTGTTGGTTGTGAGCAAAGAAGAGCATGCAAAGTGCAAGTCATCGCACCCTATCTTTTTCTCCAACAATGGTGACACTACTTTTGAAATCGATCGATCTGGATATTTTTATTTCATTAGTGGAGTTTCAGGGCACTGTGAACGTGGACTTAAGATGATTGTGAAGGTTTTGGAGCATGAAAACATTGCTCAAACTGCAAACCAAACTTCTACGAACAGCAGTGAAGCGGTTTCATTAAAGATGGATAGTACAGTATGTTCGCAAATTGTTATCATCGTAGGACTCATCTCAATGCTTACAGTTTTTGTGTAATTTAGTAATTAGAATTTGGATGTTTTGTTAAGTACTTAGAAGACTTGTTTAGAGTAATTAAGTAGTAGAAATGATGGAAATTAATAACAATATTTGTTCTATATTTACAAGTTCTATTTCTTTTTATCATCATTGTTTTTGCGAGTGTAATTGTGACTGAAGTCATAATAGTTAGTTCTTAAATCTTTATGTGTTAGAAACAACTTTAGTTATTTGGATGTTATAGTTAAGACACCGAAACTAAGTAAATGAACTTTTATTGATAATTAGAATTTGTAAAAGACTCGAAAGAACTTATTGTATGATATTAACTCTATAACCATAAAAATACATCATCAATATATAAGCTTTTTTGTCTATTCCGGTCAACAAAAAAAAGAGTCACTATCAAAGCCATCACAAATAATCTGTTTTGACACAAACTTAGTCACTATTGGTAAGTGACTAAATTATATCAGTTTGAATAGATGGTTTGAAAAGTTTCTTATTTACAGTGTGTATATATATATATATATATATATATATATATATATATATATATATATATATATATATATATATATATATATATATATATATATATATATATATATATATATATATATATATATACTTACAAAAATTATTACACTCAACAGTACTGGGCCTACACTACAAGAAGATTGGGCAACAGCGGCGACACCTGTCGCCGCTAAAGGTTAGGGAAGTCGCCGCTAATACCTTTAGCGGCGACATGTCGCTGCAAATGCGTCGCCGGTATCCTGATAGCCTTGAATCCTCTAACAAATGCAGAAATCCAACGAACAAGCTTGAATCACACACGAAAATGATGAAAACCTTGAGCCGTAAACACCAAAGATGAGTTTGACACCGGATTGGCTCTGATACCAATTGTAAAGTCCCAAATCCAGGAACCAAACCAGTGATCAAACACATTCAATCAATCAAACAGTAACAGAACAAGAAGAAGAAGAAATTGATCAAGCAATGCACACGTTATATTGCTAGGCCGCAAACATGTCCGGTACACCTTGATTACACACACTCACACCGTGAACTGTCTGACAACGTCATTGACACAGTACTGACACACACCTATTTATATGAACAGACCAACCACACACATGGTTCACGGCCGTGAACAGGTTCACGGCAGTGAACACCTACACAACCGTGAACACACAACATAAACAAGACCAAACTCATCCAAGACTTATACATAAAGAACCTAGCCCAAACCACATAAATATGACCTATCATAAGTGTATCTTTGTAGGATACCCAAAAGAAACCGTCGGTTATTACTTCTTTCGGAAAGATGAAAACCGAGTGTTCGTCGCTAATACGCTTCTCGTCGCCGCTAATACTACGCGTCGCCGCTAATAAATATATATCGCCACAAAAGCTGTCGCCGCAAAAACTGTTTTGATTTTTTTTTATTTATTTAACATTAAATTTATAATCAATCCAAATATTAATCCATATAGCATTTATAAAATCTGATAACTTTTTATAGAAATATTAATCCATATACAATCAATCCAAAATATTAATCCATACCACATTCTAAAGTATTCTTCCAAATTACAAAACATTTAATAAAATCCTAAAGTAACTACTCGTCCTCATCATTTCCTTCATTATTTGGTGGCGGCAATGAGCGAAACCACTCTTCCAATGCTGCAGAACAGGCCGGGTCCTTTAGTATTGTTTGCAGCATTTCCAACTATAAAGAAAACAAAATATATTAACAACATATCAGAATAGCATTATAATTAATTATACCATTCTACAAAATATCAACATATCAACATATCAAATACACTTAAACATACATCTACTTTCCATTATAGCATTTACTTTCCAAAATATTACCAAACTACAAAATATCAACATATGAAACCATAACCAACATATCATTATACCATTCTACTTTCCATTATAGCATTGTACTTTTGAAAAATTACCAAACTACAAAATATCAACATATCAAACCATAACCAACATATCATTATACCATTCTACTTTCCATTATAGCATTACTTTCCAAAAATTACCAAACTACAAAATATCAACATATCAAATCATAACCAACATATCATTATACCATTCTACTTTCCATTATAGCATTTACTAACAATTACCTGTGATTGTGGTTGTTCTTGTGTCATTGGTTGTTCCTGATCGTACATGGACACAACGGTAGGGGGTTTACGCCCAATGCCTCTGATATGTCCGCGTCGAACACCCAATATTCTTTCAAAACAATTTTTTATATCAGTTGGTGCTAGACCGCTTGCTTCAGAAGTAGCTTGGGTTCGTTGGTTGATCTCCTCGAGTAAAGCATTCTGTATTTTTAAAAAATAATAAAAATCATAAAAATTAGATTACTAAATACCCTTGACGATATAAACACTTATATGAAAAATACAAATTAACCACTTACGTATTGTTGCTCGACTGCAGGACTATAAAATACCCCTTGGCGATTGGAATTAGCCTTACGAAAAACTTCGATTCGACTGATATCCTATTTAACATTAAAAATTAGATTACTTATACTTTAAATAAATATTTAAATATATCATAACTTACTTCTTTGAAACATGCATTGCTGTATGAGCTCGACCCCCCTCTGTTTACAACTACTTGTTTTGCACGACATTCTTTGTTTGGCGCCGAACGCCTTAAAAATTTTGGCGTTTGAAAATGTTCGACTGCCTTCGCCCAATTTTCATGTGACATACCATTAGGGGGGTTGTTTAATGCGGTTGGGATATCTGCAGGCCCCCCGAATTCTTTAAAATAAGAATGAGCTTTACTTTTTCGGCCTCTATAAACTTTTGCAAGACTCGAATCAATGCTCCGCAACAATTGAGCACGCTCCGGATCCATGTTAACCTTATCCAAATCAAATTTATTCTGCAAAACACAAAAAATTTAGTTAATTAAATAACAATCACAACTAAACTTAAAATTGTATCCAAGTTACCTTTAGATGTACAACTGCTGCGTTCCTTAAGGCGGGGGAAACATTGTCCCAACCAGATACGTTGAAAGGGACATTGTTCCACAAATACCTCCCAATTTCATGTGTGAACCAATTACCACGCTTCCCGACAGGGGAATATGTGATCTCCCTGTCGAAATCCAAATCCACGGGCTTTCCCTTGTTTGCCCGTATCAACTTTCCCAGCTCGATATTTTTTGACATGCCCCTTCTTTTTTTTGGAAGCTCGGCTGAAAAAATACAATTAAAAATATTAGTCACGATAACTTATTATAAAATAATAAAAATAGTTAATAAATATATCATAATAGAACTCACCATCTTGTTCGTGTTGACCACGACCAAAGCCTACTGGAGGTGGTGGATCCCCGACTCCATCACCTCCATGTCCAAGCCCCATAACATCGGCCATCATGGCCAAGAGTATCGCCCAAGTAAACCTCATCTACAACCTGTAAATTACAAGATGTACAATATAGAAATACAATATGAATAAAAGTTAGTTACCCTGCTAAATTGTAAGATATACAATATAGACAAACAACATAAATAAAAGTTAGACAAACAATATGAATTAAAGGTACATTTCAAATAAAGTTTCTATTACAAAAAAAAATTGATTTTTTTAATCAGAATCTTCATCATATACTTCAATGTCTTCTTCATCGGTATCATAATCAGAATCGCCATCATCATAATCAATCTCTTCATCGGAAACATTATCGATTCTACCCGTTGGCGGAGGTACTTCAGTCTCGTCTTCATCGTCATAATCAGCATTGTTTTGAGCTACATCAACATTGTTTTGAAAGTATTGTGAGAAGTCGATAAAAAGTCTAGCTCCAGATGAAGAGTTGTTTTGAACTATGTCAACGCGTTTTCGCTTTCCTCTACAACCGTTGGATTGAAAACAGATCGGACGGATGAGGGTAATTAGACGTGGATCGCCGTTTTCGAGTATTACCGGCGACGCCTTTAGCGGCGACAAGGGGCAATAGCGGCGACATGTAACGCGTCAATTACATGTCGCCGCTATTGCCCCATGTCGCCGCTAAAGACGTCGCCGGTAATGCCAAGATTTCTTGTAGTGCTACAGTTATTATGGTGATTTTCTAGTGTAATTGTTGCTTAGTATAGGAACTATTTTGAAAGCAAAATTATTAGTAACAAACACAAAAAAGAAATATTTTATCTTAAACTAACAAAAGATGGCCTAGCTAGACATTCTCAATCTAATATGCACAAGACGTGAGGAAGATTGAGAGTTTTACACTCATATGATCGAAGTCTATTTAAAGCCAAGAGTAAAAAAAAATAAGGCCTTTAATAGTAATTTCTTTTATTAAGTAAAGGAGGACGCATCTCCGGATAATTTTATTAATTAAGAAAAACTAGGGAAGTATCCCCGCTTTGCGGGGATCAGATTTCAATTAAACCGTTTGCGAAAGGACTTTATGGTAGATATTTTATTGATTTATTGTGGCCATTAAGGCAGATCGAGTGAAGTAGTGTCTCCCACAGTTTCATACCAAGAGTTCTCCTAAACATCATATTGCATAAATTAGTTTAAACATTAAAAAGTCATATAATAGCAATGTACACATTCGATTCCATCTAGCAACAAAACGAACAATTCCATCATTCCTTTATTACATCATGCCTAAAAAGCATACTGCTCCACCGAATAACATGGATAAAACACCATGTGATTGGTTATGATTTTATTAAGAAAAATAATACAATAGCACAGGCTCCCACCTATGGAAAAGAAAAGCCTATGAGACAACCCGGAGCCAAACAACCCAACAAAAAAAAACTACAAAATAATACATTTATGAGTCTTTTTAGAAACAAAGTCTTTAATAATAGTATCAAGGTCGATATTGTCCAAAATATCTTTTTTAAGCATAACTTAGATAAACCATTCATTCTTTGATGTGATGTGATATTGATGATCTCAATTTTTTAATAAGTTCAATTTTGAGAAATTTGTTTTGTAGACATAATACAATACTTCTTAAGCTCAACATCATCTAATGAATTCAATAATTTTGAGTCATAAAACAACCAAAAATATATTCAAAAATCGTTAATTATTCAAATCTATATTTTAATGAAGCAATTGTCATATAACAACAACAATAATATACTAAGTTTAAAAAGATTCTTTAGGTGACTATAATTCATATTCATTATTAGTTTCATCAAACTGTTTTTTCTAATAATTCGGCGGCTAGGATCAACATCCATACCAAATTCAATGACTTTAGAACCATTATTATAATCTTTTCCTTTTACATCATCAATATTATGATCTAATGATTTTAATACATCTAATAGATCATTAAGAGTCTTAAACCCGAAGTATCATATACCTTCAAAATTTTAAAAAAATTATTTGTCAATTTTTATTTTGTTACAAGATATTCATACAACGAATAACTAAAGTCATTTGTTTTATATATAGCTAACATAAGGTGTACAATAAAAAATTATAGAAAAATATTTTTTTTTTTATTTAATTTTAAGTATAATTTTTTTACATTATTAGCTAAAATAGATTTTAGTTCATTTTGAATTGTTTGAACCTAGATAATGATTATAAGTTTCATGATTTTCTATATGGTTCTTGTATTATATTATCAAAATTTGTGAATTACTCCTATAAATTTACTTTTATTTTTTAGATTAATCTTCTCCCTAGACCCCTAAAAAGCTAAATTGTATTTGGACAAATATTTTACAGCAACAATGGTTCTTATTAAAAACTTGTAATCACCGTTATTTTTCTTTTATATTTTTTGTTGCAAGTCTTTATCAATCGTTTCATTATTATTCAATCTTTTTCAATCTTTTTTAACCAATTTCGAGTAGTAAAATAAGATGAATAGTGCTATTTTCAATTTCATGTTCGTCAAGTCTATTGAAAATGTGTTTCTAATTATTAAACCCATCATTTTCTAAAGAATTATTATTATTATTATTATTATTATTATTATTATAAGCACCATAACAAAAAAAATATGTGGATGAACTATCTTCGGAAAACACAAGATTTAGTTCTTGAATTAGCCATTTTCAATTAAAAGTTCTCGTGGTTTATTGTCAATAATATCCCAATTACTTGGATCATAAATGTTTAAAGGAGGAACTAATTGTTGTTCATTCTCACTCATAACATTATAATTATCATTAGTTATATTTTCATTCTCGTTGATGATATTTTCATTCTTGTTGATGATATTTTCATTGGTATTAGTGACATTCTTACTTTTATTAGAAAAATTATGTTTTTCGTTAGAGGTATTTTCATCCTCATTAGTACTATTAGCATTAGAAGTACCTATTTCTATCATAAATTTATCCATGAATCCTTTTTGAGCCGATGTTTCTTGTTGGAGTTTTTTATTTTATTTTTCCCGATCTCACCACCGATAAATGTTCTCTAGGAAACATATTATTACTTTAAACTTACATGACAATGAATATGAGAAAAAACAAGTAAAAGAAACGAAAACACATGATTGTGATATTGATTCGTTTTTTTTTTCTTTTGAGTTGGTGTTTCTAAGCTCCAACAACAATTAGTCAACAATATTACTTCAAATTTCAGAAACAAAATGTAATGCCTCGTTTTCACTTTAAGGATTTATAGAACGACAATAACTGTTTATAAAAAGAAAAGCGAAAATATAACACTTTTAAGCTGAAATGATCTAAATGAAAGTTGTAGTAGACGAAAATACTAAATCGTGGATATAAAGAACTTCGAAAATGGAAGTCGTATGAGAAAGTTACAATCATCCAAAGATAACGAGAAAATAATAGTTTCCAGTGCAGCAGCCAACCGAACACCCAAACACCAACTACCTTTTGTGAGGTAGCCATGTGGCGACGTGGTTTCCGAGATTTTTGGCCCCTATAAATACGAAGCCACCCTTCCTTCATTCGTTGCTAATTTCGATTGAATTTCTCTATCAACCCTTGAGATTTTAGTCCATCGTGATTTGATTTCTTCATTCTTATGATAGCTTGGCGAAGCGCTAGAGCGTTGGTGAATCTTTTTAGAAAAGGATTCAGCGTTGAAGTTACATTCTCCATTTTTATGAGTTTTTTTTTGTCAATCAGGTAAATTACACTTTCGCTTATGTAACTTGATATAGTGTATACCCATTGTCGCTTTTATGAACTTGATTATGAGATTAATCAATAATTCCAATTATTAAACTGATTGATCTACTTATGAGAACAGTGTCTAGGATAGACATGTTGGCTTGGTTGTTGGATTTCATAAAGGCTATATGCCGAAATGATTTTGCTTCCCGACTGTCTTGACTGGCTAGTCCTTATTTGATAGTTATTTCAGTATTAATGGGATTAGTGAAGGATCTATATAGTGGTTACTAGATTCCATAGTTATTAATTTGTTATGGTATTATAAGTTAATACGTACTTGGCGTACCTGCTCTCCAGTTGAACTGTAGTTAGCTGTTCAAGTAATTGTTCAAGTGAGTTCCACCAACTCATTTATTATGTTGATTATGCTTGTATATGTATGTTAGGAAGTAGATATGTTGTAGTATGTTGTAAGGAAAGTAGACTAGCTTAGTTGTTTGCATGTTGTTGCTAGATTGTCTATTTGTTTGTTGTATATGTATATCATTTCTAGTATGTGTATAGGTTAGAGGAATGGACTAACTGAGGATATCCTACATGGAATCAGTTAGAGGAAGGCATTCATGACAAATGTGTGATCGGTCATCCCTCGATCATAAAATTTATATGATCGGTCCTTTTTAATGTGTCCAGTAGGGACCAAGGTATTAGGGTCCATTACCCCTTTATTGGGAAGTAAGGACCAGGGTATTAGGGGAAGGGCAATCATGACGCGATGTGTGATCAATCGCCAATAAAAGTCCATTACCCCTTTATTGGGAAGTCGAGACCAGGATTGTAATAGTATATGATAGGATTCATATGTGAACCTATGTGCTATTTGAAAGTATATGATTATTATAATGGGTGAGTATTGTGTAGAGCTCACTAAGCGTTTTTGCTTACCCCTTACTATATTATCAAGATTTACGTATAAGAACCCAAGTTAAATGCAGCAACATCCGCAATTAATTATTTAAAACTACTTTGATAATATAAAGTCTTCCGCTATTTACTCTTAATCATAAGGTATTATGTAACACCAAAAGTGTAACAACCCAAAAATCCAGATAAAAATTTTCATTTTTAATTAAAGTTTACAACCATGAGTTTGATACCGAAAATCCATTACATAATCAACATCATACAAAATCATCAGAGTATCAATATCAGTGAATGCAAAAAATAGTGGAGACTAAATGTTGCGCCATCAAGCCGGACCCTTCCCTTTAGAACCGGACGCACTTGAAATCATAATACAAACTGTAAGCTAATGCTTAGTGAGTTTTCCCAAAATAACAAATACCAATAATACAAATGGGCCCGACCCTAGGGTTCATCCTAACCCAATAACAAGTATGGGCCTCGCCCTGGGGTATATTACAACCCAAGTATATCACAGTGGGCCCTGCCCTGGGGTATATTTCAACCCAATCACAACGTGTAAGATACAAAGACTAGCATACTACATAAATGGATAATGGGACGGCCTTGGTGCCTTTGACCCATGGTTATAGTGAGAAGACTCACCTCAGACTGCTGGTAAAAAATAATGCTTGGCTACTAGTTCGGAAATCTCGCATTTAATATACACAAGTTATCCTAATTAGAATTAAATCACAAACTCAAGACATAGGCCCAAAATCCCTAAGTCCAAACTCCTTCATTAAGGCCCAAAAGTCTTTCCTTCATTAATGGGCCTAACATCCAAGGTCCAAAACAATAATGGGCCACAAGGCCCAACCATGCCCTCTATGGTTAAAAAAAACAAGTTCAAAGGCCCAATACTATAATAGATCCAGGCCCAAGGTTAATTAGTGCCCAAATGGCTCAAAACTCCATCGAAAGCCCAAAACCCACTGGAAGTGTACGCCCAACATGCATCTTAATTACGCTTAGCGTACTAAGTTCTTGGGAAATACACACAACGTACAAACTAGTACGCCCAGCGTACAAGCTACTTTGCACAAAAGCCATTAAGTGCTTAATACATGAAGACTGTTCATCCAATTCCAAACCTTAGTCATTTTAAAGATCCTAGGGCATAAATGTGGCAACTTTATGCCTTTGCATGCCATATGGGAACCTAACACCTCATTTTATCCATTAAGACTCCCTTTAAGACCTTGAACTCATGCATGGTGCCATAACAACCATCAAGTTAGCATTTTTATGATTTTAACATGCCAAAGGAACTCAGGTCTAACATTCCTAACCTCTAGAGTTGCTCAAACTCACATGAGAGGATTTATGGACAAAAAGTGGACTTGTTACTAAACCCTAACTTAAACTAGCAAAAGGATTAGCAAGATATGAACTTTTTACCTCCAAAAGCTCTCCAATATGATCTAGATGCAGGATCTACAAGCTTTCCCGCGTCCAATACTTTCTCACCACTTCCTTCTCCTTGCTAACATACCAAAAAAGAGGTTACTTTAGGCACCTTCAAGCTCAAGAATCATTCTCAATGGAACTAGGGTTTTAGGGACGTTTGAAGGCAATGGAGGCTAGTAAGGAAGAGGGTTCAAGGTCATAAATAAGCTTAAATATGACTGAAGTCCGAGATTTAGGGTTTTAGCCTTTGGCTTCGTACGCCCCACGTACATGCTTGTACGCCCCGCGTACAAGCCTAAGTTACCCGATGCATCCACTTGTGTATGCTAAGCCTACATACATGTACGCCCAACATACGGAGGGTCCTGCTTTGCAACTTTAAAATTCATCATGGGCTTAAAATGAAATACCTGGATTTTGGATGTTGAAACTCTTCCCCACTTGAATTATACTTCGTCCTCGAAGTCTGCCGACAAAAATAAATCTGGGTAATGCTCTCTCATCTTGTCCTCCGGCTCCCAGGTCCATTCGGAGCCCCATCCGGTGCTGCCATTACACCTTCACTAGCTTCACCACGTTCTTACGAAGAGCTTTAGTTTTTCTGTCCAACACTGCAATGGGCTTCACAACATAGTTCAGGCTCTCATCCACCTAAATATCATCTAACGAGATAAATGCAGCCTGATCTACTACACATTTCCGTAACAGAGACACATGGAAGGTGTTATGGATCTGACTGAGCTCATCAGGGAGATCCAGTCGATAAGCAACCCTGCCAAATCGGACAGAAATCCGTAATGGACCAATGAATCGGGGACCCAGCTTTCCCCTGTTCCGAAAGCGGATGACACCTTTCCAAGGTGACACCCTCAACAATTCAAAATCTCCCAACTGAAACTCAAGATCCGATCGGCATCAGTCAGTATAGCTTTTCTGACGACTCTGCGCGACTCGCAGCCTGTCGTACACCTGCTGAATCAACTCAGTCGTCTTAAGCACCACTTCAGTGATTCTCATGATTCGATGGCCAACCTCCCCCCAACAAACCGGAGTCCTACACCTCCTCCCATACGACATATCGAATGGGGTTGGTCAATACTAGCATGATAACTGTTTTTGTAGGAGAACTCTGCTAGTGGGAGGTAAGTATCCCAACTCCCTCCAAAGTCTAGAACGCATGCCCGAAACATATCCTCGAGCGTGTGGATCGTCCGCTCGCTCTTCCCATCGGTCAGGGGGTGGTAAGATGTACTTAAGTGCAGTTGAGTTCCTAACTCCTCATGAAACTTCCTCCAAAAACTAGAGGTGAACCTAACATCACGGTCCGAGACCACAGATACCGGCACTCCATGCCTGATTACCACCTCCCGAACATAGATATCCGCTAATTTCTCGGCGGATATACTCTCATCTATTGGAATAAAGTGAGCACTCTTGGTCAGCCAGTCCACATTAACCCAAATAGAATCAACACCCTATACTGTCCTGGGTAATTTCATGATAAAATCCATGGTGATATCCTCCCATTTCCACATGGGGATGTGTAACGGTTGGACCTTGCTGTGAGGCCTCTGATGCTCGACTTTGACCTTCCTACAGGTCAAACAACGCTCAACAAACCAAGTAACTTCCCTCTTCATGCAGGGCCACCAGTAGCTCAATCTCAGGTCTCGGTACATCTTCGTGGCCCCCGGATGAATAGAAACCTTGGACTTATGCGCCTCCTCCAAAATCTTCTGCCTCACCCCACCAAATGCTGGAACCCAAACCTTATCACACTGAGTCAATAATCCCCGACTGTCTTTGAAAAACAACGGAATTTGCCCCCTAATCTGCTCAGTTTTCCAGTTTTCCTTTTTCAATATTTCTACTTGAGCCTCCTTAATCATATCCATCAATGGTGAGGTAACCATCATCCTTAAACAAATATGTAGGATCGGAGAACACGCCGCCTTACGGCTCAAAGCATTGGCCACCACATTGGCGTTCCAGGGGTGGTACACAATCTCGCAATCATAATCTTTTACCATGTCTAACCACCTCCTCTGCCGCATATTCAAGTTCGGTTGACCCATCAAATACTTCAAACTCTTATGATCGGTGTAAATAGTGCATCAGACCCCGTACAAGTAATGCCTCCAATTCTTGAGGGAAAACACCACCACCTCCAATTCCAAATCATGAGTGGGGTAATTCGCCTCATAAGGCTTCAACTACCTCGAGGCATAAGCAATCACATGCCCCCTCTGCCTAAGGACAACTCCCAAACCCGGAATAGAAGCATCGCAATAAACCACAAAATCAATGAATCCCTCGGGTAACGCAAGAATCCGGGGCTCGCACAATTTCTGTCTCAAAGTCTCAAAGGCCAACTACTGATTCAGAACCCACCAAAAGGTCACATTCTTCTTGGTTAGACGAGTCAAAGTCACCACAATCTAGGAGAAGTCCTGGATAAACCTCCGATTACCCCGCGAGGCCTAGGAAACTCCGAATCTCAGATGCGTTATTCGGATCTTCCCAACGCATTACAACCTCAATTTTGGCCGGGTCCACAAAGATACCACCCTGGTTGCTGATGTGCCCCAAAAACTACACCTCACATAACCAAAACTCGCATTTGGAGAACTTGGAAAAAATCCTCTCCCTCCTCAAGGTCTCCAATACCTCCTTCAAATGCTGCTCATGCTGCTCATTGGACTTAGAGTAGACCAGGATGTCATCAATGAAAACTACCACAGACTGATCCATCATCTGCACACCCGGTTCATGAGATCCATGAACGTTGCTGGAGCATTGGTGAGCCCGAATGGCATCACCACGAACTCGTAATGACCATAACGAATTTTGAAGGCCGTCTTCTGAATATCCTTATCCATGATCCTCATCTGATGATATCCTGACCGAAGATCGACTTTGGAAAACCAAGATGCACCCTGAAGCTGGTCGAATGAGTTGCTGATCCTTAGAAGCGGGTAATGGTTCTTCACCGTCAGCTTGTTCAGTTCCCGATAATCAATACACATCTTGTGTGACCCATCCTTATTTTTCACGAATAGCATCGGTGATCCCCACAGGAACTGTTCGGACGAATAAAACCCTTGTCTAGCAGCTCCTGCAGCTGCGTAGACAACTCCTGCATCTCAGGCGGAGATAGGCGATATGACACCTTGGCTATCGGAGCCGCACCAGGCATCAAATCAATCCAGAACTCAACTTGCCTCTCGGGAGGCACTGCCAGCAACTCCTTAGGAAAAACATCGGGAAAGTCCTGCACAATAGGTACCCCGCTCAACTTTATCGTGGGTCCCACCCTCGAATCCGAAACATAAGCCAGAAACGCAGAACAACCTTGCTGAAGAAGCCTCTTAGCCCTCGCCGCTGAACAGAGAGTTGGCCCATGCGAAGCTCTCTCACCAGAAATGACTAGTTCTCCCCCACTTGGGGTTCGAACTCTCACCAACTACCGCTCACAATCAATTACGACCCCATTGGGACCCAACCAGTCCATCCCGACGATCACATTCAATCCCCTCAAGGGAATCAGTACCAAGTCGATAGGAAACCTCTCGCCGAACATGTTCAGACTACTCATACGGAATACCCTTGTAGCACTCACAGAACGATCATTAGCGATCTCCACCTCCAGAGAGGACTCCAAAGTCTCGGGAGCGTCTCGAAACTTCTTGCTGAGCGCAAGAGATACAAAAGATCGGGTAGCCCCCGAATCAAAAAGAATATGAGCCGACAATCCATTGACCAAAAAGGTCCGTATACAAGATCATTAGAACATAAGCATAATAATAAAACAATAAAGATAGAGATAAGTCACATACCAGTCACGACGTCCGGCGCTGCTCGGGACTCATCTGTGGTCAACTGAAACGCTCAACTCTTCACCGTAGGAGCCTCCGCCTTGCCCTGGCAACCATCTGTAATCCTCTTTGTTGTGGGCGCAGGCGCCACCACTGCTCCTCTAGACAACCTCAGACAATCGGCCTTTTTATGACCCGTCTGGTTGCAGTAAAAACAAATTAAGGCCCTATTAGGGCAGTCCTCGCTCATATGGCCCGCTTGACCACAACCAAAGCATCCTGATCCCACTTATCGACGAGGTCCACCGTGTGGCTTGCCACACTTAGCGCATCCGCCTAGGCCCTGCTGGCCTATGCTGTGAACATCAGAGGTCGTACGCTTCTTAGCATGACCAACTGCCGTCTGAACCTGCTCCGGCTTCCACTTCGTCCACAACTCTAACTTGATTTCCCGCTCACAGGCCTTCTCAATCATGTCATTCAGGGTTTTGCACCCTGAGAAACTCACAAACTCCCGGATATCATCCCTTAGCATATCATGATATATCGTCTTCCTCATCTCCTCATCCACATCATACTGTGGAACTAACAACGCCCTCTCCGCCACAGTCTCCGTGGTCTGGTGAAGGTCCTGGAACTCCCTCACCAGCTGCTACAGCTCTATGGCCGGTGCAAACTCATGATTAAACCTCCGCACAAAATCCTCCCATGCCATCACAGTCACACCCGTCGTCCCTACCTCGTGGGTAACCTCCTCCCACCAGTCTCGCGCTCGGTCCCTCAGCATACAGGACACGAATCCCACCTTTGTCGCAAAGGGGCAAAAGCTCGTGCGCTAAATATTCTCTATGTCAGCGATCCAGCGACGACTAGCGATGGAGTCCTTAATCCCAAAGAACTCGGGCTCACCACATGCCTTGAACTTCCGGAATGAGGGAGTTTGAGTCCCAATCTGACCCGCAACGATCTTGGATTGAAAAGACCTGAGCCACTCCTCCATAATCTCCATGATCCCCTCCTTGACGGTACCGAAAATCACCGAGGAAGCGTCAAGGATGCCGTGCGTAACCTCAGTTGCGATAAGCTCGTGCAGCCTCTCATCAATCGGCTCTGCACCAGAGCCTGAACCTGATCCCGAACCTGATTCCGAATCTGAACCTCCACGTGTAGCCATCACCATCCTCAACTGAAAATACAACATAGTAAACAATTGATAAGGAAGTTCAAAAGGATTCCTCCCTACCGGAATCCTTAGAGCTTCCAGGTCTGTCCATGTCTCGGGTACAGGTCCTGTGCTTTTAGTAATACGGGCCCAATACTACCTTCCACACCTACCTGTACCTTCCTCAAGGCCATACTTGATACCACCAATTCACTTAACCATAGATAAAACATGATGTACGAAACACAGCATATACATGTTGGGTTTTGAGCATTCTAACACTCCTAAGTGTACATGCAACCCTAAATACCTTGGATCTATGTTTTCTCTATTATACATGCAATTATGAACTTTCCAAGGTATTACCCTATCTAGCATACAATACTTGATACTTGGGTAATCAAATGGATAGAATACATACCTTTGTTTGATGTAGCTTGTCTCCATGAAGCTTGAGTGCCTAGTGCCCCAAGTGTGACACCTCAAATGGTTCACACAACACCAAATGCACATGGAATGACTTGAGAGAAATGGAACACTCCTTGAAATCGTCTAGCCCTCATATTCACACATTAGTGCACGATTTCTTGAGCCATGTGATTCTTTTATATGGTGGTTATTAGGGTTACACCATGTAACTCATAACTTTACCCATTCATTATGCTCCATGGTTTTTAACCTCCATGGAGTATCCATGGGTCACCCCATGGACTTAGTCCAACATAAGGAATCTTGGATCACAAGCCCACATATATAAGAATGAATGATTTACACAATCAACCCATATATTTAATTAGTCTCCTTTTGATCACTTAATTAATTCCAAATTAATTCTTGATCAATACTAATTAAATAACCTTATTAATATATTAGAACTTATAATATATTAACCAACCTTAAGTGTTATTTCTCTCATTATAGTCTATCCAAATGCATGATGCCATGCAACCCAAATGGACCATGCCGGGTCGGGTCAAGTCTTACCAATTATAGTTATGGACTTAGACATTAATCCAACAGTCTCCCACTTGGATAAGTCTAAAACTATTATTGCGTATGACTTCAGGAACTGATCAGCAATCGTAGCTCTCAAAAGCTTCTGTCGAACTCTGACCTTGTCGATGAACTCTGACATTTGTCAATGACTTGTCCATTAGATAAGGAATCATATATTCCTCCATTCTAGATATCATATGGACTGAGACATGGATTATCAATCATTCTCTCTGTCCATTTGTTGTTTCCCGATTTCCGATTCATGATGACTGACTGATTGAACAAATCAAATCAGTCCTGGCTTGGCCAAGCACTCACATGTATCATCTTTAAATCATCAAGGGGCCCACAGATATCGCTTTTATCCCGAAGGTAAAAGGAATGGATAAACTTCGACTCATATGGCTTGTTCTACTACTTGTTGAATCATACACAAAGGCACGTTTTATAACATCGAGTTACCAATGCGTTTTCGTGCAATCAATGTATAACCAACTCATAGTAACAACTCATATCTCTAGGTTTGAAGAATATAAGATATTATCGTCTCATGATCACTCGTGATAAAATCCATGAAGTGATTCAAATGAGCGTGGGTTGAATCCAATACTCAGAACTTATGAGCACTCATGAGTATTGTAGCACCACTTTGTCCACCAACTTGGACCTCTACAAACCAACCCATGACAGTCTTGATTCATATCTACTTCCAACATATGACCGACTGTGGATGGTTTGAATAACTTAATCATTCAGGAAGAGCGACTTAGTTATTCTGGAAGTCAAAACATGCAAAGTGAAATACAAGAATAAATGAATCAAATATGGTATCAAACCCTATGAATATAAATAAACACTTTTATTTATCACCATACTGATTACTCATTATTCATTGTTTCGGTTTTATCAACTTTATACTTGAATTAAAAACACTAGTTGTCCCATGCTCCAAGCATGTACACTATGTTTTTCTTAAACAATAGCTTTGCCATACACCAAATATGCACTCTATGTTTGTCTATGATTCTTACTTTGTGAAATAAACCAATTGAACATAATTTCAATGATTCTAATTTCACACTCCCAAATCCTTATCGAAAAATGTGAGAATTTCAAATTCTTATCATTTATCGAAATCTGTTTAGATTTTAAACTTATATGCACTGACCCTCCTGTAATGAATATGTACAAAGTCACAAAGACTTGTCAACAGTCATTATAAGGTATTCCAATGGAGATCAACTCCATGGAAACTAAGTCTCATATTCAAAGTACATTGCTTTGGACATGCTTCTTGCATTAAGTTTTCTAATCTTACACAGATAACTTCCACCTATGGAGACAACTCCATATTCTCATTTTGACTATCACTTCTGAATAAGAGATGCCTCTTTTCAGAATATGTCAATATGGTCCTTCCAAAATTAGCACTATACTTCCAACTGTCCCTGAGCAACCAATCTTTGGTAAACCTCACATTGTCCTCGACAATTGCTTAATCATTTTAGTCATATCCAATTCTAGACCTTTTCCCTTCTTAATGCCTCTGGGCATTTGGAAAAATTTAGAAATGACAAATATTATAGCACATACAATCGATCCTGTACCCAAAGCAAATGGTACACGATTCATGATGTCTCACATAAAGACATGATTCTAGACCAGTCTTTTGCTACAATATTTTTATTTGCCATGTTTTCAGAATTTGACTATGAAGAGGGATGCCGTAATCATAATTGAATTTTGAGAACGCAATATATAGAATTTCCTTAAGTTGAACCAATCCAACATGAAATTCATATATATATTCTTGACTAAAGATGATTAAGGTCTCAATCTAAGCCTTTAGAACTGAAATGAAGTATATCCTCTCCCTTAATTATAGCAAAACAAATTTTTCAATCCCTGCAGCCTCACGAATTGAAACTTTTGTTTTCTATAATTAACATTGCTAACTTGCAACACTAACAATAATTATCATGCTCCCACTAACATGATGATTATTAGCATAACACTTATGCTCCCACTAGCTTTGACATGTACTCAGAAATCAGCTGGACTTCTAGAAATCAATACTTTATTGACTTCCTTACCAAAGTTTAGATTTCTGATACGAGATGCTTTGATAAAACTTTATCAAAATCATACACCTTTCCTTAGATAGCATAAATGTGTGTCTAAACAATTTCAGAACTATGAAAAGGGATGCCGTAATCATAGTCTCAATTGTTTAGACCTTTTGCCATCTGCTTCAAATCTACTTGGTGGAAGTGTTTCCTCACCATCATTTTCATGAATCGGAGAGAAACCTTATGACCCTTAGATTTTATGGTGTATGTGTTCTTATCCATGTGAATCGTCAAAACCATAGTCACAAGACAAGGATAATGACAAATCCAAACTCATATGGACTGAACTTATGCAATCTTAACTTCTTGCCACCTGGCAGTACAGGGCCTGCCATTGCTTCCAAGTTATTATGCAACCAATTGAGAACTTTCAGAACTCCTATGCAAAGCCAACTTTAACTGGAATGGGCACAGAATATGTCAACATGATAGGTTATAAACCTGAAGTCGTGTGCTAGTGAAGAACCTCAGGTTTTATTCTTGATTAGTTCTTGAAATTCTTTTTAGGATCTTTAAGACTCCCACTGTCCTCTTGACATATAAGACTATCTTGCCAAATATTCAAGAGATAGTGTGGATTCTTTATCAAGACAAACACTTCACACAATTGGCCTTAGTTGGTCTTTGTTTAATCCAAAACATCACAACTTACCAACTTCAAATGTACAAGAGTAGGACACTTTTACTCTTACATTTGACAAGTGTTATAAACCTTTCTTTAAGATATGTCACTCAACTTATAGTCTTGGAGTATGACTCTAAGACTTGTTTTGAAACGAAGTATGACTCATCTTCTTGATTTAACCATTTCAACAATTCATGACTCCTCTTCTTAGTCATAAGAATGCACTAAGATGTCCTTAGAAGACCAATTGTGATGTGGTTCTTTAATCATTAAGATGATCACAAAACATGATACTAAAGTACTCTCCCATCTTTTCAGATTTGAGAAACTTTTATCTGTCTGCCTAATTTGATTCTTCCCATTCGTTCTGCCATACATTGAGACTTTTCCAATGTTTCAGAATTATACTTAAACTTGTAAGTATAACCATATTTACTAAAATTTAGTAAATCATGACGAATAGTCTTAACGAGCTTTGTGGTGGACTTGACCAGTGCATAAGAATGTGTACTCGATCCCTTTAGTCCTTAACTTGACTCACACATCCATGTGAACAAGTCTTCATTTTCCAATGCTTGAAAGTTCTCATTCATCATACTATTCAACTTGCATGATTCCAAGTTTCTATCCAACTGAAGCCTTGGGAATGAGAATCTTTCCTTATTTGCTAAATTATGACACTACCACAAATGAAAGAATCAAGTCCATTTTTTTTCCAAATATTTCTATCAATGGAATCATATAAACAACCATTTTCCACAAATGACACTTGTAAGGATATTTAAAATAAATATAAAATTAAAAACTTTTATTTTATTTCAAAACTTTGCGGAAAAAACTTATCCTTATAGTGCAAATGCATACGGAAAAACTTGTTGTTATCTATTCCTAAGCAATATATCATAACTCCTAAGTAACAACTTCAAAATTCTGATGCGATCGAAATCCACCTACGCGATCAGAATCAACATATACTTCCTTTAAGCTTTTTCTCTATTCTTTGATTCTTAAAACATCAACATGTGACCCAGTCACATCATGTAATGAGGATCTTAGAATAGAAACTTAACAGAGTCAGATAATGGGCTCTACCTGAAGTAGAGTCAGACTTATTGACTTTAACATCCTTAGGTAAACTTGGCAGCTTTGCAATCAACGCCCCTTCGTTTGGAAAAATAAACATATGGACCCTTTGGTAACGGGACTATCTCAGACTTAGCCTTTCTCTTTACCATTTGGTCAATCGGGTTGACTATGGCCAATCCCTTTCCATTGGGAAGAGAATGCTTTTTCTGGATTTCCAGTGTCACCATTGTCACTGTCCATAAAGTTTTTAGGAAGTTGATCTTCTAATCAAATTTGCTTTACTATCGTTCCAAATCATTGCTGATTCAGCAGCACCAAGCAAATAGATATGATCATTAAGGTTCATGTCATAGTCTGTTTCATAGTAGTCCCAAAGGAACTCACTATGTGACTTAGAAAGTGATTGAACATCCAACTTTCTCAAGACTTTGACACCCAACTCTCCCAGCTTGTCAATATGTGACTTCATCTCTAAGATGTGATCACACATAGACCTTGCTTGCCATTAGGGCTTGAGTGACCTTGAACTTGTGGGTTAGGGAGAATAATTGGAGGAGGTGGAGGAAGTAAAGTTCCAAGAGATTTGGGAAGATCATAGATGTCTAAACTAGACATCTTTTGGGAGATATTCAAGATAGTTGATCTAAAGTCCTTAATATAACACCCAATATGAAATATTAAGGCTAGGATCCAACAACCTATTTATAACTGGAAGAGGGATGCCGTAATCCGAGTTACAAAATAGTTGAAGGTAGGTAAATGACGATTTACCAATTTCCACCATGAAAAACGAAATAATGTAATTAGGTTTTTAATTGGATTTGAAACTCCTAGATCTTTTGAGATTCATTGAACTTTTCAATGGCATGTTTCAATCTCGAGTGTGCCCTTCAGGTTTTGTGACTGGGATGCCGAGGATCACAAAACAAGGTGTGAAGTAACCATGCAAATATACTTGGTACCCTTAATATTTACCCCTCAATCGATGTGCCGGTTAACCACACGAGCTCCACCGATACTATGATAAATATTAAGTTACCCTTTGCCTACTTTGTTAAATGCAGGTTAGTGTGCCGGTTAACCACACACTCTCCACTAACGGTTTAAACAAAGTGCAAAGTGTAATTTCATGGATTAGCACCTTATTCACATTTTCCTAAGTAACTAAGATTGGGAATTTATAAGTGTTTAGTTACTTAGTATTTATCATTAATACTTTTAATGAAGGGAGAATTATAGTCCTTGTCCTACCCGTTCGGCTAACGACCCTCCACCAGTCAAGGAAGAGGTGGGTGAGAGTGGACACCCATTAAACTGCCATTTTATAGGCAATAACCTTATACCCCCCTTATAGACCGGCTTCGTGAATGAGGCCTACTAACGGTAAGACTGACTTGCTCTTATACATATATTTATTATTAACTTATAATACTATAAAGTATAAGGGTTGAATTTTAACTTTTAAAATTCTAAGGGCTAACTTGGAATTAAAGTATTCATTGGGAAAACTTTACAAATTCCAAAACTTGAGGGCAAGTTTTGAAAATATTCAAAACTAATTAATTCCATAACTTATGTGTTTAAAGTAGTTTTAATTAAAAAAAAAAACTCTTCAAGTTCATAACTTGAGGACAAGTTATGGAAGACTTTAAACTAATAAAAGAATGTAACTTTTCTTTATTTTTGTAACTTATGGAACTAATTAAGGTTACACATTTTATCATTTAATGAAGTGACTCTTGAACCTCTATAACTTGAGGACAAGTTATAGAGTCATAAAACCATTTAATGAGGACAAGACTCTTCATTTTTGTAACCATTGCCAACTTTTTATGAGTTTTATGAAACTTAAATGTGACTTTTCATATAACTTGAGGACAAGTTACAAAAACACACTTTAGAATCAACTCTAAGATTAAAATGGATTGAAAACACATAATCAATTAACTTTTTTATTAATCTAATAAACTCATATGAACAAAGATAATTCACATCAATTTTTTTTTTCAAGTAATTAGCATAACTTTTAATCTAATACAAAACATGAATCTATTGACAATTATCTTTGAAATTGGATTAGCATGAACATTACCACATCAAAAACAAGTTTATAAGTCCAAAAACATCTAAGGGTAATGTTCGTAGTCCATTTCTAGCCAAAACAGTCGAATATATACTGTCAGGGGTTCCAAAATTCGATTTTTCAGCTAATTTTGCAAGCATAACAAGAAAACAAGCCTTGGCTCTGATACCACTATTGGGTTTTGAGTATTCTAACACTCCTAAGTGTACATGCAACCCTAAATACCTTGGATCTATGTTTTCTATATTATACATGCAATTATAAACTTTCCAAGGGATTACCCTATCTAGCATACAATACTTGATACTTGGGTAATCAAATGGATAGAATACACACCTTTGTTTGATGTAGCTTGTCTCCATGAAGCTTGAGTGCCTAGTGCCCCAAGTGTGACACCTCAAATGGTTCACACAACACCAAATGCACATGGAATGACTTGAGAGAAATGGAACACTCCTTGAAATCGTCTAGCCCTCATATTCACACATTAGTGCACGATTTCTTGAGCCATGTGATTCTTTTATATGGTGGCTATTAGGGTTACACCATGTAACTCATAACTTTACCCATTCCTTATGATCCATGGATTTTAACCTCCATGGAGTATCCATGGGTCACCCCATGGACTTAGTCCAACATAAGGAATCTTGGATCACAAGCCCACATATATAAGAATGAATGATTTACACAATCAACCCATATATTTAATTAGTCTCCTTTTGATCACTTAATTAATTCCAAATTAATTCTTGATCAATACTAATTAAATAACCTTATTAATATATTAGAACTTATAATATATTAACCAACCTTAAGTGTTATTTCTCTCATTATAGTCTATCCAAATGCATGATGCCATGCAACCCAAATGGACCATGCCGGGTCGGGTCAAGTCTTACCAATTATAGTTATGGACTTAGACATTAATCCAACAATACACATATCCTAGAGTCTTTTAGGATTTCTTAATCCTCACAGAACCAGAAACCTCAATCAACACCTCAAGTTGCCTTATGCATACAAGTTATACATAAATAGAATCACATAGACTGTCAAATAAAGCTTCTACCCTAAGACCACAACCAAACAAGGAATAGGAAATGAGGCATAATCCATCATTCTAGGGCTGTGCAATCCTAAACATATACAACTTTGAAAGCATACACTTAGCAAATAACAAAGTCAACATCGACTCCAAGAAATATATTCATAGCATGGTTAAATTTTGGGAAACACTTACTTGAGTTCGGTCGATTTCGCACATTGCACTCTCCCTTTTTACTTCAGAAAACCGTTTTCAGAAAAACTTGACTTTTTTTTTCTTTTGAAAAGGTTTACCATTTCCTTAATTTGAGTTCTGACACACCCGAGAGTGTACCTGAATCCCTCAAACCAAGGCTCTAACACCAACTTGTAACAACCCAAAAATCCAGATAAAAATTTTCATTTTTAATTAATGTTTACAACCACGAGTTTGATAACGAAAATCCATTACATAATCATCATCATACAAAATCATCAGAGTGTCTATATCAGTGAATGCGGAAAATAGTGTAGAGTGAATGTTGCGCCATCAAGCCGAGCCCTTCCCATTAGAACCGCATGCACCTGAAATCACAATACAAACTGTAAGCTAATGCTTAGTGAGTTTTCCCAAAATAACACATACTAATAATACAAATGGGCCCGACCCTGGGGTTCATCCCAACCCAATAAGAAGTATGGGCCTCGCCTTGGGGCCTCACCCTGGGGTATATTAAAACCCAAGTATATCATAGTGGGCCCCGCCCTGGGGTATATTTCAACCTGTTATGTCATACTGGGCCCCGCCCTGGGGTATATTTCAATCCAATCATAACATGTAACATACAACGACTAGCATACTGCATAAATGGATAATGGTTCGGCCTTGGTGCCTTTGACCCATGGTTATAGTGAGAAGACTCACCTCAGACTGCTGGTAAAAAATACTGCTTGGCTACTGGTCCGAAAATCTCACACTAAATATACACAAGTTATCCTAATTAGAATAAAATCACAAACTCAAGACATAGGCCCAAAACCCTAAGTCCAAACTCCTTCAATAAGGCCTAAAAGTCTTCCTTCATTAGTGAGCCTAACATCCAAGGTCCAAACAAATAATGGGTTACAAGGCCCAAAAGGCCCAAAAATGCCCTCTATGGTCCAAAAACAAGTTCAAAGGCCCAATACTCTAATCGATCCAGGCCTATGGTTAATTAGGGCCCAAATGGCTCAAAAGTCCATCGAAAGCCTAAAACCCATTGGAAGCGTACGCCCAACGTACATCTTCAGTACACTTAGCGTACTAAGTTCTTGAGAAGTATGCGCAGCGTACAAACTAGTACGCCCAGCTTACAAGCTACTTTGCACAAAAAGCCATTAAGTGCTTAATACATGAAGACTCTTCATCCAATTCCAAATCTTGGTCATTTTAAAGATCCTAGGGTGTAAAGTTGGTAAATTTATGCCTTTACATGCCATATGGGAACCCAACACCTCATTTTATCCATTAAAACTCCCTTTAAGACCTTAAACTCATGCATGGTGCCATAACAACCATCAAGTTAGCATTTTTATGATTTGAAGATGCCAAAGGAACTCAAATCTAGCATTCCTAACCTTTAGAGTTGCTTAAACTCAAATGAGAGGATTCATGGACAAAAAGTGGACTTATTACTAAACCCTAACTCAAACTTGCAAAAGGATTAGCAAGATAGGAACTTTTTACCTCCAAAAGTGTGACAACCCGAAACTTTTTCCGTTTCCATTATGCAATTTCCGTTAATAAAATTTGAATTTTATTAATCTTCCGTCGAACCTTTGATTTAGAAAATCATCTGGTATTGTATAATTAAACTTATATATGCAAGTCAGAACCACAACCGCGCGAAACTCGAATTATCCTCGAAAACATCATGTTCACGGCCTGGCTGGAGTTCACGGCCGTAAACCTGTTTACGGCCGTAAACTCGTTTGCGGCCAGCGTCGGGTGGATCCCACCCACCGACCACAAAACCCCTATAAATATGAGACCCTCACCCTCATTTGAACACCTTTGACCGGAAACTCTCTCTTTCTCTCTCTAAAACTCTTGACCGTAAACACCTACAAGGCCTCCAATCTTCGAGGAAACACCGTTTAGAGTTATTTCGGGACATCTGGAACACATTTCTCTTCGAAATCAGCACCCTTGTTCTTGAGTTTACGGCCCATCTTCAAAGACCGTAAACCCGTTTACGGCCCATCTTCAAAGACCGTAAACTCAGTTCACGGCCGTAAACTCTTCACGGCCGCAAACTCTTCCTAAGGGGTGAAAGCTCGTTTTCTCGATTCAAGCAGGTTCCGGTAACATTCCTTAACCGAAAGCAAGTGTTTCTCTAACACTTTATCTAACGAAATCGCTAATTTAGATACATATATGTATTTATTTGATAATAGGATTTCATTAAGTGCCACGTACAACAACTCGAGGATCTTCATTTCAGTCAACGCTTTCACACAACAACAATGAGTTCATACCCCTATACTTTTACTGGTTTTAAAACGTTTTCAGGGGGAGAATACAAGCTAAATCATAAATGCTTTTGTAAATTAATACAAAGAGCTTTTAACAAATATAAAACTCATGCAATTCTCATAGTTTAACCCTTTTGTACTATGTTGAGCATAAGGGAAGTTTTTCAACTTATCACTAAATTGCATAGTTTTCCGGACTCGATATTCACTACGCTATACATGCAAACTATAATCGGTATAGTTTGGGATTTTAGAAGCATAACAAGTACAGAAACTGACACTACTAAACATATATGACAGATTTAGTTATAGTTTACATCACAACATGAACATGACATTCATAACTGTAATTGTCACTACATACGGTATACATACGAATTTCACTACGGTATAACGCTACAACACTACATGTAAATTAGATTGTATGATACCGTGAGGCTCTACTTCAACACTGTACCGTAGGTGTACAGGGATAAATCCTATCATAGTATAACCAGAGTCTCCTGGAGGGAGAGCGTGAGATTTGTGAATAGATCTATTCGGGACTGACAATCCCACACCTGAACTGCTAGCTACAGTTAGGCGGGCACGCCTGGGGTGAACAAATGTCATTTAGCCTAACGCCTGAAGAACATTATAATGGTCTCTAGTCATTCAAGTATGGTTATACGACTCACAATATGTATAAATCACCTTTAGTTTGCAAGATGGCACTCTTCAACAGTTTTATTTATACTAAATAGAACTAATACACACTACAACTGGAGAATTTCCAGGGTTTTCCAACAGAACCGATCATACAATGGTTTCACATAAGAAATACTTATACATCATGATTAGCATTAACTAGTCACACGAAGTATTATTTACGCATATCACTACAATTTTCAGTAACGAACCTTCATGGTTTTATACAGAATTTAAAACACTACATTTTCATTAAAGAAAATATCGGATTTTCTTGAAATTATACGAACACATTTACAAGCTCATCAAAAAGTTTTCATTACAAAATACCACTTATGAACTCACCAGCTTTATGCTGATATTCTTTCAAAACTGTTTGTATTCTCAGGAAATCAGTACACAGGTACCTGCTGGATTTTGAGAAGCTGGAGCAATAAGAGTCTTATGTTTATATTTTACATACTATTTGATGTCATCCAAACAAGTTTCAAACTGATTGAAAGCCTTTTCATATATGTATTCACTGTAATGGTTGTGTTGCTAATATTGCTATTATACATTGGTTGTGATGCTATACATGACGTCCTCCACCCCGGAACGATTCCGCCATTCTGGTTTGGGGGTGTGACAGATTGGTATCAGAGCCCTTGTTTATAGCGAACTAAGTATACCGAACCTTACATGGTATACAACTTTAAACACTAAGGGGCCTAAGTGCTCTAAACTAAAAGTGTATTTTCGAAATATAAAGTATTTTGTAACAAGTATACTAGTATACATAACAGAACCATAGTCATAGATAGAACGAAACAAAAGTATTTGGATGTTGGGACACTGCGGTTAAACCTGGTCAGTTATGTAATCATGTCTAGGGTCAATATAGCCTGATCAACTATATTCATTCGAGACATGACCAACATGTGCTTGGGAGTGACTGTGGTGTTACAGCAAGCCTAAAACTTGCCAAGAACAAAATCATTTGATATAAAATACTATAGGAGTATTTTAGCTGGAGCCAAATTCAGTATACAGATTCATTCCAAGTGTTGATACCACTTTCTTCTTAAGCGATAACTTACTTGTGTTAATAACCTTTCTATGCTTATCGCTCGGTAGTATACTTTTATTATCAGGATGAGATATATCTTGTTTTATATATATCTCGAGGACTTACCATCCTCTTCTTACTGATTGTTTCTAGAACAAGATGCCTCCCCGACCAAGACTCATCAGAAGAAATGACGACACTCCACCACCACCACCGCCCCTACAGTTCGACCCCGTCATGTTCCAGGCAGTAGTTACCGCCGCTGTAACCGCAACAATGGCACAAGTGAACTCTAGTGGGGCTGGAGGGGGAACCGACCCCCAGCGGCAAGACGGAAGTCAGGGACATCAAAAGGAGTGTTCCTACAAGGACTTCATGACCGCAAAACCCAAGCCCTTCGACGAGAATGGAGGTGTTATCGCTCTAACTCGATGGTTCGAGAAGATCGAATCCATCTTCGAAATTTACGCCTGTTCCGAAGCCAATAAGGTGAAGTTCGCCGCTTGCACCTTCACTGACAGAGCCTTGACCTGGTGGAATGGTCGAGTCAAAACCCTAACCCTGCCAGTGGCTAATGCCATGGGTTGGGAAAGACTGAAGGAACTCATGCTTGCGGAATACTGCCCGAGGGGAGAAGTGCAAAAGTTGGAGCACGAACTCTGGAACTTGAAGATGAAGGGTTCCAACATCGCTGCCTACACCGCTAGATTCTGTGATCTGGCTCTCCTCTGTCCGGGAATGGTCACCTCGGAAAGCAAGAAAATCAAGAGGTACATCTGGGGACTGACACAACCAACCAAAAGAAATGTCTTGGCTGCTAGACCGGCCACATTTGAGAGCGCCAAGGATTTGGCACAGACTCTGATCGATCATGGGATCGATCTGGATGAGGCATCATCGGTCGTCGAACCACAAAAGGAGAGTGGAGAGAAGAAGAAGAAATTTTGGAACAAACGCAAGGTCCAGTCTCCTCAGGAGCCCTCCAAGAAGCAACAAATAGTGGCAGTCCACGCTGCTACTACTCCTACTGCTGCTCCAACTGTTGTTCCAACCACCCAAGCTCCTACCGGTGGCTATGCTGGAAACCTACCTCTGTGCAACAAGTGTAACTTTCATCATCACGGACCTTGCCATGAATTGAAATGCAACAACTGTGGAAAGAAGGGACACACGGCTCGATACTGCAAGACACTTGTTCAACCAACCAACCAGGCTCCTGGGGCAGGTGTTGGTGAAGCCTGCTATGGCTGTGGAGAGGTTGAGCACTTCAAAAGAAACTGCCCCAAAGCGACAACGGGCGGCAATACAGGAAGAGTGCTGGCGATGGGTCAAGAGGAAGCAGTCGCGGATCCTACCGTTGTTACGGGTACGTTCCCCCTTGACAACTCTTATGCATGCATTCTTTTCGATTCTGGTGTGGAAAGGAGTTTTGTTAGTCATGCATTCAAACATCTAATCAAATGTAAATCTCAACCTTTAACCGAAACATTCACCGTCGAGATGGCTAACGCAAAGAAGGAGAGCACTAACGACATATTGATAGGCTGTACTCTTACCCTAGATAGTCATTCCTTTCCCATCGACCTTATGCCCGTGTCCATCAAGAGCTTCGATATCATTATCGGCATGGATTGGTTGAGCCCCAATCATGCTGATACCCTTTGCTACGAGAAGGCTATCCGTCTCAATCTTCCTTCTGGCGAAGCCCTCACTATTTTCGGTGATAAACTCAGTTCGAGCCTTCGTATCATTTCATGCATCAATGCCTAGAAGTATCTGCGGAAGGAGTGCCATTCATTCCTAGCTCATGTTGTCGACGATACACAAAAAGTTAAAGACGTCGAGAGCATCCCCGAAGTTTGTAACTTTCCTGATGTCTTCCACGAAGATCTTCCAGGAATTCCTCCTGAGCGCCAAGTCGAGTTCCGCATCGACTTAATCCCCGGAGCTACTCCCATAGCTAAATCTCCTTATCGTTTAGCGCCAGCAGAAATGCAAGAATTATCCGGCCAGCTCAATGAGCTGATCAACAAAGGATTCGTAAGACCGAGTTCCTCACCCTGGGGAGCTCCGATCTTATTCGTGAAAAAGAAAGACGGATCTTTCCGGATGTGCATCGACTACCGAGAGCTGAACAAGCTTACCATCAAGAACCGTTATCCCCTACCCAGAATCGACGACCTTTTCGATCAACTTCAGGGAGCCAGTTACTTTTTGAAGATAGACCTAAGATCAGGGTATCATCAGTTACGGATTCACAAGAATGATGTGCCAAAGACAACATTCCGAACTCGCTATGGACACTACGAGTTTGTAGTAATGCCCTTCGGTCTAACCAACGCACCGGCAGTATTCATGGACCTGATGAATCGGGTGTGCCGCCCTTTCCTAGACAAGTTCGTGATCGTGTTCATCGACGATATACTTGTCTATTCGCGGAGTGAGAATGATCATAAACAACACTTGAGGTAGGTACTGGAAACCTTAAGGGCGGAGAAGCTATACACGAAATTTTCAAAGTATGAGTTCTGGATCAGGAAGGTAAATTTCCTTGGTCACGTGGTTAGCGAGGAAGGAATACACGTGGACCCTTCCAAAATCAAAGCGATTGAGAATTGGTCTACACCAAATACACCCACAGAAATCCGACAATTCTTGGGTCTCGCAGGCTATTATCGCAGGTTCATCCAGAACTTCTCCAGAGTTGCTAAGCCTTTAACTACCCTGACACAGAAAGGTGTAACCTTTAGTTGGGGAGTCAAGCAAGACACTGCGTTTCAAACATTGAAGCAGGCCTTATGCAGCGCACCTATCTTGTCCCTGCCCGAAGGGACGGAAGACTTCGTTGTCTACTGTGATGCATCCAATCAGGGCCTAGGCTGTGTGCTCATGCAACAAGGAAAGGTTATCGCCTATGCCTCGAGGCAGTTGAAAACACACGAGGTAAATTACACAACTCACGGTCTAGAGTTGGGAGCAATGGTCTTTGCATTAAAGATCTGTAGACACTATCTCTATGGAACCAAGTGTACTATCTTCACCGACCATAAGAGCCTGCATCACATCTTTGATCAGAAAGAGCTAAACATGAGACAACGGCGATGGGTGGAGCTACTCAGTGACTACGAGTGCGACATTCGCTACCATCCCGGAAAGGCCAATGTGGTAGCAGATGCCCTCAGCCGAAAGGAGTACACAGGGCGAAAGGTGAAAGCATTAACAATGACCATTCATTGCCATCTATCCGCGCAAATCAGATAGGCCCAACTGGAAGCCTTGAAACGAGAGAAAGTGGCGGATGAAGCATTACGGGGAATGGATAAGAACTTAGAGGTCAAGGGAGACGGAGTGTACTATTTCATGAACCGGATCTGGACCCCAAAGTTCGGCGGGTACAGAGAGGTTGTCATGAATGAGGCTCACAAGACGAAATACTCCGTTCACCCAGGTTCAGATAAGATGTATCTAGATCTCAAACAGCTCTATTGGTGGCCAAACATGAAAGCGGAAATTGCAACCTTCGTGGGTAAGTGCTTGACTTGCGCCAAGGTGAAGGTGGAGTATCAAAAGCCCTCAGGTTTACTTCAGCAACCAGAAATACCCGAGTGGAAGTGGGAAAGGATAACAATGGATTTTATCACCAAGTTTCCCAGATCTCCGAGTGGGCACGACGCCATCTGGGTAATTGTCGATCGGTTGACAAAATCCGCCCACTTCCTGCCAATCAAAGAAAACTTCAAGATGGAGAGAATCACGCGGATCTATATTCGAGAAATAGTTCGCCTTCATGGGGTACCTGTATCTATTATCTCCGACCGAGATAGGAGGTTCACCTCGAGATTTTGGCAATCGCTATAGAAGGCTCTTGGAACTAAATTGGATATGAGCACGACTTATCATCCTCAGAAAGATGGACAGAGTGAGAGACCAATTCAGACATTGGAAGATATGTTGATAGCCTGCGTCATCGACTTCGGCACGTCATGGGACACTCATCTTCCTTTGGTCGAATTTTCCTACAACAACAGCTATCATACTAGCATCAAAGCCGCGCCATTCGAAGCCCTCTATGGCCGTAACTGCAGATCCCCTCTGTGCTGGGCGGAAGTGGGTGACGCGCAGCTAGCCAAGGCTCAAGTCCCCGACAGCACTCTCACTGGTCCTGAAATCATCCGAGAGATGACTGAAAAGATCGTACAAATCCGGGAACAACTGAAAGCCTCAAGAGATAGACAAAAGAGCTACGCTGATAAGAGATGAAAACCCTTGGAATTCCTGGTTGGTGACCGTGTTCTTTTGAAGGTCTCACAATGGAAATGTATGATACGCTTCGGAAAGCGTGGAAAGCTGAATCCAAGATACACCGGACCATTCGAGATCCTTGCTAGGATCGGTCCAGTAGCATACCGACTCCAGTTACCTCGAGAAGTTAGCAATGTGCATCCTGTCTTTCACGTCTCGAACCTAAAGAAGTGTCTGTCCGATGAGACACTTGTCATTCCCCTCGATGAAATCGAGCAAGACGAAAGTCTACACTTCGTGGAAGAACCCGTGGAAATCATGGACCGGGAAGTCAAACGAACAAAACAAAGTCGCATCCCGATAGTGAAGGTTCGCTGGAATGCCAAGCGGGGACCTAAATTCACTTGGGAGCGTGAGGATTCAAAGAAACGGAAGTACCCTCATCTTTTCCCAAGTCCATAATTTGTATCTCTATTCTTGAATTTCGGGATGAAATTCCCTCTAACGGGGGATGATGTGACAACCCGAAACTTTTTCCGTTTCCATTATGCAATTTCCGTTAATAAAATTTGAATTTTATTAATCTTTCGTCGAACCTTTGATTTAGAAAATCATCTGGTATTGTATAATTAAACTTATATATGCAAGTCAGAACCACAACCGCGCGAAACTCGAATTATCCTCGAAAACATCATGTTGACGGCCTGGCTGGAGTTCACGGCCATAAACCTGTTTACGGCCGTAAACTCGTTTGCGGCCAGCATCGGGTGGACCCCACCCACCGACCACAAAACCCATATTAATATGAGACCCCCACCCTCATTTGAACACCTTTGACCGGAAACTCTCTCTTTCTCTCTCTAAAACTCTTGACCGTAAACACCTACAAGGCCTCCAATCTTCGAGGAAACACCGAGAAACACCGTTTAGAGTTATTTCGGGACATCTGGAACACATTTCTCTTCGAAATCAGCACCCTTGTTCTTGAGTTTACGGCCCATCTTCAAAGACCGTAAACCCGTTTACGGCCCATCTTCAAAGACCGTAAACTCAGTTCACGGCCGTAAACTCTTCACGGCCGCAAACTCTTCCTAAGGGGTGAAAGCTCGTTTTCTCGATTCAAGCAGGTTCCGGTAACATTCCTTAACCGAAAGCAAGTGTTTCTCTAACACTTTATCTAACGAAATCGCTAATTTAGATACATATATGTATTTATTTGATAATAGGATTTCATTAAGTGCCACGTACAACAACTCGAGGATCTTCATTTCAGTCAACGCTTTCACACAACAACAATGAGTTCATACCCCTATACTTTTACTGGTTTTAAAACGTTTTCAGGGGGAGAATACAAGCTAAATCATAAATGCTTTTGTAAATTAATACAAAGAGCTTTTAACAAATATAAAACTCATGCAATTCTCATAGTTTAACCCTTTTGTACTATGTTGAGCATAAGGGAAGTTTTTCAACTTATCACTAAATTGCATAGTTTTCCGGACTCGATATTCACTACGCTATACATGCAAACTATAATCGGTATAGTTTGGGATTTTAGAAGCATAACAAGTACAGAAACTGACACTACTAAACATATATGACAGATTTAGTTATAGTTTACATCACAACATGAACATGACATTCATAACTGTAATTGTCACTACATACGGTATACATACGAATTTCACTACGGTATAACGCTACAACACTACATGTAAACTAGATTGTATGATACCGTGAGGCTCTACTTCAACACTGTACCGTAGGTGTACAGGGATAAATCCTATCATAGTATAACCAGAGTCTCCTGGAGGGAGAGCGTGAGATTTGTGAATAGATCTATTCGGGACTGACAATCCCACACCTGAACTGCTAGCTACAGTTAGGCGGGCACGCCTGGGGTGAACAAATGTCATTTAGCCTAACGCCTGAAGAACATTATAATGGTCTCTAGTCATTCAAGTATGGTTATACGACTCACAATATGTATAAATCACCTTTAGTTTGCAAGATGGCACTCTTCAACAGTTTTATTTATACTAAATAGAACTAATACACACTACAACTGGAGAATTTCCAGGGTTTTCCAACAGAACCGATCATACAATGGTTTCACATAAGAAATACTTATACATCATGATTAGCATTAACTAGTCACACGAAGTATTATTTACGCATATCACTACAATTTTCAGTAACGAACCTTCATGGTTTTATACAGAATTTAAAACACTACATTTTCATTAAAGAAAATATCGGATTTTCTTGAAATTATAGGAACACATTTACAAGCTCATCAAAAAGTTTTCATTACAAAATACCACTTATGAACTCACCAGCTTTATGCTGATATTCTTTCAAAACTGCTTGTATTCTCAGGAAATCAGTAGACAGGTACCTGCTGGATTTGGAGAAGCTGGAGCAATAAGAGTCTTATGTTTATATTTTACATACTATTTGATGTCATCCAAACAAGTTTCAAACTGATTGAAAGCCTTTTCATATATGTATTCACTGTAATGGTTGTGTTGCTATGATTGCTATTATACATTGGTTGTGATGCTATACATGACGTCCTCCACCCTGGAACGATTCCGCCATTCTGGTTTGGGGGTGTGACAAAAAGCTCTCCAAGATGATCTAGATGCAGGATCTACAAGCTTTCCCACGTCCATGACTTTCTCACCACTTCCTTCTCCTTGCTAGCACACCAAGAAGAGGTTACTTTAGGAACCTTCAAGCTCAAGTATCAATCTCAATGGAACTAGGGTTTTAGGGACGTTTAAATGCAATGAAGGCTGGTAAGGAAAAGGGTTCAAGGTCATAAATGAGCTTAAATAGGGCTCGAGTATGAGATTTAGGGTTTTTTCCTTTGGCCTCGTACACACCGCGTATGAGCCTTAGCTACCCAATGCATCCACTTGTCTACGCTAAGCGTACATACATGTATGCGCAGCGTACAGAGGGTCCTGCTTTACAACTTTAAAATTCATCAAGGGCTTAAAATAAAATACCTAGATTTTGATTGTTAGAAAAAGGAATATTTTAATGAATGATGTTTTATCATCATTTTGAATTGGGACCGATACAAAAATTTTAAATTCTTTTCATAAAAGAATCAGGGTGTTACACAAAAGCACATATACCAGAAATTAGATTATCAGAATCAGAAAGTTACCTAAGGAATATGTGACATCCCCATTTTCACGGCGAGAAAAGACCAGTTTATGCTTATTTTAAAATAAGAGTTTTAATTTACAAATGCGGAATTTGTCCCATAAAATATTCCCGAAGGGAAGTTTTTAATTGATTTATTAAAAACCCGGGATGTCATAACTGATACAAGAAACATAAGTATAAACAGAAACTTATAGTATCTTAATATAGTTTGAAGTTCCTCAAATCTCTCAGGCATCATCATTATTGTTTCATGTGATACAAAGACGCTGAGTGGGTCAGGTTGGAAAACCTGGTGAGACACATACGGTTTTCAACCCATAATATTATAATTTTTAATTATATAACCATCTGCTTTCGAATAACCCAATTAACCCATTTCCCATCACTCTCACTTTCTAATCCTATTATGATGATTTTGAGGGATCTTTCTTAATGGATCTTTATCAGCAGACAACTATAATTCCTAGGTGATTAGGAAGGACGCTATGATAATACTCACGATAACATGGCACTACATTAGTACTTTTTGTATAATCATGGCAGACACAACAGTACAAAGTACTAGGGTTTAACATGACAGTACAAAAGTACTTGGGTTTAGCACGGCGGTACAAAAATACTTGGGTTTACCACGGAAGTACAAAAGTACTTGGGATAGACACGACTTATTATCTCACACGACACTCTCTCTAACCTAACGCAACCACTAATTCACACAACCCTATCACAACCTCTTATTTTTTATTTCACACAACCCCTCACTACCCAGTCATATTATTAAGTATGTTAAACATACCAATAAATCAAGTAGTAATCATATTTGTATAATTACATTAAAAATAGAAAAGATAGCGCACATAACAGTTAAACATTTTGAATACGGATATCTATGCGTAAGCTTGAAAGTAACTATGCACTCACTTGTTAAAGTGATGACTCGAAATTTGGGCAGAGCTTCGCTTCTAGCAACTGACATTTCCTTTGATGTGACCTAGTATCATTATCACTAAGCATTAGTCTAATATTCTACGCGACTAGAGAGAATCTAGACCTATCAATCATTCTAGTGAATACTGATAGTTCTATAAAATAAGGATCAGCTAAGCAGGACAATCAGGAGGCAGGACCATTTCGACTTATAGTCTTTCTGAAATCCAAAAACCAAGCTGACATGACCATTCTTGACACCTGTCCTGTAAGTAGATCAATCAGTATATGACTTGGAATCACGGATAAATCTTAATTATAGGTTCATAATAACGAATATAACTATAATTATAAATTACGACAGGGCATAGTAATTGTAACTCACTTATAGATTATGGATGAGAACTAGGGTCCAAGTGGGCATAAATCTGACTCAGGGTTTCATACTCGGAGGCTACTACTCGAACACGTACTCCAGGGTGTAGCAGGGCTTCGCCTCAGGCTAGAAACCAAAAAAATAGGTTACAAGAGGGATAATCGAGAGAAATAGAGTGACTGTAAGAATGGGTGGAATGAATGAGGGACTGTTGTCTATTTATAGGGAAACAATTCATATTCACGCCACACCTAAGGGGTGCGCGTCGTACACTTCAAACATGTTGATCCATCGGTTAGCTGACACTGTCACTCATCGGCTGAAGCTGTGTGTCTGACTTCGCGTGCAAGCTACGCGCGTTGCGTGGCAATTTTCAGAATTTACAAATTACGTATCTCCTTCATACGATCTCCATTTTTGATGTTCTTCATATCCACGCAATAGCTCTCGATGAGATCTACAACTTTCCTTTATACTCCGTCGGCTAGTTTTGACTTCATTTTTAAAGTTATATTTTTAACAATCTTAGACTGTTAAAGTCCTTTAAAATTCATAACTATCTTATCTGACGTCCGATCTTGACTGTCTTTATATCGATGGAATACTAACAACGAGATCATCAACTCTCGTTTAGATCGTTTTGGCTAACAATCTACCGATCTAAAATTCGATATCAGTAAACATACAGTTACGTCAAATTTTATAAAAATCTTAACTTCCTCTATTGAAGTCAGATTTAGATGGTACCTATAGGCACAAATTAACTTTTGCGATATCTGAGACTTTTGTTTAGATTACTAGGGTTAATAAGAAACCTATCTCCAACTCACTATTTACGACGTATACTATAACTCGGTTAATATTATTTATCCTAAACAATCTCTTATTTAAAAGTCATTATTATGGATTATAATAACTTTATTTCCTAGCCCGAATTTACAGGTGTTACAATTATCTCCCCCTTAGGTTGATTATGTCCCGGAATCATCAATAAAGCATGCCTTATATACTGACTCTACATGTTACCTTTCCTTCCTAGGTGGTAATTGTAACTCCCATGTCCTCCGATTGATAGACTCTTGTCTCTAAGGGTCCAATGCCTACTCCTGAAGGCACTTTCCTTCATGTTCTAATGTTGTACTTCCACATCTGTGTAGGTAGCTTTTCTAGCCATCGACTACTTAATCTTGATGACTGTGATCTGTCTATCGATCGCATCGATCCTTTACTTCTTCAATCTTTGACTAAAGTCGAATACTATGTCGAACGTTCCTCGTAGATTAGTCGGAATTGATTTGATATGACCACTAGGGTCGGAACATGAATCATCACCGAAACAAAGGTAATGATGGAAATAAACAAAACAACACAACTACCAGATTTTAGTAACCTTTTGACTTTCCTTGATTCAAGTGCGAGTCCTATGCTTCCGGTAGTATAGGCCTCTACTACCTTTCACACCTACTCATACTTGTTCCAAGTATTGTCTCACACTTCACTAAGTTATTGTAAAAGAAAGCCATACATAAACTCAACGTATAACATAAATTAGGAAGTTATATTGCTACTTGAATAATTATTCATGCCTATTACATCGGGCTACTCGATCCTACCTAGATACGACTTTCTCCCTTGCCTTCCTCAAGCGTTATCGGCTTACCTTTTTCTTCATCCAAGATCATATGATATGCCCTTGTATTTGGCTTAGGTGGGACATTTGAAACTTCTTTCTTCTTTGGGCAGTCCTTCATGACATGCCCTTCTTCCTTACATTCAAAGCACACTCTTCCTTTATATCGGTACTCATCAGAATAGTGACCAGGTATTCCACACCTATAATAGGTCACTTATCTCTTGCATTGCCCAACATGCTTCCTCTTGCCTTTATTGCACCATTCGACTTCATCACTACCCTCAGACCTCTTGTCGCTGGGGATAAAACCTTGAGATTTTATTTTTCTTATCGGACTTTGAGAGTCCTTCTCCTTTCCTTTTCTCACCAACTTCAGTCTTGTCGGTGGTTCTGTGCTTGATCATATCCTCAACAAACTTTTCCGCCCATACCGCTGCTTCGAAGGTAGGTTCCTTCTTGACCGATACAATGTACTCCCAAGACAGCCCTTTGGCATACCTATCAATCTTGGCTAGTTCGTTCGGAACAATGCACCGAACTGCTCCAGGCGTACGCTCAACTGCTCGGGCTGCTCAACAGGCACCGTGGGTTCTCTTCCTTTTTCCTGGATCAACTGCCTCATTTCCTCTCTTTGCTCGGGTAACAGATCTCTAAGCAGTTTCATTGTGACAGGTTCATCTACCGGCACTGCTCCAGGCGCACGCTCAACTGCTCGGGGCTCAGGCTTGTTCAGAGAAAAACTTGAGACACTTGAACAAACGTTAGAACAAGTACAGTTGGAGAATAGTTTATCTGAAAGGATCTAAAAGCTCAACAATAATAAAGAGTTAACGAGTTAGATAGTTAGAGTGTTAGTTGCGGAAATGTAAGGAATATAAATGACAGAAGGTGATATATCAAGTATACACATAAGTTGATTCATAACATGGAATGCATTCAGACCAAGTTAGTAAGTGAGATCGAACTTAGTGATTAAGTCACGAATGACTTGCTCCGAAGAGTAATAATATTCAGTAATGTTCTAGTGAAATTTGAGAGTAAGGAGATATTTAAGGTGCGTAATCAGATAGAGATGAGAGATATATTTGATAGCATAGAAGTTGCGATAGATTGTAGAAGATGTGAAAGATATATATATGATCAGAAAGATTGAGTCCTTTATATAGAGACTCAGGAGTTACATGGATCAAATCTCTAAGAGTAACCATGCAAGGCATACTGGACAATAGAGAGTATTACAATAAAAGTAAAGTAATCTAGTAAGTAAGAGTGACTACGGTTGATGATGACTTCGGGTGCAGTTGCTGAAGGAGATCTGACTGCGGATTCTTGAGGGCTGCGGTAGCTGAAGTTCAAGAGGGTCACTTTTATGATTCAACAATTTCCCCCTAAGTGACCTCTTTAACTTCTCTTCAGTTATCAAGTTTTAGGAACTTGATTAGAATCCACCAAAACTTTCTGATATTCTCCAACCATGTGATCCTTCTTAAAATTTCGAACTTGACTTCGGCAGTCGTGTGCTTTGATCTTTCAACTGCGGTTCGACAAATTTCAAGCTGCTTCCTTGTGAGGCGATTCATGGCAGTCATAGGAATGAAGTATTTGATTTTATCGACCTTCCTTTTGAAAATGACTCCGAGCTCAGGGAAGTTTGTTGCACCTAGGGATCTTTCTTGATAACCTTCGGTAGGCATCAGTGCAGGATCGAGTGGTGGTAGATCGAACTTTTTAGCAATTGTGGGGTAGATGTCTGCATCGATTTTTGCAAAGTCACAGACGGTTTCCCTCAGAAAAGTGCTCGCCCTTTCAAGTGCTATCTTCATCTTCGGATACTTCTCGCTTTTGTTTTTGAACACCTTTGCTATCAGGAAGATTTCTTCTGAATTCATACATGGGAAGTCAGCTTGGGTGCGAACATAGTCCTGATTCCTTCTTGTAAGCGTGTATTGAATGAAGTCAGCTTTCATGAATTTCCGAGGCTTAAAGCTCTTAACTGCGGATGGTCTATCATTAGACCAGATTTTCTCTATGGAAGAAGCATGTTTGGCATAGAAACGGTTGAGTCTTTCGAATTCCATAGGAAGTCTCTTGTGATCAGGCAGGCTACGGTCAAACTGCTCAAATACAGTGAAGTATTTAGCATTTGGGGAGATTGGAACATCCCGGTAGCCATCAGAAGGGGGTTCAGCGTAGGTAAGGTAAGGTTTGTAGTCATCATCCAGCAGTCTTCGGTGGGGATTGATCCAGGAATTGATTAAGGATTCATCCATAGTAATGTCGAATCCATTCTCTCTCCAGATGAGTTCAGCAAACTTGGCTGCTTTCCAATCTGCTTTCTTCTGTTTCGTAGTGGGAAAGTCGTCGGAGTGTTCGGATGACATAGTGGATGCAAGATTCTTGAAGTGGGGAGGAGTCTCCGGTCGCTCAGAAGAACTTTCTTGAACGATTTTGTGTTGTGGTGGAGACTGATGAGGTGGTGTTTGATGCGGTGGTGTTTGATGAGTATATGGTTGCGGTGAGGGAATTTTTTCAGTTATGATGGGGGGGGGCTTTGATGATGAGAGACGCTATTTGAGTGATGGTCTTCATCACTTCCCCCTCTTGAGGAATGCAACACCGGAGCATCCTCAAGCCATTGTTTGAGACCATCAACTTTGGCACATACCTCCTGGAATTGAGCTTTAAGAACATCAACCAGTTGATGATTGTTTGGGATGGCAGTGTTGAAGAGTAGTCGATGAATCTCCTTTGTCAGTTGAAGAATCTCCGGGCCATGAAAATTTGACGATAGAGAGCGTTGAAGTCTGTTGATTGTGGATTGAAGGACTGAGATGGTGGACTCATAAGTAGTGTGAGTCTCTGCTATCAGCTTTTGGGAGTGAGTAGATTGTTCTGCAATGGATGCTTGTAAGTCTGCCTTGATTGTGGATACCTCAGAGATGAGGCGCTCCGCAGCAGCCATGAATTGTTTGTGATCAGCTTGGCTGTAACGCCCGGTTTCCCAGGTACATTAATTAATATTGTAATTTGATTTGTGTTGAGGTGACTCGACGATTTCGTGCTTAGACTCGTCGAGTCAGGTCGCGAATGGGTGACGTGGAAAATGATTAGACTCGACGAGTCAAGGGAGTGCACTCGCCGAGTCAGAACTGACGAAAGAAACCCTAATTTCTCGGGTTGGGACCTATTTAAGGACTCTTATAGCCACCATTTGTGGCTACCAGACCCTTGAGAGAAACCCTAAGAGTGCTTGAGCGTTTGTGAGAGGGAAGAAGCCATTATTTGATCTTTGTGGGTTGGTTTTGCAAGAAGAAGGTGGTTCCAGCTTAGAGGAGGCCAAGGAGGTTGCATATCTATGGATCTCAAGCAAAGAACATCATCCTTGAGGTAGCATATCGATCCTTTTTCTGTTTTGTTGAAGAATCCATGGATCTAGGGTTTTCTATACCCTTTATTGGGATGATTTGTTGGAAATATGGCCCCTTATCATGTTTAGGCTTCGGATCTGGACCCATAGTGGTCCAGAGAGCCTTATCCATCTTGCTTTATGATGAGTTATGGAAGAAATGGACTTAGGATGTTCTATTTGGGGCTAATCCTTCAAGTAGAGTTATTTGGACGTTGTATGAGTATGAAGTTTGAACCTTTACGTGTTTAATGAGCTTAGGAAGGTCAGATCTATGGATTAGAGGAACAGATCTGACCTCAGAAGGCCATTTGAGTTCGAGCATGGAATGAACTCGCCGAGTCCATGAGCAGACTCGTCGAGTCGGACCGGGTTGTCCCGTGACTCATAGTTGGTGACTCGCTGAGTTGGAGGAGTGACTCGGTGAGTCAGTTGGGATTTAGGGGACTTGAGTTCACGTCTGAACTCGCCAAGTCAGTGCCTGACTCGACGAGTTGGGTCAAAGGGGTGGCCATTAGCCAACGTTGACCAGAGTTGACTTGTGTTGACTTTAGGGCATTAGTCAAACTAAGTCAGGGAGGTGTTAATTAGAGATGTCTTTATGCTATAGGAGGAAGCTAGGTCGGAAGATTGAGCACGAGTGATTATCCGACATCTTCGAGGTGAGTCTTCTCACTATACTGTACCTGGAAGGGTACCTATGTGTGATCGGAAGGTCTTGTATGCTATGATGTATGTGCTATATGCGGTTATGTGATATGTGTGACCGAAAGGTCTTGTATGCTATGGGATGTATGTGCTATATGCGGTTACGTGATATGTATGTGTTATGTATGTTATGTATGGTAAGGACCGGAAGGTCAAGATGATATGGACCGGAAGGTCAAGATGATATGGACCGGAAGGTCAAGGGGTTATGGACCGGAAGGTTGATACGGGTAGGACCGGAAGGACTACCGGGATTCAGGACGGAAGTCCCCTGAGACACATGGATCGGAAGATCCTATAGAGTTATGGCCTGGAAAGGCGTATGTGTGGTATGTGGTATTTTAGGGAACTCACTAAGCATTTATGCTTACAGTTGTTGTGTTATGTGTTTCCGGTACTAGCGAGGATCGCGGGAAGGCGCCGGCATGATCCGTACATACTTATAGAGTTTATGTTATTGAGATTCTGGGGACATGTTTTGTTATGACACAGTGGATACATTATGTTTTGTGATTGAAAGTATGATTTAAAAATGAAAAATTGTTTTGAAAATTTACGTTGTTACAAGTTGGTATCAGAGCCTTGGTTTGAGGGATTCGGGTGCATCTTCGGATGAATCTGAACTCAAACTGAGGAATTGAGAAAGTTTTCATAAAATAAACAATTTTTCTAAAAGAGTAAAAGATTTTGAGAAAGGCAGAAGGAAGCAGTGTGTACGATCAGTCAGCGCCTGAACGGTGATTTCCCAAAATACCCTTACATTATGTGTTATGAGATATGTTATGATATGATATGCATGCTAGAGTAGGCTAGGTATTCATATTAGGAATAGAGTGGCCTGATTTGTGATGCCTTTGCCTAGGAAGGATTTTGCTGCTATGTGATGCTTGAGAGCGATTAGGTAGCAGTGTGGAGCTGATGAGGGGTCTACCGAAGGGTAGCCTATGCCAGTGAGATATAGAGTACTTGTGATCTGGGATCCAAGGAGGAGGACTTAGGGTGAATACTGATGCGGTGTGGACGGTAGTATAGGGCCCGTACTACTGAAGACACCGGAGCAGTGCGCATTCTAAGTAAGAATCCTTGGGGTACTAAGGAACAAGTAGGTTTGAGTTATCGAGTACGAGTATGCTCGAGCGAGCCTCTAATATTTTTATGTTGTATTTCAGAGACATCATGGTTGGGACACGTCACAGACCTGAGACGAGTGGCGTGAGTGACGAGGAGCTTCGTCAGATGATCCACGATGAGGTGGCAGCGGCGATTCGAGCCGAAATTCCAGAGATGTTTGGGTCTATCAAGACCACATTGATTGAGACTTTTGATGAGCGGTACGCGGCGGTGACTGAGGCTGCGGCTGCTGCAGCTATTGCAGCTGTGGCTGCTGCCAGACCTCAGGGAGGTGACTCGTTGTTGCTTCGAGAGTTCAGCAACACGAAGCCACCAGAGTTTGACGGGACGCAGGATCCGATCGCTGCGATGAGATGGATTTCTGATATCGAGGGATGTTTCTACACGTGTTCATGTCCGGAGTATCTGAGGGTACGGTTCGCGTTGAACCAGCTTCGCTTAGGAGCGAAGGATTGGTGGAAGTTCGTGACGGCGAGCTTCACTCTTGCAGAGATTTCAGCGGTGACCTGGGAGAGGTTCACCACCATGTTTAGAGACGAGTATGTTCCCCCGGTGGAGAGGGAACGGTTGGTTCAGGAGTTCTTGACCCTCAAGCAGGGTACTGATTCAGTTACTGTTTACCAGGAAGTTTCATGAGAGGGTGATGTTCTGCCCTGAGCAGGTGTCTACTGAGCAGGCACGCATGAGCCGGTATTGGCGTTTTGAGGAGGGATATTCGGGAGTTCGTGTCGAACTCGACTTACCAGACATTTGTTGAGCTCCAGGAAAATGCCCGGAAGAGGGAGATTGAGTTGGAGACTCAGGCCAGGGAGGAAGCCGAGTCTCAGAGGATGGATCGGCGGCCGACACAGTCTCAGCCGGCAGCCAAGCGGGCAAAGTCCGCTGATACGAGATCTGGAGGTTAGAAGGGCCGCAATTGTGGGAAGTGCGGCAAGGGACATGATGGGGTCTGTCGATCGGGTGCTTGCTACAAATGTGGCAAGGAGGGGCATATCGCCAAGGATTGCCCCAAGGGATTTATGGTTTGCTTTCATTGCAACCAGACTGGCCATCGGAAGGCCGAGTGCCCGCAGCTACATCAGGGATCAGCACAGGGATCTGCACCTGCTGCTAGGGCTACCGAGGTTCGGCCAGCGAAGGCCGAGGCACCGAAGGCTCGTGGGAGAGCTTTCCAGTTGACAACGGAGGAGGTCCGCGCAGTGCCCGATGTTGTGGCTGGTATGTATTCTTTATTTGTTTATGCTGAGTTGAGATACTATGCTTATATGATGATATGCGTAGGTACTTTTCTTGTGAGTTCTGTACCTGCCTTAGTGTTATTTGACTCGGGTGCGAGTAGATCATTTGTGTCGATAGCGTTTAGTCGGCACATCAGTAGCAGGCGAGAGGCGTTGAGTCAACCTCTAAGAGTTTCCATAGCTGACAAGCGAGTGGTGTATGCTACGGATGTGATACGAGGATGTGTACTAGAGATCTTCGGTGTTGAGTTCCTGATAGATCTGGTCCCGATAGCGATGGGGGACGTGTGTGTCATAGTGGGCATGGATTGGTTGAGCCGATTTGGCGCTGTTATAGACTGTGAGCGACAGTTGGTGACGATACGAGACCCTAGTGGGGGAGTACTTACGGTGTACGGCGAGGGTACCCGATGTGGGTCGGCGTTTTGTTCAGCCGCCAGAGCGAGACAGAGTTTGCAGCAGGGCTGCAGCGGGTTTGTAGCTTATGTGATAGACACACGAGAGGCCGCTGGGAGGCCAAGTTCGATGGATGACGTTCCGATAGTGCGTGAGTTCCCGGATGTTTTTCCCGAGGAGTTGTCGGGTGTGCCTCCCGAGAGGCAGGTAGAGTTCCGCATTGATTTGGTTCCGGGGGCAGCGCCAATCGCCAAGGCGCCTTATCGTCTTGCGCCACCAGAGATGCTGGAGTTATCCTCGCAACTTCAGGAGCTGCTGGGGAAGGGGTTTATTCGACCGAGTAGCTCGCCATGGGGAGCGTCGATCCTTTTTGTCAAGAAAAAGGATGGTTCACACCGGATGTGTATTGATTACCGGGAGTTGAACAAGTTGACGGTCAAGAACCGTTACCCATTACCGAGGATCGACGATTTGTTCGATCAGTTGCAGGGAGCGTCTTGGTTCTCCAAGATTGATCTGAGGTCTGGGTCTCATCAGATGAGAGTGCGTGATGAGGATATCTAGAAGACGGCGTTCAGGACTCGTTATGGGCATTACGAGTTCGTGGTGATGCCTTTTGGGCTCACCAATGCACCAGCAGCGTTCATGGATCTCATGAACAGGGTGTGTAGACCGATGTTGGATTGTTCGGTGATTGTGTTTATCGACGATATACTGGTGTATTCGAGATCTAGAGAGCAGCACGAGGAGCATCTGAGAGAGATTCTCGGGGTATTGAGGACGGAGAGGCTTTATGCCAAATTCTCCAAGTGCGACTTCTGGTTACGGGAGGTCCAGTTCTTGGGGCATCTCGTCAACCAGGATGGGATTTTGGTCGATCCGGCCAAGATTGAGGCAGTGATGAGTTGGGAGGTGCCGAGATCTCCCACCGAGATCATGAGTTTTCTGGGATTGGCCGGCTACTATCGGAGATTTATCAGAGATTTCTCCAAGATCGCCGTGCCTCTCACCAGGTTGACCCGGAAAGGGTGTTGCTTTTTCATGGGGTCCAGAGCAGCAGACCTCGTTTGAGACACTTCGCCACAAGTTATGCGAAGCCCCAGTGTTAGCCCTCCCGGAAGGGATGGAGTATTTTGTGGTGTATTGTGACGCATCGATAACGGGGTTGGGTGCAGTACTTATGCAGAGGGGGCATGCGATAGCGTATGCATCGAGGCAGCTGAAGCCTCATGAGACGATGTATCCCACCCACGATCTAGAGTTGGGGGCAGTGGTGTTCGCCCTCAAGATCTAGCGTCACTATTTGTATGGGGTTCGGTGTACCATATACACGGACCACAAGAGTTTAAAGTATCTGATGGATCAGCCCAACCTGAACATGCGCCAGAGGAGATGGTTGGATGTGGTAAAGGATTACGATTGTGAGATCCTGTACCACCCGGGCAAAGCTAATGTTGTAGCTGATGCGCTGAGTCATAGGGTGGAGAGTGCCCCGATACGAGACACTTGTATGCGATTGACAGTGATGACTCCGGTGTTGGACACAATTCGGGAGGCCCAGGCAGAGGCCGTGAGACCGGAGAACCGCAAGAGGGAGTGGGTGATTGGACAGGTACCTGAGTTTGTTACCGATAGTCGTGGGCTTATGACCTTTCAGGGTCGGATTTGGGTGTCGTATACAGGCGGGACGCGCACCATTCTGATGGAGGAGGCGCATAGATCGAGGTTCTCGATCCATCCCTGGGCCACTAAGATATATTTGGACCTGAAGAAAGATTATTGGTGGCCCTGTATGAAAAGGGATGTCGCGTGGTTTGTCGAGAGGTGCTTGACCTGTCGCAAGGTTAAGGCCGAGCACCAACGTCCGCATGGCAAGTTGCAGCCGCTTGAGATTCCCGAGTGGAAGTGGGAACAGATTTCCATGGATTTCATCACCAAATTGCCGAGGACCGCGAGGGGTGTCAATGCAATTTGGGTGATCGTCGACCGACTGACGAAGAGTGCACATTTTCTTGCTATCAGTGAGAGCTCTTCTGCTGAGAGGTTGGCAGAGTTGTATGTGAGGGAGGTGGTATCGTGGCATGGAGTACCGATCTCGATTGTGTCAGATCGAGATGTACGTTTCACTTCCAGGTTCTGGAAGAAGTTCCACGAGGAGTTGGGTACGAGGTTGCATTTCAGTACCGCCTACCACCCTCAGACCTATGGTCAGAGTGAGCGGACTATCCAGACACTCGAAGACATGCTTCGGGCATGTGTATTAGACTTCGGAGGAAGTTGGGACACGTATCTGCCTTTGGCTGAGTTTTCCTATAACAACAGCCACCATTCGAGCATCGGTATGCCTCCCTTCGAGCTGTTGTATGGAAGGAGGTGTCGGACTCCCATTTGTTGGGGAGAGGTATGGCAACGTGTGATGGGTAGTACGAAGATAGTGCTCCAGACGACTGAGCAGATTCAGCAGGTCAGGAAGAGGTTGCTGATGGCTCAGAGTTGCCAGAAGAGCTACGCGGATAGGCGTCGCTCAGAGCTCGCTTTTTAGGTTGGTGATTTTGTTCTCCTGAAGGTATCACCTTGGAAAGGTGTGATTCGATTCAGGAAGAGAGGCAAGTTGGGGCCTCGATATATCGGTCCATTCAGGGTGACAGCTAGGGTGGGCAGGGTAGCGTATCGTTTGGAGCTACCTGCCGAGCTGAGTCAGATTCATGATACCTTCCATGTGTCTCAGTTGAGGAAGTGTATTGCCGATGAGTCAGCAGTGGTTCCATTAGAGGACATTCAGGTGGATGCGAGCCTGAACTATGTTGAAAGGCCGATCGCGATCCGAGATAGGAGGATCAAGGTTCTGAGGAACAAGGAGGTGTGCCTGGTGCAGGTCCAGTGGCAACATCGGAAGGGGTCCGAGCTGACTTGGGAGCCGGAGTTAGAGATGTGGGAGCAGTATCCAGAGTTGTTTGCAGAACGAGACTTCGGGGGCGAAGTCTGATTCTAGTGGGGGAGAATTGTAACACCCAGTTTCCCAGGTACATTAATTAATATTGTAATTTGATTTGTGTTGAGGTGACTCGACGAGTTGGTGCTTAGACTCGTCGAGTCAGGTCGCGAATGGGTGACGTGGAAAATGATTAGACTCGACGAGTCAAGGGAGTGCACTCGCCGAGTCAGAACTGACGAAAGAAACCCTAATTTCTCGGGTTTGGGACCTATTTAAGGACTCTTATAGCCACCATTTGCAGCTACCAGACCCTTGAGAGAAACCCTAAGAGTGCTTGAGCGTTTGTGAGAGGGAAGAAGCCATTATTTGATCTTTGTGGGTTGGTTTTGCAAGTAGAAGGTGGTTCCAGCTTAGAGGAGGCCAAGGAGGTTGCATATCTGTGGATCTCAAGCAAAGAACATCATCCTTGAGGTAGCATATCGATCCTTTTTCTGTTTTGTTGAAGAATCCATGGATCTAGGGTTTTCTATACCCTTTATTGGGATGATTTGTTGGAAATATGGCCCCTTATCATGTTTAGTCTTCGGATCTGGACCCATGGTGGTCCAGAGAGCCTTATCCATCTTTCTTTATGATGAGTTATGGAAGAAATGGACTTAGGATGTTGTATTTGGGGCTAATTCTTCAAGTAGAGTTATTTGGACGTTGTATGAGTATCAAGTTTGAACCTTTACGTGTTTAATGAGCTTAGGAAGGTCAAATCTATGGATTAGAGGAACAGATCTGACCTCAGAAGGCCATTTGAGTTCGAGCATGGAATGAACTCGCTGAGTCCATGAGCAGACTCGACGAGTCGGACCGGGTTGTCCCGTGACTCACAGTTGGTGACTCACTGAGTTGGGGGAGTGACTCGGTGAGTAAGTTGGGATTTAGGGGACTTGAGTTCACGTCTGAACTCGCCGAGTCAGTGCCTGACTCGACGAGTTGGGTCAAAGGGTTGGCCTTTGGCCAACGTTGACCAGAGTTGACTTGTGTTGACTTTAGGGCATTAGTCAAACTAAGTCAGGGAGGTGTTAATTAGAGATGTCTTTATGCTATAGGAGGAAGCTAGGTCGGAAGATTGAGCACGAGTGATTATCCGACATCTTCGAGGTGAGTCTTCTCACTATACTGTACCTGGAAGGGTACCTATGTGTGACCGGAAGGTCTTGTATGCTATGATGTATGTGCTATATGCGGTTATGTGATATGTGTGACCGGAATGTCTTGTATGCTATGGGATGTATGTGCTCTATGCGGTTACATGATATGTATGTGTTATGTATGTTATGTATGGTAAGGACCGGAAGGTCAAGATGATATGGACCGGAAGGTCAAGATGATATGGACCGGAAGGTCAAGGGGTTATGGACCGGAAGGTCGATACGGGTAGGACCGGAAGGTCTATCGGGATTCGGGACGGAAGTCCCCTGAGACACATGGATCGGAAGACCCTATAGAGTTATGGCCTGGAAAAGCGTATGTGTGGTATGTGGTATTTTGTGGAACTCACTAAGCATTTATGCTTACAGTTGTTGTGTTATGTGTTTCAGGTACTAGCGAGGATCGCGGGAAGGCACCGACATGATCCGTACATACTTATAGAGTTTATGTTATTGAGATTCTGGGGACATGTTTTGTTATGAGACAGTGGATACATTATGTTTTGTGATGGAAAGTATGATTTAAAAATGAAAAATTGTTTTGAAAATTTACGTTGTTACATTGGCGACTTGTATCCAGGGATCGGATTCCCATTTCAACTTTCAGGGAAATGCGCTCAGGAGCCAGTCTTTCATGGGTTTCCAATCTTTAAATTCGTTCAATTAAGGATTGCGGTCCAGGAGTGTCTTCAGGTTGCAGTTGAGTGGATTTGACCACAGCTAGGATCTGGTCTAGTTTGGCTTGTAGACTCAGAAACTCTTTTCTGGACACAACCATCTTCTTTTTCTTCTTCTTCTGTTTGGGCTTGGAGGTTGAGTGGTGAGAGCCACTAGATTCTTCTTCTTCATCAAACATCATCAAATCATCATCAGAAGGGTTAGGTTGGTTTACCTCATTGAGATCGACATCGTCGAATCCGAAGGTAGGAGCAGAGCTAACTTCGATTGCGGTTCCCTCTTCTTGAGAATCTCGAATAGTTGGAGTTGGAGCTGGGGGGAGCTTAGATGTACCTTCACCACCATGAGTGGACTAAGCCTTGCGGATCATCTCAGCCATTTCCGTCATCCACTCTTGTACTTTGAGAATGGTGGCTACGATATTAGCATTGTTGATTGCGTCCGCCCAATACTTGGCTACAGATTGGATCTCCTGTTGTTTCTGTTGAAGTTGTTTGATTTGCTGATCCTTCCTTGCTTGAAATGCCCTACGGAAAGCGGCATATTTCTTGACATCGGAGTCAGATACTGGAGTGTAATGTAACTAGGAGCCATTCGACTCATCACCGTCTAATCCTTGGAAACGCACCGAGGTGTCCCTCGGGTCCACGGATCCTTGCACATTAGTGCTCACCGTGCCTAAACCACCTGTAACAGATGTAAGCAGAGTAGGATTTCCTGAGCTTCCTCGGTCTCCTTGACCAGTGGTCAAGTCTAGCCTCGGCTCAGTTCTGGCATAGGCTGAAGAAGTGCCTTGCGGTTGGGAAGGTGTTTATAGTGTTTGGGTTACAGACAAAAGTATGGAGTTCAACTCCTCAGGAGAAAAGAAGTGTAGACGGGAAGCCCTGGAGACCTTAGGGCGAGAACCAGCTCCATCCCCTTGGGAGTGAGCTGGGGGTGAGTCTCCACGTTGAGATGAAACAGACTTACTTTCTGTGTCTGAGTGGAATTCGATTGTGGTATCGAATGGGTCTGCGGCCACCCCAAGGACAACCGGAGCCTTTTGAGAGGCTTCAGTCTCAGTCCGGTCACGCATTTGGCCTGTGGGATTGGTTTTTCTTTTCTTAAGGATGGAGATGGGTTGTGCATCCTCATCAGAATCACTCACAGAGGGAGAGTGAGGTTGATGTTCGGATGATTCGTCATCTGAGAGCACAGTTTGTATGATCTTTCTTTTCTTTGAGGGTTCAGCTTGTTTGGGAGTATCTTTCTTCTCTGGAGTTCTTTGTTTCTTGGAGACGTTGCGGGGGCCTTGATGAGCTGAGGCTAACTTCTTTCGTCTTTGTGACAGATTGGAAAGAGTGGTGGAGGATGGGACTGCGGTACTACCAGGAGTGGTGAGTGCGGTTGTGGCTTGTAGAGGCGGGGTAGAAAGGTATGGGCTAATACCTTCCGTAGCCTCGATATGGTCTGTGACTTAAGGGGTTTCAAGACCAAGGGAAGATAGGATGTGGACTGGCAGTCGTCTGATGGGTCCAAAAATAGATTGATCAGTAGAGGGATTGTACCATTTCAGATCTTTGGTGATGAAGAGATTGGTGTCGTTGCCCATGCTAAGTCCTGCATCAGCATGAAGATCTAAGATGCAAAGAGACCAGAACCTAGCAAAAGTGAGTTCGGTAGGGTTTTCTCTTAGACTCTCTTTGGGAATGTACTGTAAGAAGTCATCCCATAGTATCTGACCGTAGTTAACGTCGTGGCCAGTAAAAATACTCCACACCAGCTCCAATAGCTTGAGACCCATATTATCAGTGCCTCTGGTTCGGCCTGACAGACTGCGGATGAAAAAGTGAAAAACGAATTGCCACACCGCAGGCAGCTGATTTTTCTTGAACTCGCCTATTCCTTTGATTTTCTTCTGATAACCCATTTGGTAGAGGGCAAAAAGGCTGTCCGCCATGCTTGGAGTGAAAACCTTGGTTGAAGGATGAACAAGCAGATTGATGGCAGTGAGGAATTTTTCTTTGTTCAGAATGACCAACGAATCATTCACCAAATTGAGATGCACCTCTTGAAGATTTTCGAGGGGTCTATATGCAGAAAAGGCGCATTTGAATAGAGTTGAGAGGGGAACCACATCTGTGAATGAAATGAAGGGGCCAAACAGGGGGTGATTGTTCAGAAACTTGATCATTAGCTTGATCGGAGCATTGTAGGAGGAATGTTCTTCAAACACAGCCCTAAAATTGCTTGAAGCAATCGTAGGCATTTGGTTTCTTGTTGCAGAATCAGAGCCAGTTGGGTTAGCAGAGGCAGAGGCCTTGGAGAGTTTCTTCGAAACGTTGGATTTCACCATTTTTTGAGAGTTTGCGGAAGGTTGCAGAAACAGAGTGCAAGAAAGATGGAGAATAAGTTCGATGTTTAGAAAGCGTAAGCTTTTCTTGGGGAAGAAGATGGGGTTTTATAGTGGGGGTTTTGAAACAGTAATCGATTTTTACCCAAGGTGAAATAAGATAAGGTAAAAACGTTTGGGTGTTTTTCTTCAATTGGGAGATGAAATCTCAGCCACAGATTAATAAGAGGTTTTAATCTATTTTTCGAGATTTACCAAAAAGGGTTGGCATGTAATGAAGTGCCAGTCAAAAAATGTCACGTCTGAAGAACGTTTGGTGAGGGTGGGTTTAATCCGTTGTGTATAGGGGAAGGTGTAACGGATTGGACGTGTTGGGGGTATTAGAAGGGACAACTTAAAAATATTTGTTTATGGAAAAACGTTATTTTTGTCATCATACCTAAAATAGGTCTGACACAAGGTTTATTCAAAAAGGGAAATGTGACAGTTACACAAAGAATGTTTTTTTTTTAAAAATGATTTTCTTATTTAATGAAGGATCATTAAATAGCACACCATGAATCAAGAATTAATGAAACAGTTTAGAAAACAATCAATGTGGTTGCGGATTGAGATTTCATTGCGGATGGATCATTTGTCATTACGGATGATTGGATGACTGCAGTAGAATAACTGAGGAGAACACTTGAACAAAAATTAGTAACAACAAACAATAAGGACCATTGAGAGATAAGTATGATATATGGTTGCGGTACGTAGACTGCAGTACACAGGATATACTAAAACCATCTATCATACGTAACCCCAGTTAGGACCGCAACGGAGAACAAGGATGGTCTGCGGTACCTATCAATTCAAGAAGAATTGTGGGTCCGGATTCATCATTCCTAACATTTGTAAGAAACTGTTGAGTTTTGTAGAGTCAAGTGCCTTTGTGAACACATCAGCAATATCTTCATGAGTATGGACAAAAATTAGTTCAATGTTACCTTTCAGGATGTGGTCTTTGATGAAGTGATACCGTAGTTCAATATGCTTGGTCTTGGAGTGCTGAATTTGATTGTGAGAAATCGCTATAGCACTTTCAGAGTCACAGTAAATTGGTATCCGCAACATTTTGTATCCGTAGTCCATAAGTTGTGTTTTCATCCATAAGACTTGTGAACAACAGCTGGCTGCGGCCACATATTCAGCTTCTGCGGTAGACAATGATACACAACTTTGTTTTCTTGATGACCAGCTAACGAGTCTTCCACCCAGAAATTGACATCCACCGGAGGTGCTTTTTCGATCTAGCTTGCATCCGGCATGATCCGCATCAGTGAATGCCTGTAGGCTGAAGTCATTCCCTGCGGGGTACCATAAGCCAAGAGTCTTTCTACCCTTTAAGTATCTTAGAATTTGCTTGGCTGCGGTCATATGTGACATTTTTGGGTCAGCCTGGTACCTTGCGCATACACCTATTGCAAAAACAATGTCTGGTCGGCTTGCGGTGAGGTACATCAATGAACCAATGATACCTCTATAAGTCTTGTGATCCACTGATTCACCGGAGGGATCAGCATATATCTTATATCCGAAAGCCATGGGGACCTTAGACGAAGAATAGTTGTCCATTGAATATTTCTTTAACAGTTCAGTGGTGTATTTCTCCTGATGATTGAATATCCCTTGAGGGACTTGTTTCACTTGAAGTCCTAGAAAGAAGTTAATCTCTCTATTCATGCTCATTTGGAATTTGTTGGTCATGAGCTTAGCGAATTCATCCACCATTTTTTGATCAGTTGATCCGAAGATGATATCATCCACATATATTTGTACAAGCATAAGGTGATCACCATTTGCTTATCTAAATAAAGCGGGATCAATCACTACTTTTTTGTATCCGAACAAGACAAGAAATTCAGAGAAAGTCTCGTACCATGCTCTTGGGGCTTACTTTAGACCGTAGACTGCTTTTTCAAGCTTGTAGCAGTGGTCTGGGAATTCAAGACTTTCAAAGCCCGGAGGTTGCTAAAGATAAACCTCCTCTTTTAATTCACCGTTGAGAAAAGCACTTTTCACATCCATTTGATGAACCTTGATGTTCTTGTGAGTTGCATATGCTAAGAAGATTCAGATGGCTTCCATTCGTGCTACCGGAGCATACGTTTCATCATAGTCAATACCTTCAAGTTGACTATATCCCTTGGCAAGTAGTCTTGCCTTGTTTCTGACAACCGCACCGGATTCATCCAACTTATTCTTGTACACCCATCTAGTACCAACAATGGTGTGACCTTGCGGCTTCGGAACGAGCTGCCATACTTTGTTTCTTTTGAATTCTTCTAGCTCTTCTTGCATTGCGGATATCCAGTCTGGTTCTAGTAATGCTTCTTTGATCGTTTGGGGCTCAACCGAGGACATAAATGATGCGTAGTGACAATGATCAGATAAATCCTTGGAAGATCGAGTCTGGATACCGGCGGATGGGTTGCCAATGATTTGACCTGGTGGGTGGTCCTTCATCCATATGTATAGACGGGGTTGCAGATAATCAGTAGCTGCGGTAGAGGGAACATCTTCAATATCGGAAGACTTTGCAGTTGGAGACGGCAGTTCCCCCTGGACTTGAGAACATCCTGCTGAGTTGTCTTGAACTGGCAAGGAAGGATCAGAGTTTGCTTGGGCAGATGGAGAAGGTTACCCCTGGATTGCTGACGGGAGTTCCCCTTGAAACTGAGAAGGTTCCCCCTGGATTGCGGATGGGAGTGTGATAATCCTCGAGTCTGTTCTTGTGTCAATGTTCTCTATGATTTCATCATCCGAGTCCGAAGAAACGTTTGATGGTTGAAAGTCTATGCGGATAGGGATTAGAGCTGCATCTTCTAGTACTGGAACCTCGATGGTTGTTGTATGGTCCGGAGTTGAGTTTTCCCCCTCAACCGGCGAGGTGGAAGTATTTAGTGATACCTAATCGGACGATGAAGGACCAGACACGTCAGCATGCTGCTGTTGAGCTTTCGGGGACACAAAAACTTCGAATAACTTGGCTGTTTCTACAGGGTCGAAGAGATCGTCATAGTTTACTTCAACTAGGTTGAGTGGACCCGAAGAGGCAGGAATATCACTTTCTAGGATTGCTGTGGTTTCGGTTGATGGAGCAGTGTTGCGGATGTGATAATCATCGAATTTCACATCGAAGCTTTCAATTATCAGCCTTGTGCGTCTAGTGAGAACCCTATAAGCAACTTTGTTAGTGGGGTAGCCAAGGAAGATGCCTTCATCAGACTTCGGTGCGAATTTGTTGAGGTGATCTCTGTTGTGGATTACGAAACATCTACACCAAAATATATGGAAGAATCGGACATTTGGCTTGCGGTTGTTAAGGCCCTCATACGGTGTTTTGCTGAGACGTTTGCACACAATGCTTCGGTTCTGTACAAAACAAGTTGTGGCCACTTCTTCGGCCCAAAAGTAGAGAGGAAGGTGTGCGAAGTTGAGCATAGATCTGGCAGCTTCTACTAGAGCTCGGTTCCTTCGCTCTACTACCCCATTTTGTTGTGGTGTGTAAGGAGCTGAGAAGTTGTGAGTGATGCCCTTTGAAACCAAGAAACAATTTAGAAGATGATTAGTAAACTCGGTTCCATTATCACTTCGGATACGTCGTACTGGTAACTTGGTCTGAAATTCAATTTTCTTGATGAAATTGATCATGATCTGCGGAGTTTTTGATTTGAGTCTTAAGAAATAGACCCAGGTGAACCGTGTGAAGTCATCAACTATAACCAGTATATATTTCTTGTGATGGAGACTGGCTACGGTAGATGGACCGTAGAGATCAATGTGTAAAAGTTCCAATGGTTCATAAATTGAGGAGTCAATCACCATGGGGTGACTTGCTTTGGATTGCTTTCCACATTCACATGCAGGACATAGAGTATCATTACTGAACTTGAGGATTGGAAGACCTCTGACTAGTTCTCCGGTGACCAAATTGTTGATGTATCTGAAGTTGAGATGAGCTAGCTTGTGGTGCCATAGCCAGCTGACTTTGGATACTGCTTTGGATAGGAAGCATAACTGCAGTTTGCCTATGATCAGAGATACATCCAGAGGATACAGAGTACCTTCGGATCAGGACTTGATCAGACATGTGCTCCTATCACTTGTCATTACATAGCAAAATTGGTCATCGAATTCAACTCGGTGGCCTGCTTTACATAGTTGACCGACACGGATGAGATTGTGTTTAAGGCTTTCTACATAAGCAACCTTTTGAATAGAGAAGTTTCCCGTAGTAAGAACACCATAACCTCGGATTATCCCATTCGCATTGTTGCCGAATGTGACATTTCCACCGTTGCAAATTGGCCTGAAATCCCGAAGGTATTCTAAACTTTCGGTCATGTGGAAGGAGCAGGAACTATCAATTAACCATTCTTCTTCTTGTTCCTCCTTGCACAAAGCCTGAGAATTACACGGTTAGTTTAGGCATCCAAAATAGTTTGGAGCCTGGGCCAAAAGCTGAGTTTCTAATTGATGCATGAACCGAGGTTGCAGGGACTGGTTTCGTGTTAACTTTTAATCCTAGTCCTGGGTGTTTGTGAGTTTTTGGAGTATTGCGTTTTTTGGAAAAGTTACGAGGTTTCTGAAACGGATTAGATTTGACATGAGATGAACCATTTTGACAACTATACTGACATTGACATGCTGAAATTTTGTCTTTTGTTCTGACACTTGGTTTGGTCAGCGGTCTAAAGGATGAAGTAGACTTGTGACCGGTTCGAGGTTGGTAAGCTCTGACATTTGTGTTGTTGGAATTTGAAAAAGTTTGTTTCGAAAAGGATTTAGCACGTGTGGACTCTTTGGACCTTTTTGTTGGATTTGGTAAAATGCCCTTGCACTTGTTAAAACTTTGATGTGATTTTAAAAGTGTTGGAGTGGGTAAAATACCCTTCTATTTCGGATCATCTGAGGAATAGATTTGAAAACTATTGCTTCGAAAAGACCTTACACCTTTTTGGGTTTTGTCAGATGATTTAGGAATGACTGTTGAAACTGTACATTCCTTTTTGCATGTTTTCTTGATGGGAGAGTTTTTTGAAAAATAGTGAGAGAAAACAAACTTTTCAGGACTCTTAGATTTTGGGAATCTGATGTCTTTTTTTTTTTAGAAAAGTTTTGTCGATTTGTGCCTCGAGATCAAATTTTGTCTTTGAAAGCCTTTTTTGCTAAAGTTTTTGAAGAACCGCAATCATTAGTGTTCAGATGCGGTTTCCTCGAAGCCTTTGAAAATTTTTGAAAACGAGGACTTGATTCATCCGAACTTGAAGATTCAGGGATTTGAGAGCATTGACCCACTTCAAAATTCTCTATGGGTATTTCATGATGAATTGGCTGAAGAGTCGCAGAGCCTTTAATTGATGACTGCGGTAAGGATGATTTGACTACCGCAGAGTAAGTCTGAGTTGGGACTACCGTGGGACTTTTGTGGGACTTCTGTGGCTCATGACTACAGTGAGAGACATTGCGGTCTGAGGGCAGAGATGGGAAGTCCTTTCAGACTTCGGGACTCTCTATGACAATTTCTTCATCAACAACTGATGAGGTTTGAGAATTTGGATATATTGTGCCACAGATAGGAGTTTGATCACTTGTGTGACCCGAAACCTCAAGCACGATTTCCTCTATGACACAGTTATTACTTAGATTATGAAGTCTACTGAAGTGTGTTCTGATATCTTCAGGAAAGGTCTTGTCATTGACTGGGAAATGAAATTCTCGGTCCGGAGGGACATACAGTCGATCTTTGTTAAACCGGGGTGAGGAATCCTTTGCGGTAGGATATCCATTAGACCAACCCCAATTGTACGTATTGTCCACAGTTCCATTATTCACCAAATTTTCAATAGCTTCACTTTCATTGAACAAATTTTCTATTAAAAGATTTAAGCGTACAATCTCAGTCTGAGCTAAATCTCTTTGGTTCAAAGCTATCTCTAGTTGTGTTTCACTCAACATTCTTGCATCTTTTTCTAACTCTAAGTCCTTTTCTAACATAGCCATTTTGAGTCCTTTGTTGTCCAGTCGTCCTCTAACATGAAACATCTCTTGGGTCGCTATGTTCTTCTCATCTAAGGCTTTGTTATAGTCTGTATAGACGGTAACACATGTGTCATTAAGATTGTCTATGAAGGGTTGACAGTCATGCATGTTATAATTTAGAGTTTGAATCATGAGTTTTACCTGTTCGACGATGCTTAGAGTTCCATCCTTTGCGATGTAGCAGTAGTTATTTTCGAGCTTTGTAGACCCATCATCATCCGTAGTTGCCAGCACGCAGATTTTGCCTTTTCCTTTGACATTGCTGATGGCTTCTTCTTCATCTCCGGATGACCAAACATGATGGTCTCTTTTGACATGGGCTACGTATGCCCTAGCCTTTTCTTTTTCTTCCAATTCTTGAGCCATTCTAAGGTAGAATGCTCTGTCTTTTGCTACATTTTCCTTGCAATCTCTTGCAAAATGATTCTCTTTGTTACACTTGTGACAAATCACAATATCAGTTTTGTCTTCTGAGGGAGTACCGGAGTCAGAGGTTTGAATGGACTGCGGTGCCTCCTTTGGTTGAGTATTTTGAGATTGCGGTGGTGGATGAGAACTTTTGGGATAACATGAATGGTTGTTCTGCGGGTTGAAGTTACGGGTGAATGGAGGTTTGTTGAACTGTTGATTTTTACGAAATGAAGGTGGTGGAAGTCGGTTGAACTGTTGACTAACAAGAGCAATAGCCTTCTGAAATTCTTCTTCATCATCATACTCTGAGTCAGCTTCGTATGACTGTGGTGCAGTGTCATATGAGGGAGAGTATGATTGATTATGTGGAGCTTGTGCTATAAGAGCAAGTGGTCCTCCGAAGTCAGCACAGTCTTTAAGTACGGTTGATTCTTGTGCTTGCAGTTCCCCGTAGATCTTGTAGAGGGACAAAGAATGAATCTTTCTATCCCCTTGGACTATCATCTTAGTAGTAGTCCAATGTCTTCCCAAACCGTTGAGAAACTGAAGGTTTGTTTCATGGTTGCAGCGGATGGTGCCAGCATTTGATAACTTGGTGACTATCAGATTGAACCTTTTATAGGAGTCTTCTAAACTTTCGCCAGTATGAGCTTTGAAATTGTTGAACTCGTTGAGTGCAGTTGTAAGCTTCTTGTCTTGAGCTTGTTCTGAGCCTTCGTACAAATTCTTGTGAACTTCCCAGATCTCTTTTGCTGATTTGCAGTTTATGATAATGTCGAAGTTGTCAGGAGCAACTCCAGAAGAGATTTCATAAAAAGCAACAGCATCATTTTCCTTTTTATCGAGATCATCCTTGGTGGGACGGTTCATGACTGGTTGTCCTCCTCCTAGTCTGGCGGTGGCGCCATCAGTTTGAACTGGTGTAAGAACAGGGACATGTGGTCCTTCTTCTACGGATCGCCATACATCTCTACCAAGTCTTCTTAAGTACCTTTCCATTCTCTGAGACTAGTGATGATATTCATTTGCAACCAGTATTGGGGCTCGATTCGAACCACCAACACTGTTGGAAACATTCAGAGATAGTGCTTGTGCCATTTTTCCTTGTCTTTTTTAAACTTTTTTTGAGAAATGAGCTTCAGTGGTATAGAAGGCCCTTTGAAAATCAGAGTTTTGTTTTCAAAAAGCAACCACTATGGCTCCGATACCAATTGTTGAGAGAAAAACTTGAGACACTTGAACAAATGGTAGAACAAGTACAGTTGCGGAATAGTTTATCTCAAAGGATCTAAAAGCTCAACAATAATAAAGAGTTAACGAGTTAGATAGTTAGAGTGTTAGTTGCGGAAATGTAAGGAATATAAATGACAGCAGGTGATATATCAAGTATACACATAAGTTGATTCATAACATGGAATTCATTCAAACCAAGTTAGTAAGTGAGATCGAACTTAGTGATTAAGTCACGAATGACTTGCTCCGAAGAGTAATAATATTCAGTAATGTTCTAGTGAACTTTGAGAGTAAGGAGAGATTTAAGGTGCGTAATCAGATAGAGATGAGAGATATATTTAATAGCATAGAAGTTGCGATAGATTGTAGAAGATGTGAAAGATATATATATATATATATATATATATATATATATATATATATATATATATATATATATATATATATATATATATATATATATGATCAGAAAGATTGAGTCCTTTATATAGAGACTCAGGAGTTACATGGATAAAATCTCTAAGAGTAGCCATGCAAGGCATACTGGACAATAGAGAGTATTACAATAAAAGTAAAGTAATCTAGTAAGTAAGAGTGACTACGGTTTATGATGACTTCGGGTGCGGTTGCTGAAGGAGATCTGACTGTGGATTCTTGAGGGTTGCGGTAGCTGAAGTTCAAGAGGGTCACTTTTATGATTCAACAAGGCTGAAAACTCTCGTTATCGTTTCCTAGTCCACTACTTGTCCTTACCATGACGTTCAATACATCGAAGTAGGCGTTCAATGTATAGAGATGAGAATATAGATAGGGAAGATAGACGTATAAATCTCCTTGTCTCTCCTAAAAGTTATATCCCAGTTCTAATACCATAATTAAACATTTAGAAATCTGAACACATAAAATTTCTAGATCCGGTCGGCAATAGATCATAGATCAGAACATCCTAAAGCATCTAAAGGCATCCAATAACAAACTAATGCAGATTATAGCTATAGGATGTGTAAATAATTTAGCACATAGAAGCAAATTAGGCATCTATTCTAAAGTAAGCTAGTGCTAGTGTCTATTCAGGTGTACTACCTAAAATATACTAGACACTCATCTCACGATCATGTCTTAGAATTCTAAGTTTAAGTCTAGAAATAAACCCTTACTCCTAGTTCGCTTAAAGTAATCCTCTGATACCAAAAGTGACATGCCCATTTTCATGGCTAGAAAAGACCAGTTTATGCTTATTTTAAAATAAGAGTTTTAATTTAAAAATGCAGAATTTGTCCCATAAAATATTCCTGAAGGGATGTTTTTCATTGATTTATTAAAAACCCGGGATGTCATAACTGATACAAGAAACATAAGTATAAACAAAGACTTACAATATTTTAATATAGTCTAAAGTTCCTCAAATCTCTCAAGCATCATCATTATTGCTTCCGGGGATACAAAGACATTGAGTGGGTCAGGTTGGGAAACCAGGTGAGATACATAGGGTTTTCAACCCACAATATTATAATTTTTAATTATATAACAATCAACATTCAAATAACCCAATAACCCGATTTCCCATCACTCTCACTTACTAATCCTCTTATGATGATCTTGAGGGATCTTTCCTAAAGGATTTATCAGTAAACAACTATAATTCCGAGGTGATTAGTCATGACGGTATGATAATACTCGTGACAACACGACAGTACATTAGTACTTTTTGTATAATCACGTCAGGCACGACAATACAAAGTACTTGGCTTTACCACGGCAGTACAAAAGTTCTTGGTTTTAGTACGACAGTACAAAAGTACTTGGGTTTAGCACGGCAGTACAAAAGTACTTGGGTTTAGCATGACGGTACAAAAGTACTTGGGGTTTAGCACGATAGTACAAAAATTCTTGGGATAGACATGTCATACACGACTTATTATCTCGCACGACTCTCTCTCTAACCTATCGCAACCACTATTTCACACAACCCTATCACAACCTCTCATTTATTATTTTGCACAGCCCCGCACTACCCAATCATATTATTAAGTATGTTTAACATACCAATAAATCAAGTAGTAATCATATTTGTACACCTACATTAAACACAACAAAGATAGCGCACATAGTAGTTAAGCATTTAGAATACTTATATCTATGAGTAAGCTTGAAAGTAACTATTCACTCACTTGTTAAAGTGATGACTCAAAATTTGGGTAGAGCTTCGCTTCTAGCAACTGACCTTTCCTTTGACATGACCTAGTATCATTATCACTAAGTCTTAGTCTAATATTATACGCGACTAGAGAGAATCTAGACCTATCAATCATTCTAACGAATACTGATAGTTCTATCAAATAAGGACCAGCCATGAAGGACCGCCAGGAGGCAGGACCATTTCGACACATAGTCTTTCTGAAATCCAACAACCAAGCCGATGTGACCATTCTAGACACCTCTCCCGTAAGTAGATTAATCAATATATGACTTGGAATGACAGATAAATCTTAATTATAGGTTCATAACAAAGAATATGACTATAATTATAAATTACATGATGGCAGAGTAAGTGTAGCTCACATACATATTATGGATGAGAACTAGGGTCCAAGTGGGCAGGACTTTGACTCAGGGTCTCCTACTTGGACGCATACTTCGGGGTGTCGCAAGGCTTCGCCTCAGGCAAGAAACGAAAGAAAAATAGGTTTACGGTAGGGATAATCGGGAGAGTGGCTATAATAGTGTGTGGAATGAATGAGGAACTGTTAGATATTATAGGGGCAAAAACGCACATGCACGCCGCACACTTTCAACACGTTGATCCATCAGTTACCGACACGTGTCACTCGTCGACTGGAGCAGTGTGTCTGACTTCGCGCGCAAGCTACGCGCGTCGCGTTGCATGTGCCGATTTGTAGAATTTATTAATTGCGTATCTCCTTCATACAAGCTTTGCTTTTGACGTTATTTTTATCCACAGAAAGCTCTTGAAGAGATCTACAACTTTCCTATAGACTCTGTCAGCTAGTTTTGACTTCATTTTTAAAAGCTATATTTTTAACCGGCTTACACTGTTAAAGTCCGTTAAAAATTCATAACAATCTCATCTGACGTCCGATCTCGAGTGTCTTTATATTGATGGAATACTAACAACGAGATCTTCAAATCTCCTTTAGATCGTTTTGGCTAACGATCTACGAATCTACAATTAGATATCAGTGCACATAATGTTGCGCCGAATTTTAGAAAAATCATAACTTCCTCTATTGAAGTCAGATTTTGATGGTACCTATACGCACGAATTCGCTTTTGCAATATATACGAATTGTGTTTAGATCACTAGGGCTAATAAGCAACATGTCTCCAACTCACTATTTACGACATATACTATAACTCGGTTAAGATTATTTATCCTAAATAATCTCTTATTTAAAAGTCATTATTATGGATTATAATTACTTTATTGCCAAGCCCGGATTTTCAGGTGTTACAGAATATGAGAATTTTACAAACTCACTTTAGAAATTAGAATTGTTGATTTTCTAGTATAGTTGTTTGTTGAATCAGGATTCGTTATCAAAAATCATTTGAAGATTTTGTGTTAATCAAAAATTGTTTTCTTCAAATAACAAAAAACAAGTAGAAATGGTTTATCATTTCTAGGAATATAATATTTAAGCTATAAATCTAGGAATTTATATATAGATCTGATTTGGAAGGAATGATGTTTACGACAGTAGCACATGTGGTTGGTGGCGGTGTATGGTAGTTGGTGGTGATGGTGGTAGTAGAGTTTTAAGTTTGAATTCACTAAATATGTGAATTAGTGTATAATGGTGTAACACCTAGTTTCAAGTATGAATTTCACTTTGAAATTCTAAGAATTTAGGTAGGCCACGGCATGCTGGAGGGGTCACCACGACGTGGAACTAGGATTTCCATGACGTGGTGACAACTGATATGCAAACACTGGATTTTTGGGGTTTTTTGCACTACTTAAGGGAACTGATTGCTAAGGTTTCCTTCCCCCTCAGCGTCCATCACCTCCCAAAGCATCCTTGATAAACCCTAGCCTCTCTTTAAAGTTCTTGGCTCATTGATGGTGTTTTTGTGATTTTGGAAGGAAGAAGAAGGAGTTTTTGTGCATAGATCTTCAAGCAAATTGTATCTCCTGCTTGTGTGCATCTTCTCAACTCATTGTAAGTCCTCAAGCTTCTAGCTTTTGTGTCCAAGCATGCTAGATCTAGGTTTGTTTTTCCATTTTCCTCCATGTTCGAGGTGGTTTGAGTGTTGGGATTTCATAAAGTTGGTAACTTTATAAGTCCTTGAGGTCCTTTTGTGGCCTCTTTTCCCAGATCGGGAGAGTTATTGAGTTATGAGTTCCACACATGAGATCTTAATCTGATTTTCACCATTTTGACCTAATTTAAGCTCAAGACATGCATTGGACATGCATGTCTATAAAGTAATGATTTTTATGGAGTATTGAGAGTAAGAAAGCCCTCTGGAAAGTACCACTGAGTGTCTTGAAGGACTAAGAGCTTAATGCAATACGCTGATCTGAGCAGCTTCCACGACGTGGTAGGATGATCACCATGTCATGTCGAAGGATAATCTTTACGACTGATTTGTCCCAAAGCTACCACATCATGGCCAATAGGTGTCCACGATGTGGGGATCAATTAGTGCTGACTTTAACCGTTGATTTGACAGTTGACTTTTTGACCATTACGATTTGGTAAACTTAAGGGTTTTAGGGTGTAGACTAAGAGAGTACTCATATACTATGTTTAGGTGTCTCGTAATATTGGTCTTCACTATCAGAGAGTTGTTGTGTTAGCATGTTGTTTGCAAGGTGAGTCTTCTTACTACATTACCTATGTCATAGTAGGATGCACACTAGACTTGTTGAGTCTTATATTACTGATTGCTATTATCTGTGTATTTAAGTTACTGATAACTCCAAGAAGGTTGATAGTCTACAGGCTTGCGAATAACCCATAGGGCTGATGAGAGACTATTGGACTACCGATAGTCCCAGGGTTGCTGATAACCTGTAGTTGTTTATTATGTTGTGTTGTATATGGTATTTTGGGGAGCTCACTAAGCTTCATGCTTATAGTTGTGGTTTTAAATGTGTTTCAGGTACTTCAGATGATCATGGGAAAGCGAAGGATTGACTGTACACACTCATCGATAGTTTTCATAATTCCGCATTTTATGATACTCTAATTTTTTGGATGTCTGTACTTTGGTACTTATGGTATTCCTGACTTGGTCTATGGAAACAATGTTTTTACTTAATTTAAAAATGAAAATTTTGGTTGTGAAAATTGGGACGTTACAAGTTGGTATCGGATCCCTGGTTTGAGGGATTTTGATGGATACTCGTGGGATTCTAGACTCAAACTAAGGATTTGAGAATTTTCATAAACCTTTTTGAAAAGATCGATTCTTAAAGAAGGAAAAGCAAGATGTGATGTGTATAGTTAGCCGAAGCTTGAGAAAAGTGATTACCCAAAATACCCATACTTGTTTTATATACTAAAAGTTGAGCTGCTGTTATATGAACCGTTAGAGATGCATGCTATTTGATAGGCTAAGGATCTCTTCATGAGTTGCATGTGAGGATTTCCTGATCTTTATGATGCCTTATTACCAGTCGGTTTTGCTGCTTGAATGATGCTTCCTTTGTGCTATATGAGGCATATACTGATGTTAATTAAATATTAAGCGAATATGTTAGGTTGCATGCAGCAAAGATTAAATGGTTTTAGAATGTTTGATTTGGCTCTATCGCCCTTCACTTGTCTATGTCCAACCCTTGTAGCGCAAGATCTTTCAGTCGAAGGATTGTTTAATTTTTGTTGCATGTGATGGTATTTGTAAGATAGTTTACATTGGTAGAAGTTTCCTTTGCGGCTAAGAGCATGATGAGGTGGAGACTCCTAGCGGATTAGGAACAATATTAGAACGTGCTTATATGGGAAGTGGGATCCTAGGAGAGCCTAGGAAGTACCTTAGTACGCTGTTTAGTGCAAGGACCTATGAGTGTAGTCATAAGAAGTGACTTAGAGGATCCGGGGTGATTATTTAGGAAAGTACAGATAGGTGTGGAAGGTAAGATTGAGCCTGTATAACTGGAAGAACAGGATCCATACTCGAATCGAGAAGAATCACAGAGATTCTATGAAGTTGGTAGAGGATTGATGTGCGGGTTTTTAGTAGTGGGTAAAATGTGATAGCATAATGATGTCACTTTGATTATGAGATGACAGTTCTGTCATTGTTTAATAGAATGTCGATGTATGGATGGGAAGCAAAGTCCTTTAAGGTTGATGTGGAAAAAGCAAGACTATTCGATTGGATTGCCACTGAGGTTTCACATATTTTATTAGAAGATTTTCCTGGTGTCATTGGTTGGATCACTGACAGGCTGATTATTAAGTTCGAGGAGCGGACTACAATCATTCGGGCTGTGGAAGAGATTGCTAAGGCGACTAGAGAATATGATCTTAATGTGGAGGCACGACAAAGGAATAGACGGAGGACACATGGTTTAGCACTGTTGGCGATGGGTGAAGAGTTCAATGTAGCTAACTTGGGTACTAGAAGTCGGGGGGACTTTGATATCTATAGCAAGTGTGGGGTAACCCACGGGTTTGCTGTGACAACCCGGAATTTCTATCTTGAATAGTTATCCAAATCAATCAAGGTTGGACTCGTTTTGCTATCTTTTAGCATTGTTTAGAGTCAATTAGTCCATTTTAAGCCTAGTACATCCACGAAATGAGTGTTAGGAAACATCTGCTTGAGTCCATTGTGCACCAAGCAAGCCATAAACTTCATCATGTGGAGTTTACGGCCACATCATATGAGTTTACGACCGTAAACTCAAGATGGCCGTAAACTCATGCCTTAAACATGATATTCCATCCTTATTCTTCATTATTCACCATTTCAACCTCAAGAACTTCAAAAATTTAAGTGTTTCATCCTTTGTTTAGTTGATACATCTCATTATCTAGTATCATCCTTTGATTCTATCCATTAGCTTCATCTTTTGGGTTTGATCTTCAAGATCACCAAGAACACACATTAGTGTTTTGGGCCGAAATCAACTCTTGTTGCTTCTATATTGTAAGTATCCTCTTCCTATCTTGTTATCTAGTAGGAACCCTTGATTTTCACCTTGAAAACATCCAAATCCCATGAACAATAGGAGTTTACGGCCAGGAGCATCTCCCTTGGCCGTAAACCCTTGTTAAAGGTGCATTTGCTGGCAATAAACTCCCTAAAGCTAAGCATTGAACCTACAATACATCCTTGATGCTTGATAAGGAATTTAAATCACTCTTGGGCACAAAACTTCATGAGTTTACGGTCGTAAACTCATAGGGCCGTAAACCCTATGGCCGTATAATCAAGGGCCGTGAACACCTTGGCCATTAACACCATAGTGTGGCCGTAACCCCTTAGATGCAACCCTTTGTACTTCTAACACTTCAATATAAGTGTTTACTAAGTCCTAGGATGGTTTTCCTTACATGATTAGTTGTTTAAACACTAATTATATACATATATTTGTCATTACATGCTTATTAGGATCCGTTGTGCTCGAGCCTTCACTTGACACTTAGCATCCTACAATCCGATCTTTCATTCGTATCACTCACTACAGGTGAGTTCATACCCCTTAACTTATCTTTTAAATGATTTTAAATGCTTTTATGGGGGGAATACAAGTAGAACTATTATAGTTATTATATCAATCACATGTGATTAATAACTATCAAACAAGTGGATTTCTTACATTCTAAATTGTGTTATCAATCAAACTGCTTCAAATCGTTTTATAAACTCTTTTACATGTTAAATTATTTCTATTAAACTCTTTTAAACTTATATTTTGTCAAAAGCATATCTATATAGATATAGTTATATAAGTAGGATTGAAAGGATTACGACTAATAACTCGCCTTACTTCCTGTTCCTTGTTTGGTTGTGGACTTAGGGTATCGGTTGTATGTCCGAAGGTCGTTTGAATCTTAATTTTATATTATGTGTATGTATACAGATATAAAAGTTCTTCACTTAGTTCAATACCTTTGGGTAGCAAAGGTGTACAAACATGTTCATTCATACAAACAACATTGCTAGTAAACTATAATAGGTATAGTTTAGGAAGTCACTAATACTATTTCTAGAACAATGAAATATACAAGAGTCAGTTCATATATGAGTCGGTTCAAACATACTATAAAGAGAATCAGATTGAGCATACCATAACGAGAGACAATACTCACTATAAAGAGAAACAGTACATACTATAACGAGAAACAATACATGCTACACACTATATACTAGAGAACATACTACATACTAGACAGAGAGAACATACACTACACTAGAACATACTATACAAATACATGAATACTATAACAAGAATGTGAGATACTACTTTATGGTTCGGCAATATACTGATGCGTCACGTTTGGTACCCAGAGTCTCCTGGATGGAGAGCATGAATTTGTGTATAGATCTATATGGGACTGACCCTCCTACACCTTGCTGCTAGCTACAGTGGGACCTACAGTTCTATGGGTGACGAATGTCATATCATTTCGACGTCTCGAATGTCATGTCATACTAGTCGATCAAGTATGGTTACAATCATATCACATTTTACCTTAATTAACTAACAAGTTTAAAGGTAGTTAGTACGTTAGTAGTCACCTAGATAAAACTACAGTACATCTTTATTTTCCCATTTCATTCACATTGTGATCTTCTCACATAAACGGTAATGCAAAACTATATTTTGGTAATGGTAATCATACTTTGGGAAAACACACGCACTTTTACAAAGAACAAACATAGAGAACAGTTGGGTCTTGGTAGAAGACTGCTTTAGTAGAAAATAAAGGATTTTCTAGGAAGTTTACAAACATTTACATCAAATACTTACAAACTTCTACATCAAACATTTACAAGTACATTCTTCAAACTTATACAAACATTTACACTAAAATACTTATGAACTCACCAGCTTTAATGCTGATCTATGCTTTCAAAATAACTTGTATTATCAGGTCGCCAGTAGACAGGTACATATGACCAAGTTTTGAGAAGACGGAGCTTTCAAGACTGGTCTTTATTTTGGTTATTCATTTTTGGTGTCTTATAAACTTCAAAAAACACTTGTATTAAAATTATACTATTAATGCAATCGATGATGTTGTTGCTTGTTTACTATTATGCATTGTTGTGATACTGTACATGACGTCCTCTGCCCCCGAACGTTTATGTCGTTCTGGTTTTGGGGTGTGACAGATTGGTATCAGGGCATTGTTTATAGTGAATTGAGTATATCAACCCATAAAAGATATACAACTATAAACACAACGGGATTAAATACTCTGACCAAGAGTTTGTACTTTTAAATAATAAAATATTTAACTAGAGTATTACGATTGTTGGACAGCACAAGTAGGCTTGGGAACATATAATCAGATATGGGAGTGATATAGCCTGATCAACTATATCTTTTCGAGAAGTGATTGCATGTGCCTAGGAATGGTTGTGGCGTCGCAACAAGTCTAAAAACTTACCAACACTACTACAATGAAAACATTAGAACAAAACATAAACTTAAAATACTATAGGAGTATTTTGTGTTACTATAATTACTTATGTGCAAACTAAAAAGGTCTTTATTAGTATGTCAATAGTTGCTGAGTGGATACACTAAGGTTATATGTGACTAGGGTGTTATAGACTTAGAATCTGTGATCTTTGCTTTACTTCATGTTCCTTGTTTGGTTGTGGGCTTAGAGTTAGGGTCACTTATTCGAAGGTTTATCCTGTTTTGGTTACATATGACTGGTATGCACTACGCAAATGTTGAAGTAACTGGTAAGGATCATCTTATAATTATCTTAATTAGTACGTCTATTAATTATTCCTTTTACCCCTATTCTCGCGTAGATAACATGACTGGATTCCATATCCCTAGAGACCCATACTTTCCCAACCAAGGCGACGGAGGAGGGCTCGATGTTGAGCATGAAGAGGAACCTGTAATTCCACTGGACGATGACCTTGCTGAGAACTTCCCGGAGGATTCTGACTCCGAGCCAGAAGTCAATGACCTACCTCTGGTGGCTCCAAACCCAAATACAAACCCACGTCCGGCTTTTCAAGGCCCGACGCCTCTATGGGTGGAAAGTCTGGAGACCTGGAGTCAGGAACAGGGCCAACCCATCCCGTACAATGGAGACCGGAGTTTCTACAATGTGAGCGAAGGAGGCTCAGCGGACAGAGTCCTGCCTATTCTAGTCCGCAGGGTTGTTCGTAACGAAATTCAGGGTAGGACATCCCTCCACCGAATTGCGGAACTTGATGCCAATACAGGGATCAACACTGTCTGCATTCGTCGGCTGGAAGATGCTCGTGAGACAGCTGAAAGAAACAATGAGTCTCTCCTTCAGGCACTAGCTGAGACTAGGGATGAAGTCATAGAGCATCTCGTGCGCCAGCGAGTGTACGAGCGACGCCATCTTGAATGGGAGCGTCAGATGGATGACCTAAGGGTTCGCCCAAGGGATTCCCGTCGTCAGTAGGGGATGCTCTGCTCATCCCTTTTCTTTTGGATTAAGGATTAGCCTTCTTATCTATGCTCTAAGTAGCACTTTTTCCTGTAATTTTCTGTTATTTTAAGACCTTGAACTTGTGGTTGATAGGTCTTTATTCTGTCAAAATTTTCTCATTGGTTTGATGTAAGACCTACTTCTAGGTCATTTTCCTGAACTTATTACATCTGTAATACTAGTATTATTGACAAATATTTAATCTCGTGAAAATTATTCTCCAAATGCTTTCATCTTTCTAGCACTAGATTTCTATTGAATCATACTTCTCCTCTGTTGTTGGGCTATGTAGAGTTAGTCCATGAGTCACTCTCATCATACTCTCTATTAAATTCTTACCAATATCATCATCTTTGTGATGTTATAGCTACAAGATGCCTCCATGTCGATCAGCGAGGCGCACTACTCCAATAACTCCGAATCAAACTCCTCCTCCTCAATACAACCCAGCAGCTATCCAAGCTGATGTGAATGCGGCTGTTACGACACCTATAGCACAATTCACCACTACCGGTACTAGCGGGAGTGGGACTGATGTGCCTCCCACTATTATCGAAGCTCCAGTGCGCTATAGGGAGTGCTCGTACAAGGACTTCACCAGCTGCAAACCCAGGGCCTTCAATGGAACTGGCGGAATCATTGCCCTCTCGCAATGGTTCGAGAAGACGGAGTCGATCTTTGAGACGTGCTCCTGTCCGGAAGGGTGCAAGCTAAAATTTGCCGCCTGCACCTTCGCGGACCGAGCCCTGACGTGGTGGAATAGCCATGTCAAGTCACTATCTCTTATAGTGGCAAATGTTATCGGCTGGGAAGCTCTGAAGGAGCTCATGATCGAAGAATACTGCCCGAGGGGCGAAGTTCAAAAGTTGGAGCAGGAACTCTGGAGCCTAACCATGAAGGGCTCCGACATAGTCTCCTACATTGCCAGATTCAGTGATCTGGTAACACTATGTACGGGAATGGTCCCATCTGAGGCGCAGAAGGTGGAGAGGTACATTTGGGGGCTGGTGCCTCCATTTCAGGGGAATGTTCTAGCTTCAAACCCCACTACCTTCGATAGTGCCAAGCGATTGGCACAAAGGCTCATTGACCATGGGGTCTTTACCCCGTCAGCAACAACAACTCTACCCATCTCAGAACCCTCCAAAGCCGCTGATAACAAGCGGAAGTTCTGGGATGACAAGAAGAAGAAGAAAGCTGCCAAAAAGCAGCAGGTCGTAGCTGTTCATGCTGCGATAGCGCCTGCCGCTGCTGCGCCGATAAAGCAGTACGCGGGAAACTTGCCGAAGTGCAACAAATGCAGCTTCCACCATAATGGACCCTGCCGGGAAATACAGTGCTCTAACTGCAACAGGAAGGGGCACACTGCCCGTTTCTGCAAGGCTCCGGCAAAGCCAATCACCCAAGTCCCCGGCGCTGGTGTGGGCCAGGCTTCCTACGGTTGTGGCGAGGTGGGCCACTACAAGAGGAACTGCCCGAAGGCAGGGAATGCCGGCGGAGTAGGAAGGGTTTTGGCGATAGGCCACGAGGAAGCAGTTGCCGACCCTACAGTGGTCACTGGTATGTTTCTCCTCGATAACTCTTATGCATGCATTCTGTTTGATAGTAGAGCGGATAGGAGTTTCGTGAACCATAAATTTGCTCACTTGCTTAAACATAAATCGCATGCACTTAAAGAACCGTTCACTGTAGAAATGGCTAACGGGAAGACAGAGAGCACTAGTTGCATATACTTAGGATGTACACTACCAGTAGATAGCCATTCATTTCCAATCGACCTCATGCCGGTCTCAATTAAAAGTTTCGACGTCATCATCGGTATGGATTGGTTGAGTTCTCATCGTGCCGACATCATGTGTTACGAAAGGGTTGTTCGACTTAATCTGCCATCTAGCGAAACTCTAGTTATCTACGGCGACAAACCCGGCACAAAACTTCGTATCATATCGAGCATACAAGCCCAGAAGTACTTGCGAAAGGAATGTCGCGCATTCCTTGCTCATGTTGTCGATGTGAGCCAAGAGACAAAAGACATTAAGAACATCCCGGTAGTACGGGACTTTCCCGACATCTTTCTAGAAGAACTCCCAGGATTACCTCCACAACGTCAAGTTGAGTTCAGAATCGACTTAGTTCCAGGGGCTACCCCTGTAGCCAAATCGCCCTATCGTTTAGCACCAGCTGAGATACAGGAGCTATCCAGTCAACTTAACGAACTGCTCAGTAAGGGCTTCATTAGGCCAAGCTTCTCACCCTGGGGAGCACCGGTCTTGTTCGTCAAGAAAAAGGACGGATCGTTCCGAATGTGCATCGACTATAGAGAACTTAACAAGCTAACCATCAAAAATCGTTACCCTCTGCCTCGCATTGACGATTTGTTTGACCAACTTCAAGGGGCGAACTTCTTTTCAAAAATTGACCTGAGATCCGGGTATCACCAATTACGAGTGCTAGGGGAGGATGTTCAGAAGACAGCCTTCCAAGCTCGTTATGGACACTACGAGTTTGTAGTGATGTCGTCCGGATTGACCAATGCGCCCACTGTATTCATGGACTTAATGAATAGGGTGTGCCATCCTTACTTGGATGAGTTTGTCATTGTCTTCATCGATGACATACTTATCTACTCTCGTAGTAAGGAGGAGCATAGTCAACATCTGCGACAGTTCTTAGAAACGCTGCGATCAGAGAAGCTTTATGCGAAGTTCTCGAAATGCGAATTTTGGATCCGAAGAGTCGAATTCTTGGGGCACGTGGTTAGCGAAGAGGGAATACACGTGGACCCATCCAAAATCAAAGCCATTGAGAACTGGTCAGCACCGAAGACGCCTACATAAATTCGTCAATTTCTAGGACTCGCTGGCTACTATCACAAGTTCATTCAGAACTTCTCTCGGATTGCGAAGCCGCTTACAACATTGACCCAGAAGGGCGTGGCCTTTGACTGGGAAGAGAAACAGGAGAAAGCGTTTCAAACGCTTAAGCGAGCTTTATGCACCACACCGATACTATCCATCCCAGAAGGGATAGAAGACTTCGTGGTTTATTGTGATGCATCCAATCAAGGGCTCGGCTGTGTTCTGATGCAACGAGGTAAGGTCATCGCCTATGCCTCAAGACAGCTGAAGACACACGAGGTCAACTACACATTACACGATCTTGAGTTAGGAGTAGTAGTGTTTGCTCGGAAGATCTGGAGACACTACCTGTATGGTACGGAAAACACTATCTTTACAGACCACAAAAGCCTACAACACATATTCGACCAGAAGGAGCTCAACATGAGACAACGACGGTGGGTCGAGCTGCTTAGTGATTACGAATGTGAAATTTGTTATCATCCCGGCAAGGCCAACGTAGTAGCTGACGCCCTAATTCGGAAAGAATACTCTGGTCGTAGAGTCAAATCATTGACTATGACTATCCATTCACACTTGTCCACGCAAATTAAGGAGGCTCAGCTTGAAGCTTTGAAACCTGAAAATGTGGCGGGTGAATCCCTGAGAGGGATGGATATGAACTTGGAAGTCAAGGGTGGCGGAGATTTATATCTCATGGATCGGATCTGGACACCGAAGCACGGTGGTTTCAGAGACTTGGTCATGACCGAAGCGCACAACACCCGATATTCCGTCCACCCAGGTTCAGATAAGATGTATTTGGATCTTAAAAAGTTATACTGGTGGCCTAACATGAAAGCAGAGATTGCTACCTTCGTAAGTAAATGCCTTACTTGCGCCAAGGTTACGGTCGAATACCAGAAACCATCAGGTTTACTTCAGCAACCGTAGATACATGAATGGAAGTGGGAGCGGATCACGATGGACTTCATAACCAAGTTGCCCAAGACAACGGGTGGCCTCGATACCATTTGGGTGATCGTAGACAGGTTAACAAAGTCCGCACACTTCCTGCCTATCAAAGAGACTGACAAGATGGAGAAACTAACAAGAACATACATTAGGGAGATCGTACGGCTGCATGGTGTTCCCATATCCATTAGCTCTGATAGAGATAGTAGATTCACTTCGAGGTTCTGGCAGTCGCTACAAAGTTCCCTAAGAACTAGGCTGGACATGAGTACCGCCTACCATCCACAAACCGACAGACAAAGTGAGAGGAATATTCAAACTTTGGAAGATATGTTGCAAGCCTGCGTGATTGACTTTGGGAAGGCATGGGATACTCATTTACCCCTTGTCGAGTTCTCCTACAACAATAGTTATCACACGAGCATAAAGGCTGTCCCATTTGAAGCCCTCTGTGGCCGTAAGTGCAGATCCCCTCTGTGCTGGGCTGAGGTGGGTGACATACAGTTGGCTAAAGGACGAGTTCCTGACAGCACTCTCACAGGTCCGGAGATCATTCGGGAAACGACAGATAGATCGTTCAGATTCGTGAACGATTGAAAGCCTCTAGAGACCGACAGAAAAGCTACGCAGACAAGAGAAGGAAACCGTTGGAATTCCAGGTGGGCGACCGTGTTCTATTGAAGGTCTCACCCTGGAAGGGCTTGATACGCTTCGGAAAGCGTTGAAAGCTAAATCCAAGATACGTAGGGCCTTTCGAGATTATCGCTAGAATCGGCCCTGTAGCTTACAAACTCAAACTACCTCGCGAACTCAGTAACGTACATTCTACTTTCCACGTCTCGAACTTGAAAAAGTGCCTGTCCGAAAAGACTCTTGTAATCCCACTCGACGAGATCGAGATCAACGAGAGCCTCAAGTGCGTGGAAGAACCTGTAGAGATCATGGACCGAGAGGTCAAGCAAACAAAGCAAAGCCGTATCCCGATAGTGAAGGTTCACTGGAATGCCAAGCGAGGACCTGAATTCACTTGGGAGTGCGAGGATCAAATGAAAATGAAATATCCTCATCTTTTCATTTAGTTATTTGTAATAGCTTATTTGTTAAACTCTAATTTCGGGACGAAATTCTCTCTAACGGGGGGATGATGTGACAACCCGAAATTTCTATCTTGAATAGTTATCCAAATCAATCAAGGTTGGACTCGTTTTGCTATCTTCTAGCATTGTTTAGAGTCAATTAGTGCGTTTTAAGCCTAGTACATCCAAGAAATGAGTGTTAGGAAATATCTGCTTGAGTCCATTGTGCACCAAGCAAGCCATAAACTTCATCATTTGGAGTTTACGGCCACATCATATAAGTTTACGACCGTAAACTCAAGGTGGCCATAAACTCATGCCTTAAACATGATATTCCATCCTTATTCTTCATTATTCACCATTTCAACCTCAAGAACTTGATTTCTCTCTCAAGTATCATAAGGATCTTCATTTTATTCTTCAAAAATGTAAGTGTTGCATCCTTTGTTTAGTTGATACATCTCATTATCTAGTATCATCCTTTGATTCTATCCATTAACTTCATCTTTTGAGTTTGATCTTCAAGATCACCAAGAACACCAAGAACACACATTAGTGTTTTGGGCCGAAATCAACTATTGTTGCTTCCATATTGTAAATGTCCTCTTCCTATCTTGTTATCTAGTAGGAACCCTTGATTTGCACCTTGAAAACATCCAAATCCCATGAACAATAGGAGTTTACGGCCAGGAGCATCTCCCTTGGCCGTAAACCCTTGTTAAAGGTGCATTTGTTGGTCGTAAACTCCCTAAAGCTAAGCATTGAACCTACAATACATCCTTGATGCTTGATAAGGAATTTAAATCACTCTTGGGCACAAAACTTCATGAGTTTACGGTCGTAAACTCATAGGGCCGTAAACCCTATGGCCGTAAACTTAAGGGCCGTGAACACCTTGGCCGTAAACACCATAGTGTGGCCGTAAACCCCTTAGATGCAACCCTTTGTACTTCTAACACTTCAATATAAGTGTTTACTAAGTCCTAGGGTGGTTTTCCTTACATGATTAGTTGTTTAAACATTAATTATATACATATATGTGTCATTACATTCTTATTAGGATCCGTTGTGCTCAAGCCTTCACTTCGCACTTAGCATCCTACAATCCGATCTTTCATTCGATCACTCACTAAAGGTGAGTTCATACCCCTTAACTTATCTTTTAAATGATTTTAAATGCTTTTATGGGCGGGAATACAAGTAGAACTATTATAGTTATTATATCAATCACATGTGATTAATAACTATCAAACAAGTGGATTTCTTACATTCCAAAATGTGTTATCAATCAAACTGCTTCAAATCGTTTTATAAACTCTTATACATGTTAAATTCTTTCTATTAAACTCTTTTAAACTTATATTTTGTCAAAAGCATATCTATATAGATATAGTTATATAAGTAGTATTGAAAGGACTTAGGACTGATAACTCGCCTTACTTCCTGTTCCTTGTTTGGTTGTGGACTTAGGGTATCGGTTGTTTGTCCGAAGGTCGTTTGAATCTTAATTTTATATTATGTGTATGTATATAGATATAAAAGTTCTTCATTTAGTTCAATACCTTTGGGTAGCAAATGTGTACAAACATGTTCATTCATACAAACAACATTGCTAGTAAACTATAACAGGTATAGTTTAGGAAGTCACTAATACTATTTCTAGAACAATGAAATATACAAGAGTCAGTTCATACATGAGTCAGTTCAAACATACTATAAAGAGAATCAGATAGAGCATACTATAACGAGAGACAATACTCACTATAAAGAGAAACAATACATACTATAACGAGAAATAATACATGCTACACACTATATACTAGAGAACATACTACATACTAGACAGAGAGAACATACACTACACTAGAACATACTATACAAATACAAGATTACTATAACAATAATGTGAGATACTACTTCATGGTTTGACAATATACTGTTGCGTCACGTTTTGTACCCAGGGTCTCCTGGATGGAGAGCGTGAATTTGTGTATAGATCTATACGGGAATGACCCTCCTATACTTTGCTGCTAGCTACACTGGGACTTGCAGGTCTACGGGTGATGAATGTCATATCATTTCTACGTCTCGAACGTCGTGTTATACTAGTCGATCAAGTATGGTTACAATCATATCACATTTTACCTTAATTAACTAACAAGTTTAAAGGTAGTTAGTACGTTAGTAGTTACCTAGATAAAACTACGGTACATCTTTATTTTCCCATTTCATTCACATTATGATTTTCTCACATAAACGGTAATGCAAAACTATATTTTGGTAATGATAGTCATACTTTGGGAAAACACACGCACTTTTACAAAGAACAAACATAGAGAACAGTTGGGTCTTGGTAGAAGACTGCTTTAGTAGAAAATATAGGATTTTCTAGGAAGTTTAAAAACATTTACATCAAATACTTACAAACTTTTTCATCAAACATTTACAAGTACATTCTTCAAACTTATACAAACATTGACACTAAAATACTTATGAACTCACCAGCTTTAATGTTGATCTATGCTTTCAAAATAACTTTTATTCTCAGGTCGCCTGTAGACAGGTACAAATGACCAGGTTTTGAGAAGACGGAGCTTTCAAGACTCGTCTTTATTTTGATTATTCATTTTTGGTGTCTTATAAACTTCAGAACACACTTGTATTAAAGTTATACTATTAATTCAATGGATGATGTTGTTGCTTGTTTACTATTATGCATTGTTGTGATACTGTACATGACGTCCTCCGCCCCCGAACGTTTCCGCCGTTCTGGTTTTGGGGTGTGACATTTGCCTGTCACAAGTTCAAATGCTACAAGTGCGGAGAAAAAGGGCACATCGTCCATTATTGTAAGAAGGATCAGATGTGTTTCCACTGTCACCAGCTGGATCACCTCAAATCTGATTGTCCTAAGTGGGCGATGAAGGGAGTACATGCCCCAACACCCATCATCCAACAGGAGATCAAGGTCGAGCCTCAAGAAATAACTGGTATGTATTTTGACCTTCGATTCTGTCATTACATTCTATATATATGCTCCTAGTTAGTGTTGTGCCGAATGATAGATAGTCCCTTGGTATGGTTAGTTTGTTAGAGCTATTATTAGAGCATCTGTAGATTTTAATGGATCGGGGTTTAGCCCTCGGGGTGACTCATAATCAAATGATGTATTGATCGTTTTTTTAGGTTCAAAACCGTAATGATGGGGAAAGACAATGAGGTCTCCATCTAGGGTTCATGGTTTCTTTATGATTGTTTGGTCATTATTTAAAGGATCATCATATGCCATTTTACATACCGAGAGCCAAGGTTGGTGTGTACATGGCTGAGTTAGTGTACGGCTTTGGGATTGGATACAACATTTAATAATAGTTTGAGCCATAAGTGGGGGAAGGACTGAGCACTTTGATTGAAGGATTAACAGACAGTTTGATTTTTGGTTTCAGAACTTGAACTAGGGGAATCTAGGGTGCAAGAATGCAAGATTTTTGGTTCGGGTACGCTACGACATAAGAGAAGGAAGGCTGGCTACCATTAAAGTGGTCAGAGTTAGGAAGTTCTCGTCATGTTCTCAAGGCTTCTTTAGAACCCTTCATGGTTACGAAATAATTAAGGTTTGGTCAGACCGCGAGTGCAGAGTTAGTTGTTGTTAGGTCCATGCCTTTAGGGACGTGCATGTTGTCCTCACATCGTAAGCTGTTAGATGAAGATCTTGTTGTGACTCGTAGTCCTTTTTTGGGATGCCGTAGATTAGGATAAGAGGCTCTTGAGCCGCTCAAGTTTAATATAAATTGTTAGAGGGTTGGTTAGCTCGCTGTATTGAACGCCATCTGTAGTAGGGGAAGAACGGTTGCTGATCTATCAACCAACTTTATAGTTTGGTATGTGTAGTTTCACATTGGGCTTTGTTTAGTAATAGGTTGAAGCATTGGATTAGTTATTTTTCCATCTTCAATAGTTGGTTATATCGTTCATCGTTATCCGCTGAAATTTTTCGAAGGTTTTGAGTTGTTCAGTTCTCAGGTTAAACCTCATATCTACGCATAATCCAATTTTGGAAGGTCACGTCCGCAGGGTTGGTAATGGCGGGAATTTTTATTAGATAAGTTGTGCATTGGTAGGATCTATTTGGTTTATCTATGATTGGGATATTGCTTTTAGTCGGGAAGGTTTGGGTTGATTATTGACAATGGAGAATCTAGAACCAAAAACCATGTTGTTCGTTATGTAAATCAAACTAAAAAAATATGAATGAGAAAAAAATACTACTGATGGCAGGTCGGGTTGTATGCTTTAAAATATTTCAACATCACTTCCATACTTATAATAAAATTCTTACGATTGAACCCTAATAGGTTTTATATCTTGAAACATATTCATAATTATGTCGTTATCGATAATTTTTAAGACATTTTTTCAGTATACAACATTAAATTATACTCAAATTTCATTGTTTTTTCAATATACGACACTAAACCATCACTAAAATATATGACACTAAACTATCACTCAAAAATAGGACATTTTTGATTTTGAAATTGAAAAATGAAATTGAACGTTACGAAGTATGAAACTAATAACTATTATCAATATTTTTTATCAACCGGTGCTGCGAGCTGTGACATTTCTATTTTCTTTCTTTTTTTCAATATTAAATGGATTGGGCTAATGATAAATGAGAGTGAATTGGGCTAATGATTAATGATAGTGGATTGGGCTATTGATTAATGAGAGTGGATTAAGATATTGGACTAAGAGGTCCTTTGATAATATTAAGATAGGTCCTTGTTTTTTTAATTACAACAAGTCATAGATAGAACGAAACAAAAGTATTTGGATGTTGGGACACTGCGGTTAAACCTGGTCAGTTATGTAATCATGTCTAGGGTCAATATAGCCTGATCAACTATATTCATTCGAGACATGACCAACATGTGCTTGGGAGTGACTGTGGTGTTACAGCAAGCCTAAAACTTGCCAAGAACAAAATCATCTGATATAAAATACTATAGGAGTATTTTAGCTGGAGCCAAATTCAGTATACAGATTCATTCCAAGTGTTGATACCACTTTCTTCTTAAGCGATAACTTACTTGTGTTAATAACCTTTCTATGCTTATCGCTCGGTAGTATACTTTTATTATCAGGATGAGATATATCTTGTTTTATATATATCTCGAGGACTTACCATCCTCTTCTTACTGATTGTTTCTAGAACAAGATGCCTCCCCGACCAAGACTCATCAGAAGAAACGACGACACTCCACCACCACCACCGCCCCCACAGTTCGACCCCGTCATGTTCCAGGCAGTAGTTACCGCCGCTGTAACCGCAACAATGGCACAAGTGAACTCTAGTGGGGCTGGAGGGGGAACCGACCCCCAGCGGCAAGACGGAAGTCAGGGACATCAAAAGGAGTGTTCCTACAAGGACTTCATGACCGCAAAACCCAAGCCCTTCGACGAGAATGGAGGTGTTATCGCTCTAACTCGATGGTTCGAGAAGATCGAATCCATCTTCGAAATTTACGCCTGTTCCGAAGCCAACAAGGTGAAGTTCGCCGCTTGCACCTTCACCGACAGAGCCTTGACCTGGTGGAATGGTCGAGTCAAAACCCTAACCCTGCCAGTGGCTAATGCCATGGGTTGGGAAAGACTGAAGGAACTCATGCTTGCGGAATACTGCCCGAGGGGAGAAGTGCAAAAGTTGGAGCACGAACTCTGGAACTTGAAGATGAAGGGTTCCAACATCGCTGCCTACACCGCTAGATTCTGTGATCTGGCTCTCCTCTGTCCGGGAATGGTCACCTCGGAAAGCAAGAAAATCAAGAGGTACATCTGGGGACTGACACAACCAACCAAAAGAAATGTCTTGGCTGCTAGACCGGCCACATTTGAGAGCGCCAAGGATTTGGCACAGACTCTGATCGATCATGGGATCGATCTGGATGAGGCATCATCGGTCGTCGAACCACAAAAGGAGAGTGGAGAGAAGAAGAAGAAATTTTGGAACAAACGCAAGGTCCAGTCTCCTCAGGAGCCCTCCAAGAAGCAACAAATAGTGGCAGTCCACGCTGCTACTACTCCTACTGCTGCTCCAACTGTTGTTCCAACCACCCAAGCTCCTACCGGTGGCTATGCTGGAAACCTACCTCTGTGCAACAAGTGTAACTTTCATCATCACGGACCTTCCCATCAATTGAAATGCAACAACTGTGGAAAGAAGGGACACACGGCTCGATACTGCAAGACACTTGTTCAACCAACCAACCAGGCTCCTGGGGCAGGTGTTGGTGAAGCCTGCTATGGCTGTGGAGAGGTTGAGCACTTCAAAAGAAACTGCCCCAAAGCGACAACGGGCGGCAATACAGGAAGAGTGCTGGCGATGGGTCAAGAGGAAGCAGTCGCGGATCCTACCGTTGTTATGGGTACGTTCCCCCTTGACAACTCTTATGCATGCATTCTTTTCGATTCTGGTGTGGAAAGGAGTTTTGTTAGTCATGCATTCAAACATCTAATCAAATGTAAATCTCAACCTTTAACCGAAACATTCACCGTCGAGATGGCTAACGCAAAGAAGGAGAGCACTAACGACATATTGATAGGCTGTACTCTTACCCTAGACGGTCATTCCTTTCCCATCGACCTTATGCCCGTGTCCATCAAGAGCTTCGATATCATTATCGGCATGGATTGGTTGAGCCCCAATCATGCTGATACCCTTTGCTACGAGAAGGCTATCCGTCTCAATCTTCCTTCTGGCGAAGCCCTCACTATTTTTGGTGATAAACTCAATTCGAGCCTTCGTATCATTTCATGCATCAATGCCCAGAAGTATCTGCGGAAGGAGTGCCATTCATTCCTAGCTCATGTTGTCGACGATACACAAAAAGTTAAAGACGTCGAGAGCATCCCCGAAGTTTGTAACTTTCCTGATGTCTTCCACGAAGATCTTCCAGGAATTCCTCCTGAGCGCCAAGTCGAGTTCCGCATCGACTTAATCCCCGGAGCTACTCCCATAGCTAAATCTCCTTATCGTTTAGCGCCAGCAGAAATGCAAGAATTATCCGGCCAGCTCAATGAGCTGATCAGCAAAGGATTCGTAAGACCGAGTTCCTCACCCTGGGGAGCTCCGATCTTATTCGTGAAAAAGAAAGACGGATCTTTCCGGATGTGCATCGAATACCGAGAGCTGAACAAGCTTACCATCAAGAACCGTTATCCCCTACCCAGAATCGATGACCTTTTCGATCAACTTCAGGGAGCCAGTTACTTTTTGAAGATAGACCTAAGATCAGGGTATCATCAGTTACGGATTCACAAGAATGATGTGCCAAAGACAACATTCCGAACTCGCTATGGACACTACGAGTTTGTAGTAATGCCCTTCGGTCTAACCAACGCACCGGCAGTATTCATGGACCTGATGAATCGGGTGTGCCGCCCTTTCCTAGACAAGTTCGTGATCGTGTTCATCGACGATATACTTGTCTGTTCGCGGAGTGAGAATGATCATAAACAACACTTGAGGCAGGTACTGGAAACCTTAAGGGCGGAGAAGCTATACACGAAATTTTCAAAGTATGAGTTCTGGATCAGGAAGGTTAATTTCCTTGGTCACGAGGTTAGCGAGGAAGGAATACACGTGGACCCTTCCAAAATCAAAGCGATTGAGAATTGGTCTACACCAAATACACCCACAGAAATCCGACAATTCTTGGGTCTCGCAGGCTATTATCGCAGGTTCATCCAGAACTTCTCCAGAGTTGCTAAGCCTTTAACTACCCTGACACAGAAAGGTGTAACCTTTAGTTGGGGAGTCAAGCAAGACACTGCGTTTCAAACATTGAAGCAGGCCTTATGCAGCGCACCTATCTTGTCCCTGCCCGAAGGGACGGAAGACTTCGTTGTCTACTGTGATGCATCCAATCAGGGCCTAGGCTGTGTGCTCATGCAACAAGGAAAGGTTATCGCCTATGCCTCGAGGCAGTTGAAAACACACGAGGTAAATTACACAACTCACGGTCTAGAGTTGGGAGCAATGGTCTTTGCATTAAAGATCTGTAGACACTATCTCTATGGAACCAAGTGTACTATCTTCACCGACCATAAGAGCCTGCATCACATCTTTGATCAGAAAGAGCTAAACATGAGACAACGGCGATGGGTGGAGCTACTCAGTGACTACGAGTGCGACATTCGCTACCATCCCGGAAAGGCCAATGTGGTAGCAGATGCCCTCAGCCGAAAGGAGTACACAGGGCGAAAGGTGAAAGCATTAACAATGACCATTCATTGCCATCTATCCGCGCAAATCAGATAGGCCCAACTGGAAGCCTTGAAACGAGAGAAAGTGGCGGATGAAGCATTACGGGGAATGGATAAGAACTTAAAGGTCAAGGGAGACGGAGTGTACTATTTCATGAACCGGATCTGGACCCCAAAGTTCGGCGGGTACAGAGAGGTTGTCATGAATGAGGCTCACAAGACGAAATACTCCGTTCACCCAGGTTCAGATAAGATGTATCTAGATCTCAAACAGCTCTATTGGTGGCCAAACATGAAAGCGGAAATTGCAACCTTCGTGGGTAAGTGCTTGACTTGCGCCAAGGTGAAGGTGGAGTATCAAAAGCCCTCAGGTTTACTTCAGCAACCAGAAATACCCGAGTGGAAGTGGGAAAGGATAACAATGGATTTTATCACCAAGTTTCCCAGATCTCCGAGTGGGCACGACGCCATCTGTGTAATTGTCGATCGGTTGACAAAATCCGCCCACTTCCTGCCAATCAAAGAAAACTTCAAGATGGAGAGAATCACGCGGATCTATATTCGAGAAATAGTTCGCCTTCATGGGGTACCTGTATCTATTATCTCCGACCGAGATAGGAGGTTCACCTCGAGATTTTGGCAATCGCTATAGAAGGCTCTTGGAACTAAATTGGATATGAGCATGACTTATCATCCTCAGAAAGATGGACAGAGTGAGAGACCAATTCAGACATTGGAAGATATGTTGATAGCCTGCGTCATCGACTTCGGCACGTCATGGGACACTCATCTTCCTTTGGTCGAATTTTCCTACAACAACAGCTATCATACTAGCATCAAAGCCGCGCCATTCGAAGCCCTCTATGGCCGTAACTGCAGATCCCCTCTGTGCTGGGCGGAAGTGGGTGACGCGCAGCTAGCCAAGGCTCAAGTCCCCGACAGCACTCTCACTGGTCCTGAAATCATCCGAGAGATGACTGAAAAGATCGTACAAATCCGGGAACAACTGAAAGCCTCAAGAGATAGACAAAAGAGCTACGCTGATAAGAGATGAAAACCCTTGGAATTCCTGGTTGGTGACCGTGTTCTTTTGAAGGTCTCACACTGGAAATGTATGATACGCTTCGGAAAGCGTGGAAAGCTGAATCCAAGATACACCGGACCATTCGAGATCCTTGCTAGGATCGGTCCAGTAGCATACCGACTCCAGTTACCTCGAGAACTTAGCAATGTGCATCCTGTCTTTCACGTCTCGAACCTAAAGAAGTGTCTGTCCGATGAGACACTTGTCATTCCCCTCGATGAAATCGAGCAAGACGAAAGTCTACACTTCGTGGAAGAACCCGTGGAAATCATGGACCGGGAAGTCAAACGAACAAAACAAAGTCGCATCCCGATAGTGAAGGTTCGCTGGAATGCCAAGCGGGGACCTAAATTCACTTGGGAGCGTGAGGATTCAAAGAAACGGAAGTACCCTCATCTTTTCCCAAGTCCATAATTTGTATCTCTATTCTTGAATTTCGGGACGAAATTCCCTCTAACAGGGGATGATGTGACAACCCGAAACTTTTTCCGTTTCCATTATGCAATTTCCGTTAATAAAATTTGAATTTTATTAATCTTTCGTCGAACCTTTGATTTAGAAAATCATCTGGTATTGTATAATTAAACTTATATATGCAAGTCAGAACCACAACCGCGCGAAACTCGAATTATCCTCGAAAACATCATGTTCACGGCCTGGCTGGAGTTCACGGCCATAAACCTGTTTACGGCCGTAAACTCGTTTGCGGCCAGCGTCGGGTGGACCCCACCCACCGACCACAAAACCCATATTAATATGAGACCCCCACCCTCATTTGAACACCTTTGACCGGAAACTCTCTCTTTCTCTCTCTAAAACTCTTGACCGTAAACACCTACAAGGCCTCCAATCTTCGAGGAAATACCGAGAAACACCGTTTAGAGTTATTTCGGGACATCTGGAACACATTTCTCTTCGAAATCAGCACCCTTGTTCTTGAGTTTACGGCCCATCTTCAAAGACCGTAAACCCGTTTACGGCCCATCTTCAAAGACCGTAAACTCAGTTCACGGCCGTAAACTCTTCACGGCCGCAAACTCTTCCTAAGGGGTGAAAGCTCGTTTTCTCGATTCAAGCAGGTTCCGGTAACATTCCTTAACCGAAAGCAAGTGTTTCTCTAACACTTTATCTAACGAAATCGCTAATTTAGATACATATATGTATTTATTTGATAATAGGATTTCATTAAGTGCCACGTACAACAACTCGAGGATCTTCATTTCAGTCAACGCTTTCACACAACAACAATGAGTTCATACCCCTATACTTTTACTGGTTTTAAAACGTTTTCAGGGGGAGAATACAAGCTAAATCATAAATGCTTTTGTAAATTAATACAAAGAGCTTTTAACAAATATAAAACTCATGCAATTCTCATAGTTTAACCCTTTTGTACTATGTTGAGCATAAGGGAAGTTTTTCAACTTATCACTAAATTGCATAGTTTTCCGGACTCGATATTCACTACGCTATACATGCAAACTATAATCGGTATAGTTTGGGATTTTAGAAGCATAACAAGTACAGAAACTGACACTACTAAACATATATGACAGATTTAGTTATAGTTTACATCACAACATGAACATGACATTCATAACTGTAATTGTCACTACATACGGTATACATACGAATTTCACTACGGTATAACGCTACAACACTACATGTAAACTAGATTGTATGATACCGTGAGGCTCTACTTCAACACTGTACCGTAGGTGTACAGGGATAAATCCTATCATAGTATAACCAGAGTCTCCTGGAGGGAGAGCGTGAGATTTGTGAATAGATCTATTCGGGACTGACAATCCCACACCTGAACTGCTAGCTACAGTTAGGCGGGCACGCCTGGGGTGAACAAATGTCATTTAGCCTAACGCCTGAAGAACATTATAATGGTCTCTAGTCATTCAAGTATGGTTATACGACTCACAATATGTATAAATCACCTTTAGTTTGCAAGATGGCACTCTTCAACAGTTTTATTTATACTAAATAGAACTAATACACACTACAACTGGAGAATTTCCAGGGTTTTCCAACAGAACCGATCATACAATGGTTTCACATAAGAAATACTTATACATCATGATTAGCATTAACTAGTCACACGAAGTATTATTTACGCATATCACTACAATTTTCAGTAACGAACCTTCATGGTTTTATACAGAATTTAAAACACTACATTTTCATTAAAGAAAATATCGGATTTTCTTGAAATTATAGGAACACATTTACAAGCTCATCAAAAAGTTTTCATTACAAAATACCACTTATGAACTCACCAGCTTTATGCTGATATTCTTTCAAAACTGCTTGTATTCTCAGGAAATCAGTAGACAGGTACCTGCTGGATTTGGAGAAGCTGGAGCAATAAGAGTCTTATGTTTATATTTTACATACTATTTGATGTCATCCAAACAAGTTTCAAACTGATTGAAAGCCTTTTCATATATGTATTCACTGTAATGGTTGTGTTGCTATGATTGCTATTATACATTGGTTGTGATGCTATACATGACGTCCTCCACCCTGGAACGATTCCGCCATTCTGGTTTGGGGGTGTGACAAAAAGCTCTCCAAGATGATCTAGATGCAGGATCTACAAGCTTTCCCACGTCCATGACTTTCTCACCACTTCCTTCTCCTTGCTAGCACACCAAGAAGAGGTTACTTTAGGAACCTTCAAGCTCAAGTATCAATCTCAATGGAACTAGGGTTTTAGGGACGTTTAAATGCAATGAAGGCTGGTAAGGAAAAGGGTTCAAGGTCATAAATGAGCTTAAATAGGGCTCGAGTATGAGATTTAGGGTTTTTTCCTTTGGCCTCGTACACACCGCGTATGAGCCTTAGCTACCCAATGCATCCACTTGTCTACGCTAAGCGTACATACATGTATGCGCAGCGTATAGAGGGTCCTGCTTTACAACTTTAAATTCATCAAGGGCTTAAAATAAAATACCTAGATTTTGATTGTTAGAAAAAGGAATATTTTAATGAATGATGTTTTATCATCATTTTGAATTGGGACCGATACAAAAATTTTAAATTCTTTTCATAAAAGAATCAGGGTGTTACACAAAAGCACATATACCAGAAATTAGATTATCAGAATCAGAAAGTTACCTAAGGAATATGTGACATCCCCATTTTCACGGCGAGAAAAGACCAGTTTATGCTTATTTTAAAATAAGAGTTTTAATTTACAAATGCGGAATTTGTCCCATAAAATATTCCCGAAGGGATGTTTTTAATTGATTTATTAAAAACCCGGGATGTCATAACTGATACAAGAAACATAAGTATAAACAGAAACTTATAGTATCTTAATATAGTTTGAAGTTCCTCAAATCTCTCAGGCATCATCATTATTGTTTCATGTGATACAAAGACGCTGAGTGGGTCAGGTTGGAAAACCTGGTGAGACACATACGGTTTTCAACCCATAATATTATAATTTTTAATTATATAACCATCTGCTTTCGAATAACCCAATTAACCCATTTCCCATCACTCTCACTTTCTAATCCTATTATGATGATTTTGAGGGATCTTTCTTAATGGATCTTTATCAGCAGACAACTATAATTCCTAGGTGATTAGGAAGGACGCTATGATAATACTCACGATAACATGGCACTACATTAGTACTTTTTGTATAATCATGGCAGACACAACAGTACAAAGTACTAGGGTTTAACATGACAGTACAAAAGTACTTGGGTTTAGCACGGCGGTACAAAAATACTTGGGTTTACCACGAAAGTACAAAAGTACTTGGGATAGACACGACTTATTATCTCACACGACACTCTCTCTAACCTAACGCAACCACTAATTCACACAACCCTATCACAACCTCTTATTTTTTATTTCACACAACCCCTCACTACCCAGTCATATTATTAAGTATGTTAAACATACCAATAAATCAAGTAGTAATCATATTTGTATAATTACATTAAAAATAGAAAAGATAGCGCACATAACAGTTAAACATTTTGAATACGGATATCTATGCGTAAGCTTGAAAGTAACTATGCACTCACTTGTTAAAGTGATGACTCGAAATTTGGGCAGAGCTTCGCTTCTAGCAACTGACATTTCCTTTGATGTGACCTAGTATCATTATCACTAAGCATTAGTCTAATATTCTACGCGACTAGAGAGAATCTAGACCTATCAATCATTCTAGTGAATACTGATAGTTCTATAAAATAAGGATCAGCTAAGCAGGACAATCAGGAGGCAGGACCATTTCGACTTATAGTCTTTCTGAAATCCAAAAACCAAGCTAACATGACCATTCTTGACACCTGTCCTGTAAGTAGATCAATCAGTATATGACTTGGAATCACGGATAAATCTTAATTATAGGTTCATAATAACGAATATAACTATAATTATAAATTACGACAGGGCATAGTAATTGTAACTCACTTATAGATTATGGATGAGAACTAGGGTCCAAGTGGGCATAAATCTGACTCAGGGTTTCATACTCGAAGGCTACTACTCGAACACGTACTCCAGGGTGTAGCAGGGCTTCGCCTCAGGCTAGAAACCAAAAAAATAGGTTACAAGAGGGATAATCGAGAGAAATAGAGTGACTGTAAGAATGGGTGGAATGAATGAGGGACTGTTGTCTATTTATAGGGAAACAATTCATATTCACGCCACACCTAAGGGGTGCGCGTCGTACACTTCAAACATGTTGATCCATCGGTTAGCTGACACTGTCACTCATCGGCTGAAGTTGTGTGTCTGACTTCGCGTCCAAGCTACGCGCGTTGCGTGGCAATTTTCAGAATTTACAAATTACGTATCTCCTTCATACGATCTCCATTTTTGATGTTCTTCATATCCACGCAATAGCTCTCGATGAGATCTACAACTTTCCTTTATACTCCGTCGGCTAGTTTTGACTTCATTTTTAAAGTTATATTTTTAACAATCTTAGACTGTTAAAGTCCTTTAAAATTCATAACTATCTTATCTGACGTCCGATCTTGACTGTCTTTATATCGATGGAATACTAACAACGAGATCATCAACTCTCGTTTAGATCGTTTTGGCTAACAATCTACCGATCTAAAATTCGATATCAGTAAACATACAGTTACGTCAAATTTTATAAAAATCTTAACTTCCTCTATTGAAGTCAGATTTAGATGGTACCTATAGGCACAAATTAACTTTTGCGATATCTGAGACTTTTGTTTAGATTACTAGGGTTAATAAGAAACCTATCTCCAACTCACTATTTACGACGTATACTATAACTCGGTTAATATTATTTATCCTAAACAATCTCTTATTTAAAAGTCATTATTATGGATTATAATAACTTTATTTCCTAGCCCGAATTTACAGGTGTTACAATTATCTCCCCCTTAGGTTGATTATGTCCCGGAATCATCAATAAAGCATGCCTTATACACTGACTCTACATGTTACCTTTCCTTCCTAGGTGGTAATTGTAACTCCCATGTCCTCCGATTGATAGACTCTTGTCTCTAAGGGTCCAATGCCTACTCCTGAAGGCACTTTCCTTCATGTTCTAATGTTGTACTTCCACATCTGTGTAGGTAGCTTTTCTAGCCATCGACTACTTAATCTTGATGACTGTGATCTGTCTATCGATCGCATCGATCCTTTACTTCTTCAATCTTTGACTAAAGTCGAATACTATGTCGAACGTTCCTCGTAGATTAGTCGGAATTGATTTGATATGACCACTAGGGTCGGAACATGAATCATCACCGAAACAAAGGTAATGATGGAAATGAACAAAACAACACAACTACCAGATTTTAGTAACCTTTTGACTTTCCTTGATTCAAGTGCGAGTCCTATGCTTCCGGTAGTATAGGCCTCTACTACCTTTCACACCTACTCATACTTGTTCCAAGTATTGTCTCACACTTCACTAAGTTATTGTAAAAGAAAGCTATACATAAACTCAACGTATAACATAAATTAGGAAGTTATATTGCTACTTGAATAATTATTCATGCCTATTACATCGGGCTACTCGATCCTACCTAGATACGACTTTCTCCATTGCCTTCCTCAAGCGTTATCGGCTTACCTTTTTCTTCATCCAAGATCATATGATATGCCCTTGTATTTGGCTTAGGTGGGACATTTGAAACTTCTTTCTTCTTTGGGCAGTCCTTCATGACATGCCCTTCTTCCTTACATTCAAAGCACACTCTTCCTTTATATCGGTACTCATCAGAATAGTGACCAGGTATTCCACACCTATAATTGGTCACTTATCTCTTGCATTGCCCAACATGCTTCCTCTTGCCTTTATTGCACCATTCGACTTCATCACTACCCTCAGACCTCTTGTCGCTGGGGATAAAACCTTGAGATTTTATTTTTCTTATCGGACTTTGAGAGTCCTTCTCCTTTCCTTTTCTCACCAACTTCAGTCTTGTCGGTGGTTCTGTGCTTGATCATATCCTCAACAAACTTTTCCGCCCATACCGCTGCTTCGAAGGTAGGTTCCTTCTTGACCGATACAATGTACTCCCAAGACAGCCCTTTGGCATACCTATCAATCTTGGCTAGTTCGTTCGGAACAATGCACCGAACTGCTCCAGGCGTACGCTCAACTGCTCGGGCTGCTCAACAGGCACCGTGGGTTCTCTTCCTTTTTCCTGGATCAACTGCCTCATTTCCTCTCTTTGCTCGGGTAACAGATCTCTAAGCAGTTTCATTGTGACAGGTTCATCTACCGGCACTGCTCCAGGCGCACGCTCAACTGCTCGGGGCTCAGGCTTGTTGAGAGAAAAACTTGAGACACTTGAACAAACGTTAGAACAAGTACAGTTGGAGAATAGTTTATCTGAAAGGATCTAAAAGCTCAACAATAATAAAGAGTTAACGAGTTAGATAGTTAGAGTGTTAGTTGCGGAAATGTAAGGAATATAAATGACAGAAGGTGATATATCAAGTATACACATAAGTTGATTCATAACATGGAATGCATTCAGACCAAGTTAGTAAGTGAGATCGAACTTAGTGATTAAGTCACGAATGACTTGCTCCGAAGAGTAATAATATTCAGTAATGTTCTAGTGAAATTTGAGAGTAAGGAGATATTTAAGGTGCGTAATCAGATAGAGATGAGAGATATATTTGATAGCATAGAAGTTGCGATAGATTGTAGAAGATGTGAAAGATATATATATGATCAGAAAGATTGAGTCCTTTATATAGAGACTCAGGAGTTACATGGATCAAATCTCTAAGAGTAACCATGCAAGGCATACTGGACAATAGAGAGTATTACAATAAAAGTAAAGTAATCTAGTAAGTAAGAGTGACTACGGTTGATGATGACTTCGGGTGCAGTTGCTGAAGGAGATCTGACTGCGGATTCTTGAGGGCTGCGGTAGCTGAAGTTCAAGAGGGTCACTTTTATGATTCAACAATTTCCCCCTAAGTGACCTCTTTAACTTCTCTTCAGTTATCAAGTTTTAGGAACTTGATTAGAATCCACCAAAACTTTCTGATATTCTCCAACCATGTGATCCTTCTTAAAATTTCGAACTTGACTTCGGCAGTCGTGTGCTTTGATCTTTCAACTGCGGTTCGACAAATTTCAAGCTGCTTCCTTGTGAGGCGATTCATGGCAGTCATAGGAATGAAGTATTTGATTTTATCGACCTTCCTTTTGAAAATGACTCCGAGCTCAGGGAAGTTTGTTGCACCTAGGGATCTTTCTTGATAACCTTCGGTAGGCATCAGTGCAGGATCGAGTGGTGGTAGATCGAACTTTTTAGCAATTGTGGGGTAGATGTCTGCATCGATTTTTGCAAAGTCACAGACGGTTTCCCTCAGAAAAGTGCTCGCCCTTTCAAGTGCTATCTTCATCTTCGGATACTTCTCGCTTTTGTTTTTGAACACCTTTGCTATCAGGAAGATTTCTTCTGAATTCATACATGGGAAGTCAGCTTGGGTGCGAACATAGTCCTGATTCCTTCTTGTAAGCGTGTATTGAATGAAGTCAGCTTTCATGAATTTCCGAGGCTTAAAGCTCTTAACTGCGGATGGTCTATCATTAGACCAGATTTTCTCTATGGAAGAAGCATGTTTGGCATAGAAACGGTTGAGTCTTTCGAATTCCATAGGAAGTCTCTTGTGATCAGGCAGGCTACGGTCAAACTGCTCAAATACAGTGAAGTATTTAGCATTTGGGGAGATTGGAACATCCCGGTAGCCATCAGAAGGGGGTTCAGCGTAGGTAAGGTAAGGTTTGTAGTCATCATCCAGCAGTCTTCGGTGGGGATTGATCCAGGAATTGATTAAGGATTCATCCATAGTAATGTCGAATCCATTCTCTCTCCAGATGAGTTCAGCAAACTTGGCTGCTTTCCAATCTGCTTTCTTCTGTTTCGTAGTGGGAAAGTCGTCGGAGTGTTCGGATGACATAGTGGATGCAAGATTCTTGAAGTGGGGAGGAGTCTCCGGTCGCTCAGAAGAACTTTCTTGAACGATTTTGTGTTGTGGTGGAGACTGATGAGGTGGTGTTTGATGCGGTGGTGTTTGATGAGTATATGGTTGCGGTGAGGGAATTTTTTCAGTTATGATGGGGGGGGCTTTGATGATGAGAGACGCTATTTGAGTGATGGTCTTCATCACTTCCCCCTCTTGAGGAATGCAACACCGGAGCATCCTCAAGCCATTGTTTGAGACCATCAACTTTGGCACATACCTCCTGGAATTGAGCTTTAAGAACATCAACCAGTTGATGATTGTTTGGGATGGCAGTGTTGAAGAGTAGTCGATGAATCTCCTTTGTCAGTTGAAGAATCTCCGGGCCATGAAAATTTGACGATAGAGAGCGTTGAAGTCTGTTGATTGTGGATTGAAGGACTGAGATGGTGGACTCATAAGTAGTGTGAGTCTCTGCTATCAGCTTTTGGGAGTGAGTAGATTGTTCTGCAATGGATGCTTGTAAGTCTGCCTTGATTGTGGATACCTCAGAGATGAGGCGCTCCGCAGCAGCCATGAATTGTTTGTGATCAGCTTGGCTGTAACGCCCGGTTTCCCAGGTACATTAATTAATATTGTAATTTGATTTGTGTTGAGGTGACTCGACGATTTCGTGCTTAGACTCGTCGAGTCAGGTCGCGAATGGGTGACGTGGAAAATGATTAGACTCGACGAGTCAAGGGAGTGCACTCGCCGAGTCAGAACTGACGAAAGAAACCCTAATTTCTCGGGTTGGGACCTATTTAAGGACTCTTATAGCCACCATTTGTGGCTACCAGACCCTTGAGAGAAACCCTAAGAGTGCTTGAGCGTTTGTGAGAGGGAAGAAGCCATTATTTGATCTTTGTGGGTTGGTTTTGCAAGAAGAAGGTGGTTCCAGCTTAGAGGAGGCCAAGGAGGTTGCATATCTATGGATCTCAAGCAAAGAACATCATCCTTGAGGTAGCATATCGATCCTTTTTCTGTTTTGTTGAAGAATCCATGGATCTAGGGTTTTCTATACCCTTTATTGGGATGATTTGTTGGAAATATGGCCCCTTATCATGTTTAGGCTTCGGATCTGGACCCATAGTGGTCCAGAGAGCCTTATCCATCTTGCTTTATGATAGTTATGGAAGAAATGGACTTAGGATGTTCTATTTGGGGCTAATCCTTCAAGTAGAGTTATTTGGACGTTGTATGAGTATCAAGTTTGAACCTTTACGTGTTTAATGAGCTTAGGAAGGTCAGATCTATGGATTAGAGGAACAGATCTGACCTCAGAAGGCCATTTGAGTTCGAGCATGGAATGAACTCGCCGAGTCCATGAGCAGACTCGACGAGTCGGACCGGGTTGTCCCGTGACTCATAGTTGGTGACTCGCTGAGTTGGAGGAGTGACTCGGTGAGTCAGTTGGGATTTAGGGGACTTGAGTTCACGTCTGAACTCGCCAAGTCAGTGCCTGACTCGACGAGTTGGGTCAAAGGGGTGGCCATTAGCCAACGTTGACCAGAGTTGACTTGTGTTGACTTTAGGGCATTAGTCAAACTAAGTCAGGGAGGTGTTAATTAGAGATGTCTTTATGCTATAGGAGGAAGCTAGGTCGGAAGATTGAGCACGAGTGATTATCCGACATCTTCGAGGTGAGTCTTCTCACTATACTGTACCTGGAAGGGTACCTATATGTGATCGGAAGGTCTTGTATGCTATGATGTATGTGCTATATGCGGTTATGTGATATGTGTGACCGAAAGGTCTTGTATGCTATGGGATGTATGTGCTATATGCGGTTACGTGATATGTATGTGTTATGTATGTTATGTATGGTAAGGACCGGAAGGTCAAGATGATATGGACCGGAAGGTCAAGATGATATGGACCGGAAGGTCAAGGGGTTATGGACCGGAAGGTTGATACGGGTAGGACCGGAAGGACTACCGGGATTCAGGACGGAAGTCCCCTGAGACACATGGATCGGAAGATCCTATAGAGTTATGGCCTGGAAAGGCGTATGTGTGGTATGTGGTATTTTGGGGAACTCACTAAGCATTTATGCTTACAGTTGTTGTGTTATGTGTTTCCGGTACTAGCGAGGATCGCGGGAAGGCGCCGGCATGATCCGTACATACTTATAGAGTTTATGTTATTGAGATTCTGGGGACATGTTTTGTTATGACACAGTGGATACATTATGTTTTGTGATTGAAAGTATGATTTAAAAATGAAAAATTGTTTTGAAAATTTACGTTGTTACAAGTTGGTATCAGAGCCTTGGTTTGAGGGATTCGGGTGCATCTTCGGATGAATCTGAACTCAAACTGAGGAATTGAGAAAGTTTTCATAAAATAAACAATTTTTCTAAAAGAGTAAAAGATTTTGAGAAAGGCAGAAGGAAGCAGTGTGTACGATCAGTCAGCGCCTGAACGGTGATTTCCCAAAATACCCTTACATTATGTGTTATGAGATATGTTATGATATGATATGCATGCTAGAGTAGGCTAGGTATTCATATTAGGACTAGAGTGGCCTGATTTGTGATGCCTTTGCCTAGGAAGGATTTTGCTGCTATGTGATGCTTGAGAGCGATTAGGTAGCAGTGTGGAGCTGATGAGGGGTCTACCGAAGGGTAGCCTATGCCAGTGAGATATAGAGTACTTGTGATCTGGGATCCAAGGAGGAGGACTTAGGGTGAATACTGATGCGGTGTGGACGGTAGTATAGGGCCCGTACTACTGAAGACACCGGAGCAGTGCGCATTCTAAGTAAGAATCCTTGGGGTACTAAGGAACAAGTAGGTTTGAGTTATCGAGTACGAGTATGCTCGAGCGAGCCTCTGATATTTTTATGTTGTATTTCAGAGACATCATGGTTGGGACACGTCACAGACCTGAGACGAGTGGCGTGAGTGACGAGGAGCTTCGTCAGATGATCCACGATGAGGTGGCAGCGGCGATTCGAGCCGAAATTCCAGAGATGTTTGGGTCTATCAAGACCACATTGATTGAGACTTTTGATGAGCGGTACGCGGCGGTGACTGAGGCTGCGGCTGCTGCAGCTATTGCAGCTGTGGCTGCTGCCAGACCTCAGGGAGGTGACTCGTTGTTGCTTCGAGAGTTCAGCAACACGAAGCCACCAGAGTTTGACGGGACGCAGGATCCGATCGCTGCGATGAGATGGATTTCTGATATCGAGGGATGCTTCTACACGTGTTCATGTCCGGAGTATCTGAGGGTACGGTTCGCGTTGAACCAGCTTCGCTTAGGAGCGAAGGATTGGTGGAAGTTCGTGACGGCGAGCTTCACAATTGCAGAGATTTCAGCGGTGACCTGGGAGAGGTTCACCACCATGTTTAGAGACGAGTATGTTCCCCCGGTGGAGAGGGAACGGTTGGTTCAGGAGTTCTTGACCCTCAAGCAGGGTACTGATTCAGTTACTGTTTACCAGGAAGTTTCATGAGAGGGTGATGTTCTGCCCTGAGCAGGTGTCTACTGAGCAGGCACGCATGAGCCGGTATTGGCGTTTTGAGGAGGGATATTCGGGAGTTCGTGTCGAACTCGACTTACCAGACATTTGTTGAGCTCCAGGAAAATGCCCGGAAGAGGGAGATTGAGTTGGAGACTCAGGCCAGGGAGGAAGCCGAGTCTCAGAGGATGGATCGGCGGCCGACACAGTCTCAGCCGGCAGCCAAGCGGGCAAAGTCCGCTGATACGAGATCTGGAGGCTAGAAGGGCCGCAATTGTGGGAAGTGCGGCAAGGGACATGATGGGGTCTGTCGATCGGGTGCTTGCTACAAATGTGGCCAGGAGGGGCATATCGCCAAGGATTGCCCCAAGGGATTTATGGTTTGCTTTCATTGCAACCAGACTGGCCATCGGAAGGCCGAGTGCCCGCAGCTACATCAGGGATCAGCACAGGGATCTGCACCTGCTGCTAGGGCTACCGAGGTTCGGCCAGCGAAGGCCGAGGCACCGAAGGCTCGTGGGAGAGCTTTCCAGTTGACAACGGAGGAGGTCCGCGCAGTGCCCGATGTTGTGGCTGGTATGTATTCTTTATTTGTTTATGCTGAGTTGAGATACTATGCTTATATGATGATACGCGTAGGTACTTTTCTTGTGAGTTCTGTACCTGCCTTAGTGTTATTTGACTCGGGTGCGAGTAGATCATTTGTGTCGATAGCGTTTAGTCGGCACATCAGTAGCAGGCGAGAGGCGTTGAGTCAACCTCTAAGAGTTTCCATAGCTGACAAGCGAGTGGTGTATGCTACGGATGTGATACGAGGATGTGTACTAGAGATCTTCGGTGTTGAGTTCCTGATAGATCTGGTCCCGATAGCGATGGGGGACGTGTGTGTCATAGTGGGCATGGATTGGTTGAACCGATTTGGCGCTGTTATAGACTGTGAGCGACAGTTGGTGACGATACGAGACCCTAGTGGGGGAGTACTTACGGTGTACGGCGAGGGTACCCGATGTGGGTCGGCGTTTTGTTCAGCCGCCAGAGCGAGACAGAGTTTGCAGCAGGGCTGCAGCGGGTTTGTAGCTTATGTGATAGACACACGAGAGGCCGCTGGGAGGCCAAGTTCGATGGATGACGTTCCGATAGTGCGTGAGTTCCCGGATGTTTTTCCCGAGGAGTTGCCGGGTGTGCCTCCCGAGAGGCAGGTAGAGTTCCGCATTGATTTGGTTCCGGGGGCAGCGCCAATCGCCAAGGCGCCTTATCGTCTTGCGCCACCAGAGATGCTGGAGTTATCCTCGCAACTTCAAGAGCTGCTGGGGAAGGGGTTTATTCGACCGAGTAGCTCGCCATGGGGAGCGCCGATCCTTTTTGTCAAGAAAAAGGATGGTTCACACCGGATGTGTATTGATTACCGGGAGTTGAACAAGTTGACGGTCAAGAACCGTTACCCATTACCGAGGATCGACGATTTGTTCGATCAGTTGCAGGGAGCGTCTTGGTTCTCCAAGATTGATCTGAGGTCTGGGTATCATCAGATGAGAGTGCGTGATGAGGATATCCAGAAGACGGCGTTCAGGACTCGTTATGGGCATTACGAGTTCGTGGTGATGCCTTTTGGGCTCACCAATGCACCAGCAGCGTTCATGGATCTCATGAACAGGGTGTGTAGACCGATGTTGGATTGTTCGGTGATTGTGTTTATCGACGATATACTGGTGTATTCGAGATCTAGAGAGCAGCACGAGGAGCATCTGAGAGAGATTCTCGGGGTATTGAGGACGGAGAGGCTTTATGCCAAATTCTCCAAGTGCGAGTTCTGGTTACGGGAGGTCCAGTTCTTGGGGCATCTCGTCAACCAGGATGGGATTTTGGTCGATCCGGCCAAGATTGAGGCAGTGATGAGTTGGGAGGTGCCGAGATCTCCCACCGAGATCATGAGTTTTCTGGGATTGGCCGGCTACTATCGGAGATTTATCAAAGATTTCTCCAAGATCGCCGTGCCTCTCACCAGGTTGACCCGGAAAGGGTGTTGCTTTTTCATGGGGTCCAGAGCAGCAGACCTCGTTTGAGACACTTCGCCAGAAGTTATGCGAAGCCCCAGTGTTAGCCCTCCCGGAAGGGATGGAGTATTTTATGGTGTATTGTGACGCATCGATAACGGGGTTGGGTGCAGTACTTATGCAGAGGGGGCATGCGATAGCGTATGCATCGAGGCAGCTGAAGCCTCATGAGACGATGTATCCCACCCACGATCTAGAGTTGGGGGCAGTGGTGTTCGCCCTCAAGATCTAGCGTCACTATTTGTATGGGGTTCGGTGTACCATATACACGGACCACAAGAGTTTAAAGTATCTGATGGATCAGCCCAACCTGAACATGCGCCAGAGGAGATGGTTGGATGTGGTAAAGGATTACGATTGTGAGATCCTGTACCACCCGGGCAAAGCTAATGTTGTAGCTGATGCGCTGAGTCGTAGGGTGGAGAGTGCCCCGATACGAGACACTTGTATGCGATTGACAGTGATGACTCCGGTGTTGGACACAATTCGGGAGGCCCAGGCAGAGGCCGTGAGACCGGAGAACCGCAAGAGGGAGTGGGTGATTGGACAGGTACCTGAGTTTGTTACCGATAGTCGTGGGCTTATGACCTTTCAGGGTCGGATTTGGGTGTCGTATACAGGCGGGACGCGCACCATTCTGATGGAGGAGGCGCATAGATCGAGGTTCTCGATCCATCCCTGGGCCACTAAGATATATTTGGACCTGAAGAAAGATTATTGGTGGCCCTGTATGAAAAGGGATGTCGCGTGGTTTGTCGAGAGGTGCTTGACCTGTCGCAAGGTTAAGGCCGAGCACCAACGTCCGCATGGCAAGTTGCAGCCGCTTGAGATTCCCGAGTGGAAGTGGGAACAGATTTCCATGGATTTCATCACCAAATTGCCGAGGACCGCGAGGGGTGTCAATGCAATTTGGGTGATCGTCGACCGACTGACGAAGAGCGCACATTTTCTTGCTATCAGTGAGAGCTCTTCTGCTGAGAGGTTGGCAGAGTTGTATGTGAGGGAGGTGGTATCGTGGCATGGAGTACCGATCTCGATTGTGTCAGATCGAGATGTACGTTTCACTTCCAGGTTCTGGAAGAAGTTCCACGAGGAGTTGGGTACGAGGTTGCATTTCAGTACCGCCTACCACCCTCAGACCGATGGTCAGAGTGAGCGGACTATCCAGACACTCGAAGACATGCTTCGGGCATGTGTATTAGACTTCGGAGGAAGTTGGGACACGTATCTGCCTTTGGCTGAGTTTTCCTATAACAACAGCCACCATTCGAGCATCGGTATGCCTCCCTTCGAGCTGTTGTATGGAAGGAGGTGTCGGACTCCCATTTGTTGGGGAGAGGTATGGCAACGTGTGATGGGTAGTATGGAGATAGTGCTCCAGACGACTGAGCAGATTCAGCAGGTCAGGAAGAGGTTGCTGATGGCTCAGAGTTGCCAGAAGAGCTACGCGGATAGGCGTCGCTCAGAGCTCGAGTTTTAGGTTGGTGATTTCGTTCTCCTGAAGGTATCACCTTGGAAAGGTGTGATTCGATTCAGGAAGAGAGGCAAGTTGGGGCCTCGATATATCGGTCCATTCAGGGTGACAGCTAGGGTGGGCAGGGTAGCGTATCGTTTGGAGCTACCTGCCGAGCTGAGTCAGATTCATGATACCTTCCATGTGTCTCAGTTGAGGAAGTGTATTGCCGATGAGTTAGCAGTGGTTCCATTAGAGGACATTCAGGTGGATGCGAGCCTGAACTATGTTGAAAGGCCGATCGCGATCCGAGATAGGAGGATCAAGGTTCTGAGGAACAAGGAGGTGTGCCTGGTGCAGGTCCAGTGGCAACATCGGAAGGGGTCCGAGCTGACTTGGGAGCCGGAGTTAGAGATGTGGGAGCAGTATCCAGAGTTGTTTGCAGAACGAGACTTCGGGGGCGAAGTCTGATTCTAGTGGGGGAGAATTGTAACACCCAGTTTCCCAGGTACATTAATTAATATTGTAATTTGATTTGTGTTGAGGTGACTCGACGAGTTGGTGCTTAGACTCGTCGAGTCAGGTCGCGAATGGGTGACGTGGAAAATGATTAGACTCGACGAGTCAAGGGAGTGCACTCGCCGAGTCAGAACTGACGAAAGAAACCCTAATTTCTTGGGTTTGGGACCTATTTAAGGACTCTTATAGCCACCATTTGCAGCTACCAGACCCTTGAGAGAAACCCTAAGAGTGCTTGAGCGTTTGTGAGAGGGAAGAAGCCATTATTTGATCTTTGTGGGTTGGTTTTGCAAGTAGAAGGTGGTTCCAGCTTAGAGGAGGCCAAGGAGGTTGCATATCTGTGGATCTCAAGCAAAGAACATCATCCTTGAGGTAGCATATCGATCCTTTTTCTGTTTTGTTGAAGAATCCATGGATCTAGGGTTTTCTATACCCTTTATTGGGATGATTTGTTGGAAATATGGCCCCTTATCATGTTTAGTCTTCGGATCTGGACCCATGGTGGTCCAGAGAGCCTTATCCATCTTTCTTTATGATGAGTTATGGAAGAAATGGACTTAGGATGTTGTATTTGGGGCTAATTCTTCAAGTAGAGTTATTTGGACGTTGTATGAGTATCAAGTTTGAACCTTTACGTGTTTAATGAGCTTAGGAAGGTCAAATCTATGGATTAGAGGAACAGATCTGACCTCAGAAGGCCATTTGAGTTCGAGCATGGAATGAACTCGCTGAGTCCATGAGCAGACTCGACGAGTCGGACCGGGTTGTCCCGTGACTCACAGTTGGTGACTCACTGAGTTGGGGGAGTGACTCGGTGAGTAAGTTGGGATTTAGGGGACTTGAGTTCACGTCTGAACTCGCCGAGTCAGTGCCTGACTCGACGAGTTGGGTCAAAGGGTTGGCCTTTGGCCAACGTTGACCAGAGTTGACTTGTGTTGACTTTAGGGCATTAGTCAAACTAAGTCAGGGAGGTGTTAATTAGAGATGTCTTTATGCTATAGGAGGAAGCTAGGTCGGAAGATTGAGCACGAGTGATTATCCGACATCTTCGAGGTGAGTCTTCTCACTATACTGTACCTGGAAGGGTACCTATGTGTGACCGGAAGGTCTTGTATGCTATGATGTATGTGCTATATGCGGTTATGTGATATGTGTGACCGGAATGTCTTGTATGCTATGGGATGTATGTGCTCTATGCGGTTACATGATATGTATGTGTTATGTATGTTATGTATGGTAAGGACCGGAAGGTCAAGATGATATGGACCGGAAGGTCAAGATGATATGGACCGGAAGGTCAAGGGGTTATGGACCGGAAGGTCGATACGGGTAGGACCGGAAGGTCTATCGGGATTCGGGACGGAAGTCCCCTGAGGCACATGGATCGGAAGACCCTATAGAGTTATGGCCTGGAAAAGCGTATGTGTGGTATGTGGTATTTTGTGGAACTCACTAAGCATTTATGCTTACAGTTGTTGTGTTATGTGTTTCAGGTACTAGCGAGGATCGCGGGAAGGCACCGACATGATCCGTACATACTTATAGAGTTTATGTTATTGAGATTCTGGGGACATGTTTTGTTATGAGACAGTGGATACATTATGTTTTGTGATGGAAAGTATGATTTAAAAATGAAAAATTGTTTTGAAAATTTACGTTGTTACATTGGCGACTTGTATCCAGGGATCGGATTCCCATTTCAACTTTCAGGGAAATGCGCTCAGGAGCCAGTCTTTCATGGGTTTCCAATCTTTAAATTCGTTCAATTAAGGATTGCGGTCCAGGAGTGTCTTCAGGTTGCAGTTGAGTGGATTTGACCGCAGCTAGGATCTGGTCTAGTTTGGCTTGTAGACTCAGAAACTCTTTTCTGGACACAACCATCTTCTTTTTCTTCTTCTTCTGTTTGGGCTTGGAGGTTGAGTGGTGAGAGCCACTAGATTCTTCTTCTTCATCAAACATCATCAAATCATCATCAGAAGGGTTAGGTTGGTTTACCTCATTGAGATCGACATCGTCGAATCCGAAGGTAGGAGCAGAGCTAACTTCGATTGCGGTTCCCTCTTCTTGAGAATCTCGAATAGTTGGAGTTGGAGCTGGGGGGAGCTTAGATGTACCTTCACCACCATGAGTGGACTAAGCCTTGCGGATCATCTCAGCCATTTCCGTCATCCACTCTTGTACTTTGAGAATGGTGGCTACGATATTAGCATTGTTGATTGCGTCCGCCCAATACTTGGCTACAGATTGGATTTCCTGTTGTTTCTGTTGAAGTTGTTTGATTTGCTGATCCTTCCTTGCTTGAAATGCCCTACGGAAAGCGGCATATTTCTTGACATCGGAGTCAGATACTGGAGTGTAATGTAACTAGGAGCCATTCGACTCATCACCGTCTAATCCTTGGAAACGCACGGAGGTGTCCCTCGGGTCCACGGATCCTTGCACATTAGTGCTCACCGTGCCTAAACCACCTGTAACAGATGTAAGCAGAGTAGGATTTCCTGAGCTTCCTCGGTCTCCTTGACCAGTGGTCAAGTCTAGCCTCGGCTCAGTTCTGGCATAGGCTGAAGAAGTGCCTTGCGGTTGGGAAGGTGTTTATAGTGTTTGGGTTACAGACAAAAGTATGGAGTTCAACTCCTCAGGAGAAAAGAAGTGTAGACGGGAAGCCCTGGAGACCTTAGGGCGAGAACCAGCTCCATCCCCTTGGGAGTGAGCTGGGGGTGAGTCTCCACGTTGAGATGAAACAGACTTACTTTCTGTGTCTGAGTGGAATTCGATTGTGGTATCGAATGGGTCTGCGGCCACCCCAAGGACAACCGGAGCCTTTTGAGAGGCTTCAGTCTCAGTCCGGTCACGCATTTGGCCTGTGGGATTGGTTTTTCTTTTCTTAAGGATGGAGATGGGTTGTGCATCCTCATCAGAATCACTCACAGAGGGAGAGTGAGGTTGATGTTCGGATGATTCGTCATCTGAGAGCACAGTTTGTATGATCTTTCTTTTCTTTGAGGGTTCAGCTTGTTTGGGAGTATCTTTCTTCTCTGGAGTTCTTTGTTTCTTGGAGACGTTGCGGGGGCCTTGATGAGCTGAGGCTAACTTCTTTCGTCTTTGTGACAGATTGGAAAGAGTGGTGGAGGATGGGACTGCGGTACTACCAGGAGTGGTGAGTGCGGTTGTGGCTTGTAGAGGCGGGGTAGAAAGGTATGGGCTAATACCTTCCGTAGCCTCGATATGGTCTGTGACTTAAGGGGTTTCAAGACCAAGGGAAGATAGGATGTGGACTAGCAGTCGTCTGATGGGTCCAAAAATAGATTGATCAGTAGAGGGATTGTACCATTTCAGATCTTTGGTGATGAAGAGATTGGTGTCGTTGCCCATGCTAAGTCCTGCATCAGCATGAAGATCTAAGATGCAAAGAGACCAGAACCTAGCAAAAGTGAGTTCGGTAGGGTTTTCTCTTAGACTCTCTTTGGGAATGTACTGTAAGAAGTCATCCCATAGTATCTGACCGTAGTTAACGTCGTGGCCAGTAAAAATACTCCACACCAGCTCCAATAGCTTGAGACCCATATTATCAGTGCCTCTGGTTCGGCCTGACAGACTGCGGATGAAAAAGTGACAAACGAATTGCCACACCGCAGGCAGCTGATTTTTCTTGAACTCGCCTATTCCTTTGATTTTCTTCTGATAACCCATTTGGTAGAGGGCAAAAAGGCTGTCCGCCATGCTTGGAGTGAAAACCTTGGTTGAAGGATGAACAAGCAGATTGATGGCAGTGAGGAATTTTTCTTTGTTCAGAATGACCAACGAATCATTCACCAAATTGAGATGCACCTCTTGAAGATTTTCGAGGGGTCTATATGCAGAAAAGGCGCATTTGAATAGAGTTGAGAGGGGAACCACATCTGTGAATGAAATGAAGGGGCCAAACAGGGGGTGATTGTTCAGAAACTTGATCATTAGCTTGATCGGAGCATTGTAGGAGGAATGTTCTTCAAACACAGCCCTAAAATTGCTTGAAGCAATCGTAGGCATTTGGTTTCTTGTTGCAGAATCAGAGCCAGTTGGGTTAGCAGAGGCAGAGGCCTTGGAGAGTTTCTTCGAAACGTTGGATTTCACCATTTTTTGAGAGTTTGCGGAAGGTTGCAGAAACAGAGTGCAAGAAAGATGGAGAATAAGTTCGATGTTTAGAAAGCGTAAGCTTTTCTTGGGGAAGAAGATGGGGTTTTATAGTGGGGGTTTTGAAACAGTAATCGATTTTTACCCAAGGTGAAATAAGATAAGGTAAAAACGTTTGGGTGTTTTTCTTCAATTGGGAGATGAAATCTCAGCCACAGATTAATAAGAGGTTTTAATCTATTTTTCGAGATTTACCAAAAAGGGTTGGCATGTAATGAAGTGCCAGTCAAAAAATGTCACGTCTGAAGAACGTTTGGTGAGGGTGGGTTTAATCCGTTGTGTATAGGGGAAGGTGTAACGGATTGGACGTGTTGGGGGTATTAGAAGGGACAACTTAAAAATATTTGTTTATGGAAAAACGTTATTTTTGTCATCATACCTAAAATAGGTCTGACACAAGGTTTATTCAAAAAGGGAAATGTGACAGTTACACAAAGAATGTTTTTTTTTAAAAATGATTTTCTTATTTAATGAAGGATCATTAAATAGCACACCATGAATCAAGAATTAATGAAACAGTTTAGAAAACAATCAATGTGGTTGCGGATTGAGATTTCATTGCGGATGGATCATTTGTCATTGCGGATGATTGGATGACTGCAGTAGAATAACTGAGGAGAACACTTGAACAAAAATTAGTAACAACAAACAATAAGGACCATTGAGAGATAAGTATGATATATGGTTGCGGTACGTAGACTGCGGTACACAGGATATACTAAAACCATCTATCATACGTAACCCCAGTTAGGACCGCAACGGAGAACAAGGATGGTCTGCGGTACCTATCAATTCAAGAAGAATTGTGGGTCCGGATTCATCATTCCTAACATTTGTAAGAAACTGTTGAGTTTTGTAGAGTCAAGTGCCTTTGTGAACACATCAGCAATATCTTCATGAGTATGGACAAAAATTAGTTCAATGTTACCTTTCAGGATGTGGTCTTTGATGAAGTGATACCGTAGTTCAATATGCTTGGTCTTGGAGTGCTGAATTTGATTGTGAGAAATCGCTATAGCACTTTCAGAGTCACAGTAAATTGGTATCCGCAACATTTTGTATCCGTAGTCTATAAGTTGTGTTTTCATCCATAAGACTTGTGAACAACAGCTGGCTGCGGCCACATATTCAGCTTCTGCGGTAGACAATGATACACAACTTTGTTTTCTTGATGACCAGCTAACGAGTCTTCCACCCAGAAATTGACATCCACCGGAGGTGCTTTTTCGATCTAGCTTGCATCCGGCATGATCCGCATCAGTGAATGCCTGTAGGCTGAAGTCATTCCCTGCGGGGTACCATAAGCCAAGAGTCTTTCTACCCTTTAAGTATCTTAGAATTTGCTTGGCTGCGGTCATGTGTGACATTTTTGGGTCAGCCTGGTACCTTGCGCATACACCTATTGCAAAAACAATGTCTGGTCGGCTTGCGGTGAGGTACATCAATGAACCAATGATACCTCTATAAGTCTTGTGATCCACTGATTCACCGGAGGGATCAGCATATATCTTATATCCGAAAGCCATGGGGACCTTAGCCGAAGAATAGTTGTCCATTGAATATTTCTTTAACAGTTCAGTGGTGTATTTCTCCTGATGATTGAATATCCCTTGAGGGACTTGTTTCACTTGAAGTCCTAGAAAGAAGTTAATCTCTCTATTCATGCTCATTTGGAATTTGTTGGTCATGAGCTTAGCGAATTCATCCACCATTTTTTGATCAGTTGATCCGAAGATGATATCATCCACATATATTTGTACAAGCATAAGGTGATCACCATTTGCTTATCTAAATAAAGCGGGATCAATCACTACTCTTTTGTATCCGAACAAGACAAGAAATTCAGAGAGAGTCTCGTACCATGCTCTTGGGGCTTACTTTAGACCGTAGACTGCTTTTTCAAGCTTGTAGCAGTGGTCTGGGAATTCAAGACTTTCAAAGCCCGGAGGTTGCTAAAGATAAACCTCCTCTTTTAATTCACCGTTGAGAAAAGCACTTTTCACATCCATTTGATGAACCTTGATGTTCTTGTGAGTTGCATATGCTAAGAAGATTCAGATGGCTTCCATTCGTGCTACCGGAGCATACGTTTCATCATAGTCAATACCTTCAAGTTGACTATATCCCTTGGCAAGTAGTCTTGCCTTGTTTCTGACAACCGCACCGGATTCATCCAACTTATTCTTGTACACCCATCTAGTACCAACAATGGTGTGACCTTGCGGCTTCGGAACGAGCTGCCATACTTTGTTTCTTTTGAATTCTTCTAGCTCTTCTTGCATTGCGGATATCCAGTCTGGTTCTACTAATGCTTCTTTGATCGTTTGGGGCTCAACTGAGGACATAAATGATGCGTAGTGACAATGATCAGATAAATCCTTGGAAGATCGAGTCTGGATACCGGCGGATGGGTTGCCAATGATTTGACCTGGTGGGTGGTCCTTCATCCATATGTATAGACGGGGTTGCAGATAATCAGTAGCTGCGGTAGAGGGAACATCTTCAATATCGGAAGACTTTGCAGTTGGAGACGACAGTTCCCCCTGGACTTGAGAACATCCTGCTGAGTTGTCTTGAACTGGCAAGGAAGGATCAGAGTTTGCTTGGGCAGATGGAGAAGGTTACCCCTGGATTGCTGACGGGAGTTCCCCTTGAACCTGAGAAGGTTCCCCCTGGATTGCGGATGGGAGTGTGATAATCCTCGAGTCTGTTCTTGTGTCAATGTTCTCTATGATTTCATCATCCGAGTCCGAAGAAACGTTTGATGGTTGAAAGTCTATGCGGATAGGGATTAGAGCTGCATCTTCTAGTACTGGAACCTCGATGGTTCTTGTATGGTCCGGAGTTGAGTTTTCCCCCTCAACCGGCGAGGTGGAAGTATTTAGTGATACCTAATCGGACGATGAAGGACCAGACACGTCAGCATGCTGCTGTTGAGCTTTCGGGGACACAAAAACTTCGAATAACTTGGCTGTTTCTACAGGGTCGAAGAGATCGTCATAGTTTACTTCAACTAGGTTGACTGGACCCGAAGAGGCAGGAATATCACTTTCTAGGATTGCTGTGGTTTCGGTTGATGGAGCAGTGTTGCGGATGTGATAATCATCGAATTTCACATCGAAGCTTTCAATTATCAGCCTTGTGCGTCTAGTGAGAACCCTATAAGCAACTTTGTTAGTGGGGTAGCCAAGGAAGATGCCTTCATCAGACTTCGGTGCGAATTTGTTGAGGTGATCTCTGTTGTGGATTACGAAACATCTACACCGAAATATATGGAAGAATCGGACATTTGGCTTGCGGTTGTTAAGGCCCTCATACGGTGTTTTGCTGAGACGTTTGCACACAATGCTTCGGTTCTGTACAAAACAAGTTGTGGCCACTTCTTCGGCCCAGAAGTAGAGAGGAAGGTGTGCGAAGTTGAGCATAGATCTGGCAGCTTCTACTAGAGCTCGGTTCCTTCGCTCTACTACCCCATTTTGTTGTGGTGTGTAAGGAGCTGAGAAGTTGTGAGTGATGCCCTTTGAAACCAAGAAACAATTTAGAAGATGATTAGTAAACTCGGTTCCATTATCACTTCGGATACGTCGTACTGGTAACTTGGTCTGAAATTCAATTTTCTTGATGAAATTGATCATGATCTGCGGAGTTTTTGATTTGAGTCTTAAGAAATAGACCCAGGTGAACCGTGTGAAGTCATCAACTATAACCAGTATATATTTCTTGTGATGGAGACTGGCTACGGTAGATGGACCGTAGAGATCAATGTGTAAAAGTTCCAATGGTTCATAAATTGAGGAGTCAATCACCATGGGGTGACTTGCTTTGGATTGCTTTCCACATTCACATGCAGGACATAGAGTATCATTACTGAACTTGAGGATTGGAAGACCTCTGACTAGTTCTCCGGTGACCAAATTGTTGATGTATCTGAAGTTGAGATGAGCTAGCTTGTGGTGCCATAGCCAGCTGACTTTGGATACTGCTTTGGATAGGAAGCATAACTGCAGTTTGCCTATGATCAGAGATACATCCAGAGGATACAGAGTACCTTCGGATCAGGACTTGATCAGACATGTGCTCCTATCACTTGTCATTACATAGCAAAATTGGTCATCGAATTCAACTCGGTGGCCTGCTTTACATAGTTGACCGACACGGATGAGATTGTGTTTAAGGCTTTCTACATAAGCAACCTTTTGAATAGAGAAGTTTCCCGTAGTAAGAACACCATAACCTCAGATTATCCCATTCGCATTGTTGCCGAATGTGACATTTCCACCGTTGCAAATTGGCCTGAAATCCCGAAGGTATTCTAAACTTTCGGTCATGTGGAAGGAGCAGGCACTATCAATTAACCATTCTTCTTCTTGTTCCTCCTTGCACAAAGCCTGAGAATTACACGGTTAGTTTAGGCATCCAAAATAGTTTGGAGCCTGGGCCAAAAGCTGAGTTTCTAATTGATGCATGAACCGAGGTTGCAGGGACTGGTTTCGTGTTAACTTTTAATCCTAGTCCTGGGTGTTTGTGAGTTTTTGGAGTATTGCGTTTTTTGGAAAAGTTACGAGGTTTCTGAAACGGATTAGATTTGACATGAGATGAACCATTTTGACAACTATACTGACATTGACATGCTGAAATTTTGTCTTTTGTTCTGACACTTGGTTTGGTCAGCGGTCTAAAGGATGAAGTAGACTTGTGACCGGTTCGAGGTTGGTAAGCTCTGACATTTGTGTTGTTGGAATTTGAAAAAGTTTGTTTCGAAAAGGATTTAGCACGTGTGGACTCTTTGGACCTTTTTGTTGGATTTGGTAAAATGCCCTTGCACTTGTTAAAACTTTGATGTGATTTTAAAAGTGTTGGAGTGGGTAAAATACCCTTCTATTTCGGATCATCTGAGGAATAGATTTGAAAACCATTGCTTCGAAAAGACCTTACACCTTTTTGGGTTTTGTCAGATGATTTAGGAATGACTGTTGAAACTGTACATTCCTTTTTGCATGTTTTCTTGATGGGAGAGTTTTTTGAAAAATAATGAGAGAAAACAAACTTTTCAGGACTCTTAGATTTTGGGAATCTGATGTCTTTTTTTTTTTAGAAAAGTTTTGTCGATTTGTGCCTCGAGATCAAATTTTGTCTTTGAAAGCCTTTTTTGCTAAAGTTTTTAAAGAACCGCAATCATTAGTGTTCAGATGCGGTTTCCTCGAAGCCTTTGAAAATTTTTGAAAACGAGGACTTGATTCATCCGAACTTGAAAATTCAGGGATTTGAGAGCATTGACCCACTTCAAAATTCTCTATGGGTATTTCATGATGAATTGGCTGAAGAGTCGCAGAGCCTTTAATTGATGACTGCGGTAAGGATGATTTGACTACCGCAGAGTAAGTCTGAGTTGGGACTACCGTGGGACTTTTGTGGGACTTCTGTGGCTCATGACTACAGTGAGAGACATTGCGGTCTGAGGGCAGAGATGGGAAGTCCTTTCAGACTTCGGGACTCTCTATGACAATTTCTTCATCAACAACTGATGAGGTTTGAGAATTTGGATATATTGTGCCACAGATAGGAGTTTGATCACTTGTGTGACCCGAAACCTCAAGCACGATTTCCTCTATGACACAGTTATTCCTTAGATTATGAAGTCTACTGAAGTGTGTTCTGATATCTTCAGGAAAGGTCTTGTCATTGACTGGGAAATGAAATTCTCGGTCCGGAGGGACATACAGTCGATCTTTGTTAAACCGGGGTGAGGAATCCTTTGCGGTAGGATATCCATTAGACCAACCCCAATTGTACGTATTGTCCACAGTTCCATTATTCACCAAATTTTCAATAGCTTCACTTTCATTGAACAAATTTTCTATTAAAAGATTTAAGCGTACAATCTCAGTCTGAGCTAAATCTCTTTGGTTCAAAGCTATCTCTAGTTGTGTTTCACTCAACATTCTTGCATCTTTTTCTAACTCTAAGTCCTTTTCTAACATAGCCATTTTGAGTCCTTTGTTGTCCAGTCGTCCTCTAACATGAAACATCTCTTGGGTCGCTATGTTCTTCTCATCTAAGGCTTTGTTATAGTCTGTATAGACGGTAACACATGTGTCATTAAGATTGTCTATGAAGGGTTGACAGTCATGCATGTTATAATTTAGAGTTTGAATCATGAGTTTTACCTGTTCGACGATGCTTAGAGTTCCATCCTTTGCCATGTAGCAGTAGTTATTTTCGAGCTTTGTAGACCCATCATCATCCGTAGTTGCCAGCACGCAGATTTTGCCTTTTCCTTTGACATTGCTGATGGCTTCTTCTTCATCTCCGGATGACCAAACATGATGGTCTCTTTTGACATGGGCTACGTATGCCCTAGACTTTTCTTTTTCTTCCAATTCTTGAGCCATTCTAAGGTAGAATGCTCTGTCTTTTGCTACATTTTCCTTGCAATCTCTTGCAAAATGATTCTCTTTGTTACACTTGTGACAAATCACAATATCAGTTTTGTCTTCTGAGGGAGTACCGGAGTCAGAGGTTTGAATGGACTGCGGTGCCTCCTTTGGTTGAGTATTTTGAGATTGCGGTGGTGGATGAGAACTTTTGGGATAACGTGAATGGTTGTTCTGCGGGTTGAAGTTACGGGTGAATGGAGGTTTGTTGAACTGTTGATTTTTACGAAATGAAGGTGGTGGAAGTCGGTTGAACTGTTGACTAACAAGAGCAATAGCCTTCTGAAATTCTTCTTCATCATCATACTCTGAGTCAGCTTCGTATGACTGTGGTGCAGTGTCATACGAGGGAGAGTATGATTGATTATGTGGAGCTTGTGCTATAAGAGCAAGTGGTCCTCCGAAGTCAGCACAGTCTTTAAGTACGGTTGATTCTTGTGCTTGCAGTTCCCCGTAGATCTTGTAGAGGGACAAAGAATGAATCTTTCTATCCCCTTGGACTATCATCTTAGTAGTAGTCCAATGTCTTCCCAAACCGTTGAGAAACTGAAGGTTTGTTTCATGGTTGCAGCGGATGGTGCCAGCATTTGATAACTTGGTGACTATCAGATTGAACCTTTTATAGGAGTCTTCTAAACTTTCGCCAGTATGAGCTTTGAAATTGTTGAACTCGTTGAGCGCAGTTGTAAGCTTCTTGTCTTGAGCTTGTTCTGAGCCTTCGTACAAATTCTTGTGAACTTCCCAGATCTCTTTTGCTGATTTGCAGTTTATGATAATGTCGAAGTTGTCAGGAGCAACTCCACAAGAGATTTCATAAAAAGCAACAGCATCATTTTCCTTTTTATCGAGATCATCCTTGGTGGGACGGTTCATGACTGGTTGTCCTCCTCCTAGTCTGGCGGTGACGCCATCAGTTTGAACTGGTGTAAGAACAGGGACATGTGGTCCTTCTTCTACGGATCGCCATACATCTCTACCAAGTCTTCTTAAGTACCTTTCCATTCTCTGAGACTAGTGATGATATTCATTTGCAACCAGTATTGGGGCTCGATTCGAACCACCAACACTGTTGGAAACATTCAGAGATAGTGCTTGTGCCATTTTTCCTTGTCTTTTTTAAACTTTTTTTGAGAAATGAGATTCAGTGGTATAGAAGGCCCTTTGAAAATCAGAGTTTTGTTTTCAAAAAGCAACCACTATGGCTCCGATACCAATTGTTGAGAGAAAAACTTGAGACACTTGAACAAATGGTAGAACAAGTACAGTTGCGGAATAGTTTATCTCAAAGGATCTAAAAGCTCAACAATAATAAAGAGTTAACGAGTTAGATAGTTAGAGTGTTAGTTGCGGAAATGTAAGGAATATAAATGACAGCAGGTGATATATCAAGTATACACATAAGTTGATTCATAACATGGAATTCATTCAAACCAAGTTAGTAAGTGAGATCGAACTTAGTGATTAAGTCACGAATGACTTGCTCCGAAGAGTAATAATATTCAGTAATGTTCTAGTGAACTTTGAGAGTAAGGAGAGATTTAAGGTGCGTAATCAGATAGAGATGAGAGATATATTTAATAGCATAGAAGTTGCGATAGATTGTAGAAGATGTGAAAGATATATATATATATATATATATATATATATATATATATATATATATATATATATATATATATATATATATATATATATATATATATATATATATATATATATATATATATATATATATATATATATATATATATATGATCAGAAAGATTGAGTCCTTTATATAGAGACTCAGGAGTTACATGGATAAAATCTCTAAGAGTAGTCATGCAAGGCATACTGGACAATAGAGAGTATTACAATAAAAGTAAAGTAATCTAGTAAGTAAGAGTGACTACGGTTTATGATGACTTCGGGTGCGGTTGCTGAAGGAGATCTGACTGTGGATTCTTGAGGGTTGCGGTAGCTGAAGTTCAAGAGGGTCACTTTTATGATTCAACAAGGCTGAAAACTCTCGTTATCGTTTCCTAGTCCACTACTTGTCCTTACCATGACGTTCAATACATCGAAGTAGGCGTTCAATGTATAGAGATGAGAATATAGATAGGGAAGATAGACGTATAAATCTCCTTGTCTCTCCTAAAAGTTATATCCCAGTTCTAATACCATAATTAAACATTTAGAAATCTGAACACATAAAATTTCTAGATCCGGTCGGCAATAGATCATAGATCAGAACATCCTAAAGCATCTAAAGGCATCCAATAACAAACTAATGCAGATTATAGCTATAGGATGTGTAAATAATTTAGCACATAGAAGCAAATTAGGCATCTATTCTAAAGTAAGCTAGTGCTAGTGTCTATTCAGGTGTACTACCTAAAATATACTAGACACTCATCTCACGATCATGTCTTAGAATTCTAAGTTTAAGTCTAGAAATAAACCCTTACTCCTAGTTCGCTTAAAGTAATCCTCTGATACCAAAAGTGACATGCCCATTTTCATGGCTAGAAAAGACCAGTTTATGCTTATTTTAAAATAAGAGTTTTAATTTAAAAATGCAGAATTTGTCCCATAAAATATTCCTGAAGGGATGTTTTTCATTGATTTATTAAAAACCCGGGATGTCATAACTGATACAAGAAACATAAGTATAAACAAAGACTTACAATATTTTAATATAGTCTAAAGTTCCTCAAATCTCTCAAGCATCATCATTATTGCTTCCGGGGATACAAAGACGTTGAGTGGGTCAGGTTGGGAAACCAGGTGAGATACATAGGGTTTTCAACCCACAATATTATAATTTTTAATTATATAACAATCAACATTCAAATAACCCAATAACCCGATTTCCCATCACTCTCACTTACTAATCCTCTTATGATGATCTTGAGGGATCTTTCCTAAAGGATTTATCAGTAAACAACTATAATTCCGAGGTGATTAGTCATGACGGTATGATAATACTCGTGACAACACGACAGTACATTAGTACTTTTTGTATAATCACGTCAGGCACGACAATACAAAGTACTTGGCTTTACCACGGCAGTACAAAAGTTCTTGGTTTTAGTACGACAGTACAAAAGTACTTGGGTTTAGCACGGCAGTACAAAAGTACTTGGGTTTAGCATGACAGTACAAAAGTACTTGGGGTTTAGCACGATAGTACAAAAATTCTTGGGATAGACATGTCATACACGACTTATTATCTCGCACGACTCTCTCTCTAACCTATCGCAACCACTATTTCACACAACCCTATCACAACCTCTCATTTATTATTTTGCACAGCCCCGCACTACCCAATCATATTATTAAGTATGTTTAACATACCAATAAATCAAGTAGTAATCATATTTGTACACCTACATTAAACACAACAAAGATAGCGCACATAGTAGTTAAGCATTTAGAATACTTATATCTATGAGTAAGCTTGAAAGTAACTATTCACTCACTTGTTAAAGTGATGACTCAAAATTTGGGTAGAGCTTCGCTTCTAGCAACTGACCTTTCCTTTGACATGACCTAGTATCATTATCACTAAGTCTTAGTCTAATATTATACGCGACTAGAGAGAATCTAGATCTATCAATCATTCTAACGAATACTGATAGTTCTATCAAATAAGGATCAGCCATGAAGGACCGCCAGGAGGCAGGACCATTTCGACACATAGTCTTTCTGAAATCCAACAACCAAGCCGATGTGACCATTCTAGACACCTCTCCCGTAAGTAGATTAATCAATATATGACTTGGAATGACAGATAAATCTTAATTATAGGTTCATAACAAAGAATATGACTATAATTATAAATTACATGATGGCAGAGTAAGTGTAGCTCACATACATATTATGGATGAGAACTAGGGTCCAAGTGGGCAGAACTTTGACTCAGGGTCTCCTACTCGGACGCATACTTCGGGGTGTCGCAAGGCTTCGCCTCAGGCAAGAAACAAAAGAAAAATAGGTTTATGGTAGGGATAATCGGGAGAGTGGCTATAATAGTGTGTGGAATGAATGAGGAACTGTTGGATATTATAGGGGCAAAAACGCACATGCACGCCGCACACTTTCAACACGTTGATCCATCAGTTACCGACACGTGTCACTCGTCGACTGGAGCAGTGTGTCTGACTTCGCGCGCAAGCTACGCGCGTCGCGTTGCATGTGCCGATTTGTAGAATTTATTAATTGCGTATCTCCTTCATACGAGCTTTGCTTTTGACGTTATTTTTATCCACAGAAAGCTCTTGAAGAGATCTACAACTTTCCTATAGACTCTGTCAGCTAGTTTTGACTTCATTTTTAAAAGCTATATTTTTAACCGGCTTACACTGTTAAAGTCCGTTAAAAATTCATAACAATCTCATCTGACGTCCGATCTCGAGTGTCTTTATATTGATGGAATACTAACAACGAGATCTTCAAATCTCCTTTAGATCGTTTTGGCTAACGATCTACGAATCTACAATTAGATATCAGTGCACATAATGTTGCGCCGAATTTTAGAAAAATCATAACTTCCTCTATTGAAGTCAGATTTTGATGTTACCTATACGCACGAATTCGCTTTTGCAATATATACGAATTGTGTTTAGATCACTAGGGCTAATAAGCAACATGTCTCCAACTCACTATTTACGACATATACTATAACTCGGTTAAGATTATTTATCCTAAATAATCTCTTATTTAAAAGTCATTATTATGGATTATAATTACTTTATTGCCAAGCCCGGATTTTCAGGTGTTACAGAATATGAGAATTTTACAAACTCACTTTAGAAATTAGAATTGTTGATTTGCTAGTATAGTTGTTTGTTGAATCAGGATTCGTTATCAAAAATCATTTGAAGATTTTGTGTTAATCAAAAATTGTTTTCTTCAAATAACAAAAAACAAGTAGAAATGGTTTATCATTTCTAGGAATATAATATTTAAGCTATAAATCTAGGAATTTATATATAGATCTGATTTGGAAGGAATGATGTTTACGACAGTAGCACATGTGGTTGGTGGCGGTGTATGGTAGTTGGTGGTGATGGTGGTAGTAGAGTTTTAAGTTTGAATTCACTAAATATGTGAATTAGTGTATAATGGTGTAACACCTAGTTTCAAGTATGAATTTCACTTTGAAATTCTAAGAATTTAGGTAGGCCACGGCATGCTGGAGGGGTCACCACGACGTGGAACTAGGATTTCCATGACGTGGTGACAACTGATATGCAAACACTGGATTTTTGGGGTTTTTTGCACTACTTAAGGGAACTGATTGCTAAGGTTTCCTTCCCCCTCAGCGTCCATCACCTCCCAAAGCATCCTTGATAAACCCTAGCCTCTCTTTAAAGTTCTTGGCTCATTGATGGTGTTTTTGTGATTTTGGAAGGAAGAAGAAGGAGTTTTTGTGCATAGATCTTCAAGCAAATTGTATCTCCTGCTTGTGTGCATCTTCTCAACTCATTGTAAGTCCTCAAGCTTCTAGCTTTTGTGTCCAAGCATGCTAGATCTAGGTTTGTTTTTCCATTTTCCTCCATGTTCGAGGTGGTTTGAGTGTTGGGATTTCATAAAGTTGGTAACTTTATAAGTCCTTGAGGTCCTTTTGTGGCCTCTTTTCCCAGATCGGGAGAGTTATTGAGTTATGAGTTACACACATGAGATCTTAATCTGATTTTCACCATTTTGACCTAATTTAAGCTCAAGACATGCATTGGACATGCATGTCTATAAAGTAATGATTTTTATGGAGTATTGAGAGTAAGAAAGCCCTCTGGAAAGTACCACTGAGTGTCTTGAAGGACTAAGAGCTTAATGCAATACGCTGATCTGAGCAGCTTCCACGACGTGGTAGGATGATCACCATGTCATGTCGAAGGACAATCTTTACGACTGATTTGTCCCAAAGCTACCACATCATGGCCAATAGGTGTCCACGATGTGGGGATCAATTAGTGCTGACTTTAACCGTTGATTTGACAGTTGACTTTTTGACCATTACGATTTGGTAAACTTAAGGGTTTTAGGGTGTAGACTAAGAGAGTACTCATATACTATGTTTAGGTGTCTCGTAATATTGGTCTTCACTATCAGAGAGTTGTTGTGTTAGCATGTTGTTTGCAAGGTGAGTCTTCTTACTACATTACCTATGTCATAGTAGGATGCACACTAGACTTGTTGAGTCTTATATTACTGATTGCTATTATCTGTGTATTTAAGTTACTGATAACTCCAAGAAGGTTGATAGTCTACAGGCTTGCGAATAACCCATAGGGCTGATGAGAGACTATTGGACTACCGATAGTCCCAGGGTTGCTGATAACCTGTAGTTGTTTATTATGTTGTGTTGTATATGGTATTTTGGGGAGCTCACTAAGCTTCATGCTTATAGTTGTGGTTTTAAATGTGTTTCAGGTACTTCAGATGATCATGGGAAAGCGAAGGATTGACTGTACACACTCATCGATAGTTTTCATAATTCCGCATTTTATGATACTCTAATTTTTTGGATGTCTGTACTTTGGTACTTATGGTATTCCTGACTTGGTCTATGGAAACAATGTTTTTAATTAATTTAAAAATGAAAATTTTGGTTGTGAAAATTGGGACGTTACAAGTTGGTATCGGATCCCTGGTTTGAGGGATTTTGATGGATACTCGTGGGATTCTAGACTCAAACTAAGGATTTGAGAATTTTCATAAACCTTTTTGAAAAGATCGATTCTTAAAGAAGGAAAAGCAAGATGTGATGTGTATAGTTAGCCGAAGCTTGAGAAAAGTGATTACCCAAAATACCCATACTTGTTTTATATACTAAAAGTTGAGCTGCTGTTATATGAACCGTTAGAGATGCATGCTATTTGATAGGCTAAGGATCTCTTCATGAGTTGCATGTGAGGATTTTCTGATCTTTATGATGCCTTATTACCAGTCGGTTTTGCTGCTTGAATGATGCTTCCTTTGTGCTATATGAGGCATATACTGATGTTAATTAAATATTAAGCGAATATGTTAGGTTGCATGCAGCAAAGATTAAATGGTTTTAGAATGTTTGATTTGGCTCTATCGCCCTTCACTTGTCTATGTCCAACCCTTGTAGCGCAAGATCTTTCAGTCGAAGGATTGTTTAATTTTTGTTGCATGTGATGGTATTTGTAAGATAGTTTACATTGGTAGAAGTTTCCTTTGCGGCTAAGAGCATGATGAGGTGGAGACTCCTAGCGGATTAGGAACAATATTAGAACGTGCTTATATGGGAAGTGGGATCCTAGGAGAGCCTAGGAAGTACCTTAGTACGCTGTTTAGTGCAAGGACCTATGAGTGTAGTCATAAGAAGTGACTTAGAGGATCCGGGGTGATTATTTAGGAAAGTACAGATAGGTGTGGAAGGTAAGATTGAGCCTGTATAACTGGAAGAACAGGATCCATACTCGAATCGAGAAGAATCACAGAGATTCTATGAAGTTGGTAGAGGATTGATGTGCGGGTTTTTAGTAGTGGGTAAAATGTGATAGCATAATGATGTCACTTTGATTATGAGATGACAGTTCTGTCATTGTTTAATAGAATGTCGATGTATGGATGGGAAGCAAAGTCCTTTAAGGTTGATGTGGAAAAAGCAAGACTATTCGATTGGATTGCCACTGAGGTTTCACATATTTTATTAGAAGATTTTCCTGGTGTCATTGGTTGGATCACTGACAGGCTGATTATTAAGTTCGAGGAGCGGACTACAATCATTCGGGCTGTGGAAGAGATTGCTAAGGCGACTAGAGAATATGATCTTAATGTGGAGGCACGACAAAGGAATAGACGGAGGACACATGGTTTAGCACTGTTGGCGATGGGTGAAGAGTTCAATGTAGCTAACTTGGGTACTAGAAGTCGGGGGGACTTTGATATCTATAGCAAGTGTGGGGTAACCCACGGGTTTGCTGTGACAACCCGGAATTTCTATCTTGAATAGTTATCCAAATCAATCAAGGTTGGACTCGTTTTGCTATCTTTTAGCATTGTTTAGAGTCAATTAGTCCATTTTAAGCCTAGTACATCCACGAAATGAGTGTTAGGAAACATCTGCTTGAGTCCATTGTGCACCAAGCAAGCCATAAACTTCATCATGTGGAGTTTACGGCCACATCATATGAGTTTACGACCGTAAACTCAAGATGGCCGTAAACTCATGCCTTAAACATGATATTCCATCCTTATTCTTCATTATTCACCATTTCAACCTCAAGAACTTCAAAAATTTAAGTGTTTCATCCTTTGTTTAGTTGATACATCTCATTATCTAGTATCATCCTTTGATTCTATCCATTAGCTTCATCTTTTGGGTTTGATCTTCAAGATCACCAAGAACACACATTAGTGTTTTGGGCCGAAATCAACTCTTGTTGCTTCTATATTGTAAGTATCCTCTTCCTATCTTGTTATCTAGTAGGAACCCTTGATTTTCACCTTGAAAACATCCAAATCCCATGAACAATAGGAGTTTACGGCCAGGAGCATCTCCCTTGGCCGTAAACCCTTGTTAAAGGTGCATTTGCTGGCAATAAACTCCCTAAAGCTAAGCATTGAACCTACAATACATCCTTGATGCTTGATAAGGAATTTAAATCACTCTTGGGCACAAAACTTCATGAGTTTACGGTCGTAAACTCATAGGGCCGTAAACCCTATGGCCGTATAATCAAGGGCCGTGAACACCTTGACCATAAACACCATAGTGTGGCCGTAACCCCTTAGATGCAACCCTTTGTACTTCTAACACTTCAATATAAGTGTTTACTAAGTCCTAGGATGGTTTTCCTTACATGATTAGTTGTTTAAACACTAATTATATACATATATTTGTCATTACATGCTTATTAGGATCCGTTGTGCTCGAGCCTTCACTTGACACTTAGCATCCTACAATCCGATCTTTCATTCGTATCACTCACTACAGGTGAGTTCATACCCCTTAACTTATCTTTTAAATGATTTTAAATGCTTTTATGGGGGGAATACAAGTAGAACTATTATAGTTATTATATCAATCACATGTGATTAATAACTATCAAACAAGTGGATTTCTTACATTCTAAATTGTGTTATCAATCAAACTGCTTCAAATCGTTTTATAAACTCTTTTACATGTTAAATTATTTCTATTAAACTCTTTTAAACTTATATTTTGTCAAAAGCATATCTATATAGATATAGTTATATAAGTAGGATTGAAAGGATTACGACTGATAACTCGCCTTACTTCCTGTTCCTTGTTTGGTTGTGGACTTAGGGTATCGGTTGTATGTCCGAAGGTCGTTTGAATCTTAATTTTATATTATGTGTATGTATACAGATATAAAAGTTCTTCACTTAGTTCAATACCTTTGGGTAGCAAAGGTGTACAAACATGTTCATTCATACAAACAACATTGCTAGTAAACTATAATAGGTATAGTTTAGGAAGTCACTAATACTATTTCTAGAACAATGAAATATACAAGAGTCAGTTCATATATGAGTCGGTTCAAACATACTATAAAGAGAATCAGATTGAGCATACCATAACGAGAGACAATACTCACTATAAAGAGAAACAGTACATACTATAACGAGAAACAATACATGCTACACACTATATACTAGAGAACATACTACATACTAGACAGAGAGAACATACACTACAGTAGAACATACTATACAAATACATGAATACTATAACAAGAATGTGAGATACTACTTCATGGTTCGGCAATATACTGATGCGTCACGTTTGGTACCCAGAGTCTCCTGGATGGAGAGCATGAATTTGTGTATAGATCTATACGGGACTGACCCTCCTACACCTTGCTGCTAGCTACAGTGGGACCTACAGTTCTATGGGTGACGAATGTCATATCATTTCGACGTCTCGAATGTCATGTCATACTAGTCGATCAAGTATGGTTACAATCATATCACATTTTACCTTAATTAACTAACAAGTTTAAAGGTAGTTAGTACGTTAGTAGTCACCTAGATAAAACTACAGTACATCTTTATTTTCCCATTTCATTCACATTGTGATCTTCTCACATAAACGGTAATGCAAAACTATATTTTGGTAATGGTAATCATACTTTGGGAAAACACACGCACTTTTACAAAGAACAAACATAGAGAACAGTTGGGTCTTGGTAGAAGACTGCTTTAGTAGAAAATATAGGATTTTCTAGGAAGTTTACAAACATTTACATCAAATACTTACAAACTTCTACATCAAACATTTACAAGTACATTCTTCAAACTTATACAAACATTTACACTAAAATACTTATGAACTCACCAGCTTTAATGCTGATCTATGCTTTCAAAATAACTTGTATTATCAGGTCGCCAGTAGACAGGTACATATGACCAGGTTTTGAGAAGACGGAGCTTTCAAGACTGGTCTTTATTTTGGTTATTCATTTTTGGTGTCTTATAAACTTCAAAAAACACTTGTATTAAAATTATACTATTAATGCAATCGATGATGTTGTTGCTTGTTTACTATTATGCATTGTTGTGATACTGTACATGACGTCCTCTGCCCCCGAACGTTTATGCCGTTCTGGTTTTGGGGTGTGACAGATTGGTATCAGGGCATTGTTTATAGTGAATTGAGTATATCAACCCATAAAAGATATACAACTATAAACACAACGGGATTAAATACTCTGACCAAGAGTTTGTACTTTTAAATAATAAAATATTTAACTAGAGTATTACGATTGTTGGACAGCACAAGTGGGCTTGGGAACATATAATCAGATATGGGAGTGATATAGCCTGATCAACTATATCTTTTCGAGAAGTGATTGCATGTGCCTAGGAATGGTTGTGGCGTCCCAACAAGTCTAAAAACTTACCAACACTACTACAATGAAAACATTAGAACAAAACATAAACTTAAAATACTATAGGAGTATTTTGTGTTACTATAATTACTTATGTGCAAACTAAAAAGGTCTTTATTAGTATGTCAATAGTTGCTGAGTGGATACACTAAGGTTATATGTGACTAGGGTGTTATAGACTTAGAATCTGTGATCTTTGCTTTACTTCATGTTCCTTGTTTGGTTGTGGGCTTAGAGTTAGGGTCACTTATTCGAAGGTTTATCCTGTTTTGGTTACATATGACTGGTATGCACTACGTAAATGTTGAAGTAACTGGTAAGGATCATCTTATAATTATCTTAATTAGTACGTCTATTAATTATTCCTTTTACCCCTATTCTCGCGTAGATAACATGACTGGATTCCATATCCCTAGAGACCCATACTTTCCCAACCAAGGCGACGGAGGAGGGCTCGATGTTGAGCATGAAGAGGAACCTGTAATTCCACTGGACGATGACCTTGCTGAGAACTTCCCGGAGGATTCTGACTCCGAGCCAGAAGTCAATGACCTACCTCTGGTGGCTCCAAACCCAAATACAAACCCACGTCCGGCTTTTCAAGGCCCGACGCCTCTATGGGTGGAAAGTCTGGAGACCTGGAGTCAGGAACAGGGCCAACCCATCCCGTACAATGGAGACCGGAGTTTCTACAATGTGAGCGAAGGAGGCTCAGCGGACAGAGTCCTGCCTATTCTGGTCCGCAGGGTTGTTCGTAACGAAATTCAGGGTAGGACATCCCTCCACCGAATTGCGGAACTTGATGCCAATACAGGGATCAACACTGTCTGCATTCGTTGGCTGGAAGATGCTCGTGAGACAGCTGAAAGAAACAATGAGTCTCTCCTTCAGGCACTAGCTGAGACTAGGGATGAAGTCATAGAGCATCTCGTGCGCCAGCGAGTGTACGAGCGACGCCATCTTGAATGGGAGCGTCAGATGGATGACCTAAGGGTTCGCCCAAGGGATTCCCGTCGTCAGTAGGGGATGCTCTGCTCATCCCTTTTCTTTTGGATTAAGGATTAGCCTTCTTATCTATGCTCTAAGTAGCACTTTTTCCTGTAATTTCCTGTTATTTTAAGACCTTGAACTTGTGGTTGATAGGTCTTTATTCTGTCAAAATTTTCTCATTGGTTTGATGTAAGACCTACTTCTAGGTCATTTTCCTGAACTTATTACATCTGTAATACCAGTATTATTGACAGATATTTAATCTCGTGAAAATTATTCTCCAAATGCTTTCATCTTTCTAGCACTAGATTTCTATTGAATCATACTTCTCCTCTGTTGTTGGGCTATGTAGAGTTAGTCCATGAGTCACTCTCATCATACTCTCTATTAAATTCTTACCAATATCATCATCTTTGTGATCTTATAGCTACAAGATGCCTCCATGTCGATCAGCGAGGCGCACTACTCCAATAACTCCGAATCAAACTCCTCCTCCTCAATACAACCCAGCAGCTATCCAAGCTGATGTGAATGCGGCTGTTACGACACCTATAGCACAATTCACCACTACCGGTACTAGCGGGAGTGGGACTGATGTGCCTCCCACTATTATCGAAGCTCCAGTGCGCTCTAGGGAGTGCTCGTACAAGGACTTCACCAGCTGCAAACCCAGGGCCTTCAATGGAACTGGCGGAATCATTGCCCTCTCGCAATGGTTCAAGAAGACGGAGTCGATCTTTGAGACGTGCTCCTGTCCGGAAGGGTGCAAGCTAAAATTTGCCTCCTGCACCTTCGCGGACCGAGCCCTGACGTGGTGGAATAGCCATGTCAAGTCACTATCTCTTATAGTGGCAAATGTTATCGGCTGGGAAGCTCTGAAGGAGCTCATGATCGAAGAATACTGCCCGAGGGGCGAAGTTCAAAAGTTGGAGCAGGAACTCTGGAGCCTAACCATGAAGGGCTCCGACATAGTCTCCTACATTGCCAGATTCAGTGATCTGGTAACGCTATGTACGGGAATGGTCCCATCTGAGGCGCAGAAGGTGGAGAGGTACATTTGGGGGCTGGTGCCTCCATTTCAGGGGAATGTTCTAGCTTCAAACCCCACTACCTTCGATAGTGCCAAGCGATTGGCATAAAGGCTCATTGACCATGGGGTCTTTACCCCGTCAGCAACAACAACTCTACCCATCTCAGAACCCTCCAAAGCCGCTGATAACAAGCGGAAGTTCTGGGATGACAAGAAGAAGAAGAAAGCTACCAAAAAGCAGCAGGTCGTAGCTGTTCATGCTGCGATAGCGCCTGCCGCTGCTACGCCGATGAAGCAGTACGCGGGAAACTTGCCGAAGTGCAACAAATGTAGCTTCCACCACAATGGACCCTGCCGGGAAATACAGTGCTCTAACTGCAACAGGAAGGGGCACACTGCCCGTTTCTGCAAGGCTCCGGCAAAGCCAATCACCCAAGTCCCCGGCGCTGGTGTGGGCCAGGCTTCCTACGGTTGTGGCGAGGTGGGCCACTACAAGAGGAACTGCCCGAAGGCAGGGAATGCCGGCGGAGTAGGAAGGGTTTTGGCGATAGGCCACGAGGAAGCAGTTGCCGACCCTACAGTGGTCACTGGTATGTTTCTCCTCGATAACTCTTATGCATGCATTCTGTTTGATAGTAGAGCGGATAGGAGTTTCGTGAACGATAAATTTGCTCACTTGCTTAAACATAAATCGCATGCACTTAAAGAACCGTTCACTGTAGAAATGGCTAACGGGAAGACAGAGAGCACTAGTTGCATATACTTAGGATGTACACTACCAGTAGATAGCCATTCATTTCCAATCGACCTCATGCCGGTCTCAATTAAAAGTTTCGACGTCATCATCGGTATGGATTGGTTGAGTTCTCATCGTGCCGACATCATGTGTTACGAAAGGGTTGTTCGACTTAATCTGCCATCTAGCGAAACTCTAGTTATCTACGGCGACAAACCCAGCACAAACCTTCGTATCATATCGAGCATACAAGCCCAGAAGTACTTGCGAAAGGAATGTCGCGCATTCCTTGCTCATGTTGTCGATGTGAGCCAAGAGACAAAAGACATTAAGAACATCCCGGTAGTACGGGACTTTCCCGACATCTTTCTAGAAGAACTCCCAGGATTACCTCCACAACGTCAAGTTGAGTTCAGAATCGACTTAGTTCCAGGGGCTACCCCTGTAGCCAAATCGCCCTATCGTTTAGCACCAGCTGAGATACAGGAGCTATCCAGTCAACTTAACGAACTGCTCAGTAAGGGCTTCATTAGGCCAAGCTTCTCACCCTGGGGAGCACCGGTCTTGTTCGTCAAGAAAAAGGACGGATCGTTCCGAATGTGCATCGACTATAGAGAACTTAACAAGCTAACCATCAAAAATCGTTACCCTCTGCCTCGCATTGACGATTTGTTTGACCAACTTCAAGGGGCGAACTTCTTTTCAAAAATTGACCTGAGATCCGGGTATCACCAATTACGAGTGCTAGGGGAGGATGTTCAGAAGACAGCCTTCCAAGCTCGTTATGGACACTACGAGTTTGTAGTGATGTCGTCCGGATTGACCAATGCGCCCACTGTATTCATGGACTTAATGAATAGGGTGTGCCATCCTTACTTGGATGAGTTTGTCATTGTCTTCATCGATGACATACTTATCTACTCTCGTAGTAAGGAGGAGCATAGTCAACATCTGCGACAGTTCTTAGAAACGCTGCGATCAGAGAAGCTTTATGTGAAGTTCTCGAAATGCGAATTTTGGATCCGAAGAGTCGAATTCTTGGGGCACGTGGTTAGCGAAGAGGGAATACACGTGGACCCATCCAAAATCAAAGCCATTGAGAACTGGTCAGCACCGAAGACGCCTACATAAATTCGTCAATTTCTAGGACTCGCTGGCTACTATCACAAGTTCATTCAGAACTTCTCTCGGATTGCGAAGCCGCTTACAACATTGACCCAGAAGGGCGTGGCCTTTGACTGGGAAGAGAAACAGGAGAAAGCGTTTCAAACGCTTAAGCGAGCTTTATGCACCACACCGATACTATCCATCCCAGAAGGGATAGAAGACTTCGTGGTTTATTGTGATGCATCCAATCAAGGGCTCGGCTGTGTTCTGATGCAACGAGGTAAGGTCATCGCCTATGCCTCAAGACAGCTGAAGACACACGAGGTCAACTACACATTACACGATCTTGAGTTAGGAGTAGTAGTGTTTGCTCGGAAGATCTGGAGACACTACCTGTATGGTACGGAAAACACTATCTTTACAGACCACAAAAGCCTACAACACATATTCGACCAGAAGGAGCTCAACATGAGACAACGATGGTGGGTCGAGCTGCTCAGTGATTACGAATGTGAAATTTGTTATCATCCCGGCAAGGCCAACGTAGTAGCTGACGCCCTAATTCGGAAAGAATACTCTGGTCGTAGAGTCAAATCATTGACTATGACTATCCATTCACACTTGTCCACGCAAATTAAGGAGGCTCAGCTTGAAGCTTTGAAACCTGAAAATGTGGCGGGTGAATCCCTGAGAGGGATGGATATGAACTTGGAAGTCAAGGGTGGCGGAGATTTATATCTCATGGATCGGATCTGGACACCGAAGCACGGTGGTTTCAGAGACTTGGTCATGACCGAAGCGCACAACACCCGATATTCCGTCCACCCAGGTTCAGATAAGATGTATTTGGATCTTAAAAAGTTATACTGGTGGCCTAACATGAAAGCAGAGATTGCTACCTTCGTAAGTAAATGCCTTACTTGCGCCAAGGTTACGGTCGAATACCAGAAACCATCAGGTTTACTTCAGCAACCGTAGATACATGAATGGAAGTGGGAGCGGATCACGATGGACTTCATAACCAAGTTGCCCAAGACAACGGGTGGCCTCGATACCATTTGGGTGATCGTAGACAGGTTAACAAAGTCCGCACACTTCCTGCCTGTCAAAGAGACTGACAAGATGGAGAAACTAACAAGAACATACATTAGGGAGATCGTACGGCTGCATGGTGTTCCCATATCCATTAGCTCTGATAGAGATAGTAGATTCACTTCGAGGTTCTGGCAGTCGCTACAAAGTTCCCTAAGAACTAGGCTGGACATGAGTACCGCCTACCATCCACAAACCGACAGACAAAGTGAGAGGAATATTCAAACTTTGGAAGATATGTTGCAAGCCTGCGTGATTGACTTCGGGAAGGCATGGGATACTCATTTACCCCTTGTCGAGTTCTCCTACAACAATAGTTATCACACGAGCATAAAGGCTGTCCCATTTGAAGCCCTCTGTGGCCGTAAGTGCAGATCCCCTCTGTGCTGGGCTGAGGTGGGTGACATACAGTTGGCTAAAGGACGAGTTCCTGACAGCACTCTCACAGGTCCGGAGATCATTCGGGAAACGACAGATAGATCGTTCAGATTCGTGAACGATTGAAAGCCTCTAGAGACCGACAGAAAAGCTACGTAGACAAGAGAAGGAAACCGTTGGAATTCCAGGTGGGCGACCGTGTTCTATTGAAGGTCTCACCCTGGAAGGGCTTGATACGCTTCGGAAAGCGTTGAAAGCTAAATCCAAGATACGTAGGGCCTTTCGAGATTATCGCTAGAATCGGCCCTGTAGCTTACAAACTCAAACTACCTCGCGAACTCAGTAACGTACATTCTACTTTCCACGTCTCGAACTTGAAAAAGTGCCTGTCCGAAAAGACTCTTGTAATCCCACTCGACGAGATCGAGATCAGCGAGAGCCTCAAGTGCGTGGAAGAACCTGTAGAGATCATGGACCGAGAGGTCAAGCAAACAAAGCAAAGCCGTATCCCGATAGTGAAGGTTCACTGGAATGCCAAGCGAGGACCTGAATTCACTTGGGAGTGCGAGGATCAAATGAAAATGAAATATCCTCATCTTTTCATTTAGTTATTTGTAATAGCTTATTTGTTAAACTCTAATTTCGGGACGAAATTCTCTCTAACGGGGGGATGATGTGACAACCCGAAATTTCTATCTTGAATAGTTATCCAAATCAATCAAGGTTGGACTCGTTTTGCTATCTTCTAGCATTGTTTAGAGTCAATTAGTGCGTTTTAAGCCTAGTACATCCAAGAAATGAGTGTTAGGAAATATCTGCTTGAGTCCATTGTGCACCAAGCAAGCCATAAACTTCATCATTTGGAGTTTACGGCCACATCATATAAGTTTACGACCGTAAACTCAAGGTGGCCATAAACTCATGCCTTAAACATGATATTCCATCCTTATTCTTCATTATTCACCATTTCAACCTCAAGAACTTGATTTCTCTCTCAAGTATCATAAGGATCTTCATTTTATTCTTCAAAAATGTAAGTGTTGCATCCTTTGTTTAGTTGATACATCTCATTATCTAGTATCATCCTTTGATTCTATCCATTAACTTCATCTTTTGAGTTTGATCTTCAAGATCACCAAGAACACCAAGAACACACATTAGTGTTTTGGGCCGAAATCAACTATTGTTGCTTCCATATTGTAAATGTCCTCTTCCTATCTTGTTATCTAGTAGGAACCCTTGATTTGCACCTTGAAAACATCCAAATCCCATGAACAATAGGAGTTTACGGCCAGGAGCATCTCCCTTGGCCGTAAACCCTTGTTAAAGGTGCATTTGTTGGTCGTAAACTCCCTAAAGCTAAGCATTGAACCTACAATACATCCTTGATGCTTGATAAGGAATTTAAATCACTCTTGGGCACAAAACTTCATGATTTTACGGTCGTAAACTCATAGGGCCGTAAACCCTATGGCCGTAAACTTAAGGGCCGTGAACACCTTGGCCGTAAACACCATAGTGTGGCCGTAAACCCCTTAGATGCAACCCTTTGTACTTCTAACACTTCAATATAAGTGTTTACTAAGTCCTAGGGTGGTTTTCCTTACATGATTAGTTGTTTAAACATTAATTATATACATATATGTGTCATTACATTCTTATTAGGATCCGTTGTGCTCAAGCCTTCACTTCGCACTTAGCATCCTACAATCCGATCTTTCATTCGATCACTCACTAAAGGTGAGTTCATACCCCTTAACTTATCTTTTAAATGATTTTAAATGCTTTTATGGGGGGAATACAAGTAGAACTATTATAGTTATTATATCAATCACATGTGATTAATAACCATCAAACAAGTGGATTTCTTACATTCCAAAATGTGTTATCAATCAAACTGCTTCAAATCGTTTTATAAACTCTTATACATGTTAAATTCTTTCTATTAAACTCTTTTAAACTTATATTTTGTCAAAAGCATATCTATATAGATATAGTTATATAAGTAGTATTGAAAGGACTTAGGACTGATAACTCGCCTTACTTCCTGTTCCTTGTTTGGTTGTGGACTTAGGGTATCGGTTGTTTGTCCGAAGGTCGTTTGAATCTTAATTTTATATTATGTGTATGTATATAGATATAAAAGTTCTTCATTTAGTTCAATACCTTTGGGTAGCAAATGTGTACAAACATGTTCATTCATACAAACAACATTGCTAGTAAACTATAACAGGTATAGTTTAGGAAGTCACTAATACTATTTCTAGAACAATGAAATATACAAGAGTCAGTTCATACATGAGTCAGTTCAAACATACTATAAAGAGAATCAGATAGAGCATACTATAACGAGAGACAATACTCACTATAAAGAGAAACAATACATACTATAACGAGAAATAATACATGCTACACACTATATACTAGAGAACATACTACATACTAGACAGAGAGAACATACACTACACTAGAACATACTATACAAATACAAGATTACTATAACAATAATGTGAGATACTACTTCATGGTTTGACAATATACTGTTGCGTCACGTTTTGTACCCAGGGTCTCCTGGATGGAGAGCGTGAATTTGTGTATAGATCTATACGGGAATGACCCTCCTATACTTTGCTGCTAGCTACACTGGGACTTGCAGGTCTACGGGTGATGAATGTCATATCATTTCTACGTCTCGAACGTCGTGTTATACTAGTCGATCAAGTATGGTTACAATCATATCACATTTTACCTTAATTAACTAACAAGTTTAAAGGTAGTTAGTACGTTAGTAGTTACCTAGATAAAACTACGGTACATCTTTATTTTCCCATTTCATTCACATTATGATTTTCTCACATAAACGGTAATGCAAAACTATATTTTGGTAATGATAGTCATACTTTGGGAAAACACACGCACTTTTACAAAGAACAAACATAGAGAACAGTTGGGTCTTGGTAGAAGACTGCTTTAGTAGAAAATATAGGATTTTCTAGGAAGTTTAAAAACATTTACATCAAATACTTACAAACTTTTTCATCAAACATTTACAAGTACATTCTTCAAACTTATACAAACATTGACACTAAAATACTTATGAACTCACCAGCTTTAATGTTGATCTATGCTTTCAAAATAACTTTTATTCTCAGGTCGCCTGTAGACAGGTACAAATGACCAGGTTTTGAGAAGACGGAGCTTTCAAGACTCGTCTTTATTTTGATTATTCATTTTTGGTGTCTTATAAACTTCAGAACACACTTGTATTAAAGTTATACTATTAATTCAATGGATGATGTTGTTGCTTGTTTACTATTATGCATTGTTGTGATACTGTACATGACGTCCTCCGCCCCCGAACGTTTCCGCCGTTCTGGTTTTGGGGTGTGACATTTGCCTGTCACAAGTTCAAATGCTACAAGTGCGGAGAAAAAGGGCACATCGTCCATTATTGTAAGAAGGATCAGATGTGTTTCCACTGTCACCAGCTGGATCACCTCAAATCTGATTGTCCTAAGTGGGCGATGAAGGGAGTACATGCCCCAACACCCATCATCCAACAGGAGATCAAGGTCGAGCCTCAAGAAATAACTGGTATGTATTTTGACCTTCGATTCTGTCATTACATTCTATATATATGCTCCTAGTTAGTGTTGTGCCGAATGATAGATAGTCCCTTGGTATGGTTAGTTTGTTAGAGCTATTATTAGAGCATCTGTAGATTTTAATGGATCGGGGTTTAGCCCTCGGGGTGACTCATAATCAAATGATGTATTGATCGTTTTTTTAGGTTCAAAACCGTAATGATGGGGAAAGACAATGAGGTCTCCATCTAGGGTTCATGGTTTCTTTATGATTGTTTGGTCATTATTTAAAGGATCATCATATGCCATTTTACATACCGAGAGCCAAGGTTGGTGTGTACATGGCTGAGTTAGTGTACGGCTTTGGGATTGGATACAACATTTAATAATAGTTTGAGCCATAAGTGGGGGAAGGACTGAGCACTTTGATTGAAGGATTAACAGACAGTTTGATTTTTGGTTTCAGAACTTGAACTAGGGGAATCTAGGGTGCAAGAATGCAAGATTTTTGGTTCGGGTACGCTACGACATAAGAGAAGGAAGGCTGGCTACCATTAAAGTGGTCAGAGTTAGGAAGTTCTCGTCATGTTCTCAAGGCTTCTTTAGAACCCTTCATGGTTACGAAATAATTAAGGTTTGGTCAGACCGCGAGTGCAGAGTTAGTTGTTGTTAGGTCCATGCCTTTAGGGACGTGCATGTTGTCCTCACATCGTAAGCTGTTAGATGAAGATCTTGTTGTGACTCGTAGTCCTTTTTTGGGATGCCGTAGATTAGGATAAGAGGCTCTTGAGCCGCTCAAGTTTAATATAAATTGTTAGAGGGTTGGTTAGCTCGCTGTATTGAACGCCATCTGTAGTAGGGGAAGAACGGTTGCTGATCTATCAACCAACTTTATAGTTTGGTATGTGTAGTTTCACATTGGGCTTTGTTTAGTAATAGGTTGAAGCATTGGATTAGTTATTTTTCCATCTTCAATAGTTGGTTATATCGTTCATCGTTATCCGCTGAAATTTTTCAAAGGTTTTGAGTTGTTCAGTTCTCAGGTTAAACCTCATATCTACGCATAATCCAATTTTGGAAGGTCACGTCCGCAGGGTTGGTAATGGCGGGAATTTTTATTAGATAAGTTGTGCATTGGTAGGATCTATTTGGTTTATCTATGATTGGGATATTGCTTTTAGTCGGGAAGGTTTGGGTTGATTATTGACAATGGAGAATCTAGAACCAAAAACCATGTTGTTCGTTATGTAAATCAAACTAAAAAAATATGAATGAGAAAAAAATACTACTGATGGCAGGTCGGGTTGTATGCTTTAAAATATTTCAACATCACTTCCATACTTATAATAAAATTCTTACGATTGAACCCTAATAGGTTTTATATCTTGAAACATATTCATAATTATGTCGTTATCGATAATTTTTAAGACATTTTTTCAGTATACGACATTAAATTATACTCAAATTTCATTGTTTTTTCAATATACGACACTAAACCATCACTAAAATATATGACACTAAACTATCACTCAAAAATAGGACATTTTTGATTTTGAAATTGAAAAATGAAATTGAACGTTACGAAGTATGAAACTAATAACTATTATCAATATTTTTTATCAACCGGTGCTGCGAGCTGTGACATTTCTATTTTCTTTCTTTTTTTCAATATTAAATGGATTGGGCTAATGATAAATGAGAGTGAATTGGGCTAATGATTAATGATAGTGGATTGGGCTATTGATTAATGAGAGTGGATTAAGATATTGGACTAAGAGGTCCTTTGATAATATTAAGATAGGTCCTTGTTTTTTTAATTAATACATTCCTCTATTGAAAAATAAAAAAGGTAGGTCCTAAGACCTACCTTCTATGTTAGTAGCTATGCCCCATATTATTGATGTGGGATTCTAATCATAAGAGAACAGTTGGAGAATTCAGATTCTATTATGCTTGGTGATGTCAAACGTGGTTGTTTCGAACCAGATGGCGAAGTTATTGGATTGGCTTGGAAATTCAAATAGTTATGAAGTCGCTAGAGTTTAGCCAAATCCAAGTGTGGGAGAATCGCTGGGGTTAGATGGAAATATTTCCGAGTGCAGGTCATCCCAAAGTTCCATATTCAATGATAGAAGGATATCTGGTTATGGTTATTGTTTGAATAGAGGAATGTTGAGTTAAGGTTGAGGAGTCAAGGTTATCTCGTCTGAAGGTTTGAAGCATTAGTAGCAGTGCAAGATTCAATTAGGGTCCAAGCTTAGTTCGAGAGTTGTGTTAGGGCCTCAGTTTCAATTCCTGTTTGATTAAGGTTTTGGGGTTCGAAACACGACCCGAACTCCTGATGGGGTCTAGTAGGATAGGGGTACGACTCATGTTGATTTTTTTGGTATTTTTGTAGATTTTTTGAAAGATTATGGGGACCCCATGGCAATCGGAAGACTTTTGTAAGACTACAACCTGGCCCGTAGCATTCACTTGGCTGAGATAGTCCATTTCAAGGGTGTTTGTAAGACTAAGGGAGGACCACATCATCCATGTGGGATGAGTTAGACCCTTCATTGTGGTGTAGCCACTCCTTGTTCAGGTGTGATAGATGCTTAGGCTCGTGTATTTTTTGATTGTAGAGCGAGACCCGTTGTTTAGGTTATCTTGGTTGAGGCTCGTGGGCAAGGCGTGTTTATATGTTTGTTAAAGTTTTATTTGTGGTCTCATTTTATGTCAGTATTCGAGGTTGTCAACGACTACGATCGGTAGTAGATTTCGTGTTCCAATTTATTAGTAGTATGTCGTGGGACCGGGAAGATCTTGGTCATATCGAATTTGCGAATTTTCGGACAACATAATTCATGTATAGGTCAGTATAGTCTTTATTTTTGGGGGCTCATGTTTGGATTCACTTTTGTATCTAAGTATGGGGTTGTCGGCATCGATGGTTGGTCATGGAGTATGTTTTCTAGTTATCAGTAAGACGGTGTGAGGTCAGGGAGCTCTCGATAGGACCAAATCTGTGAGCTTTTGGTCAGCACGGGTGATGTATGGGGTGCCTCTGTCTAACCGAGAGTCAGACATGACTTTGAAATCTTAAAGGTATGGGTATGGAAGTTAGTTCTTCTCGTTGTAGGTTAGTGGGGATGTGTAGGTGTTCGTCCTTCGTCGGTTCGTGTATTTCTCGTCAAGGATTGAACCGACATCGGTATCGGAAGGTGGTCGTCTACTTAAGGTGTTATCCTTAGTGTTGTTGTGGTTGAGGATTCGAGCTTTGGAAGTTTTCATTCAGAATTAGGGGATTCTTATATCGAATGGATGGTCATCAAGATTGGGTATGGTCTCTGGAGTTAGAGTGATGGGTTTGTGGCCTTGTGAAGTACAATGATTGAGTTGGTTTGTAGTTACAATTATGAGAGTTTCCCAGTTTGAGTGATTTTTGTTGTAAGTTGGGTCTTACAGTTGGGAAGAAGGATAGTATTACAGAGGGGCGTTTTTTAATTATTGTCTTGTTTGTTGACAACTCAGGAAGGGTTCTGAATGGACCTGGAAACGCGGGGAGAAATTGAGAGTGTATTACTCTAAGTTGCGTGCAACAGTTGATTTTGAGGATGTCTAATTCAAGTGGGGTAGAGTTGTAACACCCGGTTCAAATATGAATTTCACATTGAAATTATGATATTTTTGGTTGGCCCTGATGTGGTGGAGGGGTAACCATGACGTGACATTCATCAGAAATCATGTGTTTCATTAAATGGCACCACGACATGGCAGTAGCCTTGCCGTGACGTGGTGACGTCTGATATGCAAAGCCTATATTTCCGGGTTTTGTGCACCATTTAAGGGAAGTGCTGGCTAGGGTTTCCTTCAACCTCAGCCTCCATCAACCCCCAAAGCATCTTTGATAAATCCTAGCCTCCCTTTTAAGTTCTTGTCTCATTGATGGTGTTTTTGTGATCTTGGAAGGAAGAAGAAGGAGTTTGTGCATAAATTTTCAAGCAAATTGTTTCTCCTATTTGTGTGCATCTTCTGGACTCATTGTAAGTCCTTGAGCTTCTACCTTTTATGTCCAAACATGCTAGATCTAGATATTCAATAATCAGAGAAGCATCCATTTTCCTCCATGTTTGAGGTTGTTTGTGATGGGTTTTGAGCATTCTAACACTCCTAAGTGTACATGCAACCCTAAATACCTTGGATCTATGTTTTCTCTATTATACATGCAATTATGAACTTTCCAAGGTATTACCCTATCTAGCATACAATACTTGATACTTGGGTAATCAAATGGATAGAATACATACCTTTGTTTGATGTAGCTTGTCTCCATGAAGCTTGAGTGCCTAGTGCCCCAAGTGTGACACCTCAAATGGTTCACACAACACCAAATGCACATGGAATGACTTGAGAGAAATGGAACACTCCTTGAAATCATCTAGCCCTCATATTCACACATTAGTGCACGATTTCTTGAGCCATGAGATTCTTTTATATGGTGGCTATTAGGGTTACACCATGTAACTCGTAACTTTACCCATTCCTTATGCTCCATGGATTTTAACCTCCATGGAGTATCCATGGGTCACCCCATGGACTTAGTCCAACATAAGGAATCTTGGATCACAAGCCCACATATATAAGAATGAATGATTTACACAATCAACCCATATATTTAATTAGTCTCCTTTTGATCACTTAATTAATTCCAAATTAATTCTTGATCAATACTAATTAAATAACCTTATTAATATATTAGAACTTATAATATATTAGCCAACCTTAAGTGTTATTTCTCTCATTATAGTCTATCCAAATGCATGATGCCATGCAACCCAAATGGACCATGCCGGGTCGGGTCAAGTCTTACCAATTATAGTTATGGACTTAGACATTAATCCAACAGTCTCCCACTTGGATAAGTCTAAAACTATTATTGCGTATGACTTCAGGAACCGATCAGCAATCGTAGCTCTCAAAAGCTTCTGTCGAACTCTGACCTTGTCGATGAACTCTGACCTTTGTCAATGACTTGTCCATTAGATAAGGGATCATATATTCCTCTATTCTAGATATCATATGGACTGAGACATGGATTATCAATCATTCTCTCTGTCCATTTGTTGTTTCCCGATTTCCGATTCATGATGATTGACTGATTGAACAAATCAAATCAGCCCTGGCTTGGCCAAGCACTCACATGTATCATCTTTAAATCATCGAGGGGCCCACAGATATCGCTTTTATCCCGAACGTAAAAGGAATGGATAAACTTCGACTCATATGGCTTGTTCTACTACTTGTTGAATCATACACAAAGGCACGTTTTATAACATCGAGTTACCGAATGCGTTTTCGTGCAATCAATGTACAACCAACTCATAGTAACAACTCATATCTCTAGATTTGAAGAATATAAGATATTATCGTCTCATGATCACTCGTGATAAAATCCATGAAGTGATTCAAATGAGCGCGGGTTGAATCCAATACTCAGAACTTATGAGCACTCATGAGTGTTGTAGCACCACTTTGTCCACCAACTTGGACCTCTACAAACCAACCCATGACAGTCTTGATTCATATATACTTCCAACATATGACCGACTGTGGATGGTTTGAATAACTTAATCATTCAGGAAGAGCGACTTAGTTATTCTGGAAGTCAAAACATGCAAAGTGAAACACAAGAATAAATGAATCAAATATGGTATCAAACCCTATGAATATAAATAAACACTTTTATTTATCACCATACTGATTACTCATTATTCATTGTTTCGGTTTTATCAACTTTATACTTGAATTAAAAACACTAGTTGTCCCATGCTCCAAGCATGTACACTATGTTTTTCTTAAACAATAGCTTTGCCATACACCAAGTATGCACTCTATGTTTGTCTATGATCCTTACTTTGTGAAATAAACCAATTGAACATAATTTCAATGATTCTAATTTCACACTCCCAAATCCTTATCGAAAAATGTGAGAATTTCAAATTCCTATCATTTATCGAAATCTGTTTAGATTTTAAACTTATATGCACTGACCCTCCTATAATGAATATGTACAAAGTCACAAAGACTTGTCAACAGTCATTATAAGGTATTCCAATGGAGATCAACTCCATGGAAACTAAGTCTCATATTCAAAGTACATTGCTTTGGACATGCTTCTTGCATTAAGTATTCTAATCTTACACAGATAACTTCCACCTATGGAGACAACTCCATATTCTCATTTTGACTATCACTTCTGAATAAGAGATGCCTCTTTTCAGAATATGTCAATATGGTTCTTCCAAATAGCACTATACTTCCAACTGTCCCTGAGCAACCAATCTTTAGTAAACCTCAGATTGTCCTCGACAATTGCTTAATCATTTTAGTCATATCCAATTCTAGACCTTTTCCCTTCTTAATGCCTCTGGGCATTTGGAAAAATTTAGAAATGACAAATATTATAGCACATGCAATCGATCCTGTACCCAAAGCAAATGGTACACGATTCATGATGTCTCACATAAAGACATGATTCTAGACCAGTATTTTGCTACAATATTTTTATTTGCCATGTTTTCAAAATTTGACTATGAAGAGGGATGCCGTAATCATAATCGAATTTTGAGAACGCAATATATAGAATTTCCTTAAGTTGAACCAATCCAACATGAAATTCATATATATATTCTTGACGAAAGATGATTAAGGTCTCAATCTAAGCCTTTAGAACTGAAATGAAGTATATCCTCTCCCTTAATTATAGCAAAACAACTTTTTCAATCCCTGCAGCCTCACGAATTGAAACTTTTGTTTTCTATAATTAACATTGCTAACTTGCAACACTAACAATAATTATCATGCTCCCACTAACATGATGATTATTAGCATAACACTTATGCTCCCACTAGCTTTGGCATGTACTCAGAAATCAGCTGGACTTCTAGAAATCAATACTTTATTGACTTTCTTACCAAAGTTCAGATTTCTGATACGAGATGCTTTGATAAAACTTTATCAAAATCATACACCTTTCCTTAGATAGCATGCATGTGTGTCTAAACAATTTAAGAACTATGAAAAGGGATGCCGTAATCATAGTCTCAATTGTTTAGACCTTTTGCCATCTACTTCAAATCTACTTGGTGGAAGTGTTTCCTCACCATCATTTTCATGAATCGGAGAGAAACCTTATGACCCTTAGATTTTATGGTGTATGTGTTCTTATCCATGTGAATTGTCAAAACCATAGTCACAAGACAAGGATAATGACAAATCCAAACTCATATGGACTGAACTTATGCAATCTTAACTTCTTGCCACCTGGCAGTACAGAGCCTGCCATTGCTTCCAAGTTATTATGCAACCAATTGAGAACTTTCAGAACTCCTATGCAAAGCCAACTTTAACTGGAATGGGCACAGAATATGTCAACATCATAGGTTATAAACCTCAAGTCGTGTGCTAGTGAAGAACCTCAGGTTTTATTCTTGATTAGTTCTTGAAATTCTTTTTAGGATCTTTAAGACTCCCACTGTCCTCTTGACATATAAGACTATCTTGCCAAATATTCAAGAGATAGTGCGGATTCTTTATCAAGACAAACACTTCACACAATTGGCCTTAGTTGGTCTTTGTTTAATCCAAAACATCACAACTTACCAACTTCAAATGTACAAGAGTAGGACACTTTTACTCTTACATTTGACAAGTGTTATAAACCTTTCTTTAAGATATGTCACTCAACTTATAGTCTTGGAGTATGACTCTAAGACTTGTTTTGAAACGAAGTATGACTCATCTTCTTGATTTAACCATTTCAACAATTCATGACTCCTCTTCTTAGTCATAAGAATGCACTAAGATGTCCTTAGAAGACCAATTGTGATGTGGTTCTTTAATCATTAAGATGATCACAAAACATGATACTAAAGTACTCTCCCATCTTTTCAGATTTGAGAAACTTTTATCTGTCTGCCTAATTTGATTCTTCCCATTCGTTCTGCCATACATTGAGACTTTTCCAATGTTTCAGAATTATACTTAAACTTGTAAGTATAACCATATTTACTAAAATTTAGTAAATCATGACGAATAGTCTTAACGAGCTTTGTGGTGGACTTGACCAGTGCACAAGAATGTGTACTCGATCCCTTTAGTCCTTAACTTGACTCACACATCCATGTGAACAAGTCTTAATTTTCCAATGCTTGAAAGTTCTCATTCATCATACTATTCAACTTGCATGATTCCAAGTTTCTATCCAGCTGAAGCCTTGGGAATGAGAATCTTTCCTTATTTGGTAAATTATGACACTACCACAAACGAAAGAATCAAGTCCATTTTTTTTTTCCAAATATTGCTATCAGTGGAATCATATAAACAACCATTTTCCACAAATGCCACTTGTAAGGATATTTAAAATAAATATAAAATTAAAAACTTTTATTTTATTTCAAAACATTGCGGAAAAAACTTATCCTTATAGTGCAAATGCATACGGAAAAACTTGTTGTTATCTATTCCTAAGCAATATATCATAACTCCTAAGTAACAGCTTCAAAATTCTGATGCGATCGAAATCCACCTACGCGATCAGAATCAGCATATACTTCCTTTAAGCTTTCTCTCTATTCTTTGATTCTTAAAACATCAACATGTGACCCAGTCACATCATGTAATGAGGATCTTAGAATAGAAACTTAACATAGTTAGATAATGGGCTCTACCTGAAGTAGAGTCAAACTTATTGACTTTAACATATGCACCCTTTGGTAATGGGACTACCTCAGACTTAGCCTTTCTCTTTACCATTTGCTCAACCGGGTTGACTATGGCCAATCCCTTTCCATTGGGAAGAGAATGCTTTTTCTGGATTTCCAGTGTCACCATTGTCACTGTCCATAAAGTTTTTGGGAAGTTGATCTTCTAATCAAATTTGCTTTACTATCGTTCCAAATCATTGCTGATTCAGCAGCACCAAGCAAATAGATATGATCATTAAGGTTCATGTCATAGTCTGTTTCATAGTAGTCCCAAAGGAACTCACTATGTGACTTAGAAAGTGATTGAACATCCAACTTTCTCAAGACTTTGACACCCAACTCTCCCAGCTTGTCAATATGTGACTTTATCTCTAATATGTGATCACACATAGACCTTGCTTGCCATTAGGGCTTGAGTGACCTTGAACTTGTGGGTTAGGGAGAATAATTGGAGGAGGTGGAGGAAGTAAAGTTCCAAGAGATTTGGGAAGATCATAGATGTCTGAACTAGACATCTTTTGGGAGATATTCAAGATAGTTGATCTAAAGTCCTTAATATAACACCCAATATAAAATATTAAGGCTAGGATCCAACAACCTATTTATAACTGGAAGAGGGATGCCGTAATCCGAGTTATAAAATAGTTGAAGGTAGGTAAATGACGATTTACCAATTTCCACCATGAAAAACGAAATAATGTAATTAGGTTTTTAATTGGATTTGAAACTCCTAGATCTTTTGAGATTCGTTGAACTTTTCAATGGCATGTTTCAATCTCGAGTGTGCCCTTCAGGTTTTGTGACTGGGATGCCGAGGATCACAAAACAAGGTGTGAAGTAACCATGAAAATATACTTGGTACCCTTAATATTTACCCCTCAATCGATGTGCCGGTTAACCACACGAGCTCCACCGATACTATGATAAATATTAAGTTACGCTTTGCCTACTTTGTTAAATCCAGGTTAGTGTGCCGGTTAACCACACACGCTCCACTAACGGTTTAAACAAAGTGCAAAGTGTAATTTCATGGATTAGCACCTTATTCACATTTTCCTAAGTAACTAAGATTGGGAATTTATAAGTGTTTAGTTACTTAGTATTTATCATTAATACTTTTAATGAAGGGAGAATTATAGTCCTTGTCCTACCCATTCGGCTAACGACCCTCCACCAGTCAAGGAAGCGGTGGGTGAGAGTGGACACCCATTAAAATGTCATTTTATAGGCAGTAACCTTATACCCCCCTTATAGATCGGCTTCGTGAATGAGGCCTACTAACGGTAAGACTGACTTGCTCTTATACATATATTTATTATTAACTTATAATACTATAAAGTATAAGGGTTGAATTTTAACTTTTAAAATTCTAAGGGCTAACTTCGAATTAAAGTATTCATGGGGAAAACTTTACAAATTCCAAAACTTGAGGGCAAGTTTTGAAAATATTCAAAACTAATTAATTCCATAACTTATGTGTTTAAAGTAGTTTTAATTAAAAAAAAAAACTCTTCAAGTTCCATAACTTGAGGACAAGTTATGGAAGACTTTAAACTAATAAAAGAATGTAACTTTTCTTTATTTTTGTAACTTATGGAACTAATTAAGGTTGCACATTTTATCATTTAATGAAGTGACTCTTGAACCTCCATAACTTGAGGACAAGTTATGGAGTCATAAAACCATTTAATGAGGACAAGACTCTTCATTTTTGTAACCATTGCCAACTTTTTATGAGTTTTATGAAACTTAAATGTGACTTTTCATATAACTTGAGGACAAGTTACAAAAACACATTTTAGAATCAACTCTTAGATTAAAATGGATTGAAAGCACATAATCAATTAACTTCTCTATTAATCTAATAAACTCATATGAACAAAGATAATTCACATCAAATTTTTTTCAAGTAATTAGCATAACTTTTAAACTAATACAATTCGATTTTTCAGCTAATTTTGCAAGTATAACAAGAAAACAAGCCTTGCCTCTGATACCACTGATGGGTTTTGAGCATTCTAACACTCCTAAGTGTACATGCAACCCAAAATACATTGGATCTATGTTTTCTCTATTATACATGCAATTATGAACTTTCCAAGGTATTACCCTATCTAGCATACAATACTTGATACTTGGGTAATCAAATGGATAGAATGCATACCTTTGTTTGATGTAGCTTGTCTCCATGAAGCTTGAGTGCCTAGTGCCCCAAGTGTGACACCTCAAATGGTTCACACAACACCAAATGCACATGGAATGACTTGAGAGAAATGGAACACTCCTTGAAATCGTCTAGCCCTCATATTCACACATTAGTGCACGATTTCTTGAGCCATGGGATTCTTTTATATGGTGGCTATTAGGGTTACACCATGTAACTCATAACTTTACCCATTCCTTATGCTCCATGGATTTTAACCTCCATGGAGTATCCATGGGTCACCCCATGGACTTAGTCCAACATAAGGAATCTTGGATCACAAGACCACATATATAAGAATGAATGATTTACACAATCAACCCATATATTTAATTAGTCTCCTTTTGATCACTTAATTAATTCCAAATTAATTCTTGATCAATACTAATTAAATAACCTTATTAATATATTAGAACTTATAATATATTAACCAACCTTAAGTGTTATTTCTCTCATTATAGTCTATCCAAATGCATGATGCCATGCAACCCAAATGGACCATGTCGGGTCGGGTCAAGTCTTACCAATTATAGTTATGGACTTAGACATTAATCCAACAGTTTGAGTGTTGGAAATTCAAAATGTTGGCAACTTTATGAGTCCTTGAGGTCCCTTTGTGGTCTCTTGCCCCAGATCTAGAGAGTTATTGAGTTACGAGTTCCATGCATGAGATCTTAATCTCATTTTCACCATTTTGACCTAACTTGAGCTCAAGACATGCATTGGACATGCATGCCTATAAAGAGCAATTTTTATGGAATATTTGGAGTAAGAAATCCCTATGGAAAGTTCCAATGAGTGGCTTGAAGGATTAAGAGCTTAATACAATAAGTTGATCTGATCAGCTTCCACGATATGGCGGGATGATCAACACGTCGTGGCGACGGACATTTTTATTGCTTTTTGTCCCAACGCTGCCACAGTGTGGCCAATAGGTGTACACAATGTGGGGGTCAGCCGGGGCTGACTTTGACCGTTGACTTTGACTGTTGAATTTTTGACCATTGTGACTTTGGTAATGATATGTGCATATTTATTCATATATTTGATGCATTCTCTTAGTAGTTTTAGCTACAATGGTGCTTATTTTAGGACAAAAGGTACTTGATACGTTTAAAATCCGTTTTTAAGCGGCGAAGACATGCTCGGGATTAAAAGGAAGCAGAATGTGGAGTTGGAAGAGGGAAAAAGTGCACTAGGTTAACCAAAGTCAAAGAGCTCAAGGAATCTGAAGCCCGCGGCATGGAGAGCCTTAGCCACGTCGTGGTGAGAAAAATAATCGCGTTCATCTGACCGACTTGGGGAACACACATGGAAAATGACCGTCACGTCGTGGAGGCAATTGGCCAAGGTGTGGGGTGCAGAATTTAGAAACTATAAATATATCATTTATTCCTTCAACCATAACTTATGTTTCTAGTTATTTTCGACTTTTGGAGGCCAGAGATGTACTGGAAGACAAAAGGAGATCTGATTTCAATTGAATTTTAGTTTTGAAGAAATTTAAGGCAATAACACTTCTAAACCCTTGTTTACGTTGTTTTTCATTATGTTTTCCAAAGTGAACTTCGATTTTGATTGTTTGTTTCTAGTAATTATAAGCTAAAAACCCTAACTTCTGTTTAGAGTATATGATCATTATGATTATGTGTTGATTGATTGGATCTTGGATTGTTTCTAGTTGCTTATTTGTTATGATAGCTTGTTAAAAACCCTTTTATGTTAATTATAACTACCTTTTCTGTTTATTACTGAGTTTTACTGAATTTAGATGATCATTCTTATTTAGCAGACTTGAATAGAGGATTAGTTTTACTAAAGGATTAGTTTTACTGAATTTAGATGATCATTCTTATTTAGCAGACTGAATTTGTCCACCTGATCAATGAACGAATAAATTAGTTTTACTAAAGGATTAGTCTTTTGATCATAAATTATAATCAACTTAGGAATCGATGAGAAATAACAACTTAATACATTGCACTTTGCAAGAAATCAACCATATGAGTAGTGTGAATCATATCTAAACGGAAGTGTCTTTAATATCTTGCTTTAAACCTTAATTTAGATTGTTTTTTATTAGTTTAATCTTTTTTGGTGATAATTGCTTTTAAGCAAGCTGGACTTGTCAAACCAGAGAAAACCCCTACTTAATTGCTTTTAAATTAGTTAGCTTTTAGTAGATAAATTAGCTTTTTATCATTCATGTTCCCTTTGTGTTCCACACCCTACTTTCTTACTATACTACTATTCGATTAGGTACAATGTCTATCGCATTTAGCTAGCTTAGATAGTTTGGTTTATAAATTAAAAACTAGTATATAATATGTATATCAAGTTTTTGGCACCGTTGCCGGGGAACAGTTTCATTATTTAGTTAATTTTATTCTGCTAATAGTTATCGATCCTTTTTGTGGAATTTATTGCATAGAAAGTTAATTTACCGCTCTGTTTTTTAAGTTTAAATTTTTTCTGTTTTTCAGCTCGCACGTCGTGATCAGGCTTGGCCCTTCTGTGGTCACTATGCGAACAAAATATCCTTTTATTTATTTTTATTCTTTTTAAGCATTTCTTTTATGTTTTGTTACTGTGGTATATGACCCGAGGATCCATGTTTCGAATAGCGCCACCATTTGAAGATCATGAATCTGCATTTCACAAGAAGAAAGACAAAAAGGTGGGCGAATCACGTAACACATTTCAAACCGACAAGTTCGAGAGCTTTGAAAAGACTCCAGACAAGAAAAGAATCGGGTATGAGCCGGAAACAGTAAACGAAGACAATGGACCGGGTCTTGATCTATCGGAAATCCCACCTGAAACCAACTTTGAGCTCAAGGGACACATTCTCACTATGCTCAGAGACATTCCATTTTCCGGGAAAGAGCATGAAGATGCGTTTAGGCACATCGATGAAGTATTGGACATTGCAAATTATTTTAATGTTCTAAATGTCACGCGAGAATCAAATGCCACGCAAGAAGCAGTGTTACTTAGAATGCTACCGGTAACATTCACATGAGCGGAATTTTTTTGGCTAAAGTCACTTGCACCCGGAGGAGTCACAACTTGGACGAACCTACACGATGCTTTCATTGAGAAATTTGGCCTACCTTCAAAGATAGTCAAGCTCAAGAAGAAGATAGCAAACTTCTAACAAAATGATGGTGAGTCTTTGTTTGAAGCTTAGGATAGGTATAAAGGTATGCTTAGGAATTAACCCCAACACGATCTCAATGTACAACAAGAAGTGTCTATCTTTTACATGGGGTGAACGATACAACAAGAAAACTCCTTGACTCTCAAGGAACAATGTGCAAAAGGACCTGTCTACGATTCAGGAGTTGATTGAAGACTTTGCAAAACATTCTTGCAAATATTATAACCCACGAAAAGATGTTACAAGTGTCAAGGGAAGTTTGGATGGTGGCAATGAGAACATAATGGCAATTATGGAAAAACTAGATTTTATGGACCAAAGGATGACGAAGATGGATCAATATATCCATGCAATTCGTGTAGGATGTCATAATTGTAGCGGGACTCACTTGACCAAGGATTGTGGCATCAACGAAAATGGAAACCGGAAGGCTAAAGCTTGTCACTCTAGTGGTGACAGGTACAATGAAGATTGGAGGAAACCAAAGAAAGAGTGGTTGCCGTATGATGAGTGGAGAAAGGTAAAAGAAGAAAAGTACAAGCAACAAGGTCATGAGTTTTATCAAAAGGAGCAACGGGCTCCCAAAAAGAAGAACGACTTTGAAGCAATGCTTGCTCGATTTGCAGCCACACCTGAAAAAAGACACGATGAAATTGATGTTTTCCTCCGAAATCAGCAAGCCTCGATCAGTAACATCGAGCAACAAATAGGAAAAATTTCAAGGCAATTCAATGAGTTCTTAATAGGCACACTTCCAAGAAACACAGATATCACACCCCCAGCCGATGGCGGAAACACCAGGCGGTGTAACTTCATTCCTTGTATCATAGTTATTAAACATATATTGAACAATACAAAAGAATTTTATAAACTACGTACCTATATTGATGATAGAAAGTCACATTATTTTTGTTTCCTAGTAATTATCACATAGTGTCTGAACTATCGCACACATCTTAACAGATATATATTCCATACGAACATAAAAGATAATAGTAAAACTTCTCTTGTTTGAGAAACATTCCAGCTTATCAAATTCCTGAAAACACATGCGTTTTGAAAATACATCAACATAAAGTTGGTGAGTCCACATGTTTTGACTCCGAGTAAAATAGTACTATTTCCATGTTCAAAAAGTGTAAAACATAGTTTAATAGTGTTATGCTGGCCCATACTTATCTCTAACATATAGTATATATCCTAGGTATAATAGTTTACTTATTAAATAAGTGATATACCTAAAATCTCCATATACTTAAATCAAGGAAGGTTGCTACGTATAAGTCCTATTTCAATTCTATACGAGTATATATAGTAGGTATAATTATTTACTTAATGAATAAGTAAAATACCTATAATTTCCTTGTACCTAGAGTATAAGTGTTTGGAAAACTTATACTTAAGATTAATACTTGTATATCGACGAAGTATAATGTTTCTAATAATTTGCTACCATGAGTCCGTAACCGCTGCTATGACATATAAGACCTCTGACAAAAATCCCACCAATGGTTCCATGAAGGATTTCCACCATTGATGCCATAAAAGATTATTCTTGGGGTACCACGAAGGATTCCACCAATATAAAAACATTGCGTGCTTCATTGACGCCGGATCAATAAAACAAATAAAAGGATAGTTCGTCACTCGCTAAATATTGGGTTGTAGCTAACAACCACGCGTGGGGTTGTCAACCCGTATAGTTTCATACACGACTTCCTCGCTCACAGGGGATTAGCGGTTATAGGTCAGAGGATTTCCCCTAAGATTCCCAATCTTAGTTGATGAATATAATAGCTCATGTAGACTTTGTCGACCTCCTATAGTTCTAATAACAAAAGCATATTCATGTCTAAAACCCTAAGTTACTAGACTATGCTTTTAAACATTACTCCTAATTTCATAACACTTAGGCGGTACAACAGCTATAACTTGAAGTAAAACTAGGTTTTATCTAACATAAAACTAATAATATCAACATACGTAACAAGTATATATATATATATATATATATATATATATATATATATATATATATATATATATATATATATATATATATATATATATATATATATATAACTACCGAATATAACTTTAGGGCTATATTAGTAACATACCAGGTTTTATCTAATATAAAACCAATAACATACTTAACAAATAATATATAGACTCCCGGGTATAACTCTGGGGCTATAACACAAATAGTATATATAGAACTATCGAGTATAACTCCGGGGCTACATTAGTATAATCTATGATAACAACATGCTTACAAGTTTAAGATAGTTGTATGATTTCAAAATATCAGATATATTCTAGGTATATATGATACAAAACAACTATATACCGGTTAATATAACTATCTATCTTGATACGAATATACTATTATATAAACATAATATTAACTTTTATATAATATTTAGCATGCATTTTCCCCCGAAAACATTAAAAATCGGGGCCGTGAAACTCACCCTAGTAGCGTGATCTATAGAATCTAACTGAAAAACGGTCAGAGGCTCGTCGTTGTCAGGCTCGGGAAGGGAAACGACCTTTAGAAAATGAAGGAAAGAAAGAATGTTTGGTGTAATGAAAGAAAGGGTCGAACTTGCTATTTATAGGCTGTTCTGGGCCCATTCACATCGTGACATACCTATGGTCACGTCGTGAACATCCATGAGTCATCTCGTAGCCTTACCACATGTTTTCTAGCCTCGATTAGTGACCTAGAGTACTTTCACGTCATGAACTTAATGTTGAATGAATCATAACTTCTTCATGCGAAGTCAGATTTAGACGTTTTATATATATTTGGAATCGTATAGACTTGTAGTGTTGAATGAAAATTTCATTAAAGAGTAAAGTAAATTGATTATAATATGTGTTTGTTATATTTATAGGAATTATCTTTGAGTGGTAAAATTATCAAACTTTTAATTCCTCTAACTGACACCTATTCATCAAATGTGTAGAAGCCGGAAGAAGAAATCGACCATGAAAAAGCCACTGCCCAGCAACTACGACGTGGTGACTACGTGCCCACGACGTGGCCATCAGAGGAAGAAAAGAAAACTCCTCCGGTAAAATCGTATTACCCAACTCTTCCGTATCCAAGCTGGGCTAAGCAAGACAAACAAGATGAGGACTACAAAAAGTTTATGGAACACATCAAGACTTTACAAATCAATATACCGTTCATTGAAGCCGTTGCACAAATGCCAAAATATGTGAAGTCCGTAAAAGACCTTCTCACAAACTAAAGGAACATAGAGGAAGTATTAAATGTTATATTAAATGAGAATTGCTCCGCAGCTACGCTGAAGCAGTTGCCAAAGAAGATGGGAGATCCAGGATGCTTGACACTTCCTTGCAATTCAAGAATCTTGCAACCAGCCATGCTCTCGCAGATTTAGAAGCTAGTGTGAATTTGATGCCTTACTGTTTTTACAAGAAGTTGAATCTCCCGGAGCTAAGGCCAATACGCATGGGAATTCATCAAGACAATAAGACGATGACATTTCTGAGAGGTATTTGTGAAGATCTTTTGGGAAGATTGATAAGTTGGTGTTTCCCGCAGATTTTGTAGTACTTGACATGGATGAGGACAATCAAGTCCCTATTATTCTTGGAAGACCGTTTCTTAGCACCGCACGGTCTCTTATGGACATTAGAGCATCAATGCTAACACTTCGGGTTGGAGAAGATGCCATAACATTTGGTGTTGATATAACAATGAAGCACTCGAACATTAGCGCTGAAATGGTCTTTTGGGTTGATACGTTTGACTCATTCATGGAGAAAGAGATGAAGGAATGGAAAGAGAATGAGCTAGAAGGTTACATGACTCTGAAGGAGGATGATTTTGATGTCGAACATGACCTTGAAGGACTAGATAATCTAATGGAAGAATGTGAATATGAAGAGAAGAAAAGGATCTGTGAAGAAGCCCCACGACATGGCCAAACAGTAGCCACGACGTGGAGGTCAGAGAACTCACGAGATAACGGGGAGAAAAGAAACCCCATTGCATGGAAATCAGAAGCCTACGTCGTGGCCACTGAACAGGGCCAAAGTGCAAGTCTTAAACCTTTACCCAATCATGTGGAGTACGCTTTCCTATACGATAACGCACAAAAGTCTGTGATCATAACACCAAATTTGAAGCCTATAGAGAAGGAGAGCTTGGTAAAGGTGTTGAAAAAAACGAAAGAATGCCATCGCATGGACAATTTTCGAAGCTAAGGGGATAATCCCTTCGTATTAGCCTAAAATCATTATGGAACAAGTCACCAAGCCTATAGTTCAGCCACAACATAGACTCAATCCGAACATGCAAGACGTGGTGAAGAAGGAGGTGATGAAGTTGGTGGATTCCAGGATTATTTACTTGATTTCAGATTGCCAATGGGTGAGTCCGGTTCATGTGGTTCCAAAGAAAGTAGGGATGAAGAAGGTGACAAACGAGAAGAACGAGCTTATTCCTACTAGAACGGTAACCGGTTGGGGAGTGTACATCGATTATCGCAAGATAAATGATGCCGCTTGCAAGTACCATTTTCCTTTACCCTTTGTTGATCAAATGCTCGAACGATTATCCGTTCACATATTCTATTGCTTTTTAGATGACTTTTTAGGTTACTTTCAAATTCCAATTGATCCAAGAGACCAAGAGAAGACCGCATTCACATGTCCAAGTGGGAATTTTGCTTATCGACGAATGCCCTTCAGTTTATGCAATACGCCAGCCACTATTCAAAGATCCAGGACTGCTATCTTTCATGACATAGTGGAGAAGTTCATGGAAGTCTTCATGGATGATTTTTCTGTTTTTGGTCATTCATTCGAAAATTGTCTCTCTAAACTTGATTTAATGCTTGTTAGGTGTGAAGAGACCGACTTGGTCTTGAATTGGGAAAAATGTAATTTCATGGTTAGAGAAGGAATATTGCTAGGAAATAAGGTTTCCAAAGCATGGATAGAGGTGGATCGAACAAAGATTGAAACAATTTTGACCTTGCCACCTCCAACTAACATTAAAGGGGTGCTAGGAAATAACAAGACCCTTAACTCAATTACTTTTGAAATATGCTACTTTTGATTTTTCTAACGATTGTTTAAAAGCTTTTGAACTTATTAAGGAAAAATTAACGACCGCCCCCATTATGATATCCTCGAATTAGAACCTTCCATTTGAGCTGATGCGTGATGCTAGTGACTTTGCATTAGGAGCGGTTTTAGGACAAGGTGTTGAAAATCGTTTTCAACCAAATTATTATGCACCAAAAAAACTCAACCCGGCTCAAGAAAACTACACCACCATGGAAAAAAATTACTAGTTGTAGTTTATGCTGTTGATAAATTCCGTCTTTACTTAATCTTGTCTAAAACAATTGTGTTACTGAACATTCTGGCTTGAAATTTTTGTTTAGCAAACAGGATGCAAAACCAAGGTTGATACGTTGGGTGTTACTTCTTCAAGAGTTTGACATTGAAATAAAAGACAAGAAAGGATTGGAAAATGTGACGGTCGATAATCTCTCAAGATTAGAAAACCCGGAACTCGAAGAGCTAAAAGAAGGAGAGATTCATGACAACTTTCCAGATGAGTACTTGATGGTTATTGAGGGAGAAGAGCATCGGTTCGTAGACATCATGAACTACCTTGCAAGCAATTATCTTCCGAAAGGTCTCTCCAACCAACAAAAGAAGAAGTTGTTTACTATTTTTGGGATGAGCTATATTTATTTAGAAGTTGCGCCGACAGGATCATTAGAAAATATGTTTTTAGGAAAGAAGCTAGAGAAATCTTATATCATTGCTATAGTTGAACTACCGGAGGACATCATGGAGCTCACTACATGGGAAAGAAAGTGTTTGATGCGGGATTCTTTTGCCCTAACATATTCAAGGATGTAACAACTTTTGTCAAAGAATGAGAATCGTGTCAAAGATCGGGCAACATCTCTGTATGCAATGAAATGCATCAAAACATCATTAAAGTTTTTGAGGTGTTTGATATTTTGGGGATTGACTTGATGGGACCATTACTGGCTTCAGGAGGTAACAAATACATACTAGTAGCGGTTGATTACGTGTGGAAGTGGGCAGAAGCGCATGCTTTAAACACTAATGACGCACGTGTAGTCGTTAAATTTCTAAAATAGTTATTTTCTCGTTTTTGGCATGCCTAGAGAATTAATTAGTGATCGAGGAACCCACTTTTGCAATGAACAACTTGCAAAGGTGTTACAAATGAAAGATCTAGTATGATCAAGAATCATATTAAAGTGATATTACTAATTAACATATGAAACTATTGGGTTACACTAACAACAACTTGATATAATTGATTATTGATTAGAAATTGATTTTAATAAATATTCAATAAACTCTTATAATTAATTGGAAATTATTTATTTCTAGGAAATTATAATTTTCATTAGCTAGTAGCATATTATTTCATATGGTATGAATTAATAAGTCATGTACAAACTTTTGGACTAGTTGAATCCTTTTGTCTTTTACCTAAAGACAAAGTTTATTGTTTATAAACTGTGAGTTTATAAAATTTAAACATATCTTCTTCTTTTTGAAAGCATGGGCCGAAAATAGAAAGGGTTATAGGAGACATGTGTTTTGAACATAATATTATATGGAACATGCTCATAAGTGTGGGAATTAAATATTATAAAGAGGCATGGCTTGTCTTAAAGTGGTAAGACATTGTGGGTAAACATTAAGCTTTAAAAGAAGGCTTTCATTCTTCCTTCTAGACTAGTACCAAAATCGTAACATGGAGAGAGTGTGCATACGCTCTCCATTTGTTCATTCTTTAGAATATTACTTGCAACTTTTATGCTCTCTTTGTATTCATATTTTGAGAAGAACATAAAGCTTAAGAGTTAAGAGTTTTAGGCTAGCATCTACAACAAGTTGGCTTCTTGTTGGTGTCTCTAAAGTTCATCATTTATAATCAACTTCCAAGCCTCCTAATAGGATCCAAAGAACTACAAAGGTTGTTGTTTGTTCTTTTTCTTCTTTGGTTGTGTTTGTTTTCTTTCCAAACCTTGCAAGAAGATCCTTGCTGGGTTAAACTTGTTTATGTTATTCAAAATTATTAAGTCTTCCGTTGCTAAATATTATGTTTTTAAAACTAGTTTTTGAATAAAAATCCAACAATTGGTATCAAGAGCCACCTTGCAAGTTTGGTTAGATTTTTTTGATTTTTGGAAATCTTAAATTATCAGAGAATATGGATAACTTGGTTTTGTATAAAAACAAGTTCAAATATATTTTCCATGACAACTTTATAATTGTTATTTTATGTGACAAAAATTGTCATGCATCTTTTGTTATTTTAAAGTTGTCTTAGAAAAACAAATGTTGTTTAATGTGTATGTTGATATGTATGATGTGCATAAACTAGCCAAAGATCATTGTGTTTGTTGTGTTGGTGTGTTGGCTGTTTTATAAAAATGATTGTAATAATTTATTTATTCATATGGTATGTAATAAATTAAAGACAAAATTGCAAAAATGGTCCCTGTGATATGCATTTTTTTGGGGTTTTAGTCCAAACCACGACTTTTTTGGATTGGTGGTCCTTTTAAGCTAGTTTCCTTGCACTTTTGGTCCCTGTCCAAACTAAAAAGACTATTATACCCTTAATGAATTTAATTTTCATTTTTCTTTCACTTTTTAAAATTATTATTATTATTAAATATAAAATTGGGCCCACATGTCCACCCTCTCTCTCTCTGTCTCTCTCTCTCTTGTTTCTCATCTGCTAAGAAAAAAAGAAGCAGCAGCATATAGTCGAAGCTGCTGTTTCCACCCTAACTAGGAGACCACCATGGCAGCCCTCCCTCTCTTCCTGTGAATAATGATCGATCCACCCCGGTTGTTGCGTTCCATTCCTTCTTCCCTTATTTCAATCAAGTTCCTTTCGTTCCAAATCAATTGCAGACCGGAACCAGAGATGCCTTCTCCCTCTTTGCAATTGACCAACCTCTTCAATTCCTCACTTCGTCCTCTTCTTGATTGTTGTCAAGAAGCTACACTGGAGATGGAGCAGCATCCTGCAAAATCACGAGGCTATCAAACATTAAACCTAAAAACCCTTTTCCTCTTCAGCGTCTTCTTTCTTCTTCTGATCCAATCGGTCAGCAACACACGATTGAGGAATAAGGACTTCAGTCCTCTTCCTCTTCCTTTGTCTGATCGAGAAGAGGGACCCGATTGGAAACAACAACAGATTCAGGGGGATGTGTGTGGGTGGTGATGAGGAGGAGGGTTGGGAGTGGGTTTCTCCGGTCCTTGTCTGATCGGAGAAGAAAGAACTTGAACGAAAGCAGAAAAGAAACACGAGGGCAGCAAAGAAACTTTGTCCTGTGGTGGTTCATCTATGGTGGTTACACAGTCACGAGGAGAGGTGACGGCAGAAGTCTATCCCGGAGCCTTCAGTCCCTTTCTGTTGTGATTGGCAGCAAAATGTAAAAGAGAATGGAGGTCTTTGATCCTCTGTTGATCCGAGAAGAAGGAAGCATCAGTGAAGGCGACAGCTGGTGGCGAGGAAGGTGTTGGTGGTGGCGATGGCAGCCCCTTGGCTCGCCGGTGGAGCTACTGATGGCGACAGCTGGTGGCGAGGGAGGTGTTGGTGGTGGCGATGGCAGCCCCTTGGCTCGCCGGTGGAGGTGTTATTCTTGATGGTCACCGGAAATGCATCCACCCCCAGTGGTGTTTTTACCATAAAAATGAAGAAGAAAAAAAAGAAATAAAACTGGGAGATAGATTGAGGAAGAAGAGAGAGAGAGAGAGAGAGAGAGAGAGAGAGAGAGAGAGAGGTGGGCCCCATAATTTTTATTAATAAAACTTTAAATTAAATAGAAAAAACCATAAAAAATGTATTAGAAGGGCAATTTAGTCTTTTCAGTTTTCCAGGGGACCAAAAGTGCAAGGAAACTAGCTCAAAATGACCACCAATCCAAAAAAGTCGTGGTTTGGACTAAAACCCCAAAAAAATGCATACCATAGGGACCATTTTTGCAATTTGTCTAAATTAAATTGGACAGTTTTGCTGGTTTTTTTTTTTTGTAAATAGTAGATTAGTTGCTAGAAATAATTTATTTGTACAAAAATGTAACAAGGAATGAAGTTGAAGCCATATTTTGATGACCAAAGAGCAATTTTCGTGATTAAGAAACATGCTGAAAGTTAGTGACAGTTTCTGAGAAGTGTCACTAACGTTGTTTCTTAAGTGTTGTTGGACTTTTAGCGACAGTTGGTAAATTTTAGTTTTCAAGAACTTCTTCAAATATTTTGCAAGAAAATGGTGTTTACTCAAGTGGGAGCTTTTCCAACAACATTACAAGAAGATTTTTGGTCCCTTAAAATGACCATTTAGGAATGGACTTGACATTTTTTGTGTTGGCTCACAAAAATGTCATTAGTTGGTTATGTTTATGCACATATAATTTTATGCATGTTTGTGTTGTTTATTTTATGAAATTATTATGTGTGGTTGACAAATTAGTTTTTCACATGCTAAAATAATTTTAGACAAAATAAACATCACATTGAGTTTGGTTTTCAAAATTTATAATGTGGACATAAGATGTAACAGATTATAGTTTTAAAATAAAATCCGGTTTTATAAAAAAACGTTAATAACGTCAAATTTTGAAATACTCAAATATAAGTTTTAAAATGGTGATTTTTATAACTCATACAAACTCCAAATATATAAGTAATAAAATGAGGTTTTATTAAAGATATAAAAGGTTCAAATGCACTCAAACTTAATACCAGTTATCAAAATTGAATCGCGTCAAATTATATAAAAACTAGTTTTTTATATAGAACCTTTAAAATTAATTTTCTTTTGAAATTTGGTAATATGGTTTATTATATGCATGTAATAACAATGATAATATATGTTTTTAAAACTAGAATTATAAAACATATAAAAGACCCTTTTAAAAACCTCAAATTTATGCAATCATTTTTGAAGAGCACTCGCACATCTCTTGTATGCACTAGTGGGATAAAGGATACATAAACACTTAGTGTTATCTTTTGATGGTCGGGATGTCTTCACAATTTCTATAAAAAAGTCATAGGCCGGTTAGACAAATTTTGTTTTTCAAATTGGGTGATTTGATCTGAAATCTTTTGTAATAAATGATACCTAAGCAAGAGAGTTCTGAGGCATAGATGGGATCAAACATATCTAGTTAAATTTGTTATTAGAGATCCCATAAATCTAGGAATTATATAGTAAGATATAATTGATAATTGATATCTACCGGGTTGAATTCAAGTAGATGGGATAAAGGATACCAAACCATTTATTTGTTTTGCAACTTGGATCCTAGACTTTGATAATTAATGTTTTTTGGAAACTTAAAGGGTATTAATTATTAAAGAGTTTAAATATTAAAAATACAAAATGAATTTTTTAAAACTTTGTAGTTAAATAATTCATTCTCATTACCATGAAAATTTCATTTTCTTTAATGACTTAATGAAACAATAAAATTCACTAGATACAACTTCAATGAATGGGTTCATGTCTTAAGAGACAATATCACAAGAGATATGACATTGTATACACTTAAAGGTCCTAGTCCTAAACTATTTGCTTTGAGAAATAAGCTTGAACATGATACCTAGAAAAGGCATCATTGTGATGCTAAAAATGTTTCTAACATCAAACTAGGAAGAGTTCAAGGCCCAAAAGAGTCACCATGTGTGATCTAGGAGGCCCATGTTTTATGGACCGAACACTTTTAAGCCCAAGAATCCAATAAGGCCCACATAGATGGATCATGTTTCTTTTGTGGAGAAACTGGATACTGGAAGAGAATCTGCTCCTCTTATCTGGAAAGAAAGTCTAGAAGAGACTAGTACATAAGGTATCTCCTAGATAGAACTCATAATTTTCATAAAACACTTACGTACTTGGTACTTAAATGTTAATCTAATATTTGTAAATGGTTTGTAGATATTTTGCAAAAGAGTAACCAACTGAGCACAATCAAGTTGGAACTACACTCTCGGAGTTTAGTTTATTAATTATGCTAGGAACATAATTCACTTGTATTATGAAACAATGTATGTTTTAATTTAGCTTGCCTAAATATATGTCTTAGTTTAATTTATGAATAATTGATTATTTACTTAAACTTTTTTTCATAACGATCATCTTCATATTCGAAAATGACTAAAATTCTTTTTATGAGACTAGATCTCTTAATAAGAATTATAAAGTAAATATCAATGTTTTATAAATAACAAGTTCTATATGCAAAATATTTTGACTTAAACTTCTTTTAAATCAAACTCATCTTTGACATTGTTATCTTTATTATATAAATGACATTCACATATTCAAACTTCAAGAAAGGGATCCTTGAAGGAAAATAATATAGTTTATTTGACATATGTAAATCTTATTTATATATAAAAGATTCCTAATGACATTTTCACTAAGTAATAAGGAAAATAAATTATTAAGGAAGTATACACTATGATGTATGACTTCCTCTCTAATAAATGTCTAAGATTTAACACAAGATACCAACTCAATTTTATTAACAACTATAGTAGTTTCAATTATATTTTACATGGTAAAACAAAATTATGAAATCTTCATTGAAGGTTTCAAATATAAAGTTGGAATACACACCGGTAAAGAATTATCTAAGACCTTAATGATAATAAAGGATGAATTAAGTCTTACTTGGTATGATTTTCTTCCTAATGGTAGAAATGTCCTCATTTTATTTTCTTAGGATAACACCTAGAAAACTATCAATTATAACTTGAGTAAAAACACCAACTAACTAGTAGATATAACATTTTCTTCAAAAGATTTTGTATGGAAAGGCTTCATCCCTGTCATGTTTTGTGGATTTATCGCCTATGTTGGACTAAAGCTTTTAAACCCAAAATCTAATAAATACATAGTTTTGTATAATACTCTAAATGTGGCTTAGATTATTATAAGTAAACCCACCAAGAATAAGTTTTTCATATTCCTCTGATAGTTGAGTTATAGAAAGCAAGCTTCTAATGACAAAGCAAGTGGGAGGTACATAGAACTTGAAACAGCTCAAGAACCATTACCTAATGTTGTTACAGTTGGCACCAGTTTTAACAAAGATTGTTAAAATTGAATAATAGCTATTCATAAACACAAATTGTTCGCTTTAGTAGTAGAAATCATCTATCACTTGAGAAATCTGGAATCTCTTATTGATGAGTTTTGATTGATGGTTTCTAGCAAATCCATTGTTGGGATTTAGAGTTGCTTCATTGTATTTAAGGTCCATGCATGCACCGTGTTTTGATAACTTTGGCAATATTCTTGTAACCCTAATCACGCCTCTACAGTAGCAATTCTTAATTGATTTCTTCTAAGGCCGTGGCTGTGTAATCTATATGCATCTCTTGTGTTTATAAATACAATGAAGCAACTGGTATCAGTGAAGGAGACTGTGTAATCTATTCTATCTTTCAAGAATTATAATTCTAACAATTGGTATCAGTGAAGGAGACTGTGTAATCTATACGCATCTCTTGTGTTTATAAAGTCATTAGGGTTTCCGTTAATATTGGATCTGGTTTTGCCGTCATCAAAATTTTCTTTACGATATTCTGTGATTCTAATATTACCCTAAAACTGCATCAGTTTACACGTCTGATTCTTAACAGGTCTCAAAAGGTATATCATCATGCAGCACGACGATCCTCATATCAATTCCATAAACCTTTCTAGCAGTATTGGATCGACCACTAGGATCCCAATTCTTTTTCCCAATGAATATGAAGTATGGGCGCTTCACTTCGAAGATTATGTTCTTGGTCTAGAAGACAACGGGTATCTGATATGGGAGGCCATCACTATTGGAGCATTTGTTCACACTGGAACCAGAAGAGTTATTAAAACTCAATCTGACTACAACAGACTTCTTCTTGAAGTTAAAGATGTCCCTCCAGATGAGAAAGATAAACTGATCAGCAATGTAAAGGCAATGAGAATCATTCGATTTTCTTTGCCAGCTGATACTTTTCGCCTAGTCAGTTCTTGTGATACAACAAATGCCATTTGGGATAGGCTTAAGGAACTCTACTCTATAGATGCAGATCTTGAGCAGTCTACGCAAACACTCCTGCTTTTAGAGTTTGGTGCCTTTACACAGAAGGCTGAAGAGAGTTTGAGTCAAACTTTCAATCGTTAAAATCATCTTCTAAGTAGGATGATGAAACATGGCATTGGACGTGAATTTATTGAACAAAAAGTGACGTTCATGAATGGGCTTAGATCTGAGTGGATGGCGGTGGAGTCTACAATCAAGGCATATGAGAAGTTCACGAATTATACCCTGGCAAAGCTTGTTGGAATCCTGAAGTCACATGAGGATGAGGTGACAAAATAAGCGAAAGTTGTATCTAGGATAGGATCTTTGGCTCTAGTTGCGAAGGGCAAGAAAGTAGCAGATGATGGTTCAGAATCTGATCTTTCTGATTATGAGCTTACAAATGCAGAGTTTGTTGGGTTTTATATACTACAACATCCTATGGTGCACATACAACCCTAAATGATTTGGATCTATGTTTTCTCTAATTATACATGCAATATTGTTTCCAAAGCATTAAGCCTACAACTAGCATACAATTGACATAAACAACATAAAATACTAGTTAGGAGTATTGAGAGAAAAACTTGAGAAACACACTTGAACAAACGTTAGAACAAATTTATATTGCGGATATTAAAGTTAATTTCAAAGGATCATAAAGCTCAACAATAATATAAGTTAAGAGTTAGATAGTTAGATGATTAGTTGCGGAAAGATAAGGAAATATAAAAGACAGCAAGTATTATATCAGGCATACACTTAAGTTGATTCTTAACAAGGAATGCAATCAGAGCAAGTTAGTAAGTCAGATCAAACTTAGTGATTAAGTCTAGAAAAGACTTGCTCTTGAAGAGAGATTACGAGTTACGATTATATTTAGGTGATGAGGTAGTAGAGAGAAAGACGAGTGATAAGATTCAAGATGCGTAAGAGAGGTAGATTTCATTGAGAAATAGAGAACTCTATTTATAGAGTCTTGAAGATTACATACAGCCTAATCTGTTTGAGTTGCCACACAGGGCACTATGGATAAAAGAAAGTACTTATACAAGGAACAGATAAAAGACTGAATCTAAGAAAATGATGACAATGATTGCGGTTGCTGATCTGACTGCGGGGAGAGATTAACTGTGGTTCCATAAGCAATTTCAGATTTCTTTTAAGTTTAAGAGGGTCACTTTTAATGTTTCAACAAGCTGACTTCCCTTGCATGAACCCGGGGATACTGCGGTCAAAGGGTTCAAACACAGTGTAGTATTTTGCGTTGGGAGAGATAGGAATGTCCCAATAACCGTTAGTAGGAGGTTCAGCGTATGTGAGGTAGGGCTTGTAATCGTCATCCTGTAATCTTCTGTGCGGATTAACCCATGAGTTGATGAGGGATTCATCCATTGTAATATCAACTCCATTTTCCCTCCATATCATTTCAGCGAATTTAGCTGATCTCCACTCCGCTTTCTTTTGTTTGGTTGCGGGGGATTCATTTGAGTGATCTGATGACATGTGGGAAGCTAAGTTTTTGAAATGAGGGGGAGTCTCGGGTCTTTTAGGAGAATGTGGAGGGAATTGCGGTGGAGTTTGAATTGGTGGTTGTTGCGGTGGAGATTGATTACTTGGACTCTTTTGAGGAGAAGGTTGCAGTGAAGGTTGAGGAGTAGGGACTTTGTCATTGATGATGAGAGATCTTCTATGTTGGTGCGGATGGGAATGCTGATGAGAGATTTGTTCTGAGCTTTGGTCTTCACTTCCCCCTCTTGAGGGAGGAGCTACTGGTACTTCCTCAAGCCATTGCTTAAGTCCATCAATTTTACCACAAACTTCATTAAACTGAGCTTTTATTGCATCCGCAAGTTGTTGGTTGTTTGAGATTGCAAGGTTAAAGAGCAATCGGTGAATCTCCTTGGTAAGTTGCAGGATTTCGGGACCGTGAAAGTTTGAGGATAGTGACCTGCGGAGATTGTTGATTGTTGACTGGAGAACAGAGATTGCGGATTCATACGCATTGTGCGTTTCTTCAACAACTTTCTGAGATTGAGCAGATTGATCCTTAATGATGGTATGAAGATCCGATTTGATGGAGGATACTTTAGAAATGAGTTTTTCAGCAGTGGAGATGAAGTGTTGATGATCAATTTTGCAGTTGTTGTCTAGGGCCCGGATCCTCATTTCCACTTTGAGGGAGATGCGTTCTGCAGCAAGACGCTCTCTGGCTTCCAGTCGTTTGATGCGGTCGATGAGAGACTGCGGGCCAGGTCAGTCCTCATATTGCGGTTGAGAAGATTTGACTGCAGCCAGAATCTGATCTACATTGTTTTGTAGAGACAGAAATTATTTTTTCGAGACTGCTTGCTTCTTTTTCTTCTTTTTGCTCTTGGGCTTAGAAGTGGAATGTTGAGATCCGCTCGACTCTTCCTCTTCATCAAAAATCATCATGACATCATCAGATGGATCCGGTTGATTGACTTCATTTGAATCGACGTCATCGAAGCCAAAAGTTGGAGCTGAACTGACTTCGATGCCAATTCCATCCTCTTGAGAGTTGTTATCAGCAGTGGTTGGAGGGGGCTTGGATGTACTTGCACCAACTGGATTGGCCTGAGCTTTGCGGATTTCCTCAGCCATTTCTTCCATCCAGTCCAGGACTTTGAGGATTGTGGCAACCGTATTTGCATTGCTGATGGCGTTGGCCCAGTATTTGGCTACGTTTTCAATCTCCTGTTGCTTCTGTTGTAGTTGCTTGGTTTGCTGATCTCTCCTTGCTGCTAAAGCTCTTCGAAAGGCTTCAAATTTTCTGATACCTGATTCAGATACAGGTCTATAGCGAGCAAAAGTGTCATCGGAATCATAACCGTCAAGTCCTTGAAAGCGCACCGAGGTGTCCCTCGGGTTTACAGATCCTTGCACATTTGTGCTGACTGTGCCTAAACCACCTGAAACAAATGTAAGCAGAGTAGGATTTCCGGATCTTCCTCGGTCTCCTTGACCCGTGGTCAAGTTTGGCCTCAGCTCCGTTCTGGCATGGGCTGAAGAATCGCCCTGCGGTTGGGTAGGTGTTTGGAGTGTTTGGATTACAGAGTCTAAAATGGAGCGCAACTCCGATTCTTGAAAGAAATGTAGTCTGGAAGCCCTGGAGACCTTAGGGAGAGAAGAACCAATTAGATCTTCTTGGGATCTAGTTGGTGGTGAGTCTCCACGTTGAGATGAAACTAGCACACTTTCTATGTTAGAGTCCTAGAGAGGGTAGTAGCGAATGGGTCTGCGGGGACCCCAAGGACTACCAGAGTCTTTTGAGAGACCTCGGTATCGGTCCGGTCACGCATTTGGCTAGTGGATTTGGTTTTCCTTTTCTTGAGAATGGCAATAGGAGCAGAGTCGAGATCAGAATCGTCGGAAGATTGATTGAATTGAGAGTTACTTTCTGATGATACAACTTGATGGATTTTTCATTTCTTTGAGGGTTCTGCTTTCTTAGGAGTTTTGGCTTTCTTGGACGCTTTGTGTTTCCTATGGCTTTTACCCGTGGAAAGTGATCTACCTTTGCCGCGGGGGCCTTTCTTGGGTGAAACGAGTTGTTTGAGCCTTGAAGCATTGGATAGAGTAGTAGAAGATGGGACTGCGCACCGCTCTGGTTGATTGGGTGCGGTTGAGACTAAAATGTTTTGACTTGGGAGAGGCGGGGTAGAAAGGTATGGGTCAATACCTTCCGTAGCCTCGATGTGGTCCGTGACTATTTGGGTCTCAAGTCCCACCGTAGTCAGAATGTGGATGGGTAAACGTCTCATTTGTCCAAAAGTAGATTGATCTTTAGAAGGAGTGTACCTTTTGAGATCGCGGGTGATGAAAAAGTTGATGTCGTTGCCCATACTGATCTTGGCATCTGAATGAAGGTCTGAAATGCAGAGCGCCCAAAACCTTGCAAAGGTAAGCTCGGTTGGGTTTTCCTTTGGGTTCTCCTTAGGGATGCACTGAAGAAAATAATCCTAGAGAATATGAGCGTAGTTAACATCGTGGCTTGAGAAGATGCTCCATACGAGCACAAGAAGCTTGAGGCCCATGTTGTCGATGCCTCCAGTTCGCCCTGAAAGACTGCGGATGACATAGTGGCACACAAACTGCCATACCGCAGGCAGTTGGTTCTTCTTGAACTCTCCTATGCCCTTGATTTGCTTCTGGTATCCCATTTGATACAGGGTGGAGGTGATGTCGGTGACGCTGGGTAAGAAGAACTTTGTCGAGGGATGAACCAGTAAGTTGATTGAAGTAAGAAACTTGTCTTTGGTCAAGATGACCAAAGAATCATCGACTAGGTGCAGATGAACTTCTTGAAGGTTGTTGAGTGGACGATATGCAGAAAAGGCGCACTTGAACAATGTGGAGATGGGAACCACGTCAGTGAAAGCGTCAAAAGGTCCAAACAGAGGGTGATTAGAGATGAACTTGATCATGAGGCGAATCGAGTCATTGTATGAAGAGTGATCATTGAATATTGCCCTAAAATTACTAGATGCAATGGTAGGCGGTTGGTTCCGAGTAGGAAAATCGGAACCGGTGGGTTAAGCAGAGGCTGATGCTTTCGATTGTTTCTTGGAGATTCCGGATTTCACCATTTTGAGAAAGTTTGAAAAACTTGCAGAAAAAGCTTGAGTTGCAAGGGGGGAAGAAGATGAAGTTGTTCGCCTTGAGGGATCAGAGAGCGTAAAGCTTTCTTGGAGAAGAAAAAGGTTTTTATAGTGGCGCATTCCAAAAGTTATTGTTTTTACCCTAAAAAGTGATTAAGGGTAAAAAATAAAATATTTAAAAAACATTATCAGCCACAAAATCGTTTTTTGCGAAAGGTTATTATCTTTTTTGTTCATTTCAAAAAGAACATTTAATGAAGTGTCAGACTCGACACCCCATGTCTGCTGAACGTGTGGTGGGGGTGAAAAACCGTTGAATAAAGGTGGAATTTGTAACGGATTTGACGTTTTGGGGTAAGTGGAAAAGACAGATTAAGGAAAAGATTTTCTAAAAGGATTTCTTTTATTGGAAACTGATTTATTTTGGCATCACACCTAAAATAGGTCTGACAAAAGGCTTATTTGAAAAGAGAAGCTGAAACAATCATATGCGACAGAAGAATATTTTTGAGAATGTTTTTCTTATTTAATGAAGGATCATTAAATAGCACACATTGTTTCACGAGTTTATGAAGTAGTTGAAAGTTCAATCACTGAGATTGCGTTTTGAAGACTTCATTGCGGATGAGTGGTTAGACAACTGCAGTAGGAGAAACTGAGAAGAACACTTGAACACAATCAGAAATAACAATCAATAAGGACCCTTGAAATATAAGTATGATATATAGTTGCGGTATATACTGTGTATTACGGTACAAGAGATGTACTACAGTATACAAGATATGTCATAACTATGTAAGATAGATATATTTAGTTAGGACCGCAATGGTGACCAAGAGTGGTCTGCGATACCTATCAATTCAAGAAGAATTGCGGATCCGAATTCATCATTCCTAACATTTGTAAGAAACTGTTGAGTTTTGTAGAGTCAAGTGCCTTTGTGAATACATCAGCAATCTCTTCATGAGTATGGACAAAAATTAGTTCAATGTTACCTTTCAAGATGTCGTCTTTAATGAAGTGATATCGTAGCTCAATATGCCTTGTTTTGGAGTGATGAATAGGATTATGAGAAATCGCTATGGCACTCTCTAAGTCACAGTAAATCATTATCCGCAGCATCCTGTATCCGTAGTCCATAAGCTGCGTTTTCATCCACTAGACTTGTGAGCAACAGCTGGTTGTTGCCACATATTCAGCTTCTGCGGTAGACAATGAGATACAACTTTGTTTCCTTGATGACCAGCTGACGAGTCTTCCACCGAGAAATTGACATCCACCAGAAGTGCTTTTCCCAGTCCAATCTACATCCAGCATGATCCGCATCAGTAAATGCTTGAAGGCTGAAGTCGTTCCCTGCGGGGTACCAGAGACCAAGAGATTTGCTGCCCTTTAAGTATCTAAGAATCTACTTGGCTGCGGTCATGTGAGATACTTTAGGATCGGCTTGGTATCTTGCACATACTCCTGTTGCAAAAACAATCTCTGGACGACTTACGGTGAGGTACATCAATGATCCAATTATTCCTCTATAAGTCTTGTGATTCACTGATTCGCCGGAAGGATCAGCATATATTTTATATCCGGAGGCCATGGGTACCTTGGCTGAAGAACAGTTGTCCATTGAATATTTCTTTAGTAGTTCGAATGTGTATTTTTCCTGATGGATGAATATCCCTTGAGGACTTGTTTCACTTGAAGTCCTAGAAAGAAATTAATCTCTCTATTCATGCTCATTTGGAACTTGTTAGTCATGAGCTTAGCAAATTCATCCACCATCCCCTGATCAGTCAATCCGAAGATGATATCATCCACATATATTTGTACAAGCATAAGGTGATTACCATTTGCCTTTCTAAACAAGGTGGGATCAATCACTCATCTTTTGTATCCGGACGAGACAAGAAATTCAGAGAGAGTCTCGTACCAAGCTCTTGGTGCCTGTTTTAGACCGTAGACTGCTTTTTCAATTTTGTAGCAGTAATCGGGGAAATCAAGACATTCGAAGCCCAGAGGTTGCTGAAGATAAACCTCCTCTTTCAACTCACCATTCAGGAAGGCACTTTTTACATCCATTTGATGTACCTTGATATTCTTGTGAGCAACATACGCTAAGAAGATGCATATGGGTTCCATTCTGGCTACTGGGGCGTATGTTTCATCATAATCAACACCTTCAAGTTGACTATACCCCTTTGCGACTAGTCTTGCTTTGTTTCGAACTACCGCACCGGATTCATCCAATTTGTTCTTGTACACCCATCTGGTACCAACAATAGTGTGACCTTTTGGCTTCGGAACGAGTTGCCACACTTTGTTTCTTTTAAACTCTTCCAGTTCTTCTTGCATTGCCGCTATCCAATCAGGCTCCATTAATGCTTCTTTGATGGTTCTGGGTTCGACCGTGCAGACGGGTTGAAGGTGGGCAGCGTCTGCGGTGGAAGGGATATCTATAATATCTAAAGATTCTGCTGTTAGGGACGGCAGTTCCTGTTGGATTAATGTCAAAGTCCATAACTATAATTAGTAAGACTTGACCCGACCCGGCATGGTCCATTTGGGTTGCATGGCATCATGCATTTGGATAGACTATAATGAGAGAAATAACACTTAAGGTTGGTTAATATATTATAAGTTCTAATATATTAATAAGGTTATTTAATTACTATTGATCAAGAATTAATTTGGAATTAATTAAGTGATCAAAAGGAGACTAATTAAATATATGGGTTGATTGTGTAAATCATTCATTCTTATATATGTGGGCTTGTGATCCAAGATTCCTTATGTTGGACTAAGTCCATGGGGTGACCCATGGATACTCCATGGAGGATAAAATCCATGGAGCATAAGGAATGGGTAAAGTTATGAGTTACATGGTGTAACCCTAATAGCCACCATATAAAAGAATCCCATGGCTCAAGAAATCGTGCACTAATGTGTGAATATGAGGGCTAGACGATTTCAAGGAGTGTTCCATTTCTCTCAAGTCATTCCATGTGCATTTGGTGTTGTGTGAACCATTTGAGGTGTCACACTTGGGGCACTAGGCACTCAAGCTTCATGGAGACAAGCTACATCAAACAAAGGTATGTATTCTATCCATTTGATTACCCAAGTATCAAGTATTGTATGCTAGATAGGGTAATACCTTGGAAAGTTCATAATTGCATGTATAATAGAGAAAACATAGATCCAAGGTATTTAGGGTTGCATGTACACTTAGGAGTGTTAGAATGCTCAAAACCCAACAGTGGTATCAGAGCCAAGGCTTGTTTTCTTGTTATACTTGCAAAATTAGCTGAAAAATCGAATTGTATTAGTTTAAAAGTTATGCTAATTACTTGAAAAAAAAATTTGATGTGAATTATCTTTGTTCATATGAGTTTATTAGATTAATAGAAAAGTTAATTGATTATGTGTTTTCAATCCATTTTAATCTAAGAGTTGATTCTAAAATGTGTTTTTGTAACTTGTCCTCAAGTTATATGAAAAGTCACATTTAAGTTTCATAAAACTCATAAAAAGTTGGCAATGGTTACAAAAATGAAGAGTCTTGTCCTCATTAAATGGTTTTATGACTCCATAACTTGTCCTCAAGTTATGGAGGTTCAAGAGTCACTTTATTAAATGATAAAATGTGTAACCTTAATTAGTTCCATAAGTTACAAAAATAAAGAAAAGTTACATTCTTTTATTAGTTTAAAGTCTTCCATAACTTGTCCTCAAGTTATGGAACTTGAAGAGTTTTTTTTTAATTAAAACTACTTTAAACACATAAGTTATGGAATTAATTAGTTTTGAATATTTTCAAAACTTGCCCTCAAGTTTAGGAATTTGTAAAGTTTTCCCCATGAATACTTTAATTCCAAGTTAGCCCTTAGAATTTTAAAAGTTAAAATTCAACCTTTATATTTTATAGTATTATAAGTTAATAATAAATATATGTATAAGAGCAAGTCAGTCTTACCGTTAGTAGGCCTCATTCACGAAGCCGGTCTATAAGGGGGGTATAAGGTTATTGCCTATAAAATGGCAGTTTAATAGGTGTCCACTCTCACCCACCGCTTCCTTGACTGGTGGAGGGTCGTTAGCCGAACGGGTAGGACAAGGACTATAATTCTCCCTTCATTAAAAGTATTAATGATAAATACTAAGTAACTAAACACTTATAAATTCCCAATCTTAGTTACTTAGGAAAATGTGAATAAGGTGCTAATCCATGAAATTACACTTTGTACTTTGTTTAAACCGTTAGTGGAGCGTGTGTGGTTAACCGGCACACTAACCTTGATTTAACAAAGTAGGCAAAGGGTAACTTAATATTTATCATAGTATCGGTGGAGCTCGTGTGGTTAACCGGCACATCGATTGAGGGGTAAATATTAAGGGTACCAAGTATATTTGCATGGTTACTTCACACCTTGTTTTGTGATCCCAAGTATATCGGTGTCAAAGTCTTAGAGATGAAGTCACATATTGACAAGCTGGGAGAGTTGGGTGTCAAAGTCTTGAGAAAGTTGGATGTTCAATCACTTTCTAAGTCACATTGTGAGTTCCTTTGGGACTACTATGAAACAGACTATGACATGAACCTTAATGATCATATCTATTTGCTTGGTGCTGCTGAATCAGCAATGATTTGTAACGATAGTAAAGCAAATTTGATTAGAAGATCAACTTCCCAAAAACTTTATGGACAGTGACAATGGTGACACTGGAAATCCAGAAAAAGCATTCTCTTCCCAATGGAAAGGGATTGGCCATAGTCAACCCGGTTGACCAAATGGTAAATAGAAAGGCTAAGTATGAGATAGTCCCATTACCAAAGGGTCCATATGTTTATTTTGCCAAAGGAAGGGGCGTTGATTGCAAAGCTGCCAAATTTACCTAAGGATGTTAAAGTCAATAAGTTTGACTCTACTTCAGGTAGATCCCATTATCTAAATCTGTTAAGTTCTATTCTGAGATCCTCATTACATGATGTGACTGGGTCACATGTTGATGTTTTAAGAATCAAAGAATAGAGAGAAAGCTTAAAGGAAGTATATGCTGATTCTGATCGCGTAGGTGGATTTCGATCGCATCAGAATTTTGAAGCTGTTACTTAGGAGTTATGATATATTGCTTAGGAATAGATAACAACAAGTTTTTCCGTATGCATTTGCACTATAAGGATAAGTTTTTTCCGCAAAGTTTTGAAATAAAATAAAAGTTTTTAATTTTATATTTATTTTAAATATCCTTACAAGTGGCATTTGTGAAAAATGGTTGTTTATATGATTCCATTGATAGCAATATTTGGAAAAAAAATGGACTTGATTCTTTCGTTTGTGGTAGTGTCATAATTTACCAAATAAGGAAAGATTCTCATTCCCAAGGCTTCAGTTGGATAGAAACTTGGAATCATGCAAGTTGAATAGTATGATGAATGAGAACTTTCAAGCATTGGAAAATTAAGACTTGTTCACATGGATGTGTGAGTCAAGTTAAGGACTAAAGGGATCGAGTACACATTCTTGTGCACTGGTCAAGTCCACCACAAAGCTCGTTAAGACTATTCGTCATGATTTACTAAATTTTAGTAAATATGGTTATACTTACGAGTTTAAGTATAATTCTGAAACATTGGAAAAGTCACAATGTATGGCAGAACGAATGGGAAGAATCAAATTAGGCAGACAGATAAAAGTTTCTCAAATCTGAAAAGATGGGAGAGTACTTTAGTATCATGTTTTGTGATCATCTTAATGATTAAAGAACCACATCACAATTGGTCTTCTAAGGACATCTTAGTGCATTCTTATGACTAAGAAGAGGAGTCATGAATTGTTGAAATGGTTAAATCAAGAAGATAAGTCATACTTCGTTTCAAAACAAGTCTTAGAGTCATACTCCAAGACTATAAGTTGAGTGACATATCTTAAAGAAAGGTTTATAACACTTGTCAAATGTAAGAGTAAAAGTGTCCTACTCTTGTACATTTGAAGTTGGTAAGTTGTGACGTTTTGGATTAAACAAAGACCAACTAAGGCCAATTGTGTGAAGTGTTTGTCTTGATAAAGAATCTACACTATCTCTTGAATATTTGGCAAGATAGTCTTATATGTCAAGAGGACAGTGGGAGTCTTAAAGATCCTAAAAAGAATTTCAAGAACTAATCAAGAATAAAACCTGAGGTTCTTCACTAGCACACGACTTGAGGTTTATAACCTATCATGTTGACATATTTTGTGCCCATTCCAGTTAAAGTTGGCTTTGCATAGGAGTTCTGAAAGTTCTCAATTGGTTGCATAATAACTTGGAAGCAATGGCAGGCCCTGTACTGCCAGGTGGCAAGAAGTTAAGATTGCATAAGTTCAGTCCATATGAGTTTGGATTTGTCATTATCCTTGTCTTGTGACTCTGGTTTTGACGATTCACATGGATAAGAACACATACACCATAAAATCTAAGGGTCATAAGGTTTCTCTCCGATTCATGAAAATGATGGTGAGGAAACACTTCCACCAAGTAGATTTGAAGCAGATGGCAAAAGGTCTAAACAATTGAGACTATGATTACGGCATCCCTTTTCATGGTTCTGAAATTGTTTAGACACACATGCATGCTATCTAAGGAAAGGTGTATGATTTTGATAAAGTTTTATCAAAGCATCTCGTATCAGAAATCTGAACTTTAGTAAGGAAGTCAATAAAGTATTGATTTCTAGAAGTCCAGCTGATTTCTGAGTACATGTCAAAGCTAGTGGGAGCATAAGTGTTATGACTAATAATCATCATGTTAGTGGGAGCATGATAATTATTGTTAGTGTTGCAAGTTAGCAATGTTAATTATAGAAAACAAAAGTTTCAATTCGTGAGGCTGCAGGGATTGGAAAAGTTCTTTTGCTATAATTAAGGGAGAGGATATACTTCATTTCAGTTCTAAAGGCTTAAATTGAGACCTTAATCATCTTTAGTCAAGAATATATATATGAATTTCCTGTTGGATTGGTTCAACTTAAGGAAATTCTATATATTGAGTTCTCAAAATTCGATTATGATTACGGCATCCCTCTTCATAGTCAAATTTTGAAAACATGGCAAATAAAAATATTGTAGCAAAAGACTGGTCTAGAATCATGTCTTTATGTGAGACATCATGAATCGTGTACCATTTGCTTTGGGTACAGGATCGATTGCATGTGCTATAATATTTGTCATTTCTAAATTTTTCCAAATGCCTAGAGGCATTAAGAAGGGAAAAGGTCTAGAATTGGATATGACTAAAATGATTAAGCAATTGTCGAGGACAATCTGAGGTTTACCAAAGATTGGTTGCTCAGGGACAGTTGGAAGTATAGTGCTAATTTTGGAAGGACCATATTGACATATTCTGAAAAGAGGCATCTCTTATTCAGAAGTGATAGTCAAAATGAGAATATGGAGTTGTCTCCATAGGTGGAAGTTATCTGTGTAAGATTAGAAAACTTAATGCAAGAAGCATGTCCAAAGCAATGTACTTTGAATATGAGACTTAGTTTCCATGGAGTTGATCTCCATTGGAATACCTTATAATGACTGTTGACAAGTCTTTGTGACTTTGTACATATTCATTATAGGAGGGTCAGTGCATATAAGTTTAAAATCTAAACAGATTTCGATAAATGATAGGAATTTGAAATTCTCACATTTTTCGATAAGGATTTGGGAGTGTGAAATTAGAATCATTGAAATTATGTTCAATTGGTTTATTTCAGAAAGTAAGGATCATAGACAAACATAGAGTGCATACTTGGTGTACGGAAAAGCTATTGTTTAAGAAAAACATAGTGTACATGCTTGGAGCATGGGACAACTAGTGTTTTTAATTCAAGTATAAAGTTGATAAAACCGAAACAATGAATAATGAGTAATCAGTATGGTGATAAATAAAAGTGTTTATTTATATTCATAGGGTTTGATACCATATTTGATTCATTTATTCTTGTGTTTCACTTTGCATGTTTTGACTTCCAGAATAACTAAGTCGCTCTTCCTGAATGATTAAGTTATTCAAACCATCCACAGTCGGTCATATGTTGGAAGTAGATATGAATCAAGACTGCCATGGGTTGGTTTGTAGAGGTCCAAGTTGGTGGACAAAGTGGTGCTACAACACTCATGAGTGCTCATAAGTTCTGAGTATTGGATTCAACCCGCGCTCATTTGAATCACTTCATGGATTTTATCACGAGTGATCATGAGACGATAATATCTTATATTCTTTAAACCTAGAGATATGATTTGTTACTATGAGTTGGTTATACATTGATTGCACGAAAACGCATTTGGTAACTCGATGTTATAAAACGTGCCTTTGTGTATGATTCAACAAGTAGTAGAACAAGCCATATGAGTCGAAGTTTATCCATTCCTTTTACCTTCGGGATAAAAGCGATATCCGTGGGCCCCTCGATGATTTAGCGATGACACATGTGAGTGCTTGGCCAAGCCAGGACTGATTTGATTTGTTCAATCAGTCAGTCATCATGAATCGGAAATCGGGAAACAACAAATGGACAGAGAGAATGATTGATAATCCATGTCTCAGTCCATATGATATCTAGAATGGAGGAATATATGATCCCTTATCTAATGGACAAGTCATTGACAAAGGTCAGAGTTCATCGACAAGGTAAGAGTTCGACAGAAGCTTTTGAGAGCTACGATTGCTGATCGGTTCCTGAAGTCATACGCAATAATAGTTTTAGACTTATCCAAGTGGGAGACTGTTGGATTAATGTCTAAGTCCATAACTATAATTGGTAAGACTTGACCCGACCCAGCATGGTCCATTTGGGTTGCATGGCATCATGCATTTGGATAGACTATAATGAGAGAAATAACACTTAAGGTTGGTTAATATATTATAAGTTCTAATATATTAATAAGGTTATTTAATTACTATTGATCAAGAATTAATTTGGAATTAATTAAGTGATCAAAAGGAGACTAATTAAATATATGGGTTGATTGTGTAAATCATTCATTCTTATATATGTGGGCTTGTGATCCAAGATTCCTTATGTTGGACTAAGTCCATGGGGTGACCCATGGATACTCCATGGAGGATAAAATCCATGGAGCATAAGGAATGGGTAAAGTTATGAGTTACATGGTGTAACCCTAATAGCCACCATATAAAAGAATCCCATGGCTCAAGAAATCGTGCACTAATATGTGAATATGAGGGCTAGACGATTTCAAGGAGTGTTCCATTTCTCTCAAGTCATTCCATGTGCATTTGGTGTTGTGTGAACCATTTGAGGTGTCACACTTGGGGCACTAGGCACTCAAGCTTCATGGAGACAAGCTACATCAAACAAAGGTATGTATTCTATCCATTTGATTACCCAAGTATCAAGTATTGTATGCTAGATAGGGTAATACCTTGGAAAGTTCATAATTGTATGTATAATAGAGAGAACATAGATCCAAGGTATTTAGGGTTGCATGTAAACTTAGGAGTGTTAGAATGCTCAAAACCCAACAGTTCCCCCTGGACATGTGAGCAACCTGCTGAATTGTCTTGAATTGGAAAGGTGGGATTGAAGTTTTGTTGGGCAGATGGTGAAGCTTCCCCCTGGATTGCGGACGGGAGTTCCCTTTGAACCTGAGAAGGTTCCCCCTGGATTGTTGGAAGTGTGATAATTCTCGAGTCTGTTCTTGTGTCGATGTTCCCTATGTCTTCATCATCTGAGTCAGAAGAGACATTCAATGGTGAGGATTCTCTGCGAATAGGAACTGGAACTACATCATTAAGTACTGGAACCTCGATGGTTGTCACTTGATCTGGAGTGGAACTTTCCCCCTCAGCCGGCGAGGTGGAAGTATTGAGTGATACCACATCGGATAGAGATGGACCAGATACGTCAGCATGCTGCTGTTGAGCTTCTGGGGACACAAGAACTTCAGATAACTTGGTTGTTTCTACAGGGTCGAAGAGATCGTCATAGTTTACTTCAACTATGTTTAGGGGACCCGAAGAGGCAGGAATATCAGTTTCTAGGATTGCTTTGGTTTCAGTTGATGGAGCGGTGTTGCGGACGTAATAGTCATCGAATTTGACATCGAAGCTTTCAACTATTAGCCTTGTGCGTCTAATGAGACCCTATAAGCAACTTTGTTTGTTGAGTAGCCAAGAAAGATGCCTTCATCAGACTTCGGCGCGAACTTGTTATGATGATCTCTATTGTTGATCACAAAACATCTACACCCAAAGATATGGAAGAATCGGAGATTCTGCTTGCGGTTGTTAAGGCCCTCATAAGTAGTTTTTCCGAGACGCTTGCAGATAATGCTCCGGTTTTGAACAAAGCAAGTTGTGGCCACTGCTTCGGCCCAGAAGTAGAGAGGAAGATACGCGAAGTTAAGCATAGATCTGGCTGCTTCTACCAGAGTTAGGTTTCTTCGCTCAACTACTCCATTTTGTAGCGGTGTGTAGGGAGCTGAGAAATTGTGAGTGATACCCTTTGAAACCAAGAAACTGTTTAAGAGATGGTTGGTAAATTCGGTTCCATTATCACTTCGGATGCGGCGAACTGGTAACTTGATCTGAAGTTCAATTTCTTTGAATAAATTTATCAGTATCTGCGGAGTTTCGGATTTGAGTCTTAAGAAAAAGACCCAGGTGAAACGAGTAAAGTCATCAACTATAACTAGTATGTATCTCTTGTGATGAAGACTGGCTAAAGTAGATGGACCGCAGATATCAATGTGCACGAGTTCCAGTGGTTCAGAAATTGAGCAATTACCATTGGGTGGCTTGCTTTGGATTGCTTTCCACATTCACATGCAGGACAGAGTGTATCATTGCTGAACTTGAGAATTGGAAGACCTCGGACGAGTTCTCCGGTGACCAGATTGTTGATGTATCTGAAGTTAAGATGAGCTAGCTTGCGGTTCCATAGCCAACTGACTTCAGATACTGCTTTGGATAGAAAGCAGAGCTGCGATTTCCCAATGATCAGAGAAACGTCCAGAGGATACATGGTTCATTCGGACTTGGATTTGATCAAACAAGTGCTTCTATTGCTGGTCATTACATAGCAGTATTCGTTGTCAAATTCAACCCTGTGGCCTGCTTTACGTAGTTGGACTGCACTGATGATATTGTGTTTAAGGCTTTCTACATAAGCAACCTTTTGAATAGAGAATTTTCCTGTAGTAAGAACACCATAACCTCGGATTATCTCATTCGCATTGTTGCCGAATGTGACGTTTCCACCGTTGCAAATTGGCCTGAAATCCCGAAGGTATTCTAACCTTCCGGTCATGTGCAAGGAGCAGGCACTTTCGATTAAACATTCTTCTTCTTGTTCCTCCTTGTACAAGGCCTGAGAATTACACGGTTAGTTTAGGCATCCAAACTAGTTTGGAGCCTGGGACAAAAGATGAATTTCTAATTGATGCATGAACCGAGGTTGTAGGGACAGGTTTCGTGTCAACTTTTATGCCTAGTCCTGGGTGTTTGTGAGTTTTTGGAGTTTTGCGAAATTTAGAAAAGTTACGAGGTTTTTGAAAGGAACCATATTTGACATGAGATGAACCTTTTTGACAATTACACTGACTGACACAAATTTTGTCATTTACCCTGACATTTTGTTTGGTCAGCGGTCTAAATGACGAGGTAGGCTTGTGACCAGTCCGGAAGTGGTGAGATCTGACAGTAGTGGTGTTGGTATTTGAAAAAGTACGTTTTGCAGAAGTGAGAGCACGGAAGGATTTCTTGGAAAGTGATTTCTGAAAATTTTGATGTGATATTAAAAGTGTTGGAATTGGTAAAATCCCCTTCCATTTTGGGTCATCTAAGGAATAGATTTGAAAACCATTGCTTCGAAAAGACTGTACTCTCTTTTGGGTTGTGTCAGATGTTTTGGAAATGGTTGTTGAAACTGTACATTCCTTTTTTTATGTTTTCTTGATCGGAGAGTTTTTTGAAAAATAATGTGAGAAAACAAACTTTTCTAGGGCTCTTAGATTTTCGAAATCTGACATGTTTTTTGTTTTTTTAAAAGATTTGTTGATTTTTGCCTTGGGATCGAATTTCCTCTTTGAAAGCCTTTTTAGCTAAGGTTTTTGGAGAACCGCAGTTATTGGTGTTCAGCTGCGGCTTCCAGGAAACCTTTGAATTTTTTTGAAAACGAGGGCTATATTCATCTGAACTAGAAGATTCAGGGTTTGAGAGCATTGACCTACTTCAAAGTTTTCTATGGGTAATTCATGATGAATTGGCTGAAGAGTCACAGAGCTTTTGACTGAGGACTGCGGTAAGGATGATTTGACTACCGCAGAATAAGACTGAGTTGGGACATTTGTGGGATTTTTGTAGGACTTCTGTGGCTCATGACTGCAGTGAAGGACACTGTGGTCTGAGGGCAGAGATGGAAAGTCCATTGAGACTTCAGGACTTTCTATGAAAATTTTCTCATCAACAACTAATGAAGTCTGAGAATAGGGATAGATTGTGCCACAGATAGGAATTTGATCACTTGTGTGACCCGAAGATTCAGGCAAAATTTCCTCAATGACACAGTTGTTACTTAGGTTATGAAGTTTACCGAAGTGAGTTCTGATGTCTTCAGGAAAGGTTTTGTCATTGACTGGGAAATGGAACTCTCGGTCCGGAGGGACATAAAGTCGATCTTTGTTAAACCGGGGTGAGGAATCCTTTGCGGTAGGATATCCATTGGACCAACCCCAATTATAGGTATTATCTACGGTTCCATTGTTCACCAAATTTTCAATAGCTTCACTTTCATTGAACAAATTTTCTATTAATAGATTTAATCTTACAATCTCACTCTGAGCTAAATCTCTTTGGTTCAAAGCTATCTCTAGTTGTTGCATCTTTTTCTAACTCTAAGTCCTTTTCTAACTCTAAGTCCTTTTCTAACTCTAAGTCCTTTTCTAACATAGCTACTTTGAGTCTTTTGTTATCCAGTCGTCCTCTTACATGAAACATCTCTTGGGACGCTATGTTCTTCTCATCTAGAGCTTTGTTATAGTCTGTAAGGACGGCAGCACATGTGTCATTAAGATTGTCTATGAAGGGTTGACAGTCATGCATGCTATAGATTAGAGTTTGAATCATAAGTTTTACCTATTCGACGATGCTTAGAGTTCCATCCTTTGCCATGTAGCAGTAGTTCTTTTCCAGCTTTGTAGACCCATCGTCATCCGCAGTTGCCAGCATGCAGATCTTGCCTTTTCCTTTGATGTTGCTGATGTCTTCGTCTTCATCTCCGGATGACCAAACTTGATGGTCTCTTTTTACATCGACTACGTATGCCCTTGCCTTTTCCTTTTCCTCCAATTCTTGAGCCATTCTAAGGTAGAATGCTCTGTCTTTCACTATGTTAGCCTTGCAATCTTTTGCAAAATGATTCTCCTTGTTGCACTTGTGACAAATTACAACATCACTTTTATCTTCTGAAGAGGGACCGGAGTCAGTTGGATTGATGGGCTTCGGTGCCTCTTTGGGTTGAGTAGTCTGAGGTTGCGGTGGTGGGTGAGAACTTTTGGGATATCTAGGGTGGTTATTCTGCGGGTTGAAATTGCGGTTGAATGGAGGTTTGTTGAACTGCCGATTCTTACGAAAAGAAGGAGGTGGTAGCCGGTTGAACTGTTGACTAATAACAGCAATGGCCTTCTGAAATTCTTCTTCATCATCATACTCTGAGTCAGCTTCGTATGACTTCGGAGGATTGTTATATGAGGGAGAGTAGGATTGTGTATGTGGAGCTTGTACTACAAGAGCAAGTGGTCCTCCGAAGTCAGCACAATCTTTGAGTATAGTGGACTCTTGTGCTTGCAGTTCCCCGTAGAGCTTGTAGAGAGACAAAGAATGAATCTTTCTATATCCTTAGACTATCATCTTAGCATTAGTTCAGTGTGTTCCCAAACCATTGAGAAACTGAAGGTTTGTTTCATGGTTGCTGCGGATGGTGCTAGCATTAGATAACTTAGTGACTATCAGGTTGAATCTTTTGAAGGAGTCTTCCAAACTTTCGCCAGTATGAGCTTTGAAATTATTGAACTCATTGAGTGTAGTTGTGAGCTTCTTATCTTGAGCTTGTTCTGAGCCCTCATACAAGTTTTTGAGAACCTCCCAGATCTCTTTTGTTGATTTGCAGTTTATGATAATATCGAAGTTGTCAGGAGCAACTCCATAAGTGATTTCATAAAAGGCAACAACATCATTTTCCATTTTATCGAGATCGTCTTTGGTGGGACGATTCATGACTGGTTGACCTCCTCCTAGTCTGGCTGTGGCGCCGTTGGTTTGAACTGGTGTAAGAACAGAGACATGTGGTCCTTCTTCTACAGATCGCCATACATCTCTACCAAGTCTTCTTAAGTATCTTTCCATTCTCTGAGACCAGTGATGATATTCATTTGCCACCAATATTGGGGCTCTATTAGAACCACCAACACTATTGGAAACATTGAGAGATAATGCATGTGCCATATTTCCTTTTTTCTGAAATTTTTTTTTTTTTTTAAGAAATGAGCTCCAGTGGTATAGAAGGCCTTTTGAAAATCAGAGTTTTGCTTCAAAAAGCAACCACTTTGGCTCTGATACCAATTGTTGAGAGAAAAACTTGAGAAACACACTTGAACAAACGTTAGAACAAGTTTATACTGCGGAAATTAAAGTTAATCTCAAAGGATCATAAAGCTCAACAATAATATAAGGTAAGAGTTAGATAGTTAGATGATTAGTTGCGGAAAGATAAGGAAATATAAAAGACAGCAAGTATTATATCAAGTATACACTTAAGTTGATTCTTAACAAGGAATGCAATCAGACCAAGTTAGTAAGTGAGATCAAACATAGTGATTAAGTCTAGAAAAGACTTGCTCTTGAAGAGAGATTACGAGTTACGATTATATTTAGGTGATGAGGTAGTAGAGAGAAAGACGAGTGATAAGATTTAAGATGCGTAAGAGAGGTAGATTTCATTGAGAAATAGAGAACTCTATTTATAGAGTCTTGAAGATTACATACAACCTAATCTGTTTGAGTTGCCACGCAGGGCATTATGGATAAAAGAAAGTACTTATACAAGGAACAGATAAAAGACTGAATCTAATAAAATGATGACAATGACTGTGGTTGCTGATCTGACTGCCGGGAGAGATTGACTGCGGTTCAATAAGCAACTTTGGATTTCTTTTAAGTTTAAGAGGGTCACTTTTAATGTTTCAACTAGGAGTTTAGCTCTTTATGTAGCTTGTAGAACTTGTTGTATTTGGCCTTTAAGAACTTAGCAACCCAAGTGTGATGCCTCAAACAGTTCACAACACACATAGGACAAAGGAGAACTTGAGAGAGATATTTGTTAGCTCCAAAATCGGCTCTAATGAACTCCAAGAACTCTAGTCACGATTTTGGGTGCTAATGGAGTCCTTTTATAGTATGGCAAAGTCTAGGGTTACATCCATGCAAACCCTAATGCCCATGACCTTTCATATTACTTAGGATCCATGGGTTAAACCTCCATGGACTATCCATGGACTACCATATTGGTTTAGCCCATCCTAAATAACAATTGGCCCACACTATAAGAATCATTGACTTACCAAATCAATCCCATATATTTAATTAGTCTCTTTTGATCACAAAATTAATTCCAAATTAATTCTTCATCAATACTAATTAAATAATATGATTTCATATTAATATATTAGAAATTATAATATATTAATAAATCATAAGTAATCTCTTACTCAAGTATCGATCCTATCAAATTGTCCTGGTGATATGCAACCCGAAATGGACCATGCTACTCTCGGGTCAAGTACATACCAATTATAGTTATGGGCTTATACACCTAATCCAACAGTCTCCCACTTGGATAAGTCTAATAATTATTATAGCAAGTACGACTCCAAAATCCCGACTACCAATCCTAGCTCTTAAAAGCCGCTGTCGAACTCTGACCTAGTCAATGACGCATCCATTAGATAAGGGATCATATATTCATCCATTCTAGATATCATATGGACATGAGACATGGATTATAATCATTATCCCTGTCCATCTGTTGTTTCCAGATTTCCGATTTATGACGACCGACTAATTGAACAAATCAAATCAGTCTAGGCTTGGCCAAGCACTTAGGTTTGTCATCACTAAATCATCGAGGGGCCCACAGATATCGCTTTTATCCCTCTAAGGGTAAAAGGAATGGATAAACTTCGACTCAAATGCTTGCTTGTACTTACTCATCAAATCACACACAACAATATGTTTTATAACACCAAGTTACTGGTGTGTTTACATATGTCAATGCGCGAACCAACTTGTAAACTACAACTCACACGTCTCTGTTTTAATAATATAAGATATTATCGTCTCACAATCACTCGTGATAAATCAATGAAGTGATTCAGATGAGCGTGGGTTTAATCCAATACTCAAATCTTATTACAGGAGTACTCATGAACACTGCAGCGAACTTGTGCTATGTCTAAACGCATTTACACAATCTACAAACCCATTCATGACAATCTAGCTTCAATACCTACTTCCAAAGTATGATCGACTGTGGATGTTTTGAATAACGTAGTTATTCGGGAAGTCAAAACATGCAAAGTGAAAAACAAGAATAATTGAATCCAATATGGTCTCAGAACTTATGAATATACATAAAACACCTTTTATTTAATCACCATATTGATTACACATTATTCATTGTATAATGTTTCGATTAATCAACTTAATACTTGAATTAAAACAATAGTTATGCCGTGCTCCAAGCATGCACACTACGTTTGCCTATGGTCCTCTCTTTGTGAAATAGATCAATTGAAAGCATTTCAATGACAGTCATTTCACAATTCCAAATCCTTATTGTAAATGTAAGAATACCAAATTCTTGTCATTCGCTATAATCTGTTAGATTTTAAACTTATATGCAATGATCCTCTTGTAATGACTATTCAAAAAAGTGATAGAGACTTGGCAATAGACATTACAAAGCATTCCAATGGAGAGAAATTACATGGAAACGAAGTCTCATATTCAAAGTACATTCCTTTGAACATCCTTCTTGCATTAAGTTTTCTAATCTTACACAGATTTAAAGAATAAATTCCAGTTATGGAAACATTTCCATATTCCCATTTTGACTATCACTTCTGAACAAGAGTTACCTCTTCTCAGAGTATGTCAATATGTTCCTTCCAAAATTCAGAATATACTTCCAACTGTCCATAAGCAACCAGTCTTTGGTAAACCTCAGATTGTCCTCGACAATTGCTTAACCATTTTAGTCATATCTCGTTCTAGTCCCTTTTCCCTATTAATGCCCTAGGCATATGAAAATTAGAACAGATTAATATTATAGCTTATGTAATCGATCCTATATCCGAAGCATATGGAATACGATTCATAATGTCTCACATAAAGACATGATACTTTACCAGTCTCTCGCTATAATATTTCCATATATGTCCATGACTAAATTCGATTAAAATCTCAATCTAATCTTTTAGATTTGAAATGAAGTCTGAATTCCTCTCCCTTAATTATAGCAAAAAAAACTTTTCAAACCCTGCATCTTTGCAAATTGAAACTTTTGTTTTCTATAATTAACATTGCTAACTCACAACTCTTAACGTAATAATTGTGTTCCCACTAGCATAATAATTACATTCTTATTAGCATAACACTTATGCTCCCACTAGCTTTGACATGTACCGATAAATCAGTTGGACTTCTAGAAATCAATACTTATTGATTTTCTTACCATAGTTTAGATTTCTGATACGAGATGCTTCGATAAGACTTTATCTAGGCTTCTCAAATTCATACACCTTTCCTTAGATAGCTCACATGTGTGTCTAAACAAGTTTAGAACTGACAACAATAAATTTCAAATGTTTAGACCTTTTCTGTTTCTCACAATTCAAACTATGAAGAGGGATGCCGTAATCATAATCAAATTTGAGGATGCAAATAAAACAATTGCTATCTCCTTAAAATCTACTTAGTGAAAGCGTTTCCTCACAATCATTTTCATGAATTGGAGAGAAACCTTATGACACTTAGATTTTATGGTGTATGTGTTCCTATCCATGTGAATTTGTCATAACCATAATCACAAGACAAGGTTAGTGACAAATCCAAACTCATATGGACTGAACTTGTTCAATCTTAATTTTTTCCACGTGGCAGCTCAAGGCCTACCATTGCTTCCAAGTTGTTATGAAAACAATTGAACACTCATAGAAGTCACATGCATAGTCAACATTAACTGGAATGGCCACAGAAACAAGAATATGTCAACACGATAGGTTACCAACCTGAAGTCGTGAGCTAGTGATTAACAATAGGTTTACTCTTTATTAGTTATTGAAACTATTCAAGATGATTAAGACTCCCACTTTCCTCTTGACATATAAGATTCTCTTGTCAAGAAATATTCCTTGACAAACAAATATTCAAGAGTTAGTGCGGTTTCTTATCAAGACAAACACTTCACACAATTGGCCTTAGTTGGTCTTTATTTTATCCAAAACATCACAATTTACCAATTTCAAATGTACAAGAGTAGAAAACATTTTACTCTACATTTGATAAGTGTTATAAACCTTTCTTAAGATTATGTCACTCAAGGCTCAATCTTGGAGTGTGACTCTAAGATTTGATTTTGGAACGAAGTATGATTTATCTTCTTGATTTAACCATTTCAACAATTCACGATTCCTCTTCTTAGCCATACAACTGCACTAAGACGTCCTTAAAGGATCAATTGTGATATGGTTTCATAATCACTAAGATAATCATAAAACACGATACTCAAGTACTCTCCCTTCATCTCAGATTGGAGAAACTTTTATCTTTCTGCCTAATTTGATTCTTCTTATTCGTTCTGCCATAGATTGAAACTTTTTCAATGATTCAGAATTACACTTAATCTTGTAAGCATAACCATATTTACAAAACTTTAGTATATCATAACGAATAGTCTTATCGTTCTTTCTGGTGGACCTGATCAGCACACAACCAAGTGTACCCGATCCCCTAATCCTTCACGTGACTCACATATACATGTGAATAAGGAATTAGTCTTAATTTCCCAAAGATCAAGGTTCTCATTCATCACACAATACAACTTGCATGATTCTAAGTTTCTATCCAACTGAAACTTAGGTGATGAGAATCTTTCCTTATTTGGTAAATTATGACACTACCACAAACGAAAGAATCAAATCCATTTTTTCAATATTGCTATCAATGGAAACACATAAACAACAATTTTCACAAATGCCATTGTAAGGAAACTTAAAATAAAATAAAATTTATCTTTTATTTATTCAAATTGCAAAAAACTCTTCCTTACAATGCAAATACATATGAAAACTATGTTGTTATCTATTCCTAAGCAATCTATCATAACTCTTAAGCAGCAGCTTAAAATTCTGATCATTGAACCATGCGATCGAAATCCATCTCTTCACGATCAGAATCAACTTACTGTTCCTTTAAGCTTCCTTTCATTTCTTCGATTCTACAAAACATCAAAATGTAATTACATTACATCATGTATTAAGAATCTCCAAATACAAACTTAATAGAGTTAGATAGTGGACTTGCCCGAAGTAGAGTCAAACTTTTTGACTTTACCATCCTTGCGATCTTTCAGGTAAATATGGCAGCTTCGCAACCAATTCCCCTCTTTTGGAAATAGAAACATATGGACTCTTTGGGAATCGTACACGGGACTGTCTCAAACTTAGCCTTTCTCTTTACCATTTGGTCAAATGACTTGACCACGGCTGATCTCTTTCCTTTGGGAAGAGAAAGCTTTTCTGGACTTCCAATGTTTCCACTGTCAATGTCCATGGAAGTTTGGGGAGTAGATCTTCCAATAAAATTTGCTTTACCAGTGCGCCAAATCATTGCTGATTCAGCAACAACAAGCAAATAGGCAAGATCGATAAGGGTCATGTCGTGATCTGTCATATAGTAGTCCTTAATGAACTCACTATACGACTCAGGGAGTGACGGAAGAACCAAGTCAACAGCCAACTTCCTTGAGACATCGACTCCTAACATTCCTAAGCTGTCAGTGTGTGACTTCATCTCCAAGACATATGCCCACACAGACCTTCCATCTTGGTGTTTGCTTGCCAATAGGGCTTGAGTGACCTTGAACTTTTCAAGTCTTTAAACTTGTGGGTTAGGGAGAATTATTGGAGGAGGTGGAGGAAGAGAAGTTCCACTACAGCACGAAGAAGGGATTAATCTTTCACCTTGATCGTCTTGTGGAATATCATCTTTATAAGAAAACTTTTTCTAAAAGATTCGGGAAGACTATAGTTGTCAAAACTTGACATTTACAGGGAGAAATTCAAGTTTAGTTGATTTATTTCCTTAATATAACACCCAAAATGAAATATTAAGGCTAGGACCTAAAACAATATTTTACAATTCGGAAGAGGGATGATTTAATCCAATTGCAAAATATTTGAAGGTAGGTAAATGACAATTTACCAATTTCCACCATGAAAAACAAAATTGATTATTAAGTTTTAAATGAATTGAAATTCCTAGATTCTTTTGGGATTCATTGTACTTTTCAATGGCATGTTTAATCTTGATTATGCCCTTCAACTTTGTGACTGGGATACCGAAGATCACAAACAAGGTGTGAATAACCATGCAAATTAGCTTGGTACTCTCGATGTCATTTATCACCTAATCAATGTGCCGGTTAACCACACACGCTCCATTGATCTATGACAAACATCAAGCTACCCTTTGCCACACACTGTCAGTCCCAGATTAGTATGCCGGTTAACCACACGCGCTCCACTAACGACTTAACAAGGTGCAAAGTGCAATTTCATGGGTTAGCACCAAATTCACATTTTTCCTAAGTAACTAAGATTGGGAATTTATAAGTGTTTAGTTACTTGGTATTTTCATTATACTTTTAATGAGAATTAATGTCCTATCCTACCCGTTTGGCTAACGACCCTCTACCAGTCAAGGAAGTGGTGGGTGAGAGTGGACACTCATTAAACCGCCATTTTATAGGTAGTAACCTTATACCCCCTTATAGACCGGCTTCGTGAATGAGGCCTACTAATGGTAAGACTGACTTTTTACTTATACATATAATATATTAAATTTTTAATATTATAATAGTATAAGGGTGTATTTTAAACTTTTAAAATACTAAGTGGTTTAATCTATTAATTAAACTATACTCTTAATTTAATTAAACTTAAACCATTTCATTATGGAATTATTAATTCTCTTTTAGTTAAACACTGTAATTAACTATTAATAAAGTCCATAAAGATGTAATATGAATTATTCAAAACATCAAGATGGTAAAACAAAATTAAAACTATTTAATTTATTATTAAGTTATGAACCCATGAGTTACACTTTTGAAAACTTTTCAAATAACTTTAGTTTTAGAATTCAATGTCTCATAAAAAAAACTTTTTAAATTCCAAAACATGAGGGAAAGTTTTGTAACTCTTGATGTCACAACTAGCATTTTAGCTAGGAAAATTCCATTCTCATGAAATCATTCAACTATTGTAAAGCATGTACTCTAAGTGAATATCAATCAATGCTCATTTAAATACATCTCTCATGTCCAACAAAGAGTTTGAAACTCTAAATATTCCGAATTAAGTCTATTATGGTCTAGGACATTCTTATTGGGCCTAATGGACCAATAAGTATCCAAGTTGACTATTTTGGGCCTAGAAAACCCTAAATGGGCTCTAAATGGACCCACATTCATAAACCTCAACATTTTGGACCATTTGGGCCTAGACTGATTCATTCTAACTCTTAATGGGCCTTATTGGGTCATAATTTATCCAATTAACCCTAATGGACTATAAACCCATTCCCTTATACCTTATTGGGCCGTGGATGTTCACAAGGCCCCAATGGGCCGAAAACCATTATTGGGCTCCATGAATTCGAACCAAGCTTAGAATGGGCCCAAACTATCTCATTCTTATTCCTACTAACCCAAAAACTCTCGGCCCAACATCACTTAACAAAAAAAAAAAAAAATTTGCATGGGGAAAAGGTTGACACCTCATTTTTACATATAGGATTTCTATACCAATTATACCTCATGTATCTAAATCATGCATCCTAATCCATCATGCAATAACCTACTTGGAAACCCCCCCCCCCAGCTCTTCTTATTCCTCTCGACCGAAAGCAACAAACACACACACATCTTCAAACTTCTCCTTCAAACACTGTCTAATATCTCAAGAACACCTTCCTTTTTCCACCAAAATCTCGTGACTTGGGTTGTGCTTCAAGAATCTTCATCATGTTTTCAACCTTTGGTAAGTTGTTATTAAACACAAACATCTACTTTCCATATTAATGTTAAGAAATCCTTCTTACATAGCTCTACTTCATGATCTAACTCCATAGAACACCTCTAAGTTCGAAAATCCACTCAAGGAGCTTGCTAGAGCTAAAAATCACATCATCTTCTTCCACTTCTTCTTCAAAACCAAGAACAACAAGCAAAGGTGAGCTTCATACCCCCTTGTTTTTGGTTTTACATGATTTTTGGGGGAGAATACAAGTAAAATGTGTAGATCTATGTGTTTTATGCATGTCATGTGTGATTTCTTAGTTTATTTTCTAAAAATGTGTTAGATCTTAACACATCTCGACATCTTAAGCAACATTGAGTAAAGATCCATGAACTAAGACACCTTATACATCATATTATCAAGTTAAAAGTATTTACATGTTTAAGATATGAAGATTTAAAGAAAAAATCTTGTTAAGGGCCATATTTGTCAAGAAAACAAAATATAAGGTCAAAAAGTGACATTTACGGTTTTATAAGGATCAAACAAGTCATACTTATATAAAAATGGGTTTTTATGATAACCCTACTTTTCAAAGGGCCAAAAGTGTAAATTTTAGCCTAATAGGCTTAATATTTGGGCCTCACGGTTTTGGGCCCAAATTTGCAAAAAATAATAATAATAATAATAATAATAATAAGAGTTTTGGAGTTAAAAATGTCATTTGATCAAAGTTTGAGCCATAAATGTAAATAAACCGAATTTAGGGGTGAAAATAACATTAATTTCTAAATTGGGCTAAAAATGCAAAGTGTTTGGAATTTGGGCCAAAAATGTAAAATTCACGAAAAATGGGTCAAAATGTAAAATTCACGAAAAATGGGTCAAAAATTGTTGGGTCAAAATTATGGTTTATAGTTTGCTTTTGTAGGCAATTTTATTTTTCTGTAATGTTTTATGAGTTTACAGTTAGGTTTATGTCTGAGGGGGTGTTTACGGCCGTAAACCTTGTTTAGGGCCCGGCGTAAACCCGTTTATGGCCCATATTCCCCAAATATATATATATATATATATATATATATATATATATATATATATATATATATATATATATATATATATATATATATATATATATATATATATATATATATATATATATATATATATATATATATATATATATAGGTGTTAGGTGGTTGAGGAGGGATTGATAAACAGAAAAGGAGTGTACGGCCAAGGGAGAAAGAAAGGAGCTTTAGTGTGTATTAGTGTGTGTAAATCTTGTATCTGGATCTTCATTGTAATCAAATCATACAAGATTCATCATCTTCTTCTTCTCCTTCTCTTCTATTTGATCTGACATCATGCAACTGAGCTTTAGTGTGTATTATGGCCCATATTTGGGGACGTACAATTGGTATCAGAGCTTGGATTGTATCAATCAATTTTGTCAGATCTGGAGCTTATTTGATCTTATTTTGAAAAGATTTTTGCGTTTTTGGATAGATCTCTGAAAATTAGGTGGGGGGTTTCTTCTTCGCGTTTTTCATAAAAACGAGTTTTGGATCGAGTTTTGGAGCAAAAATGGAGAAAAACGTCGTTTTTTCGCGATCTGATTGAAGGTGTGCGGCCAGTTGAAGGTGTACGGCTCGGAGTGTGCGGCCTCGGAGTGTACGGCTCGGTGTGCGGCTCGGACTGTGCGGTTCGGACGTGTGCGGCTCGGACGTGTGCGGTCTCGGTGTGCGGCTCGGTCTCGTGTACGGTCCGATCCTCGCTTCCCACCTCGTCTCGTTCAGCAACAGCCTCGCAGCAGCGTTCACTAAAAAAAAACAAAGCAAAATTGAGGGTGTCGGGTATCGAACCCGGGACCTCTGGTTCATAAACTCAGCGCGTTACTCAACTCGACTAGCTGATTCCTTGTGTCACTCCTCTCACATTTAATTCATAAGGCGTTCTTCTCGGTTCCAATTTCGAATTTCTTACATTTTTAACCCAAAAATCAATTTCTTTTATTTTTAAATTCCTTTTTCTTCCAAAAATTTTAGGTTTTAATTTTTGACTTTTGACTTCAAAAATTGACATTGACTTTCAAGTTTGACCTTTGACTTTAAACTTTGACTTTCTCGTTTAACTTTTAAATTTTCAAATTTAGCTTTTCGGTTTGACTTTTGAGTTTGACTTTTTAAATTTGACTTTTAAGGTTGACTTTTGAGGTTTATAGTCAAAGGGCATTTTTAAATTTGACTTTTAAGTTTGATTTTGGCTTCTAGTTGTGCTTTTAATGGTTTTTGAGGTCTACGAGGGAATTAAAGACATGAAAGAGAGTCGTCAGGATATGTTACATGTTCGATTATATCCCTGGAGAAACCCTGGAAGCTCAGTTGCAGCGATTTACTACACTTACTACTGAGATGAATATAGCTGGGATTTTCTTGACTAAATCTGAGATAAACAAAAAGTTGTTGAATTCACTTCCGAAATCGTGGGATATGAAAGTGGTTGTCATCAAGAAGACAAAAGATCTCAATCGTCTTAGTCTTGCTGCTGTAATTGAAGAACTTGGCGCTTTGAAGTGTGGAAAAACAATGAGTTCCGCAAACATCCCAGTCAATGAAGTTTCATGTACTCCATCTTGTGAAACTACGATTAAGTTTCTCGGGAACAAATTGATTTATTAAAAAGAGAAGTTGAGGACCTGAGATATGAAGGATATCAACTCAGGAAAGGACATAAACCCCTAAAGGCCAGTTAGAAACAAAAATAAAGGACTTTAAGAGAATTCAGGAAGACTACAGTGAAAAATGTGAAAATAATGATTATATCAAGAGACAGAATGATGAGTTAATTACTGAGCTTGATACATTAAAGAGACAATTTGAAACTGCAAATTTTGATTTTAAGAGGTTTGATGTATCAAGCGAGGTAGTTGCCAACATGATTGACCATTGCCTGCAGTTCAAACGATACCAGCAAAAGGGTTTAGGATACGATAATGTACCTTCTCCTTTTAATCATACATATCAGTATCAACCCTTTTCTAAAGAGGAGATTACCAACGAACCATTCATGGTTTATGGCAAGCGATCTGGTTTTTTTTTCAGGAGGATTTATTAATGTTGAAAATACTAACGTTTCTACTTCCCCTGCAGATCAATCCTTAAATCAGTCAAAGCACGAAGTTGAAGGATCTGTTTCTGATAATAAAACTGAGTCTGAACCTAATGTTTTTGTTTCCCATGAAAAATCTTGTGTTTCCGATGATAAAATCAATGATACATCTTGTGATGCTTCTGCTCCGGATCATGTTGAGTTAAATTTTTTTGACATATTTGATGATTTGTTTGAAAATACTGATGTTCATGTTTCCAGCACATCTACTTCATGTGCAGGTAAAGTAGCAGAGGATGAGAACAAGGAGAACACCATTGAACAAACCAACATCTCCTTGAACTCTGAATCTGTTGCTTGGAACTCAACTGCTTCTGATCAACCTGCTCTTGAAAAATACAGGCCACCAATTCCAGTGAAACAGAGTGCCTGTTGTAATTGTGCTTGTGGGAAAAATAAGAGACAAGGCAAGGATACGCGACCAGGGGCAGGAAGAACCAACTTCACAGTGAAGAAAAAGACATGTTTTCACTGTGGAACACCTGGACACATTGCCCGAAATTATCCTAATCGCACATACGTTCCCTACTATGCACAAGGCTGGTAGAACGTGCCAAGAGGGAGATACTTCAAAAGAAACCCCTCAAGGTCACATTCAGACCATGATGACTGGAACGCGCAGAAGACCAGAAATCCAACTCCCAAGAACAAGAAGGGAATGCCAGCCAAGAAGTCCAATCCAAGAGATGCTACCGTGAAGCCAAAATCAAAGTCATCTCAACGGCCGACATCAAGATCAAAAGCAAGTACTGAGCCACCCATCAGATCGAAAAAGAAATGGGTTAAACCCAACTACAAATGGGTTCCAAAGGCTCACTCTCCCAAATCTTCTAACGATTCTAATATTTCTTCATCTTCTGTTTGTGATAAACAGGATATGTCATGGGAGAGAGTACCGTGCAAGGATGAAAAAGGTCAACCTAGTTTCAAGATGGACTGGGTTCCAAAGACCAACTAATCCCGCTCTGTGTCGGAGCAGCTATGCAGGCATATCATCAGACTTCGGTTTGTTGGTAGTGGCTGTTCCAGGCACATGATAGGAGGCATCTCTCAACTGTACAACACTCGGAATTTTGTTTGAGAGTATGTGTCATTTGCGGGAAGGGAAGAAAGGAAGGGATCACTCATGGGGTTAGTGCTTAACGATGTGAAGAATTTTTGGATCTGTTTTGAGATTACGCGTGCTGTTCTCAGACCTTCTGGATGCAAATTCAATCGGTGACTTACGGTTTGAGTTTTCTTCTCTATACTCCTGAGTTTTTCTTAAGTTGATTCGCTTTAAAGACTAATTTTTGTTTTAGGATAGTTTAAATTTGTGCATTTACTTTCATTTCTCTCCTATGCACAAATTTAGGGGGAGAAATAAAAACAAAACAAAAATTTTAAAATTTTAAAACAAAAATTAGAAAATTTTAAAAAAATCCAAAAACATTAGAAAATCAGAAAATCAAAAATATGTTGCAAATAGTTTTGCTTGTAGGAGATGTTTTGGGAAGTGATATAATCATGTGATAACAGGCAATCTGAATCTATGTAAGGTACTGAATCTGAATTGTCTAGGCTCTGTGTTCGATGCGCTGGTAGGCACGAAAGATTAAAATGGACTTGACTAGGCATTAATGAACTTAAGGAATCTAGAGACTTGAAAAATCTTGACCTAGATAGATCCATTTAGCCTGACAATACGACGCTCAGATAGGTTGAGCAGGGAGATATACATGATAATCCACCGGTCACACTAAACTAATCTGTATCTAGAACTGTGGTTTACCTATTCCTCGATGTACGGACTTTGTCCTTAATTCTGGTATTGATGGGGAGACTGGGGAATTCCGATAAAGTAGGTCTGTAGGAAATTATTTTCTTGCTTTCTTTCTGTTAGTCATATGTTGCCCCCTCTGCGTGATTGAAATACATCCGACCTGGACTGCAACATATGCAATTCTATTTCTCTGCATCTTCTATCTATACAATTCTTCCTGTCTGTTAGTCATATGCTGTCTCCTTTGCGTGATTGAAATACATCCGACCTGGTACACAGCATATGCACCATTCTACTTCTCAATCCCTCTAAATCTGGTTAGTCATATGTTTCACCCTCTGCGAGATTGGAAGAGATCCGACCTGGATGTATAGCATATGCACTCTAAATCTAACTTCTCTCATAATAATTGTCTGCTCACCTAAAGTAAGGAGTACTTTGGAAGTTCCTGATTATTGGGGTATGTCAGGAAGCGGGAAACATGTTCTAGTACATTTAAAATTGAACAATCACTAGGTTGTCTGTAGATCTCACTGCTCAATTTAGGTGGACAACAATATCTTTGGTCGCCGTCAGCTGAATGGTCCTTAAGGAATATTATCTAGGAACTTAGGATCACATTATCTTGTCACTTATAGTATGTCCCAATTTTGTCACAATCTCTCGTGTTTAAGTGGACCACAATACTGGCAATTGACTAGATCTATTCATGAAGAGAGAGGTACGGATAAACGGATAACGGCTGTCTAAAGACTTTGATCCCAAATCACTCTTAAAGTTAGATATCATTTTTATTTTTGTTAAATTTGTTCATAGTTTTCTTCTAATTTAAATATAAGGGGGAGAATTAAAAAAAATTAAAAATTAAAAAAAAACAAACAAAAATCAGAAAAATTCAAAATCAAAAGATAGTGTTATATTCTGTTTTAATTCTTGTTCAAGAAAATCAAAAATCCAAAAATATTTTTGTTTCTGTTTTATTTTTTTCAGAAAATATGAAAAACCCAAAAATATTGTGTGCTAAATTTTCTTTTAGTTTTGTTTTGTCTTGAAAAGTGAATTCAGGTGAAGATGAAACTCATGGAGTTTGTGTCGAAGATTTCTGAGCCAAAGTTTCATCCGTGATCATCGAAGAATTCTCATTTGAAGGAGCAAGAAATGAATATAATTCTTTCAACATTCAATCTTTCAACCCCATAAGCAAGGTGAAGTTGCACTTGAAGATTATGTGACAGATTGCATTGAAGCCTCCTTAATCAGTCTGATGCTATCTATGAACCTGCTGAAGTGATCCAGAAGATTTGTTCTCTCTGATGTTCTCTCTGAAGATTCTCAAGCTGAAAGCGCTATCTTTCAAGAATCAGTACAAGATGCCTCCTCACCCAATATGCGTTCAATGTAAAATTCTGCAGAAAATCCCAACTGCTCAAGATGAAGCCATTCATTGAAGATTCATCAAGTTCATCTTAAAGTCGTGAAGAATTTGAAGATTAATGCTGAAGCCAAGCTCTCGATGAAGATTAACAAGAAAAGCCAACTACTTTTTAGGGGGAGCTTGTTGGGTCGATTAAGAAAAGAAAGCTATAAACCAAGAGGGAGATTGTTGGGTCAAAATTATGGTTTATACTTTTCTTTTCTCGGGAATTGTATTTTTCTATAATGTTTTATGAGTTTACGGTCAGGTTTATGTCTGAAGGGGGTGTTTACGGCCGTAAACCTTGTTTACGGCCCGACCGTAAACCCATTTATGGCCCATATTCCATAAGTATATATATAGGTGTTAGGTGGTTGAGGAGGGATTGATAAACAGAAAAGGAGTGTACGGCCAAGAGAGAAAGAAAGGTGCTTTAGTGTGTGTTAGTATGTGTGAATCTTGTATCTAGATCTTCATTGTAATCAAATCATACAAGATTCATCATCTTCTTCTTCTCCTTCTCTTCTATTTGATTTGGCATCATCTGTCACACCCCGCTAAAGCGGAAACGCAAGATATGACAGCGATAACGGTTTCATTGCAAAAGATAAAGATACATCACCATAGCAATATTCAAAAGTTTACAACACATAGCTTAATAGAAACAAGTACAAGTTTTTACAAAATAACATTGTTCAAAATATAACTTCATAAATAACTTCAACACGATGCAGCATGCTCTATGATGATGAATCTTTATATCCACTTACTAATTATTTCCTGAAAAAGCATGTAAAACGAGCGTCAACTATGAAAATAGTTGGTGAGTGCACAAGTTTATAAAATCAAGATTTGGAATAAGGCTTTTCATAAATACAAGTACATTGCTTTAATGAGAAACAAAGTTGATTGCTATGATTGATAACAAGTTTATTGCTATAACGAGAAACGAGTTTGTATGTGTATGAGCAAACAATGAGTCTCAACCAAACCTATGACTGAAGCACTATCAAGATCTATGCTTATCGTTCCATAGATGAATATGGTATCATGCACTCCAGCAATAGGGCGAGTGAGGAGTTGTCAATTCCTAATAGCGCTATCCATAATGACCATTGGCTCAAAGAGTTAATGGTTAGAGATAAGGGAAGGGCCTTAGTACGATAAGTTCTCATGTTCCGTGTTGCATAGACATACATAGAGAGACATAGCAATAAAATAGCAATCATGTTTGATACAAATCAATTTAAATACAACATTCAAATAATAGTTTTTCGGGACATGCTTTTCCACCCCAAAACATAAAAACTGAAAATAGGGGAGTGCGTGAATACTCACAATGTTTCGAGTAGGTACAAGTGGTGCCTCGGAATACACCAACGTCTTAATACCGGGATCCTACGACATCAAACACACACTAGTGAGTTTCCATGTCGAAACTTAATGCTAATATACTAAACTCTACATATAGTGAAATGCCAATTTTATGTTTTAATATTGGATTTTATATTAATTGGTTATAAATTTTCTGAAATGATGAAATTCTAATAGTCATGCAATTAATACTATTTGGGATATTAATTTTCCAGATTTAGTAATATAAATTTGAGGGTATTTCAACACATTTAAAGGTGTTTTAAATTCCTAAAAATGTAAAATATTATCAAATAGTTTCCAAAAATTGTCAAACCTTGTATTTTCATTCTAAATACAGTAGAGGTCTTTCAGAAAATTTCCTTTCAATTTTTGATATGATTAACTATTTTTCTAAATTTTTAAGCCTTCATAACAACATAAATTCATGAAAAATAGTATTAAAAGCATAAAAATTCCCCAAATTTTTTATAATACTGCCATTAGACATACTTGAGCTGGGAAAAATATAAAAATGGATTTCTAAACTGTTTAACCCAGATTTTATGATTTTTCAGCATTTATTATAATAAAAATTGAAATAAATAGAAGACAGTTTCCAAAATTACCCAAATTTTTTGTAACACTGTTATTATACATATAGAAACTGTGAAAAATCTAAAAGATATTTTTCAGTTGGTCTTTCTATTTTTCTTTGTTTTGTCCTCTTAAATAATCATTAATTGGAGAATAAATAATAAACAGTTAAAGTAAATTACCAAAAAAATTTGTAACATCATTTACAGTGTAAATAACCTGGGAAAAATACCAAAGGTGGTTTTCATATTATATAATCCGGTTTTGGGTATTTATGTGTATTTAAATGTATTTAAGTGTATTTAACCTTAGAAAATAGGAGAAAAATAGTATACAGTAGAGAAAAATCCTCAAAGTTTTTATGTAACCTCCTAATGTACACCATGATGTTCTGGTAAATGTTCATGAATTTTGGATAATCAGAACTATTTTTCCTATTTTTAGGCCATTATAATTACCAAAAATTGGGAAAAATAGAAAGGCATGATGAAAAATTCTTAAATTATTTTTCTGAGTCTCCCACCTCAGTAAAGAGCTGCGACAATTGTTAGATACAATTTGCACACTCTCTAAAGTGGTTTTGCGATTTATTGGAACCAAACAAAAAGAAAATCAAAAGTCATACTAAACAGAAACATAAATTGATGAAACTTAATGAGAGGTCATTATTCATCATAGGGGTCATCCACGAATTTATTCAGGATTTATAGACCTCTGGAAGTATTTTATGTGATTTATGCCCTTGTTTTCTTGTAACAATTTTAATAAATCAAGGAAATGAAAAAAACTCTTGGGATTTTCCAGATGTTCATATTACCTTAATGGGAATCTGGAAATTTTTTTTTTGAACAGAAAAGAACTTTTAGATATTTTTATAGACAAAATCATTTACATGCACTATTAACAATGTACTTTGATCATCAAGCTCTTTAGCTTGGTGTTCATCACATGCATCACGGTTTGAAGACCATGCATGGACATATGTTTGTCATAGTGATGTTTTTAAAGGAAATACTTGAATGCATAAGGTGTATGAGCCTTTAAAACTTGTAAAAATCCGAACTTTAGTGTTTGACATAGGTTTTGGTCCTTGGATTTCACCATTAAACAACATGCATGTTGTTCTTGGGTGAAACCCTACCACCATCATCATCAAACTCGACATTCATGAACATGTTCATGAATGTTCATAAAGAATGGTGTAGAAGGAAGAGAAGTACAAGAAAACCCTTTAAAACAAGAAGGAAAAGTAAGGGAGGGTGAAAGATTTTCGTGAATACCTTGAAGAATAGCCTTAGAAGATGAAGATTTGAGTGTGGAGAGGTGTTCTTGACTGAATATTTTCGTGAGTTTAGAGAGAGAGGAGGAGAGTTTGAGAGTTGAAAGGGTGGAGTGTGAGAGAGAGAATGAAGAGGGAAGTTGAAGTGTAAGAATGAGTTTAATGATTGAAGTTTTTGGGAAGAGAGAGCATGGGACAGAGGGTGACAGATTTTATGAGTATAAGAGAGGCCCTCTTTCTCCTAATTCAAATTAAATAAATTTCCCTTCAATTTTTATAAAACCTAAATTTTTATAAAAATGTTTCTTTAAGCAATTCTTGATTTATTTAAAAATCTTGTTTTTAACTAATAAATTATGATTAATGTATGATAATTTAAATTTCTATTTCATTGATTATAATCTATAATTTGATTAATAAAAATTTTATATTAGGAAGTTTATAGCAAATTTTATAAAGTTTTTAAGCTTTAAAGTTTATAAATTTGGATTTTTGGGCTCTTTAGAGTTTTTGGAACATTGTTTGATATTCACCATCATATTGGGATGAAATTAGAATATTTTAATTTATTTTTAGGGTTTTATACCCTTTTTCAATTGTAACAAAGTTTGAAGTTTTATTCTAATTCGGGTATTGGCATTTCCTATTGTAGTTAAACAACTTAATAGAATCGTAAGAGTCAAGTATATTAGTCCTAGATTTTAGTTGGATCCTAGTTCATGCAAGATTTTGACCTAATTTATACTAATAGGCCATGGCATGTTGTGCATGTATGGTTTTTATAAAAAGATGCATGAGTCCGAGAATGACCTGAATTGACAGTTGTCACATCATCCAATTGATTGAAGTTCCGCACCATCAATTGGATCTTATTGATACACAAGCATATTTGGGGACTTACAAAAATGTAATTTTCTGCAAAAATGTACTGAAAAACGCCAATACATGTATTTTTGGGTCAAATCTGTCAATTATTAAACATTTGGGCCGAAAATATAGAACTTTTATAAATTAATGGGCTAAAATGTTATTTTTAACTAAAATAGTCCAAAAATGACATTTTTGTGAAATAAGCCTTTAAATGGCTCAAATTAGTTTTTAAGAGGTTTAAAGCGCAAGTTTTATTAAAATTAAGTTCAAATTATAGAATTACGACTTAACAAACTATACTATAACGAACAAACGAAAAACAACAATGGTGCGATTATTGGGCCTAGTAATTGTTATACATGTTTTTGGGCCTTCGTGGTCCAATTACATGTTTATTGGGCCCAATGTATTCATCACATGTCTATTGGGCCTAAGTGACCCAATTACATGCTAAATGGGCCTAATTTAGCATTTACATGTTATTGGGCCATAGTGGCCCATTTACATGCTAATTTAGCCTGGAAATAACTTACACGACTAATGGGCCATAGCTGCCTTTTATTCATGTTTGTTGGGCCTTGTCTTATCGTTTCAAACATTATCTAATGATCGAACTTCTAAATACATTTAACATTATACAAATTCATGTGAATACAAATGGGATCTAGTGAGACGTGTCGGTTGACACCACTGAGTGTATGGCCGTAGCTTGTAGCTATAATCAGAGTCTCCTGGAGGGAGAGCGAGAGTTTGTGGATAGATCTATACGGGGGGACTCCCCCACACCTGAGTTGTTCGCTACAGTTAGACTAGGCCAGTCTAGGGTGACAAAACCTTGAACGAAAATCCGGCATTTGGAAAAATGCTAAGACACACAAATCAGTCACTATCATGTATGGTTATAACGACTCATATAGAGATCCGTTTCCATTAAGACATTACGGAAATTGAAAAACTCGTAAGTCATAATGATACAAAACATTTCTACAGTGCAAGGACCGTGACATTTTTATACATCAGAAAATATCGGATTTTCTGTGGAAATACTATTATTCAAATACTACTTAAATACAACAGAAAGAATACAAATAAATTTGAACTGCATTTCTATATGTTACTACTATGAAATTCACACATGCATTTATACTCGATTTTCACATTATTTTTAGACGTTTTACAGAAAATATCGTATTTTCTGGGTTTACAAAAGATACAAAGACTTTTATTCGAACATGCTTATGAACTCACCAACATTATATATGTTTCCCGTTTTCAAAATAACTTGTATTCTCAGGTAATCGTTAAGCTGAAGAATCGTCGACAATATTTTGGGATTTCGTTTATGCATATGTCAATTATCGTACAATTTATGTCTTCGGATTATGTAATGTAAAACAATGTATGTGATGTGAACAATGCAAGTTGTTATATATAATGTTGGTGACGATTGTGTTATGTTTCATGTATATTCATTGTGATGATATTTCAATTTATAGTCACACGAGCCCCAGAGCATTGTTTATAGTGAACTAGCATATGTAACCATACATTATATGCAACTATAAATACAATGGGACTAAAACACTCTGAATAAAGTGCATACATTAAAACTATAACATTAAAAGTCTCTAGAGGAAGTGGAACGCTGTGATTAAACCCGAGCAGTTATGTGGTTATATTGGGGGTAAATATAGCCTGATCAACTATATTTATTCAAAATATGACCAACATGTGTTTGGGAGTAATTATGGCAGGAAGTTGACCTAGAAACTTACCTCATACCCAAAACTTCGCAGGAATTCAAACATAAATAATTAAAATACTATAGGAGTATTTTGGAAATACTATATGCATACGTGATTAAAATTTTACGACGGCTTGCACCCCTTTTCACCCTTCTCGCTCCCAGTTTCTCGCACAGCGACCATGGATGGAGCGCATCAGGGCATTCAATTCTACCAGAACCTAGTGGCTCAGGGAGAAATTGAAGAGGACCCCAAATTAGGACCCGAGGCAGCTTTTGACCATGAGGAAGAGGAGTATACAGACATGGATTACGAGTTTGATGAGACCGAGAATGACGATAAGGACGATACGGACACTGAAGAAGTGCTCGACGAGCCTGCCACCGCAGAAATGCATCAGGACCACCCTATGCCGCCAAGGGCCTCCATTAATGAAACCCGCTCCTCGGAAGAAGAAATCGTTGTACTTCGACAGCAGCTACTGGCAATGGAGACGCGAGCTGTGCAGGTGGAATAGGAAATAGATGAGGTCATTAGAGAAATGACCAAGATGGCTACCTTAGTAGCACAACATTTTAGAATATGATATCACTATTTCTGATAGACGCATCTCGTTATGATTAGAGTTCACTCCCTCACTCACTGGTATCATTTCCTTTTATATGTATGCCACTTTATGTACTATCGACCTAATGTTTAAGTGATCGCACTACTCATAGGGTCGTCATGCTGCCGGATCTTATATTTCCCCATGTACTGTATGCCTTCTGGCAAATTTTCATATATCAAAACAATTAGTATTAATGAAGATGCTTTATGTTTTTATCATGATGTTGTTATATGTTATGTGTTTTATTTCCTTGTTTTCTGTTAATGCATAGAATTACTTAAACACACACTCGATACACTGGGTCTATGAAACTCTAAACTCGGAATACAAACATGCACTCAACATCTTTCCGTTCTTTGACAGAAAGATGCCTCAAAGACCCAACCGTGGGAACAACGCAACACCAACCCCGCCGGAGATAAACTCGGTTGCATTCCAAGCAGCAGTGTCTGCTGCGGTCACTGCAGCGCTTGTGTAAATTCTCAATGGAAACAACAGAGAAGGCCACAGACAGGGATCCGGAAGCACGAATCAAGGGACAAACCACAGAACCACACGAACCTGCACCTACAAGGACTTCACCAATGCCAAACCTCGAACCTTTAATGGAATAGGAGGCGTCATAGCCCTGAAGCGTTGGATTGAGAAAGTGGAATCCGTTTTTGAAATCTGCGGGTGCCCAGATGGATGCAAGGTCAAGTTTGTGGCCTGCACATTCACTGATCAAGCTCTCTCCTGGTGGAATGGCCACATAGAGGCCATGATACTCCCGGTGGCGAACGCATTGCCATGATAAAGAGCTCAAAGAAATGATGCTGGCTGAATACTGTCCAAGAGGTGAAATTCAGAAGATGGAACAAGAATTGTGGATTCTCACGGTTCAAAACTCCGATATCGATGCCTATATAACCAAGTTTAGTGAGCTATCTCTTATGTGTCCCGGAATGATCACCTCAGAATGGAAAAATATTGAGAGATTTATCTGGGGATTGACTGCACCTATCCAAGGAAATGTCATTGCGGAAAATCCTGAGACGTTCGACAGCGCCAAGAGGTTGGCTAAGAAATTGTATGATCATGGCAACAAGAAGGGTGCCAAAATAGTAGAAGCGGAGGTTAAGAAGGAAGGTGAGAACAAGAAAGGGAAAAACAACAATCGAAAGGGGAAGCAAAACTCAGAATCATCTAAGAAACAACAAACAGTGATTGTTCATGCTGAAACTCAAGCTACCACCACACCACATGCTCCAGCCTCATCCACGCCTAATGCTCCAAAGCAGTACTCAGGAAATCTCCCCAAATGTAACAAATGCAACTTCCACCATCAGGGGGAATGCAGGGAGACGATTTGCACAAGGTGCAACCGGAAAGACCATACAACAAAGTATTGTAGGACTCAGCTCCAACAAAACCAGGTGCCAAATTACAACAACAACAACAATAACAACAACAACAACAATAACAACCACAACAACAATAACAACAACACCAATGTTGGGGCCAGTTATACCTGTTACGGATGTGGGAAAACTGGGCATTTCAGGCGTAATTTCCCCAACACAAACAATCAAGGGGCAGGAGCGGCAGGGAGAGTGCTGACAATGGGTCAGGGTGAAGCAGTGCAGAACCCAGCCGTTGTCACGGGTACGTTCCTAGTTAACAACTCATACGCATGCATTGTGTTTGATAGTGGGGCAAAACGGAGTTTTGTGAGTAATAAGTTCAAACATTTGCTAAAACAACAACCCTTAAGCTCAATGAAACCTTCACGGTGGAAATGGCTAATGGGAAGACAGAATCAGCTAAGGAAATCTATGTAGGGTGCACGATAACATTAAACAACCACACTTTCCAAATAGATTTGATGCCTGTAAATATTAGGAGTTTTGATGTGATAATTGGCATGGATTGGTTAAGCCCCCATCGTGTCGATATCATGTGTCACGAGACGGTCGTTCGCCATCATCTTCCTAATCAGGAAACCCTAATAATCTACGGAGATAAACCCGACGCAAACCTTCGCCTTATCTCGTGTATCAAGGCACAAAAGTGTCTACAAAGAAGAACTACGCATTCCTTGCTCATGTGGTGAATAAAACCAAAGAGGAAGTGAACATTCAAAACATTCCAGTGGCATTTGACTTCCCGGATGTGTTTCCAGAAGATCTTCCGGGAATGCCCCCAAAAAGGCAAGTCGAATTCCGAATCGACCTAGTGCCTGGAGCCACTCCAATCGCCAAATCACCCTATAGGTTGGCTCCCGCTGAAATGCAAGAATTATCAAGCCAGCTGAGTGAAATCCTGGATAAAGGATTCATAAGACCAAGTTTCTCTCCATGAGGAGCTCCGGTTCTTTTCGTTAAAAAGAAAGACGGATCCTTGAGGATGTGCATTGACTATAGGGAATTAAATAAGCTCACCATCAAAAACCGGTATCCACTTCCTCGAATCGATGATCTATTTGACCAGCTTCACGGGGCTAGTTACTTTTCAAAGATAGATCTGAGATCCGGTTATCATCAACTCAAAGTCCAAGATGAGGACATTCCTAAGAATTCTTTCCGAACTCGCTATGGACATTACGAATTCGTCGTGATGCCCTTCGGTCTAACAAATGCCCCCGCTGCATTTATGAACCTCATGAATCGAGTCTGCCGCCCATTTCTTGACAATTTCGTAATCGTTTTCATCTATGATCTTCTCGTATACTCTCGAAGCGAAGAAGATCATAGCCAACATTTCTGACAGATCTTAGAGACCCTGCGGGCTGAAAGGTTGTATGCGAAAGTCTCCAAGTGTGAGTTATGGCTCCGTAGTGTAAATTTCTTGGGTCATGTTTTCAGCAAGGAAGGAATTCATGTAGATCCCTCCAAGGTCAAAGCCATTGAAGGCTGGGCAATTCCGACAACGCCAACAGAAATTCGCCAATTCTTGGGTCTTGCAGGTTACTATCGAAGGTTCATTCAGAACTTTTCCAAGATAGCCAAACCCCTCACCACATTGATACAAAAGGGTGTACCTTTCAACTGGACCGATAAGCAAGAGATTGCCTTCCAAACCTTGAATCAAGCCCTTTGTAGTGCTCCAGTTCTATCTTTACCTGAGGATCTAAAGACTTCGTAGTTTACTGTGATGCTTCGAATCAAGTTTTAGGTTGTGTCCTTATGCAACACGGGAAGGTAATTGCATATGCATCCAGACAACTGAAAACTCATGAAGTAAATTATACCACACATGATCTCGAACTGGGTGCGGTGGTCTTTGCCTTGAAATTTTGGAGGCACTACCTATATGGTACCAAGTGCACCATCTTTACAGACCACAAAAGCCTCCAGCATATTCTAAATCAAAAAGAACTAAATATGAGGCAGCGGAGATGGGTTGAACTATTAAATGATTATGAGTGTGAGATCAAATACCATCCAGGCAAGGCTAACGTGGTAGCCGATGCCCTGAGTCGTAAGAAGTATTTAAGACGCCGCGTGAAGACTCTATCGATCACCATCCAATCTCATCTAGCCTCACAGATCAAGGAAGCCCAATTGGACGCATTGAAGCCGAAGAATGTCGTTAGTCAATCACTGCGTGGAATGGATAAGGGACTTGAAGTTAAAGAAGACGGAACCCACTACTTCATGAATAGAATCTGGGTTCCCAAGATTGGGGGATTCAGAGAAGTAGTCATGCATGAAGCCCACAAGACGCGATATTCTATTTATCTGGGGTCAGATAAGATGTATCTGGATATCAAGCAACGTTATTGGTGGCCTAATATGAAGGCAGAAATAGCCACATTCGTGGGCAAGTGTCTTACTTGCGCCAAAGTGAAAGTGGAATACCAAAAGTCGTCGGCATTATTGCAACAACCAGTGATACCCGAGTGGAAATGGGAAATGATTACTTTGGACTTCATGACCAAATTACCAAAGACAGTAGACGGATTGGATGCTATCTGGGTAATCGTCGATATATTAACAAAATCCGCTCATTTCCTACCAATAAAAGAATCCTACAAGATGGAAAAGCTGACCCGAATTTACATCAAGGAGATCGTGAGACTCCATGGAGTGCCAGTGTCTATTATCCCGGATCGAGATAGTAGGTTCACTTCAAGATTCTGGCAATCTCTTCAAAAGGCAATGGGAACAGAGCTAGATATGAGCACTGCCTATCACCCATAGACGGATGGTCAAAGCGAGCGTACCATCCAGACACTCGAGGATATGCTCCGAGCTTGCGTGATTGACTTCGGCAAGTCATGGGATGCTCACTTGCCTCTTATCGAATTCTCCTACAACAATAGTTATCACACGAGCGTCAAGGTTGCTCCTTATGAGGCTCTCTACGGGCGTAAATGCAGATCACCCCTATGTTGGGCCGAGGTGGGTGACACCCAACTAGAAAAAGGGCAAACACCAGACAGTGCTCTCACAGGACCAGAAATCATCCGTGAAACGACTGAAAAGATAACTCAAATCAAAGCTCTACTTCAAGCATCGCGAGACCGACAAAAGAGCTATGCCGACAAGCGGCGGAAGCCGTTAGAATTCAAGTCGGGGGTCGCGTGTTACTAAAGGTCTCTCCTTGGAAAGGAATTATTCTCTTTGGGAAATGGGGAAAACTAAACCCGCGATACATTGGACCGTTCAAGATTCTTGCCCGGATTGGTCCAGTGGCTTACAAGCTTCAGCTACCTGCCGAGCTCAACAACGAACACCCCGTGTTCCTCATCTCAAATCTGAAAAAGTGCATATCAGATGAAACTCTGGTCATTCCTATAGAAGAGATCAAGATCAACGAGAATCTCCTGTTCGTCAAAGAACCAGACGAGATATTGGATAGGGAAGTAAAGCGTACAAAGCAAAGCCGCATTCCGATTGTGAAGGTTCGATGGAACGCCAAGCGTCGACCAGAATTCACATGGTAACGCCAGGATCAAATGAAGCAAAAGTACCCTCACTTATTTTCTCTTTCATAATCCTAGATTTCAAAAGAATTTCGGGACGAAATTCTCTCTAACGGGGGGATGATGTCACAACTAGCATTTTAGCTAGAAAAATTCCATTCTCATGAAATCATTCAACTATTGTAAAGCATGTACTCTAAGTGAATATCAATCAATGCTTATTTAAATACATCTCTCATGTTCAACAAAGAGTTTGAAACTCTAAATATTCCGGATTAAGTCTATTATGGTCTAGGACATTCTTATTGGGCCTAATGGACCAATAAGTATCCAAGTTGACTATTTTGGGCCTAGAAAACCCTAAATGGGCTCTAAATGGACCCACATTCATAAAACTCAACATTTTGGACCATTTGGGCCTAGAATGATTCATTCTAACCCTCAATGGGCCTTATTCGGCCATAATTTATCCAATTAACCCTAATGGACCATAAACCCATTCCCTTATACCTTATTAGGCCGTGGATGTTCACAAGGGCCCAATGGGCCGAAAACCATTATTGGGCTCCATGAATTCGAACTAAGCTTCGAATGGGCCCAAACTATCTCATTCTTATTCCTCCTAACCCAAAAACTCTCGGCCCAACATCACTTAACAAAAAAAAAAGAAATTTGCATGGGGAAAAGGTTGACACCTCATTTTTACATATAGGATTTATATACCAATTATACCTCATGTATCTAAATCATGCATCCTAATCCATCATGCAATAACCTACTTGGAAAACCCCCCCCCCCCCCTCTATTCTTATTCATCTCGGCCGAGAGCAACAAACACACACACATCTTCAAACTTCTCCTTCAAATCTCTCTCTAATATCTCAAGAACACCTTTCTTCTTCCACCAAAATCTTGTGACTTGGGTTGTGCTTCAAGAATCTTCATCAAGTTTTCAACCTTTGGTATGTTGTTATTAAACACAAACATCTACTTTCCATCTTAATGTTAAGAACTCCTTCTTACATAGCTCTACTTCATGATCTAACTCCATAGAACACCTCTAAGTTCGAAAATCCACTCAAGGAGCTTGCTAGAGCCAAAAATCACATTATCTTCTTCCACTTCTTCTTCAAAACCGAGAACAACAAGCAAATGTGAGCTTCATACCCCCTTGTTTTCGGTTTTACATGATTTTTGGAGGAGAATACAAGTAAAATGTGTAGATCTATGTGTTTTATGCATGTCATGTGTGATTTCTTAGTTTATTTTGTAAAAATGTGTTAGATCTTAACACATCTCGACATCTTAAGCAACATTGAGTAAATATCCATGAACTAAGACACCTTATACATCATATTATCAAGTTAAAAGTATTTACATGTTTAAGATATGAAAATTTAAAGCAAAAATCTTGTTAAGGGCCATATTTGTCAAGAAAACAAAAGATAAGGGCAAAAAGTGACATTTACGGGTTTATAAGGATCAAACAGGTCGTACTTATATAAAAATGGGTTTTTATGATAACCCTACTTTTCAAAGGTCCAAAAGTGTAAATTTTAGCCTAATAGGCTTAATATTTAGGCCTCACGGTTTTGGGCCCAAATTTGCAAAAAAAAAATAATAATAAAAGTTTTGGAGTTAAAAATGTCATTTGATCAAAGTTTGAGCCATAAATGTAAATAAATCGAATTTAGGGGTGAAAATAACATTTATTTCTAAATTGGGCTAACAATGCAAAGTTTTTTGAATTTGGGCCAAAAATGTAAAATTCACGAAAAATGGGTCAAAATGTAAAATTCACGAAAAATGGGTCAAAAATGTAATTTTTTGCAAAAATGGGCTGAAAACGCCAATACATGTATTTTTGGGTCAAATCTGTCAATTATTAAACATTTGGGCCGAAAATATAGAACTTTTATAAATTAATGGGCTAAAATGTTATTTTTAACTGACATTTTTGTGAAATAAGCCTTTAAATGGCTCAAATTAGTATTTAAGAGGTTTAAAGCGCAAGTTTTATTAAAATTAAGTTCAAATTATAGAATTACGACTTAACAAACTATACTATAACGAACAAACGAAATACAACAATGGTGCGATTATTGGGCCTAGTAATTGCTATACATGTTTTTGGGCCTTCGTGGTCCAATTACACGTTTATTGGGCCCAATGTATTCATCACATGTCTATTGGGCCTAAGTGACCCAATTACATGCTAAATGGGCCTAATTTAGCATTTACATGTTATTGGGCCTTAGTGGCCCATTTACATGCTAATTTAGCCTGGAAATAACTTACACGACTAATGGGCCATAGCTGCCTTTTCTTTATGTTTGTTGGGCCTTGTCTTATCATTTCAAACATTATCTAATGATCGAACTTCTAAATACATTTAACATTATACAAATTCATGTGAATACAAATGGGATCTAGTGAGACGTGTCGGTTGACACCACTGAGTGTATGGTCGTAGCTTGTAGTTATAATCAGAGTCTCCTGGAGGGAGAGCGAGAGTTTGTGTATAGATCTATACGGGGGTGACTCCCCCACACCTGAGTTGTTCGCTACAGTTAGACTAGGCCAGTCTAGGGTGACAAAACCTTGAACGAAAATCTGGCATTTGGAAAAATGCTAAGACAGGCAAATCAGTCACTATCATGTCTGGTTATAACGACTCATATAGAGATCCATTTCCATTAAGACATTACGGAAAATTAAAAACTCGTAAGTCATAATGATACAAAACATTTCTAAAGTGCAAGGACCGTGACATTTTTATAAATCAGAAAATATCGGATTTTCTGGGGAAATACTATTATTCAAATACTAATTACATACAACAGAAAGAATACAAAGAAATTTGAACTGCATTTCTATATGTTACTACTATGAAATTCACACATGCATTTATACTCGATTTTCACATTATTTTTCAGACGTTTTACAGAAAATATCGGATTTTCTGGGTTTACAAAAGATACAAAGACTTTTATTCAAACCTACTTATGAACTCACCAACATTATATATGTTGACCGTTTTCAAAATAACTTGTATTCTCAGGTAATCGTTAAGCTGAAGAATCGTCGACAGTATTTTGGGATTTCTTTTATGCATATGTCAATTATCGTACAATTTATTTCTTCGGATTATGTAATGTAAAACAATGTACGTGATGTGAACAATGCCAGTTGTTATATGTAATGTTGGTGACGATTGTGTTATGTTTCATGTATATTCATTGTGATGATATTTTAATTTATAATCACACGAGCCGGCGGACGTTTCCGCCGTCTGGTTCGGGGGTGTGACACTTGAAGACTTTTAGAATTCCATAAAAGAGACTTTCCAAGTTCCATAACTTGAGGGCAAGTTATGAAACTCTTCTAAGCCATTTATAACAAATTTTCTAACCTTTGAAGACTCTTGGAATTCATAACTTAAAGAGTTAATGAATGAGACTTTTCACATCCATAACTTATGGAAGTTTCAAAACTCGTAAGATCATAACTTTTAAAAAAGACTTTTGAGTTCCAAAATTTGTAACTCCTTAAAAACATTTAGATCAAACTTTTAAAATAAATAAAATAATCATATCATTCGCTCTTTTAATTAATTGACCTAATTCAACTCTTGTAGTAAAATGACTCAAATTTTACAAATAATTAGTTTTTCATAAAATCAAGTAATTATCTTTAAATTTGACAACCTTCATGTTTTTTTTTCTTTCAACTTTGAAAATAAAACATTTGCATCAATATAACAGAAAACAACCCATGGCTCTGATACCACTATTGGGTTTTGTATACTACAACATCCTATGGTGCACATACAACCCTAAATGCTTTGGATCTATGTTTTCTCTAATTATACATGCAATATTGTTTCGAAAGCATTAAGCCTACAACTAGAATACAATTGACATAAACAACATAAAATACTAGTTAGGAGTTTACCTCTTTATGTAGCTTGTAGAACTTGTTGTATTTCGCATTTAAGAACTTAACACCCTAAGTGTGATGCCTCAAACGGTTCACAAAACACCTAGGACAAAGGAAAACTTGAGAGAGATATTTGCTAGCTCCAAAATCGGCTCTAATGAACTCCAAGAACTCTAGTCACGATTTTGGGTGCTAATGGGGTCCTTTTATAGTGTGGCAAAGTCTAGGGTTACATCCATGCAAACCCTAATGCCCATGACCTTTCATATTACTTAGGCTCCATGTGTTAAACCTCCATGGACTACCATATTGGTTTAGCCCATCCTAAATAAGAATTGGCCCACACTATAAGAGTCATTGATTTACCAAATCAATCCCCATATATTTAATTAGTCTCTTTTGATTGCAAAATTAATTCCAAATTAATTCTTGATCAATACTAATTAAATACTATGATTTCATATTAATATATTAGAACTTATAATATATTAATAAATCATAAGTAATCTCTTACTCAAGTATCCATCCTATCAAATTGTCCTGGTGATATGCAACCCGAAATGGACCATGCTACTCTCGGGTCAAGTACATACCAATTATAGTTATGGGCTTAGACACCTACTCCAATAGAGTTTGCATTGATGGTGTCAAATCCAAAGCGATTCGAAAAGAAGAAGTTTCCTTCCAACAAGAACCGAAACTGGCAGGGAAGCTACAACTCTGAAAAGGTAAAAGAGGAGAGTGCGAATAGCTCACAAAAGGAAGAGGAAAAGAAGGGAAAGAAGCTAACTGGTGACTCTGGCTATGATTGTAACTACTGTCATGGCAAAAATCACTTGGCCAAAGAGTGCATGCTATGAAGGTTGAATGAAAAGAAGGAAGGAGAAGACGATGAGACTTACCATCTCCAAAAGCTTGAGGAGATAAAGAAGAAAAAGAGCTCTGATAATTCAATGCCTGCTTTAATTGTGCAGGAAAAAGAAGCTGATGATGAATTTGGCAGGGTGGAAGTCTGGTCCACAAATTCTGAAGATGAGGAGGTTCGCAGGCCTACTCATGAGAGAAGTTTCATTGAGAAAGAAGAGGATTCACATTCTGGAGGAAGATGTTTCATGGTGACAAGTGATGTGTCACAGATGCGAGGATACGCCACTGATAGTGGACGTGGAAGTGATAGTTGTTTCGCTGCAAAACCAGTCTTTGAACAAATCAGTGAATGCAATCAGATGATTAACAAGGTAAACTCTATTCTTGAATCTCTCAATATACCTGTGTAAAAATACGAAACCGAACTAAATGAATAAAAATGTATATTTTCTACTATTAGTAATAGTTTGAAACAAACTCGCTTGACAACTTCTAACTTAACCGATCAAATCAACAGGGTTTCATCAAAGAGTGAGGAGAGACGCATATGGATAGAGAAGATTGAGTCTGATTTAGCTAAGTCTAGGGATGAGTTAATTTACTTACAACGAGACAATTTAATGCTTTTGAAACAACGTAATATTTTTTGTTTGATTGCGAAAAGGATTTATTTTAATATTACTTAATTGTATCTTGATTGTGAGATTGGTCAAAACTCCATAAGATGATATTGCCATTCCTTGAATTAAAGGAGGATGAAATCGATGCTGACTGTTACAAGTGCGAATCCATCGTCTCATCTGACGAAACTTTGGAAGCTTACAGGATTGGGCTAGACAAAATTAAATCATTTATTAAGTCCAAAGACCACAAGAACATGCTAAAACAACTTTTGGACGAAAATAACAAAAAGCAAATTAAATCTGACATTGTACAGAAGTTTGACTCATTGAGTACAAAGTTGAGTTCAGATAACAAACTTAATGTTGATAACACATCTGAATTTGACGATGACAGTGACATGAGTGAAATATTTGTAGAGGATGAGGTTGATTGCTCAGAGTTTGTTAAAAACAAACCTGATGTTGCGAAAATCCAAATTTCTGAAAATTCTGTTGAATTCACACGTCTTTCTGAAAATAATCCAAATGTCTTAAAAGAAATTGCGACTGTTTTTCCAAAAGTCCAAACTGTCCCTAATCAGGTTTTCAAAATCAATGGGGTAAATAAGAATCAAACAATCGAATTAACGTCTGTAGTCAAAGAAGACAACGCAGATGGATGTGATAAGTACTTTTGGTCAACTCCTATCGATAATGCCAATAGGAACCTTTAAACAAGGACCTCATTGAGAGTAAAAGGAAGATACGTAGTAGAACCTTTAAACAAGGACAATTCCAGCTACGAGAAAGGAAGTCCCAGTGGAACTAAGAATGTTCCTAGCGACACATGTTCAGTACAAAACGAAACTCCAGCAAGAAAGCCAAGAGCGAAAGCTAACATTCATAAATCCTCAGAATAGTTCGCAACACAGAAATGTCAAAGGAACGCGAGATACAACAAAAATCTCAAGGAAAGAAAACAATTCTGGCAATCCAAAAATCCCAACTTCGTTCACATTGAAAAACATTTCAATCAAAAAGCAAAAGTAGCATCAAATGCGAATCCAAAGAGCTCTTTCCAAAGTCAGTTTCGCAGTCCAAAGGATACTAAACAAAAGGTTTTTTAAAAACCTATTCTTTCAAAGCCAAAAAGCCCTGTGGAGAATCTTAAACCTCACAAGTCACATAACAAGTATGCTTCGCATCCTAACAAGACATCGAAAGATGTTAAGGGAAAAGGAAAGCAGGTTTCGGATTATGAAGCTCCAATTAAGAAGTCTGAAACTAACACAAAAGTTACTAACATAAAAGATAAGAGGATTAAGGTTTTTAAAATTACAAGGAAAGATAAGACCACCCTAATAAAACGAACCTATATGGTTGATCTTGCAATTACTTTCCCTCTTTCTGTAAAACGCTCACAAGGACCCAAACAACTTTGGGTTCCTAAATCTGCTTAATTTTTGCAGGTGATTCGTGACGAACAGTTTTACACTGAATGGTATATCGACAGTGGCTGCTCGTGTCACATGACAGGAAGAATGGAAGAACTGCGAGAGTATAGAGAACTGAAAAATGGTGGAAGAGTGAAGTTTGGGAGTAACTCACTTGGAGAGATTAAAGTTTACGGGATGATAACAAACGGAGAATTCTTGATTCGTAAAGTTGCTTATGTCGAGGGTCTGCAACACAATCTTATAAGTGTTTCGCAGTTGGTCATTGCTACAGGATTAAAGGTCTCATTTGACGACGAAGGTTCTGAGATCATAGAAAAGAAAACCAAAGCAGTCCTTCTAAAGTCTAAACGCAAAGGCGAGATGTATCCATTGAACTTAAATCTGATATGAGGGAAGCCTGCCATTTGCCTTCTAACGAAAGCTCCTGCAAACGATAATTGGCTATGGCATAAAAGATTTTCGCACCTTAACTTCAAAGATTTGAACAAGCTTGTTCTTGGTGATCATGTGTGAGGGCTTCCTCTCCTAAAGTACAACAAGGATCATCTTTGTGCTGCATGCGAAATGGGAAAGCAAAGCAGGAAAAGTCATCCAACGATAGTGAATACGAAAGTCATTGAGCCACTCGAACTTTTGCACATCGATCTTTATGGTCCGTCTGCGATCGAAAGTATTGATGGTAATAAGTATATTCTCATTATTGTAGATGATTTTTCTCGTTTCACTTGGGTTTATTTTCTTAAGCAGAAATCTGAAGCCACGCCCAAGCTCAAAGACTTCATAAAGCAGATTGAATTACAACTGCAAAAGCTGGTTCGTAATATTCGCAGTGACAATGGGTTTGAATTCAAAAACCAGGAGTTTGAAGAATTTCTGACTGCGAAAGGGGTTTGCATACACTCCACAATAGAACAGAGTCGGTTAAAGGCGAAACCGATCATTGTGTGAGGTTGCAAGAACCATGCTCTCATTTGCGAATCTGCCACTATATTTCTAGGCTGATGCGATTGGGACAACTTGTTTCACCCAAAACCGTTCAATTCTCAATAAACGATTTTCTGTCACTCCCTATGAAATCATAAGCAAACGAAAACCTAACATAAAGTTTTTCCATGTTTTTGGTTCCAGGTGCTTTATCTTTAATTCTAAAGAACAAAGGAACAAATTCGATGTGAAAGGTGACGAAGGTATCTTCTTGGGGTATTCGCTAACCTCTAAGGCATATAGGGTTCTTAACAAATGATCAAAACGAATAGAAGAAACCTATTATTTCATGTTCGACGACAACTACTTAAAGAGGACTCAAGCAAATAACAGTCAATCAAAAGAGATCTTTCCTAAACCAAGCCCAGCTACGATTCCACTATCTAATCTCTACGAAGAATTCATGCTACTATTCGATGAGCCAGAGAAGGCTATCTCTTCTGAATCCAAAGCAGCAGACAACAACGTCGATTAATTGAAGAAGTTAATTGACGACGTTGCGAGTGATATGCACAACGAGCAACCTAGAGCGAATGACCCAAATGACACGAACGCTGCATTACAGGGGGAGAGTTCTAAATCTACTTCCAATGCAACTTTTCAGGGGGAGCACTCAACTCCACAAAATACCCACGAAAGTCCACTCCAGGGGGAGAATCTGACAACTAAAGAAGAGACATTCAAATCATTCGAGGGGGAGAAAGATAATACGAATGATGATTCAGATGTACAGATTGATGATTCCGATATACAGTCAGAATTTGAGGAAATAAATGTTGAATTGGATCCCTCTTATGATCCTAATTATCCTGCTCTGACTAAATGGACTAGAGATCATCCAAAAACGCAGGTTATAGGCGAATCGTCTTCAAGAGTTCTTACAAGTTCACAACAAAAGGCGAAACAAACTGCTTTATTCTCCAAAGTAGAATATTGCATGTTTAATTCGTTTATCTCAAAATTCAAACCCAAAAATGTTCAGATTGCTCTGGATCATTTGGATTGGGTACAAGCGATGCAGGGGGAGCTCAATGAATTCGAGCGAAACAAAGTCTAGAGACTGATTCCTACTCCAAAGGATGCATCCATTGTAGGGTTAAAGTGGGTGTTTCGCAACAAGCTTTATAAGGAGGGAAACGTTATACGAAACAAAGTGCGACTGGTTGTAAAGGGGTATTGTCAAGAAGAAGGCATTGACTACCAAGAGACCTTCGCACCTATTGCTAGGCTAGAACCTGTTCGCATTTTTCTGTCATATGCAGCACAGAAGAAATTTGAAGTATACGAGATGGACGTCAAATGTGCATTCTTGAACGGGGAACTTGAAGAGACAGTGTATGTGGAGAAACCACATGGCTTCATAAACGAGAAGTATCCTAATCACTATTACATTCTAGACCAAGCAGTTTATGGTATGAAACAAGCTCCAAGGGCCTGGTACGAAACTCTCACTCCTTTCTTAAAAATGTCCAAATTTAAACAAGGTTCGGTTGACCCAACCTTCTTTCGCAAGAAAGAGGTTGACCACTTAATGATTGTCCAAATCTACGTTGATGACATTATCTTCAAATCAACTAACCCCAGCTTAACAGCTGAATTCCGAAAGCTAACAGAAACGAAGTTTGAGATGAGCTCAATGGGTCCAATTAACTTTTTCCTTGGATTAAACATAAGACAGAGCCAGGCAGGTATATTTATAAATCAGGAGGCATACACGAAGACCCTGCTCGCTAAGTTTGGAATGGTGGGAGATTCAAAAACGAAGGTTCCAATGGCATTCGGAACGAAACTAACACCATCTCTGAGAAAACCAGCAGCTGATATGACACTTTATCGTCAGATGATAGGCTCATTGATGTATTTAACAACTAGTCGACCAAAGATTATGTTTTCCGTTTGTTATTGTGCTAGGTTCCAAACGAATCCTCGCGAACCCCACATGGTAGCTGTCAAGAACATTTTCAGGTATTAAAACGAACCTCCTCACTAGGCATATGGTATCCATCAAACTCAGGTTTCTTCGTACAAGCATTTTCGGATGCTGATCTTGGAGGGTGCGGCCTGGATAGAAAGAGTACAACGGGAGGATGCCAATTCTTGGATGGTAAGCTTGTAAGTTGGCAGTCGAAAAAGCAAACTTGAGTATCCCTCACAACTGCTGAAGTAGAGTACATAGCTGCAACCTCATGCACTTCACAAGTTATTTGGATTCAAAGTCAACTTCGTGACTATGGTCTGAATATGAAACGAATCCCCTTATACTGTGACTCCGAAAGTGCCATTCTCATTTGTCACAATCCAGTGCAACACTCAAAAATGAAACACATAGCACCGAGTTATCATTTTATCAAGGATCATGTGGAAGATGGTAATGTTGAAATACACTTCGTAAGATCTGTTGATCAATTAGCTGACATATTCACGAAAGCCTTACCTGAACCTACCTTCAATCAGATTCTTCAAGGCTTGGGAATGATAGAAGCTGAATCTGTTCCACAACCACTTTTGCTTTAATAATGACACTTTCGTTTTTATTGTACTTTTACACTCTCTGTCTAGAGCATGTCATGCGAATTGATGCGAACGCTCGCAGTAATTCGTAGTCATATTTTGTACCCCGAATCAGTGCGAATGCTCGCAACCATTCGCAACCCTTGTTTATCCTGCAACTTCATGAGAAAGGTCTACATATCTCATAATCAACTGTTCGTTTGTGGTTTGGAGCGTTTTATATCCTTTTGTGCATTATGTGCATTTTTTATTATATTTTATTATTATTATTTATTTAATGGTTTTGTTTCAATTTTGTTTTACATACTTTTTTTTTCAAGAATATCAAAATACAAAAACATTTTACTTCTTTCTGTTTTCACTTATTTTTCAGAAAAACTCCAAATTCAAAAATATATTTTTTTTGTTCATATTTTTTTTATTTAGATATTTGTGCAGAAGTGAAGGCAAAATCTTTACTTTTCAATCACGAATGATGGGACAGGTATAAATTTCTTTATCTATGTACTAGCTAAGTGTCCCTAGAAGCATGCTGCTGCATGTTGTCTGAAGCCTCGAAGAATTTATGTTGAAGCCTTAATGAATCGATAATACCAATCGTTTCTTCCTAACTAGGCTACGAATTCACATAAGTCATGATCTACCTTACTCTTCTCACATTGAGTAAAGAGTTAGCTGCTTGGTCATTTTCGCAAAGGAGAGGTACACTATCTTTCTTGGAACCACCTTATACTTTTCTCCTCATACTTTTCTCCATTACTTTCTCTTTCATGATTGTAACCCTTGAGACTCTCAGAAATTACCACTGAGGTTTACGGTTACACAACATCTGTGTTAATGATCTTTGTTTCGTTCAATCACGAACTGAGTGAAACCCAAAATTCAACACACTTTTATGAATTGACGGTGAACAATTAAATGTTCTAGACTTTTCACCAAGGAATTAACGAAACACCACTTTCGTGGTTTGTACCAACAAATCTCTTTCTATTTTGCGAGATCTTAATGAAATGCTCTAGACCTAAGACATTTCTTCCCAAAAGATCCAGTTTTTGTTTTTGAGATTTCTGCATCTAACCATGTCACTAAAATAATTCCAAAGCTACTCGTTCAACTGACTACACTTGTCACACGAGTACTTCATCCCAATGTTCGTACTTATATCAAGTTTCAGAGTTTGGTTGAAGATAGAGCGACCCTGTAAACCTAAAGAAAAGATGCATTTCACTATTTCTTATTAAACAAGTGATCGTAATTCAACGGGGAACCACACAGACACTTCTTAGTCTCTCTTGACTTCGAAGGAAGAGATCTTTGCTCGTGATCCACTGTTTCGTGTCTTAAAATAGACATCACTAAAATCCAATACATATGCTTTGCTTTATTTCTTTATCTTTGGCACACTCTAGCACGAAGATCCTTGTTATTTTCCAAAAGTCTGGTTCGTGGTACTTACACTCATTTTTAGTTTCACAGTTCAACTCCAATTTACTTAAAGGCGAAAGTTTGTATCTCAATGCGAAAGGCGGTATACACTTAAATGCGAAAGGGAGAAACTGACGCGACACTCTAGTGGATAAGGATACAAATGGGCGCATGAAAATTTGAACCGACGTTTCCTTTACCGCCGCTTGACACACGTTTCTGACGTAACAGTTGTCAAATTACGCTTTTGCAGGCAACTTTTTAGTACCCGATACAATCTCTCTCCGGATTTCTCTCACCAAACAAACGGTATAAAGGGTTTTTGACGCTACATCTCTCCTTACCACTCACAAGTACTCTCAAAGAATTTCGGCGATCTTCATCATCTACTGTTCATCATCTTCATCTTCAAGAAATCATCAATGGTGGGATCTTCTGAAACTCCTTCTGTTCAAGAACAATCAGGACAGTCATCTCTTCTCGCCATCAAGCAAAACCAAAACCTGATTCTCGATCTCGATCCTCTCAAGTACAACAGGTTCATGTTACCGATCGTCAAGTCCCTGAAATACTCAGCACTGGTTAAAGCTTTGACAACGTGTGAGATTGTTCCAATGTCTCTCCTATCAAAGGCTTACTCATATGCTTGCTACATCAAGGAAAAACAAAGAATCACGTTCGAAGTTCTCGATAGGAAAACCTCAATCACTAAGTCCCGATTCTGTTCTCTGCTAGGGCTTGAACTGACCGCTGATATGGTAGACCCAGATTCCATTACAATCGCAGCCATTATGGAGATGTTCTACCAAATGTGTTACAAAGAAACCCTAACCGCTGATATGGTAGACCCATATTCCATCACAATCTGCCGCCTCAATGGAATGGGTTTTTTACTTTATTATTCAAGAGCTTCTCTAAGCGTGTGACTGGCTCTGACTGTACCAGCAAATTATTCATGACCATCATGTATGGGATCTACACAGGGGAAAACATCGACTTTGGGGCAGTTCTTTGGGCTCAATTAGTCCAAAGCACCCATTCTTCAAACGGAAACAATGAAATTTCTTGTGCTCGATTATGGACGATTGTTGTTCAAAGGGCCATTGAAAAGCTTAAACTTCCGGTCATACAAGATTCGTTCATGTCTGCTATTTTGATCTTTCACACTATAAATTTCATCATTGCTGACAACTCATAATTTTCGTTCGTGGGTTCAATTCCTGAAGCCATGTTTCGCTCTGTTCCTGCTGCAAGCAAGATTCTTGAGGCTTACAGGAAACTTCCAGTTTCAGGCTTTCGTCCTTTGACTGATGAGATGCGAGCGATATTACTAGAGGCTGATAAGCCTAAGAAAGGAGGAAAGAAGAAAACTGCGAAATAAGGTACTTCAACAGCAGCTACAACCCCCAAGAAATGAAAGACAAAAGTTGGTTCATCTGCACCAGTTCCTCCTCCAACCAAGAAGCGAAAGTTAAAGAAAGTAGCTCGCAAGCCCAGATCTCCAACTCCCAGTGAAAGCGAACATTCGCAGTCTAACACTCAGTCAGACGTTCGCATTGAAGTGGATGAGCCTGTCCAAACCGAAGACACTGCTTCAACTTCAAATCATGAGGTTTTGCAGCCTATTTCTACAAACCTAGAGGTAACCTTTTCAATTCCAGTCTCAGTTCCTATTACTGATGACTTCTATGAGAATGCATCCATTCCCTCTCCTACTGCTACCTTTTCTACCCTGATTACCATTGCACCATGTCCACCCGCAGTTAGTTCGCAAGTTCAAACCACTCTTGCTTATTCAACTCATATGTTCACTGACTCTACTGCCACCACCTCAACTACGAACATGACCAATGAACCTCCTGTTACTATCAACGCATCTGATGCGGGGGTAGGAGCTTCAGGTTTAAATGTTGGCCATTCAACACCTCCAATTTCTCCTCTGAGACAAGGTGATTCAGATACCTTTTTCGAAGGAGATGGGTTTGATTTTAAATCTTTTTAGTTCAGTCCATTCAGATTTCAGGAGGATAGTGATGATGATGCCCCTGTTACTCAAAGACAGTTCAAGGCTATCAATGCGAAGTTAGATTCGCTAATCAATGCTTCTCAAGCTTCATCAAGTGATGCTTATTCTAAGGCAGCAGTTGAAGCCTTTTTCTAGTCAATGAATAAAGAACATCAGGCCAATCTGGATAAAGCAAATCAAGCGGTTTCTGATTCGACTGCTGTGTGCAAAGGGGTGCTTGACAAGGTTGAAAAACTCATCTCTGACGCTCAGGCCTTTATGAAAACTTTACAAACAACTGCTGAGACAAATACCTCTAAGGCAAATGAGGCGATAGTGGGTCTTCACACCTCTCTTCAAAATGAAAAAGAAGCGCTTGTGTAGGTTCGCACTGATCTGCAAACGGATAACACTGAGTTTCGGACATCACTCTCTTCAAAAATTGATAAGCTTCGTGAAGATCTGGCAGTTGAAAGTGGCATTTTGGACGAACTTGTTGCCAAAACAACGAAAGTTCAAGTTCAAGCTGCCAAACTCGCCCATGCAAACAAAGAGATGAAGGAGCTTAAGTCTGAACGAGCTGTTATTAAGTGTTGTGTTGGAGATGTTAATGTTTTTCTCTCCAATCTTCTTGATACTCATGATCCTATACTTCCAATCTCTATTCGAAGGCATTTGCCGAAAAAAATTTGTCCTGCTCTTGCCATGCTTAATCAAATAGAGGGTGTTTCGAAGTCTCCTAACCTTCCAAAACAAGAGGGAGAATCGTCAAAAGAACCTCAGCAACCTCCGAAGACCAATACTAGTACATCTGGTCATGATGAGCAAAAACCGAAAGTCTCTAGTGAACCGAAGGTTAATGCAGCTTCGGGTTCCAAAGGCAAAGAAAAACTGGTGAATAGTGATGATGAAGAGCTTGATGAAAACGAGCTCAAAAGAAGAAAGGCTCGAGAGGCTGAAATGGATGAACATCAAAGAATTATCTGAGAGGCAGAAGCTAAGGAGCGAGCAGAACGCGAAGCTCAGGTTACTTTGGAAAGTCGAAAAACTTTGTTTACACCATGGACCTTGGAGTGAATCCTTAATGAGGTGGTTGATAATCCAAGCATGCATTGGTTGGAGCCTGTAACTTCCTTTGATCTAGAGAATTCGTAGGATTCTCAGTTCAACATGCCTATCACTCCAAGAGCATCCCTCTTTCGCATTTTTGAAGTAATTGTGAATGCTCCTGCAACAGATGAGAATGTTGATAATTCTTTAATGAAGTTTTACTTATCCCATGACAAGCCTCAGTACCTCCTGTGGAGTGCACAAAAGATTACCGCTGTGAAGGTCATAGGGCCAGTTGAAACAGGGAGCTTCGTGAATATCAAATTCAAAACAACAAGAGGATCCGAAAGTGATGTTCACGAGTTTTCATTGGCTGATTTGCCATGTCTTAATCCCTATGATTGGATCGTTTTATTGCACTTCTTTTTGAAAGATGAAGAGAAATACGAACATGTTCTGGGGCATATAAAAGGAATTATGATTTCGTACATTTATGTACTGGCAAAGTTTGACATTGAAATTGCTTCAGTTCTGAAGAGGAAACCTACTTGTGACAACCCGAACCTTTTTCAATCAACGAAAGTCAAATCCCGTTAAATAAAATTTCGAATTTTATTCTTTTTGTCAAACTTGTAAGGGTTGAAAACAACTTAGATTATATAAATTGAATTTATGTAAGTGTCGGGTCTAAAATCGTGCGAGAAAATCAAGTTTTTCTTCGAAAATCAGCCAAGTCTTGAGCAACCCGGTGTTCACGGCCGCACTCGTGTTCACGGCCGTAAACCGTTCACGGCCGTGAACCGTGCACGGCTGGGTGGACCCCACCACCGACCATGAACCCAACCTAAATATATATATATATATATATATATATATATATATATATATATATATATATATATATATATATATATATATATATATATATATATATATGTGTGTGTGTGTGTGTGTTCATACCCTCATTTATACTTTTCTGGCCAAAAACACTACTCTCTCTCTCTAAAAACATCAACTAAAAACTCAAGTTTTCTCTTGATCTATCACTCAATCCACCTTAGAACTCGTTTTGGAGCATCTATCATTCATCCTTTCATCAAATCAAGCATTCCTTGTTCTTGAGTTCACGACCGTAAACCCTTCAAATCTTCAAATCTTCAAGGGCCGAAATCAATTGACGGTCGTAAACCATTCAAAGACCATAAACCCTTCAAGGGCAAGGAACAGTTCATAGCCGAGAACAGTTCACGGCCAAAAACCCTTCACGGCCACAATCAGCCCTACATCATGAATCTTGGCTGCAAAACTACTTTTCCTCCTCGATCGAGTCTCGGTAACATTCCTTTACTAAAACCAAGTGTTTTTCTAACACTTTAACTAATGGATTCGCTAATTTAAATACAAATATGTGTTTAATTATTATTAGGATTCTGTTAACTTTGCGTACAACAACTCGAGGGTCCTCATTTCCAGTCTCGTTGTCCGGCACATACACGCATCCAACTAGGAGTTCATACCCCTACGCTTTTACTATTTTAACGTTTTCAGGGGAGAAATACAAGCTAAACACAAATAGTTTTTATGAACCTTATACACAGAATTTCATCATGATTAAAACTTATGCAATTAATACAACCAAAAGATCATCACATTTTATAAAATATTTAGATATTTTATCCCTTTTGTAACATGCTAAGCATAAGGGAAGTTTTCAACTCACAAATATAATTGCATAGTTTTCAGAACAATACATGAACCGAGTACTTAACACACATGAAAACTATAATAGGTATAGTTTGGGATTTCAATACACAGTTTTACCATCTCAGGATTACACATTAACAATCATTTAAACTATGACAAATATAGTTTATGGTATACATTACTACTTTCTGAATACAAGAGTACCATACTAAATAATTATTTAAGTAGAATTATTACTACTCTGTAAAGTATACATACGATTTCAAGTACAAGAGAACGGTACAAAACCACACGTAAAACTAGTTAATAGAGAGTTGTGAGGCATTACTTCAATTTGTATCCTTCGGGGTACGAAACTAAATCCTAACACAGTATAACCAGAGTCTCCTAGAGGGAGAGCGTGAGATTTGTGAATAGATCTATTCGGGACTGACAATCCCACACCTGAACTGCTAGCTACAGTTAGGCAGACATGCCTGGGGCGACAAATGTCATAATATCCGACACTTGAAGAACGTAGTAAAGGTCACTAGGTCTTATCAAGCATGGTTATACGAACTCACAATAGTATAAACTAACCATTTGTTTATGGAATTCATTTCTTCAATTAGTTTTATTTTCATTAATAGAACTATCATACATTACAAATGGAGGTTTCAGGGAATTCGAATACATGGTTTTACTTTAAGTAATACAACTACTATACATACTGGTGGTAGCCAGGGGTTTTCATATAAAACGTTCTACACAAAAGTTTTCATACAGAACACACCATACAATACATCTGGTATTAACCAAGCATACAAACTAACATTTTTCATATACTACAACAGGATACAGTAACGAAAATTCATTGTTAATTCTATAATTCCTTAGTTTATGCACCCGGGTTATGTATGAATGTGTGGCTTTCGCATCATTTCATGTTCCTTGTTTGGTTGTGGGCTTAGGGCAGATCCACATAATCAACTGTCTGTTCGATATTGGTTTATACATAACTAGTATGAACTAAGTGGTCATAGAAGGAACTGGTATTATCACGCTTTTATTAAAGAAAATATTAGATTTTCTTGGAAACATACAAACATTTTCACAGATTCATCAACAGGTTTTCATTACAAAAACATTGTTTATGAACTCACCAGCTTTAATGCTGATACTCTTTTCAAAATCGCTTGTATTCTCAAGAAATCAGTAGACAGGTACTCCCGCAGGCTTTTGAGAAGACGGAGCTTATAGAGGCACGTCTTTTATATTTTGCTATACTTTTGATGTATACAAACTATGTATTAACAGAAGTAAATATTTTACTTATTCAATGTAATGGTTTTGTTTACTTTGATTACTATGATGCAATTGTTGTGATACTATACATGACGTCCTCCACCCCCGAACGTTTCCATCGTTTTGTGTTTGGGGGTGTGACACTACTGCTCCCCTTACTGGCAAGACGAAAGAAATCACTAAGATGCAGATGGGGAAGATTGAAAAAGAAAACTGGACCGTAATGTTTCATCATGGTTCAGGAGCTAGTTTGCAGAAGTGCCTCTTCGCATTGCGTGATAAGCATCTATTCTCTACAGTTTGCTTGGAGTTCATTTTGGATATCACAGGCAAATGTAAACTGAATGACGAAGCTGCGAAGAAGATTACTCTGATATGATAAGATGGTACATTTCTTTTCATATGCATCTTCTCAGAGTCATCCCCAAGCTCTTCAAGACTACAAAGAAGACACAACAGTGAAGAGCCTATCGCCTCAATGGACGCAAAAGGGGAGATTGTTGGGATTTAGAGTTGTGTCATTGTGTTTGTTTACTAGTTCATTTATGTAAATGGGCTTGGGCTTGTCCACACGTCATTTATTAGGGTTATAGTATTTAAGGTGGATGCATGCACCGTGTTTTGATAACTTTGGCAATATTCTTGTAACCCTAATCACGCTTCTATAGTAGAAATTCTTAATCGAGTTCTTATGAGGCCGTGGCTTATAATCATTAAGCATATTTTGAATCATTGTCTTGTTCTTATTCGTATTCTTGTTCATAATCTGTTTTGAATCTATTCGATCTTTCAAGAATTATTATCCTTACATACATCAAATACCAAAATGCTATGTCAGATCTCGAATCTGATTAATAACTTAGAGTCGTGAACATGAGATGTAATCCATGTATGATGATCAAGTATGGTCTTGATTGAACTTTCTCTCTATAGCATGTAAGTGATTCTTCTAAAGAGAATACATTACATGGGAAACCATACACATTTAAAGCAATACTTTCTATAAAAGGATTTTATCATACTCATGACATTGACTATGATGAAAACTTTTTTCACAAGTAGCTATGATTAGATAAACAAGGATATTGTTTACTATAAATTCATATTGTCAATATGAAATATAGCAAATAGAATTCAAGAAAAACCGCTTTTCTTAATAGACATCTACTAGAAGATATATCTACCTAGACTAGCCTAGAGGTTTTCTTAATCCATATTATCCTATCAAAATGTGTAAATATTGAGATCCACTTGTGGATATAAAGCAAACATCTTAATGTTGTAATCATCATTTTAATATGAAACCACAAGGTGTGCTTTTATATAAAAATGAATAAAACATGTGTGTTTACTAAGAACTAGTGGGAGCATAGTGATATTCCTAATATTGTATGAATGAGACATACTTAATCATGAGAAATTAGATTATGACCATGCCAATGGTTTTCACCTTGACTCGGAATGTATTTCTAAAATGAAAGACTTAGAAAGGACAATATACATTCTTGGAATGTAAAATCTATAGAGATAGATAAAATGAATGTTGAAATGTTTTATATCATTTTTCATTTACTAACAATATATTGAAAGAGATCAAGATAGAAGATTCCTTTGGAGGAAACCCTAAGCATTGTCACATGACACAAAGTTTGAGCCAACCTCGAAAGAACCTAACTCAAAGCTTTGTACAAGCTGAAATGATTTATATTCGATTTGCTTGGCAAATGAATCCATCATTTATGCCATATTATGCATAAGACCTGGTGTATGATCATGTTATGAGCATATCATAATATACCAATTGAATACATGGTTAAGTGATCAGATGACTATAGGAACATTGTAAGAGTACTTTGGAAGAACTAAGATAATGTATATAAGACAATTATTTTAGAATAAAAATCTTCATGTAAAGAGCTAGATAAGATTCTGATTCCTAAGAAAATAGAGATAATTATGAATTATCATTGGATTATGACTTCATTGTTGGATGAAGAGTAAGTTTAGTTGGAATGAGGTCCAAGCAAAACAAAATGACACAAAATACTACAAAATAATAATACACTACTTTATAATTTTAAATCTAATATGACTGGATGAATGTGTTCATTGAAAAGCTACGTTGATCTCTGCCATTCAAGGATCACATAGAAATCTTTGTGACTTCGAGAGTATACTTAATCGAGCTAAGAGACTCTATATCATGAAAGAACACCAATCATATACTCTAAGATATTTAACTATACCTAGAGTAAAGTAAAATATGGAGATGATAGTATTCGCAAAATTCACACAAATTAAGTTTAGTCAAACCCATTAATAAAGTCCTTCTTATAAGCTAAGTATGAATGGTCACACTTCAGCTATAGGACTTTATTATTCTAGAAATGGGATTTAGATTTGGATTTAGTATTTGGATATTGGAACATTGTAACAACAACCATTATATAATGTTTTGATATACTCGGATATGATCATAACATCAATACTTGTTGTGTTCTATATTAACATGTTTAATCTATGAATAATCTTATTATTCTAAAAGTTCATAGTCATATATAATTATGGAAGAAATTACAAATTAAGACTAATATGAATTGGATTAGTTGACTTTCACAGGATGAAGGTAGGCAATGAGTTGTAACCAAGTTTCATAGATACTTGTTAGAGACCTGGTATTGAAATGACCTGCATCAAGATCATCTCATGGATCGCTATTGTGAATGATACTTGATTAAAAGGTACTATCTTTGTATCCTTAACACTTGAGATACATAATGGGACATAAGTGTTGGGAGTATTGTGCTTAGATATGGTGAAACACTGGTCCTTAACCGGGCAGTTACAAAAGCCATTTTCAGGTATGATATGAACTATGCAAGAGGCTTATGTTGTCAACATGGGATTTGTTCCTCTTATGTGTTGAGATTTAGACATCTAAGGAGCCTTACCAAAAGTTGAACAACATATGAGATTGATTGCGATCCATATCTCATGTTTAATATGATGTCTGTGACAAAGGGATAACTGATAAACTTACCTTATATACCAATTGCAACTTGGAGCTTTTTGTGAATTGGGCGTTGATAGAATGGAAAAAAGTCGTATGTTGATGGGGGCAGTGAAATATTGCTAGACGTTCACCACTGTCTATATCGGTCTAATATGAATCTTGCGCAAGTGCGAGATTGAAAGATCTAGTATGCTCAAGAATCATATTAAAATGATATTGCTAATTAACATATGATAATAATGGGTCACACTAACAACAACATGATACAGTTGATTATTTATTAGAAATTGATTTTAACAAACATTTAATAAACTCTTATAATTAATTGGAAATTATTTAGAAATTATAATTTTCATTAGCAAGTAGCATATTATTTCATATGGTATGAATTAATAAGTCATGTACAACCTTTTGGACTAGTTGAATCATTTTTTCTTTTACCTAAAGACAAAGTTTATATTTTATAAACTTTGAGTTTATAAAATTTAAACATATCATCTTCTTTTTGGAAGCATGGGCCGAAAATAGAGAGGGTTATAGGAGACATGTCTTTTGAATATAATATTATAGGGAACATGCTTTATAAGTGTAGGAATTAAATATTATAAAGAGGCATGGCTTGTCTTAAAGTGTTAAGGCCTTGTGGGTAAAGATTAAGTTTTAAAAGAAGGATTTCATTCTTCCTTCTAGACTAGTACCAAAACTGTAACCTGGAGAGAGTGTGCATACTCTCTCCATTTGTTCATTCTTTCACTGCTAGAAAACAACCCTTTAATGACACGCGAACAATGACACTCACTGATTTATGATACGCATTTTTTGTGTGTCCTAAAATTGATGTCAATTTTCCAAAATTTGAAGGATATAGGACACACATTTGTGCGTGTCCTAAAATTAGTGTCAAAAAAGAAAAAAAAGAAAGACGGAGGGCGTCTATCATTAAATGTGTGTCATGTAAGTGTTTTGTTTTATAATTTTTCAATGAAACACACGTTTTAATGGAAGGAGGGAAATGAAATCTCAAAAAAATAAACCCCCGCCAATTCGATCGCAAAAATTAAAACCTTAGGGCCTTCGTCTTCACCCACCTTCAGTGCCTCCAATACTTCTCTGTTCATCCAACATAACCCTTCTTCTTCGAAGATTTTAGATAAGCCCCCCTTTCTCTCTCTCAACCTTATTCCTTGCAACTATTCTCCCTTTATACTTACTGTAATATATGTTTCTTTTCCTCCCTAAGTAGGTGTCTGGACATTTGTGCAAGTTGGTGTGACTTCCACGGTTCCCCGTTACACTGCTTCTTTATTTTCAGACCAGAGATACCAAAAAATGGTGACAACTTTTCTTTCTTCTCTTCTACATCGAGATGGATAGAAAAATCCACCGCCTCATCGAGATGTACAGAAAAATCCACCGCCTCATAGAAAAAATGAATTCACCTCTTCCTCCTTTAATATACTTTGGTGATTTTGAGCTAACTGGCATGTTGGATTCTGGCAACGAACACGTGACCCCTTCCCCTTTTTTCTTGTCATTGAGATTTATTTCTCCTATCCATCACCTCCATTTCTCATAAAAAAATTAAAAACTCTTTATCAATTAGGGTGAATCATTTTTTTTAAAACCTGTGTTTCTATGACTCTATTTGATTGTATATGTCATATTTTTCTTTCATTCTCATAAAATATGTGTTTCACAACCATTAGACTGTATTTGTTACAAATATATACAATCTTTCTTTCTCCTGTTTGCAAGTTACCAAAGAGGGAAAATCACCAAGGTGTTCTCATTCCAATGGCAATGGTAATGATCTAAATCAGTGAAGCCAATGACTCTCGCATAGGGGCATTCAGGTAATTTCATAATTTCAATATTTTTTTTTGTTTTTCCAAAATCATCCTTTTTGTTGTGTAACTTTTAAGAGATGCCAACAGGAAAAGATCATTTTGGACAAACATGAAGAAGCAATAGGTAAGTGTATGTTGCTGTTACTCAATGCATTCTCTACACACTGAGTTGTTTTCTTGGTCTGAAGATGTTATTTCATGATTGAGTTGTTTATGTTGGTTTGCATCATGAAATGATCGATTTGGGGGGTAGTCTTTCTATCATTCTATTCAAAATGGACAGCTCAAATGGCAGTGGGTCTTGACACTGGGTCCCATTGGTCATGTGTAAACAAGATGATGCCCCTAATCCGATTGTAAGTGCATCTTTCATGTTCCTTTTTGTCACTTTGTTAATCTTTTTATTGACGTTTTATCATTCTTTATATTGTAAGTGCACATGTACTGAAAATGCCCCTGCATTTTCAACATTAGCAAAGTACAATGTTGCCACCTTTTTACCAAAGGGGCTTTATGAACAGGTAAATCATTTCAAACATTTACTAAAGTTAGTAAAGTATAAAGTGATCCATTTTGCTAACTTTTTTGAAGTTAATTGTTCATCTTTGTATGTTACGGAAATAGTTTATTGTTCATAATTGACAGTTTAGGCGGGTGGCTAACCTGTACTTTCTTACAATCTCTTGTTTATCATTTACACTTGTCAGGTATGGCTTCTGAAGAATAACCCTGAAGATAAACAAGTTATTTGCCATGTTATTATGCATCATAGACTCACTTTCTTCTTTTTTTTTTATAAATTTTAATTGTGTTCAATTTTTTTTGACTTGCTTCCAATTATGTAACTCAAATGGTTTTGTTTATATGCAGTCCTGTTAGTCCAATCACAAATGTTACCCACTTAGTATTGTGCTTTTTGTATCTCTTGTCAAGGAGGCATTTGAGGACTGGGTGAGCAATATTAAATTCTAGACTTGTTGTGTTTAATTTTATTCAAGTTGGTTATTTTTAACAGTTTATTTCTTGAACACATTATTGTTGGTTTGCTGTAGTGTGGAGATTATTTGTTACCTAACTTTTATCTCAACAAAACTCTACTCTTAATAGAAACGTCTTCAAAATGATATGAAAATAAATAATACAACTGTCGAGGTGCTTCAAGATCAAAGGTGGGAATCCATTCCCTGGAAGACGTTGCAGGTTGGGGATGTTGTTAGAGTAAGTTTGCCCATATTGTCATGGAAACTGCAATTGCAACTTGTCTTTATAGCAAAAAATTGAGGTTTTTAATGACATGTACAGAACAAGAAAATGCATAATAACATGATGTAGTAATGTTAAAATTTCATACTTTTGTAACACAGATGGAAACAGCTAAATTCAGTGGAACCGGAACCGGAACCGATTCCTAGGATGTTGGAACCGGAACAGGTTACATCGGTTCCTAAAATTTTGGAACTGCTCCCGGAACCGCCGGAACCGGTTCCTAAAAATTTCAAACTATTTCAAGCCAAAAGAGAGAAATTTTTAATAATTATCTATTTAAAAACCTCATAATTAATAATGAGTACATTCCCATATATAGGATCGGCCATGTCTACAACTTGCTAGTCATCTTTTTTTTATAGCCTCTTTTTTTCCAAGTCATTTATCCCTCTAGCAATGTCGGATGATGTCTGGCAAGTGGCCACTGTTTCTTATTATTGATAAATTCAACAAAAGAAATTTCAATGTGGAAAGCTAAAACTAAGGATGGCAACTTCTCTTATTATTTGAATAGTATAAAAAATTGGCTACTGTATGCTGCTATCGAGCCACATTCTTGAAGTAACATTTTAAAGGTTTTATTATAAAACTTTTGAGATAAGTAGAATTTAAAACGTATGGTAATCATATTTATACCTTCCAATGTTAACGAATTAAAAAATGTCATATATATATATATATATATATATATATATATATATATATATATATATATATATATATATATATATATATATATATATATATATATATAGGAGGGTTCAATTGGGAAAAAAAGGTTGAGAATGGGGGAACCATTCTCAGCCAATCATTTAATGAGCTTAAAAAACGCACGGTGACAAACTTGTAAATAATCCAAATACATTAATGAGCGGTGGCAAATTTGTAAATAATCCAAAAAACATTAAACCGTCAGGGTACTTGAGTAATTTGATAACACGTCAAATCTCGACAGAAAAGCACCATTTCCCTCTTCGATACACCATAACACGAAAACCATTTGCAGAAGAATCGATAAGAAGAAAACCATTTGCAGAAGCATCAAATAACATAAACGAAGAAAAATGTCTTCCGATGAAAACATTAACGAGACCATTTCCTCACTCTTGACAATGAAAGGTAACCATCGGCGTTTTTTCTCGAGTTTTTAACGATTTCGAATCATTTCTAAAATTATCACTTGATTACTTGAAATTTATCGTAATCTTCGATTATTATTAGTTGATTTAGAACTAAAAACATTATTTTCACACTGTTCATTCTTCAAAAAGGTTGTTTACTTCAGTTTTTTATGATACTCATTCATTCTCGTAACCCTCCTTCGTTATTACTTTATTTACTTGAAATTTTTGTAAGAATCATCCATTATTATCTGATATATAAATGATTTTACATCATCTCTTCAGTTTTCATCTTTATTCAAAACTATTTTGTCAAAATACAAATGTTACTTAACATTTCGCTTATGTTTTCCTAATATTAACTACTTACCCTTACAGAAACAACACCAACAGTGAAGAATACATATAAACGAAAACCAAGAACAAATCAAAAAGGTAAATAAAATATGTTTTGTTTACTTCTGAACACAAGCAAAACTAATATTCATTCGTGAATATGTATGTTATATTCACATATGAATAGAACATGGCTTGCTGCCATACATACATTATTTATATGTGAATACAACAAGAATCACTTACATATGTTCTATTCACATATGAATATAACAAAACATATTCATATGTGAATAAAAAAATATGAATACATATGTTTTATTCAAATATTCATTCGTGAATATGTATGTTATATTCACATATGAATAGAACATAGCTTGCTGTCATACATACATTATTCATATGTGAATACAACAAGAATCACTTACATATGTTCTATTCACATATGAATATAACAAAACATATTCATATGTGAATAAAAAAATATGAATACATATGTTTTATTCAAATATTCATTCGTCACATATGAATAGAACATATCTTGCTGCCATACATACATTATTCATATGTGAATACAACAAGAATTACTTACATATGTTCTATTCACATATGAATATAACAAAACATATTCATATGTGAATAAAAAAATATGAATACATATGTTTTATTCAAATATTCAGTCGTGAATATGTATGTTATATTCACATATGAATAGAACATAGCTTGCTGCCATACATACATTATTCATATGTGAATACAACAAGAATCACTTACATATGTTCTATTCACATACGAATATAACAAAACATATTCATATGTGAATAAAAAAATATGAATACATATGTTTTACTCAAATATTCATTCGTGAATATGTTTTGTTATATTTACATATGAATAGAACATATCTTGCTGCCATACATACATTATTCATATGTGAATACAACAAGAATTACTTACATATGTTCTATTCACATATGAATATAACAAAACATATTCATATGTGAATAAAAAAATATGAATACATATGTTTATTCAAATATTCAGTCGTGAATATGTATGTTATATTCACATATGAATAGAACATAACGTGTTGCCATACATACATTATTCATATGTGAATACAACAAGAATCACTTACATATGTTCTATTCACATATGAATATAACAAAACATATTCATATGTGAATAAAAAAATATGAATACATATGTTTTAATCAAATATTCATTCGTGAATATGTATGTTATTTTCACATATGAATAGAACATAGCTTGCTGCCATACATACATTATTCATATGTGAATACAACAAAAATCACTTACATATGTTCTATTCAGATATGAATATAACAAAACATATTCATATGTGAATAAAAAAATATGAATACATATGTTTTATTCAAATATTCATTTGTGAATATCAAACTCATTTATCTTCTACTTACTATTGAATGAAGGTAAGAACACTAACATTTCCGATAAAGATTCACCAACAATGAGAGAAACAAGATCAATGCAGAAGAGGAAAAATGCGAAAGGTACAAAATTCCTATCATATCTAATATATTCATATATGAATAAAATTGTATATATTAGTTATATTTTTGTAATAAATAAATATTAATAAATCAACGAGCATATATCATATTCATATATCAGTAACTTATTCAAATATTATATGTTTTCATTTCCCAGATAAAAAAGAAACAAAAGTACCAAAGAAAATAAAGCATCAAAGCAGAAAAAGTCCATTTAAAAGGAAAACTCCTGAAAAACAACAACTACAAGATTCAGACTCTGATTTTGAAAGTAGTCATCCATCGAAGAAGGCAAAAAAAAAGGAGTCACCAATCAAAAAAGACAAAAAAAAAACCAATGGTAAAAGAATTTTACTCAATGAAAAACAGATGTTCACCAGAGGCATTACTATCTATAATCCTTGGGATGAGCAAAGAACAAAAAGAATCTGTAAGATCTATGGGTTTTGTAGCTTTGTTCAAAATGAAAATCACAGATATACCACTGAAGATGGGATTTTATGTTCTTCAAAAAATTGATTCTGAGAGAATGGTGATAGATATTGAAGGAAAGGAATTGAAAGTAACAGCAGAGTCTGTTCATGACATGTTGGGCATACCAATTGGTGGAACCAAACTTACACAACTGGATCAATGGCCTAAGGATGATACAAGTTATGATGAATGGAAGCAACAATTTAAAAAAGATTCAATCATCCGACTGAGTGCAATAAAAAATGTTATTGTTTCTACCACACAAGCTGATTTCAATTTCAAATTGAACTTCTTAGTTCTTTTTGTCAACACGTTTTGCGAGTCAACATCAATGGGAAGATGCAACCTGTTTCCCTTGAGTTATATTTCAAGAAAAACAGATATCAGCAACATAGACTGGTGCAGCTATGTTTTGGACTGTCTTGTCAGAACAAAAAACTCATACATACCATACTCAGATACCAGCTTCTTTGTTGGACCTTCAGCTTTCTTGGTGGTAAGTTATTATAATGTTTATACTCAATTTTTAATAATATTGATTATTCATAAACTAATAGCAAATATTCATATATGAATAAGAAAAATATATTTGTTCACACGTAATGCTTTACATTACTTATTCATATATGAATAAGTAAAAAATAATATTACTTGTTCAAATATGAATATCAATTAGTTATCATTTATGTGCAGTTGTTCTATGCTGATAACATCCACTCAGAAGCTTTAACAGTAACACGTAAACGTCCAACAATTTGTTATTGGAGTTCAGAGAAGATTAGATATCGAGAGACATTTGAACAAGAAAAAGGTAGATTTGGACTTGGAGAATTAAACGAAGAATTTGTTAATGAACAAGATGAAGGAGATACAGATCTCGAAGATAGTGATTATGATAAAGATGAAGATCATTCTGTTGAGGTAATTAGTTTGAACATGTTAATAATATATGATTACATTAAATTATTATATTAAATTCTAATCATATACTTCTTTTTGTTACATAGGCATATGAATCAAAAATATCAAAAATGCTTAATAGTTTCGAGAGGATGAAGGAAAAGCTGAATTCAAAGCTTAATGATGCGATGACAAAGTTCCCTGAAAAGGAAAGTTTTAGAATTTTCAAAGAAAAGATGAAAAATATGATTGTTGAAGAAAAACCTAAAAGCACAACACTTTTTAATTTTCCAAGTAATGAAACTGGAGTTGAAGGAATCAATTTGACACCAATAATGGGTCAAAAAACAAATGATCAAAAAGAAAATGAAGATAAAGAGGGAAATGGTGAAAAAGACAGTGATAATGATGCAAGTCAACCAGAAGTAGATTATATGCTTGATTCAAATGAAGCAAAGAATGAAGGAATAAAGAACGATGCAAATAAGAATCAAAAAGAAGGTGAAATTGGAATAAAAGAGAAAGATGGAAAGAGGAATGAAAATGAGAATGATGAAGAGGAAAAAGATGATCATGCTGAGGAAACAAATAATCATGAAGAGACTATTCAACAAACTGAAAATGAAAATTTGTTGGATAAAGTTGTTGACAACATTGTGGACAATGTCCTTGGAATTGGAATTTCAAGTTTAAATAGTCAAGAAGATGAAATCTGGAATCACCCTGAAATGAAAACTATTTTCGATAATATTGATATAGGTAAATTTTGTCTTACTTTTATTTTAAAAAAATATATAAAAATATTAATACACAATAACAATTTTGTTTGTTAAGTTTTGACCAGGGTCACCAATGAGTACAGGTAAAACTAATACTCTTGCAGAAAAGGAAAAATCAGAAGGGGTACATGAACAAGGAACAAAAGTTGAAAAAACAAAGGGAGATGATACAGGTAAATGAATGATTTAAAATATATTACAATATTTATATTGATTTTTTTAATAACATTGTTTATTCATAAGTGAATAATACACTATATAAATGAATAAAAAATAAAAAATATTCATATATGATGTATATGTTTCAGGAAAGGAAAACTCTGAAGATAGAAATAAAGGAGGAACAGAAGCTAAGAACACGAAAGATGGAGGTGAAGATAAACATACAGAAACTGAGAAAGGAAATGCAGAAGATAAAGGTAAATAGTTGAATCACTAATAAATGAATATAATAAGTTTTATTATTCACAAATAAATAACGCAATATAAAAAAAATTAATATTTCTTATTCATAAATAATGATATGCATTACTTATTCATAAATGAATACATTACTTATTCACATATGAATTACTTAATCAAAGTTCTTTATCTTTCAGGAAAGAAAAAGTCAGAAAATGAAAACAAGAAAGGAGAAAAAGCTGACAAGACAAAAGGAAATAAAGGAGGTAACAATTTGGATAAACATTTCAAAATATAAACTCAAATATTATAATTAACTTACAACTATTTATATGATAAATCTCCTGGCATGCAGATACTCATCCAAGCTTTAGTCTAGGTCTCAGTCAAGATTCAGATCAAACTTCAAGTAAAAAATCTAATGAATCTTCACCAAAAAAACCACTTACAAAGAAACAAATCAAAGACGACCATCAGAAGGTTGTTATCATATTAGCAAAGAAAAATGTTCTTAATCCAAATCCAATATCTGTATCAATTCATACTGAAGTAGGACCATCAAAGCATGATATGGATCAACCAAGAGAGAAGAAGCTTGTTGATGCTTTCAAATCACCTTTCAAATGCAGAATAACAGACACAAAACCCAAACTGACACATCAGGAGAGTATTGTCTGTGAATGGTTGTTCAACTTACAAGGCAATACATCGTAAGTAACTTTATTTTATATACATTCATATATGATTATTATATAGATAATAATCTATGACATTTTGATTATATATTTGCAGAGATATGGTTGTCCAGAGAAAATATGGTCAGACAACAGAAAGAGCAGTTATGGAAAGTCTATATACAAACATAGAGATTTTTGGAGAAGTTTTAGACACTTGGTCTGATTTACTTAACCACCAAGAACTGGAAAGGGATTTTGAAAATTCACCATACAGACTCTTCTTGAAACTTGGAGTTTCTGTAAGTTTATGTTCTAACCTTAGTTCCTTCCTTATTCATAAATGAATACACCAATATGATGTATTCATTTATGAATATTATATTTTTTACAACTGAAATTCACATATGATTATACAAATATGATGTATTCTTTAACATAATTATATATATTCAACTGAAATTCACATATGATTATATTGGTTACAGACTGCTTATCTAACTTCAACATTGTCTGATGAAAGAAAGTATGAAAAATTCAAGGAAAACTTTCATGACAGTACCAATGGGTACGAAAAAATCTTGAACATAAAAGATATTGACATGGTATGTTAATTAAAGTTGTTTTTTTATATATATATATTATCAACAAAATACTTACCATTATATACATAAAAACAGGTATTCTTTCCAGTTGTTAGAAGTGCTCACATTTTTGTGATTGTCTTCAACTTAAAGAAACAGTCAATTAAAATTCTAGACAATAGTGCAGTTGAGGGGGATTATGAAGGGAAATACGGAGTAATATTGAAACCTTTGGTATGTACCCAATTCACAACAACATAAAAGAACCAATTTATTACATATCTAACTTTTATTTTATTTAATGATCAGAAAAATTTGTTTGTGAGATACTATAAAGAAATAAACCATCCAAGAGCAAATGCAATCTCAAAAGAAAGTATCAAACCCCAACGACTTGAAATGTCATGGAGAACAGTTAAAAACAAAGTTGATTGTGAGGTCTTTGCAATGAGACATATGGAGACCTATATGGGACAACCACTCTCAAAGTGGAAACCAGGTCTTCATAAAGAAAGTGTAGTTCAGCAAACTACTTTAGAGAAGCTTAGGCAAAGATATACACACATAATGCTAACTTCTGAAATTAACATGTTGAAGGCTAAGGTGTTGGATCTTGCTGAAAAATATCAAAAAGTTGAATTCAATGTGCGTACTGATCATGCATACAAGGCTATGCAAACAATTCAAAAAAGGTTAAAAGAATATTGATGATTGCTTGTGAAGATGAAAGAATGTTGAAGTGTGATGCTATAGAATAGTTTGTGTTGAAGATGAATGGATTTGAAGTACATGTAAGATGATTCTGCGAAACAAGTTTTAAATGGTTTGTTAAATGTTATTGAACATCGTTTTCATATTTTGTGAAATGCTTATGAACAGCTTTTATTATCTTGTGTTGAATGATTATGTAATAGAAACAACTTCGCTTATTTCTGTTAGTTTTTTATATTTAAATATTTTCAAAGTTTATTTATGTTTATTCATAAATGAATACGAATATGATATATTCATTTATGATTAAATTAGGAGTAATATGTCAGCATAACAAAGTTCATATATGAATATAACAAATTTCAGATATGAATATAACTAACTTATTAGTAGAAACAAGTTTGCTTATTTATGTCATTTTTTTATATTCAAATATTTTCAAACTTTATTTTTATTTATTCATAAATGAATACGAATATGATATATTCATTTATGAATAAGTTCAAATTAATATGTTAGTATAACAAAGTTCAGATATTAACATAAAAAAGTTCAGATATGAATATTACTTATTTATTAGTATAACAAATTTCACATATTTGTATTCATTTATGAATAATTTACAATATCAATATAACTTATTTTATAGTAATTTAAAAACAAATATCAACATATCAATTTACCATATCAATATAAATGTGTATGAATTATTGTTTATTGTTTTTATCTGCATATATTCATAATGAATAAAACCAAAAAACATATAAAAAAAAAACTAAAAAATTCCTAACTGTCTTTTGCTGATTTAGCAGCTCCAACTCTTTCTGGACAAGTACGTAAATTGTGTGGAACTCATTTTCCACATCCTGAACACATTCTATGTTCTTTTTTAGAATTTGCATATGCTACTTCACCTGCACTTGGAATTCTTTTCTTGATTCCAGAACCTTTATTGCTTTGAACTTCAGGAACATGAATATTAATCTCTTCTGGAATAGGAATAGTAACACCCAAAAGCTTGCATACGACTTCACCATCTGTCTTGCTTTTCAATCCAGGAGAAATATAATCACTCTCAAATTCCTTCAACAACATTTGTTGTTTCTCAGCAAACAAAGTCAATCTCTTTTTGTCATCTCTTACAATATCCAAACATGATTCAAAACTATTATATGAATCATTGACTAGCTTTACATTCTCACAATCACCTGAATCGGATTGAACAGAACTAAAACGATAATTTCTTGATATCACATCCTTTCTCCATCTCTTCAAAATGTACCTTTCAGGAATTTCTTTAACACCACATCTCATCATTATTGTAAAAGCATGTCTGCATAAAACACCCATACGCTTAAAATGTTCACAACTGCAATTTATTTCTTTCTCTTCAGCTTTTATTTCAACCTGATACAAAAACAAAATTTACACATTTACATTCATATAAGAATACTCATATCAACACTCATATATTCATATATTCATATATGAATATATGAATATTGATATTCATATATGAATATTGATATTCATATATGAATATTCTCATATTCATATATGAATATTATTACATTTTTCATAAAAAACTAGTAAAATTACCTTAAATTCATTTTTAAAATCACTTTTACTGTTGTTGTGCTGCACAATGTAAACTTCCCAACCATCTTCAATACCAACATATGAGTATGTACAGAAAAAACATGCTTTATATATTTCTTTTTGCACCTCAAAAAATAATGTACTTGTATAAACCTTTGATGCTTGCAGTTCTATTTCTCGAGGTGTTTGTATTTCATATGATGCTTTCTTTGATGCCTTATCAAGCTCTCGTTGAGTATTCATTTGCTTTTGAATGGCAGTGTCGTAATTCATCATGAAATTCAAAAGTAAGTTCCCACTTTCTGAATATGTATTAAAGAATGAATTCATACTCTCTGACCTCGATGTAGTCTTCATCAAACCACACATTGGAATATCACTAAAATATCCAGGTATCCATGAATCACGTATTGTAAACATGTCTTTAAACCATCTTCTGTCTTCAAGATTGAATTCCTTCATAAGCAAACCCCACTTCACCTCAAAAACATCAGGATTCATATTAATGTCCCAAACAAGCTTCGAAAACCTTTTTCTAAAGTCTGTGTTCGTAAATAAATCATCTGGTATCTGTATTAAAACAAAAATATTCATAAATGAATAAATAATAATAAGTAAAATAACAATCAATATTCATAAATGAATATACTAATAAGTAATATATTTGAAATATATTAAAATAATACCTTTTTTTTCAACTTTTTCATTATATGCCACATACATAATCGGTGCTTTGAATTACGAAACACATTCTCAACAGCTTGTTTTATTGCGGCATCTTGATCGGTTAAAACAAGTGTTGGTTCTTTCCCATGAGTTTTAAGAAATGCTTTAAGCAACCAACAGTAAGACTCAATGCTTTCATTGCTTAGCAACCCAGATCCAACAGTAACCGATTTTTTATGATGGTCAATAGCAGTAAACGGAACAAAAACCATTCGATACCTAACACACACAAAAAATGTTCATTAAAGTCAATTTTTGATGTATTAATAAGTGAATATAAAAATCTTCATATATGAATAATCTATAAACAAAAGTAGATAAAATAACTTACTTGTTTGTTCGGAAAGTCGCATCAAACGAGATAACATCACCAAATTCAGCATAATATGCCTTCTCCATTTCATTAGCCCAAAACATACAGTCCAAAACATCATCTTGACAATTAAACTCAAATGAGTAATTTGGATAGTGAGCTCGACGGTCATTCATTGTGTTTACTATCATTTGAGCATCTTTATAACCAATAACCCTGTTGATATATCTCCTTAAATTTTTATAGTCAACTACTTTTGGCTTTACAAACTCATACCCACCTCTCAAACTTGCCCTCAACTTATGAGCCATAGTTGGACCTATTTTTGATGTGGAAGCACGCACAATAAACTCTGAATATGACATTTGTCTCGCCTTTTTTAAATCGCTTCTCTTCTCAAGTGGATGGTTGTGAAGTTCATCAAACTAAAAAACTTCATAATCTGGAGTTCCATACACAGATTCAAATATAATCTTTGCTTGACAACCAATAGCTCTTGAATTTGAATTTCGTTTCCTCCTAACACCACTTGTACCGAATGTGTCACAAGATTTCTTTTTCTGTTTACCACCACGATTACATATAACATCTTTCTTCTTTATAATCTTGTTATCAAACCTTGACTGTGTCCTCAGTCTAACATCAAAACCACCAATTTCAGCATACTCAGAATACATTTTGATAGCCACCTTTAATGATTTGAAGATTAAACCCTTAAATGGAATAAGTTGAACAGGTACATCTGGCTTATAGACATGTTCTCCAATTATATCATCAAAATATTGTGCCTCATGTACTGAACTTGAAGATTCACCACCTAAAATAATAATGCATGAATAAAACAATAATATATATGAATACATAAAACTCATATAACTAAAACAAAAAACATTCATATATGAATAAAACATTCATATATGAATACATAAAATTAATGAGGATTCAAAATATATAAAATAAAACATAACTTATTCATATATGAATAAAACGAAAAAAAAAATAAATTCGAAATTACAATTATCACACCTTTATTCATATATGAATAAGACAACAATTTATTCATATTAACATATTCATATGTAAATAAATGATAATCAACAAAATTAAAAACAACAAAATAATTCAATAACTGATACCTTCAAAAAATGAGTTCTCAACATCTTCTTCTTCACTCTCACTCATAGAAGAATACAAATCCCCATCAATAACACTAGAATTCGACATAATACACCAAATGATCTATATAAATAAACAAAAACAATCTTAATATCGAATATATCGAATATATCTCACAAAAAAAGTCGTAAAGATGAAAACCTGGTTAATTTCGAATATATCTCACCTCAACGTACAAAATATCTGAAAGAAACTTAAATCATATATGATCAGATGATGTAATTAAGCAATCTCTCTCAGTACAGAGCATAAAAACTACAACGATATATCCGATTAAAAATTAAATCAGCTCCGATTTGAAATAAATATCTCAAACTACTTAACAAAAATTCGATGAAATAACTCCAATACATATTCGAAACTTGATAATCTTGATAATGAACTCCGATGAAACAACTCCAAAACGAAGATAATAAGCGTAATTCCAAACAAATTATAAAAAGCAATAATCTTGATACTGAACTCCGATCTATCCGATTCAAACGATATACATACCTGATCAAATCGGAAACTGAATACGAAGTAGAAAACTGAAACACAGATGCGAAACTTCACGATTAATGGAATGAATACGTATAATTGCTAACGAGTTATATAAAGAAAATAATCTTGATAATGAATTCCTCATATCCGATTCAAACGAGCTAAAGATATCATCAAATTGGAAACTGATAACAACGAACAAGTAAGTTCTATGTAAAAAAGTTGTTAATTTACAAAGATACCCTTAATGAAAATGGACACGCGCATTTTTTTTAATTTGAACATGTTAGATAAATGATTGGCTGAGAATGATTCCCCCATTCTCAACCTTTTTTATTTTCTCAATTGAACTTACCTATATATATATATATACATATATATATATATATATATATATATATATATATATATATATATATATATATATATATATATATATATATATATATATATATATATATATATTACCTTTTGAGATAACTAGAAATTAAAACGTATGGTAATCATATTTATCTTTTTGTCATATGTGACTGAAATATATTGGAAAAATTCTTCCCCAAAATCAATACATCTGAAGGAGCTTAGTCCTTTATTGTTGACTACCAACGCTTGATTACTCTCCATCACTTGTAAGAAAAGAATACATATTCATTGATTTGTTTATTATAGCATCCTACTTTCATAGTTGGATTATAACTTATTATAAGTGAACCACCTAATAAGGTTTTGTTTTGAAGTACAATGCTATGATCGAGCATTTTTCAAAGTACAATAAGGTTAGTTTCTTTCTTTGCTTAATAGTAAGTTCATTAATTGTTTTATATTAGTCCAACATCAGTTGATTAATATGGTGAATTGGTTGTTTTATTCGGTATGACACTAAATAGCATAACAACTAGCTAATGCTCCAAGCGCTTACGTGCCATCCATACCACCTGGTGGACAGCCGCCCATGACCCAAGTTCAACATTTTTACCTCTACAAATGACACCTAGAGGCAAACAAATGACACCAAAGATTTTTTGACATGATATATGAAACATGCAATGTATTACATTTATTTAGCATTTGAGAGATTATTTGTATTTGAAATGCTTATATAATGTGAAATGGATTGTCTTTTCTTGTGTATGATATGTTATTTTGTATGATGGAACATTAACTACAATTAATTTAAAAAATAGTAAATCTATAAAAATATATATTTTAAAAAAAACATTTAAAATTAGGACATGCAAAAATATGTGTCGTCATCCGTAATGACAGGGGATTCAATGATACGCAGTGCGAGTCGTAAATGCGCTTCGTAAGGTTACGACATGAAAATGCGTGTAGTTTTCGTTTATGACAGGGCCTTCCTTGACACACAATGCATATTGTAAATGTGTGTCGTAAATGCGCGTCGTAAGAAGACGACACGCAATTGTGTGTCGTCTTCCTTTATGAGAGGGCCTTCCTTGACACGCATTTGCGTGTCATCTTACCCTTTTACGACACACATTGCGTGTCATTAAAGGGTATTTTTGAAGTAGTGTTTACAAGATTACTTGCACCTTTTATGCTCTCTTTGTGTTCTAATTTTGATAAGAACATAAAGCTTAAGAGTTAAGAGTTTTAGAGTAGCATCTACATCGTGTTGGCTTCTTGTTTGTTTCTCTAAAGTTCATCATTCTTCATCAACTTCCAAGCCTCCCAATAGGATCTAAAGAACTACAAAGGTTGTTATTTTTTCTTCTTCTTCTTTGGTTGCGTTTGTTTTCTTTCCAAACTTTGCAAGAATATACTTGGTGGCTGAAACTTGTTTACGTTATTAAAAATTATTAAGTCTTCCGTTGCTAAATACTATGTTTTTGAAACTAGTTTTTGAATAAAACCCAACAACAAAAATATGGTGTACACCATAGGTTTGCAACACCTTATCATCATAAAACAAGTGGGCAAACCGAAATAGCAAATCGAACACTAAAAAGAATTCTAGAAAGGTTGGGAGAAAGTAATAAAAAGGTATGGTTCAACAAGATTGATGATGCATTGTGGGTCTTTCGAACCGCTTTTAAAACTCCAATTGGTACTACGCCTTATAGGCTAGTATTTTGTAAAAATTATGACTTACCGGCCGAAATCGAACACCATGCATTTTGGGCTTTAAAGACTTGTAACTTTGAATTATCCGAATTGTATACTAACCATTTGATGAAGATGAGTGCCTTAGAGGAGTTAAGAAATGAAGCACACATTAACTCTATGATTTATAAGCACAAAACAAAGAAATGGCATGATGCTAGGTTAAGAGGCAATAAGTATTTTGAGTTCGGTTAAAAGGTCCTACTCTTCAACTCAAGGATGAAGCTCTTTCCAAGAAAGTATAAGACACGTTGCTATGCGCCATTCGTGGTCAAAAAAACCTTTCCACATGGAGAAATTGAGCTATACAAAGGAGATGGGACAACGTTTAAATTCAATGGACATCGCGTAAACCAATACGAAGAAGGAATGCCAAGGGAAGATACGGAAGGGGAGGACATTGTCTTGGAAGAAACCCTTGCAACGTAGAGCAGGAAGTAGTCCAACTTAAGACTCCTCAAAAAGAACTGCATGTGGGAGGCAACCTACAATTTGTATTTTCTTTTCGTTTTACTTTCGTGTTTTATTTTATTTTCTTTCTTTTTAGTTTGTTTTTCCTAGGATTTTCACTCTTTAAGTAGTTGTGATTGATTGTTTCTCTAAGGGAAAGTACCAAACAAGTGTGGGGTGTGGTGAATTTTTGTTTGAAAATATTTTTTCTGACTTACAGTAGCCACGACGTGGATGAGTTGTTTCCATGCTGTGGGCTACAAGAAAATCCCGGAAATTGCAAAATTTTAAAACGCAACGGCGTGGCCCAAAAAACCACAATGTGGGGCCGATTTTTACGCAAACGTGTTAGTTTTAAACCTTAATCGGTCATTTCTCTCTTTTTTTACCACACGACTTTCCCCATGCCGTCACCTCCCCTCTATAGTAGTTTTCGCATTTCTCTTCATTTTTCTTTGATTTTAACTCATTTCATCCACAAAGGTTAGTGATTTCTTACTTTAAACTACTTATTACTTCATAATATTTATTTCTGGTGTTTTGATTTAAGTATTATGGCCGATTTCAAAAAGTAGACAATTCTAGGGTTTATTAGTTAGGTCAAAATTTGCCCGATTTCGACGGTTTTTGTGGCTTGATTCATGCTTGGTAGTCTCGAAATATACCCTGAATAAAACCCATTTGATTAAAATTGGATTACAACAGGGTATTGTGCCCGAATTGGACCGACTGCTCTTTATTGTTCATATGCCACGACATGGCCCTGTGTGACCACGACATGGGTACTGGGCAGGAAGAACATTAATTTTTCTTTCTTAATTTTATGATCTGTGGTTTGTTGGTGGATATGTTTTGTTGTTTTATTTTGCAGGCATGGGATCCCGGAGGCAACTATCACAAAGTGAATTCCCCTTGGTACAATTTTCCAGAAGTTGTGGCGCATAGCGTTTATTTGGAATGGAAAAACAAGTAGGACCTTGCTACGTACGAAAGATGTTGAAATCCCACCAATTATGGACTGGATTTGGATTCAAGCGGTGGGGCTTTTGGAACAAGTCGTGCATCGATTCATCCATCGGTTATTGAATCTAGGTATTGGAGTGAGATTGCTAATGGGTCTTATACAAGAGGGACTGCGAATGAAGGAAAATCAAAAAGGTCGTGCATCGATTCATCCATCGGTTAATCACATTTTCCATCAACCAGAAGAAGGCGGGGGACTGAATTCCTTTCCTGGATGTGTGTTTTTTGTGGTGTATCATTACACCTAATGTATTATGTCACCTCCTTTACTGTGTGGCAAACTTCTTAACAGTTTGGGCAGGGAAGAGTAGACCAGGGGCTCCGATTTATGGTGGTATGTGTTGGGTTTAAGTGTTGCATCTTTGGGCTCGTTTAATAGTCCATTTTGTTTACCCGGTTTGGGCCTGTCTAACCGTGGATTTTCATTAGGGTTAGATTATATATTATGCATGCATGTATAGCTTTAAGGTGATCGTTCTCATTAATAGCTTTTGTATTGTAACCCTAGCACACCTCTACAGTCGAAGTTCTTCATCGAGCTCTTCTGAGGTGTGAGATATTAATAATTCGACACCATTTGATCCATTCTTGTGTTCTTTACTCGATTAATATTGTTTTTCTGTTTAGAATCTATCGATCTATAGCGCTTTATTCCCATCAATTGGTATCAGAGTAAGAGACTATGTAATACATACACATCTCTTCTGTTTGAAGAATCCTTTAGGGTTTCCGCTTTTATCAATATATAGAAGTTGTCTTCTTCTTGTCGACGGTATCTCTTGTGTTTGATAAAACCCTAAGTTCAACTTTACAAGTCTGATTCTAGCAGATTAAAAGAAAAAGTTCATCATGTCTCACGATGATTCTCAAATCAATCCGATCAACATCTCCAATAGAATAGGATCCACTACAAGGGTTCCCATTCTTTATACTCAAGATTATGAAGTATGGGCGCATCACTTCGAAGACAATGTCGTTGGATTTGAAGACAACGACTATCTTATCTGGGAGGCAATAACATTGGGTCCGTTTGTTCACTCTGGAACAAATAGAACGATCAAGACTCAAAGAGAGTATAATCAACTCTTGGCGGACGTAGAGAAGATTCCTCAAGATGAAAAAGACAAGGTGTTACGCAACGTTAAAGCCATGAGGATGATCAGATTCGCTTTGCAATCCGACACTTTTCGTCTGGTAAGTTCATGCACAACAGCTAAAGAAATATGGGATAGGTTGAAAGAGTTATATTCAACTGATGCGGATCTAGAGCACTCGATCCAAATCCTATTGCTCTCTGAATTCGGTGCTTTCGAACAAAAACCGGAAGAGAAACTCATTCATACATTCGATCGTTTCAACCATCTGCTCAGCAATATGATGAAGCACGATATTGAAAGGAAGGTGATTGAACAAAAGGTTACCTTCATGAATGGCTTAAGGCCCGAATGGATGGCAGTGGTCTCGACCGTGAAGGCTCATGAGCAATTTAAATCATATTCGCTGGCGAAACTGATGGGTATACTCAAATCTCATGAAAGTGTGGTGACAAAGGAAGCGAAGATAGTTTCGGGTGTGGGTTCACTGGCCCTTGTTTCTAAGAGTAAGAATGTAGCAGACGAAGAGGAGGAATCTGATATGTCAGAGTGTGATCTGTCCAGTGAAGAATATGCAATGATGGTTACAAACCCAAAGAAGTTTGCTCGCAAAAAGTTCCCGGTCAACAAGAACCGAAACTGGCAGGGAAGCTACAGCTCAGAAAAGGTGAAAGAAGAAACCAAGAACACCTCTCAAAAGGGAGACGAAACGAAGGAGAGTAAGATTGTGGGAGACTCTGGGTACGATTGCAACTACTGTCATGGAAAGAACCACTCTCCCAAGGATTGCATGTTAAGGAAGATGGCTGAGAAGAAAGATGGTGAAGATGACGAAGCTTATTACATGAGAAAGCTGGAGGAGATAAAGAAGAAGAAAGCAACTAATGTTTCAATGAATGCTTTGATTGTGCAGGAAAATGTTATTGATGATAAGTTTGGAGGAGTAGAAGTCTGGTCTACAGACTCTGAAGATGAAGAGGTACGCAAACCCTCGCATGGAAGAGCTTATGTGGCAAAAGAAGGAGTTACTGATTAAGCAGGGAGGTGCTTAATGGTGTCAGCTGGGGTATCGCAGATGAGGGCATATTCAACCGAAGGTGAGCATGAGGAAGCGAAACTAAAGGATGACAATTGTTTCGCTGCTAAGCCTGTGAGTGAAAGGATCAACGATTGCGATCAGTTGATTAACAAGGTACAATCCATACTTGAATCTCTTAAAATACCAGTAACAAACTACGAAAAAGAATTAAATGAATTAAAATTCAAGTTTTCTAACTTAAGTGGAATGCTTATGCAAACTCGCTTAGCGAATTCTAACCTAACTGACCAACTCAGCAGGGAATCTTCCAAGAGTGAGGAGAGAAGGATGTGGATTCAGCTGAAGGAGTCAGAGTTAGTTAGGTCTAGGGATGAACTTATTTATTTGCAACGTGACAATTTAAAGTTCTTAAAACAAAGAAATATTTTCTGTTTGATTGCTAAACGCTTATATACAAATATCACCCAGTTGCATCTAGATTGATAGATAGGTAAAAAGATTCATAAAATGATTTTGCCCTTCCTTGAATTTAAGGAAGACGAAGTCATTGCTGAATGTGAATCTATAATGTCTTTAGATGAGATTTCAGTAACCTACAAATATGGACTGGACAAAATTGAATCTTTCATTGAGTCCAAAGAACATAAATGCATGCTTAAGAATTTACTGGACGAAAACGATAAATTAAAAAATCAAGACCGAGGACAGTGAGATGAGCGAAATCTCCGTAGAAGACGAGGTCGATTGTTCAGAATTTCTTAAGAGCGAACCCGATGCAGCAAAACCACTCATATCTGAAAATTCGGTTGAGTACGCTCGGGTGTCAAAGGACAAATCCAAGAAACTCAAAGAAAAGGCCGTTGTTTATAAGAAGGTGCAAACTACACCAAACCAAGTGTATGCAGTCACAGGAGTAATCAAGAAACAAACAGCGGAGTTGACGTCCATGGTTGACAAAGATAATGTTGAAGGTTGCGATAACCACTTCTGGTCCGCTCCTATCGACAATGCAGACGAAATAGTTGGTATATCAGAGAAAACCTCATGGAGAGTTAAGGGACGATACATTCCCGAACGCATCAACAAGCCGTAAAGCTTTGATAAACCCAGTTCAAGTGGTACAAAAGAAATACCAAACGAACCACTGAAGGCTTCCAGCGTATCATCAACAACAACCGAAGTTCATGAGAAGAAAATGAAACCTAAGGCCAACTTTCACTTGACTCAAGAGCAACTTGCTGAACAGAAACGCCAGAGGAACAAAAGATACATGAAGAACCTCAATGAGAGAAAACAGTTTTGGCAATCCCAAAACCCCACTTATGTTCGCTCTGAAAAAGCTTCTAATCTCCAGATGAAAAAGGAAGCACAGGTCAATCACTGCCAGTCATGCAGTCAGGTGAACCGAACGACCTGTTTTGGTCCTAATACTAGTGGTCACAAGAACCAAAAGTCAAGTTTCGGTCCCAACTCTTACTACGCCAAGAACCGAAAGTCCAGTTTTGGTCCCAACACAAGTGCTCAGAACCGAAAGTCAAGTTTCGGTCCTAAAACCCATCATCCTAACTCCCAACCAAAACCTAACGCTATAAAGGATATCAAAGGAAAGGGAAAGCTCGTCTCAGATTCTGAAGTCCAAAATACCAAAAATGTCACACCCCAAAACCGGAACGGCGGAAACGTTCGGGGGTGGAGGACGTCATGTTCAGTATCACAACAATGCAAAGTAGTAAACAAGCAACAACATCATCCATTGCATTAATAATATAATTTCATACAAGTGTGTTCTGTCAAGTTATATAGACACCAAAAATATACATAAAAAATAAAAGATGAGTTTTAAACGAGCTCCATCTTCTCAGAACCTGGCACCGGTACCTGTCTACTGGTGACCTGAGAATACAAGTTATTTTTAAAGAGTTTATCAGCTTTAAAGCTGGTGAGATCATAAGTATATTAGTGTCTGTGTTTGTATGAAAGCATTTGTAAGATGTTTGTAATGTATAACTTTTGTAAAAGTTTGTATTTGTTTGAACTCTCCTAGAAAACCCTATGTTTCCTACTAAAAGTAGCCTTCTACCAAGGCATCTAGTGTCTGTGTGTGTGTCTCTTGTAAGAGTATGTATTTTCCCAAATCTGACTATCATTAACCAAAAATATAGTTTCTACATTATTGTTTATTGTGTGAATATCACAAAGTAAATGTAAAGGGAAAATGAAATAGTACTGTAGTGTTGTATTAAGTAACTACTGTTGTACTAACTACCTTAAACCAATTGTTATTTCAAGTACCATGTGATCGGCCTGTATCCTGCTACCGAATCTAGTAAAACGACAATGTAAGACGTCGTAAGGAATGACGTTTGGCACCCGTAGACTTGCAAGTCCCACTGTAGCGAGTAGTAAGGTGTAGGATAGTCAATCCAGTATAGATCTATACACAAACTCATACGCTCCCTATTTAAGGAGATTCTGGATACAAAACGGGTCATGACAGGTAGTGCCATGCCCCTGTTAAGTGGCTCACATAACTGTAGGTAATGTATCTGTATATGTATATGTATGTGCTAGCTGTATTGTGTGTTCTTTCTCTGTCTAGCTTGTATGTTTTGTTTCTCATCACTGTGTATTATGTTTGTTTCTCATCACTATGTATTATGTTTGTTTCTCATCACTATGTATTATGTTTGTTTCTCATCACTATGTATTACTCATGAATGAACTGACTCATTGTATGTTTCATTGTTCTAGTAATAGTATCTTCCTAAACTATACCTATTATAGTTTACTAGTAATGTTGTTTGTGTATATGAACATGTTTGTATACCTTTGCTACCCAAAGGCATTGAACTGAATGAAAGAAGTAACCTTTTATATCTATACACATATACATGATATATAACTAGGATTCAAACGACCTTCGGATAAATAACTGATACCCTAAGTCCACAACCAAACGAGGAACAGGAGGTAGGGTGAGTTATCAGTTCTAAGTCCTTTCAATCCTACTTATATAACTATATAAAGATATACATTTAACAGAATATAAGTGTAAAGGATTTGAAGTAAAAGTATTTGGCATGTAAAAGAGTTTAATAAAAGTATTTGATATGTAAAAGAGTTTGTAAAACAGTTTGAAGTAAAACAGTTTGATAACACAGTTTGAAAAGTAAGAAATCCACTTGTTTGGTAGTTATTAATCACATGTGATTGATATAATAACTATAATAGTTCAACTTGTATTCCCCCCCATAAAAGCATTTAAAAACATTTAAAGGGTTAATTAAGGGGTATGAACTCACCTGTAGTGAGTGGTTTGGATGAACGGATTGATATAGGATGCTAAGTGTCAAGTGAAGACTTGAGCACACACAAGGATCCTAGTTAACATATAAAGACACATATATGTATCCAATTAGTTATAAAACAACTAATTAACCAAGTTAAGACATCCTAAGACATGTAACACACTTGATTTAAGTGCTATAAATCCTAAGGATTGCATCTAAGGGTTGTAGGACTTGGCTATTGAGTTTAGGGTTCAAGGGGACCCTCTATTGGAGTTTACGTTTTGTGACCATCACCCCTTGAGTTTACGGTCATAAACCCATGAGTTTACATCCGTAAACTCATGGTACTTATACCATTTTGCGATTTGAAGCTTTTCTAGTCATAAGGAAGCATCCTACTTCATTATAAGCCTTAGGAAGTGTTTGTGGCATCATTTCACTCCTAAATGGAGTTTACGGCCCATGGACCACTTCTCCATGTGTTTACGGCCGTAAACCCCTATGGTTTATGGTCTTTTTGATGTTTTAAGTCCTAAGCACATCAAGGATGAGATCTAAACTAGTTTACAAGGCTTGGTAGGGGCTAGGCCACACTTTGGCACCCTTTTTAGGGTTTACGGTCCAAGGTGTTCTTGGACCGTAAACACCTTTGATCCATTGATTCATGGTGTTTTCTAGTTGATTTAGAAGTATATCAAGCCCTATAACACACTAGGGTAAGAGTACTTACAAGTAGAAGCTTGAAAAGGTGTTAAAAGTCCAAGAACACTAGTGTGTGTTCTTGGTGTTCTTGGTGAAACTTGAAGATCTACACTTTTGGAATGATTTCACGGATGGAATCATGTAAGATCACTAGATTAAGTAAGATATCAACTTTTTAGGGATAGAAACACTTACAAAGTTGAAGATCAAGAAGAAAAGTTGGATGATACTTGAGAGGATTTGAGTTTGGATCTTGAAAATGTGAAAAGTGGTAAATAATGACTAAGTGTCATATTTATACCCCCTTTTAGGGTTTACGGCCGTAAACACCTTTGTTTAGGCGGTAAACTCCAAACTCTTGGAGTTTTGGGACATTATTGTTGCATAATAAACCCTAGAGCATCCTCTCTCATGTTACCTCCCGAAGTACTAACTTAAAAACACTCAAACTTATTCCAAAAAGCTTGAAAGTTAGCAGAAACTGTTCTGACTTCTATTGAATTGAGTGGTTGTACAGAATAGAAATTTCGGGTTGTCACACAATTTCATAAAGATCACGCAAAAGAAAAAAAAAGATTTCTTGAGGTAACAAGTAATAGCTTGAACATTAGAGCGTTCACCGTCAATTCATGTATGGTATTAGATATTGGGTTTCACTTAGCACGTGGTGAACGAAACTAAGATCATCAACACAGATGTGTTGTAACCATAAACCTTACTGGTAATTCCTGAGAGTCTCAAGGGTTACGTTCATGGAATGAAGCATAATGGAGAAATGAGTGGAGGTGGTTAAGGAACCGAAAGTACCTCTGCTATTCAAAAAGGACAAAGCAGACAAATCTTGACTCAATATCAGAAGAGTAAGGTAGGTCATGACTTGAAAGATTTTAGCAGCCTAATTGGGAAGAAACAATTGGTGTATATCGAATCATTAAGGCTTCACTCAAAGTCTTGGAGGCTTCGGTCTACATGCAGCAGCATGCTTCTAGGGACACCTATCTAGTACATAGAGAAGAATGTTATACCTGCCCCAACGTCATTGTGTTTCGCATCTGTGAACTTGAATCAATTTTAAGAATTGAGAGATAAAACTTAAAAACACATAGAAATATTTTTGTAGTTTTTGGATTTTTCTGAAAAATAATAAAAACAGAAAAGAAAATACTTTTGGATTTTTGGAATTTCTGAAAAATAATAAAAATAGAAAAGAAAATATTTTTGGATTTTTGTAATTTCTGAAAAATAATAAAAAATAGAAAAGAAAATAAATACTAAATATAAACACTCGAAAGAATAAGAAAACTTTACCAAAATATACAACCGAAACCATACCTTAGAAAAGATGAAGCGAAATGGGCAGAGCGATTGGTTCAATTTGGTTCCAAAAAAAAATCCAGAGCCGAAATAGACCGAGCATTCGGTTCATTTCGGATCCCGAAAAATTCTAGAGCCGAAATAGACCGAAAAATTCTAGTGCCACGTCCCCCGTTAAGTGGCTCACATAACTGTATGTAATGTATATGTATGTGCTAGCTGTATTGTGTGTTCTTTCTCTGTCTAGCTTGTATGTTTTGTTTCTCATCACTGTGTATTATGTTTGTTTCTCATCACTATGTATTATGTTTGTTTCTCATCACTATGTATTATGTTTGTTTCTCATCACTATGTATTATGTTTGTTTCTCATCACTATGTATTATGTTTGTTTCTTATCACTATGTATTACTCATGAATGAACTGACTCATTGTATGTTTCATTGTTGTAGTAATAGTACCTTCCTAAACTATACCTATTATAGTTTACTAGTAATGTTGTTTGTGTATATGAACATGTTTGTATACCTTTGCTACCCAAAGGCATTGAACTGAATGAAAGAAGTAACATTTTATATCTATACACATATACATGATATATAACTAGGATTCAAACGACCTTCGGACAAATAACCCGAATACCCTAAGTCCACAACCAAACAAGGAACAGGAAGTAAGGTGAGCTATCAGTCCTAAGTCCTTTCAATCCTACTTATATAACTATATCTATATAGATACACATAATATAAGTTAAAAGAGTTTAAGTAAAATTATTTAACATGTAAAAGAGTTTGATAAAAGCATTTGGTAGGTAAAAGAGTTTGTAAGACAGTTTGAAGTAAAACAGTTTGGTAACACAGTTTGAAAAGTAAGAAATCCACTTATTTGGTAGTTATTAATCACATGTGATTGATATAATAACTATAATTGTTCAACTTGTATTCCCCCCCCCCATAGAAGCATTTAAAAACATTTAAAAGGTTAATTAAGGGGTATGAACTCACCTGTAGTGAGTGGTTTGGATGAACTGATGATATCGGATTGCTAGGTGTCAAGTGAAGACTTGTACACACACAATGATCCTAGTTAACATATAATAACACATATATGTATCCAATTAGTCTTGAAACAACTAATTAACAAAGTTAAGACATCCTAGGACATGTTAAACACCTTCTATAAGTGTTATAAGTGCTCAGGATTGCATCTAAGTGTTGTAGGACATTGCTATTGAGTTTAGGGTTCAAGGGTAAACTCCCCTTGAGTTTACGGTTTTGTGACCATCACTCAATGAGTTTACGGTCATAAACCCATGAGTTTACGGCCGTAAACTCATGGTCCCTTGACCATTTTGTGTTTTGAAGCTTGTCAAGTCATAAGGAAGCATCCTACTTCAAGTATAAGCCTTAGGAAGTGTTTGTGGCATCATTTCACTCCTAAATGGAGTTTACGGCCCATGGACCACTTCTCCATGTGTTTACGGCCGTAAACCCTTATGGTTTATGGTATTTTGATGTTTTCAAGTACTAAGCTCATCAAGGAAGGGATCTAGGCCAGTTTCCAAGGCTTAGAAGGGACTAGGGCACACTTTGGCACCCTTTTTAGGGTTTACGGTCCAAGGTGTTCTTGGACCGTAAACACCTTTGATCTTGGGTTTCTTAGGTGTTTTCTTGATGTTTAGAAGTGTAACTAGGCTTACAATACACTATGGTAGGAGTACTTACTAGATAGAAGCTTGAAAAGGTGCTAAAAGTCCAAGAACACTAGTGTGTGTTCTTGGTGTTCTTGGTGAAACTTGAAGATCTACACTTTTGGAATGATTTCACGGATGAAATCATGTTAGATCACTAGATTAAGTAATATATCAACTTATTAGGGCTAGAAACACTTACAAGTTGAAGATCAAGAAGGAAAATTCGGATGCTACTTGAGAGGATTTGAGTTTTGCTCTTGAAAAGTGAAAAAGTGATTAAAATGGCTAAGTGTCATATATATACTCTTGGGGTTTACGGCCGTAAACACCAAGTTTAGGCCGTAAACTCCAAAGTCTTGGAGTTTTGGGACTTTATTGTTGTACAATAAACCCTAGGGCATCCTCTCTCCTAATATCTCCCGAAGTACTAATCTTAAAACACTCAAACTTATTCCAAAAAGTTTGAAAGTTTGCAGAAACTGTTCTGACTTCTATTGAAGTGAATGGTTGTACAGAATAGAAATTTCGGGTTGTCACAAAAAAGTCAGCTAACCCTAGGACTCCAAAGAAAACCACAACTATGAAACCAACTAACAATAACACACACCAGTTAAAACAAGATGAAAATAAAATCAAAGTTTACACCATCAAACGAAAAGATGAAACCACTTTAATAAAAAGAACATATATGGTTGATCTTTCGGTTGCAATTGCCTATTCTGTAAAAGACTCACCAGGGCCCAAGAGACTTTTGGTTCCTAAATCTACTTAATTTTGCAGGTTATCAGTGATGAGCAGTTTGACGACGAATGGTATATTGACAGTGGCTGCTCTCGTCACATGACAGGAAGGAGGGAAGAACTTATGGAGTTTCGGTCCCTTCAGGATGGTGGATGTGTTAAATATGGAAACAACTCATACGGTACAATCAAAGGGTATGGGATGATCACCAACGGAGAATTCTCAATACGAAAAGTAGCCTACGTGGAAGGATTGCAGCACAACCTCATCAGTGTTTCTCAACTAGTTGTGGGAACCGGTTTGAAAGTCCCGTTCGATGATGAGGGCTCAGAAATAATTGAAAAGAACACAAAGAAAGTTCTGTTGAAATCTGAGCGCAAAGGGGAGATGTATCTTCTAAATCTCAACCCGATAAAAGGAAAGCCAGCAATATGTTTGCTGTCGAAGGCGAACTCAGATGAAAGTTGGTTGTGGCACCGAAGACTATCACATCTGAACTTCAAAGATATTAATAAACTGGTGCTTGGTTATCACGTGCGTTGACTTCCTGTTCTCAAATTTGAAAAAAGAACACATGTGCGCAGCATGCGAGACGGGCAAGCAAAGCAGAAAGAGTCACCCTTCTCGTATCAATACAAAAATCATCGAACCTCTTGAAATACTGCACATCGACCTATGTGGCCCTTCGGCTATCGAAAGCATCGGTGGTAGTAAGTTTATACTTGTAATTGTAGATGATTTTTCACGCTTCACCCTGGTTTTCTTTCTTAAACAGAAATCAGAGGCGACTCCCAAGCTGAAGGTTTTTATCAAGCTAGTGGAATTGCAGCTGCGAAAGGTGGTACGAAACATAAGAAGCGATAATGGTCTAGAGTTCAAAAATAAAGACTTTGAAGAATTTCTGGCTGAAAAGGGAGTAACTCACAACTTCTCTGCTCCCTATACTCCACAACAGAATGGGATCGTTGAAAGACGAAACCGTTCATTGTGTGAAGTCGCCCGAACCATGCTGAGTTTCGCTTCTCTTCCATTATACTTCTGAGCAGATGCTATAGCTGCTGCATGTTACACACAGAACCGGTCCTTCCTCAACAAGCGATTTTCCATCACTCCATACGAGATTTTGAATAATCGCAAGCCCAATGTAAAGTTTTTCCATGTGTTCGGTTCAAGATGCTTTATTTTCAACTCCAAAGAAAACCGAAACAAGTTTGATGTAAAGGCAGATGAAGGGATCTTTCTTGGCTATTCGCTTACTTCAAAAGCATATAGGGTTCTGAATAAACGCTCAAGGAAAATTGAAGAAACCTACTATGTAACTTTTGATGATAATTACGTGAAGAAGATTCAAGCAAGCAAAGGTTCAACAGAAGAAATCTTTCCGGAATCAGGTAAAGTCTCAATTCCCATTTCCAATCTGTTTGAAGAGTACATGCTGCTCTTTGATGAACTAGAGAAGGCGATCCACTCATAAGCGAAAGCAGCAGATAACAAAATTGATACCTTGAAGAAAATCATCGATGAAGCTACTAAAGACATAGAAAGCGAACCTCAAAAACCAACCGAGAAGCAGACTCAAAGCGAACCTACTGCATCAGGTGATCATCCAGCTACTAATGACCCTCCAAGAGAAAGCACTATACTCCAGGGGGAGGGTTCGTCTACACCAAAAACAACCGACATGCCTTTACAGGGGGAGAATCCATCAAAAACCCCAACCCATGAAGATCCATTTGAGGGGGAGAATACTGAACCTAACATGGGATTCGGTTCGCCATTTGAGGGGGAGAATGAAAATGCAAATGACGAAGGCGATCCGTCAGAACTGGAAGAAGAAGTCAATGCCGAGCTGGATCCTGCCTATGATCCAAATTATCCTCCTCTCATAAAATGTACAAAGGATCATCCTAAAACTCAAATAATTGGTGAATCATCTGAGGGTGTTCTCACACGCTCTCAAATGAAAGTGAAGCAAACTGCTTTATTCTCTCAAGTAGAATTATGCATGTTTAATTCGTTTGTCTCTAAAGTTGAACCAAAGACGGTAAATGCTGCTCTTGATCACTCTTATTTGGTGCAAGCTATGCAAGACGAACTCCATGAGTTTGAACGAAATCGTGTTTGGAGGCTGATTCCCACACCAAAGGATGCATCTATAGTCGGTTTAAAATGGGTTTTAGAAATAAGTTAGATAAAGAGGGTAACGGCATTCGCAACAAAGCGAGGCTGGTGGTGAAAGGATATTCCCAGGAAGAAGGAATAGAATATGAAGAGACCTTCGCTCCAGTAGCAAGGTTGGAATCAGTGAGAATCTTTTTGGCATATGCTGCCCATAAAAACTTCGAAGTTTTCCAAATGGATGTAAAATGTGCTCTCTTGAATGGAGAACTAGAAGAAACGGTATACGTTGAGAAACCACCCGGATTTGTGAACGAGAAGTATACTGATCACTACTACATACTGGATAAAGCAGTCTATGGATTGAAGCAATCCTCGGGAGCCTGGTATGAAACTCTAACACGCTTTCTCAAAATGTCAAAATTCAAACAAGGTTCGGTCGACCCAGCCTTCTTTCGCAAGAAAGAAGGCGAACACTTAATGATAGTTCAAATTTACGTCGATGACATCATCTTCGGCTCCACGAATCCTAGCTTAACAGCTGAATTCAGGAAGTTGATGGAGACTAAGTTTGAAATGAGCGCAATGGGTCCGATTAACTTTTCCCTTGGACTGAATATAAGACAGGGACCAGAAGGCATCTTCATTAATCAGGAAGCATACACGAAGACTCTGTTGGCAAAGTTCGGCATTACGGGAGATTCCAAAGTAAAGGTTCCAATGATATTTGGCATGAAGCTGACTCCATCTCTTGAGAAACCGGCTGTTGATGTGACTCTCTATCGTCAGATGAAAGGATCTCTAATGTATCTAACAGCTAGTAGACCGGACATAATGTTTTCTGTCTGCTATTGTGCCAGGTTTCAAGCAAATCCAAGAGAACCTCATATGGTTATAGTGAAAAATTTTCCGGTATTTGAAGCGAACCTCGTCTCTCGGTCTTTGGTATCCTGCAAAATCCAGATTCTTTGTTGAAGCTTTCTCTGACGCTGATCTAGGTGGATGTGAATTGGATCGAAAGAGAACAACCGGCGAATGCCAGTTCCTTGATGGCAAACTTGTCAGTTGGTAGTCAAAGAAACAAACTTGCGTGTCTCTTTCCACAGCCGAAGCTGAGTATGGCTTAAGAATGAAGAAGATCCCTCTCTACTGTGACTCTGAAAGTGCAATTCGAATATGTCACAATCCAGTCCAACATTCCAAGACTAAGCATATTGCACTGAGATACCACTTCATCAAGGACCACGTTGAAGATGGTAATGTTGAAGTTCACTTCGTTCGGTCCTCAGATCAACTGGCTGACATCTTCACTAAGGCCTTACCAGAAGCAAGTTTTAACAAGATACTCCAAGGCTTGGGAATGATGGAAGCTGAGTCAGTACCGAAACCCCTTTCTTCTCACTAAAATTGAACAAGCGAAATAGAGCGAACGCTCGGTCTATTTCGGTTCTAGAATTTTTCGGGAACCGAAATGAACCGAACGCTCGGTCTATTTCAGCTCTAGAATTTTTCGGGAACTGAAATGAACCGAACGCTCGGTCCATTTCGGCTCTAGAATTTTTCGGGATCCGAAATGAACCGAATGCTCGGTCTATTTGGCTCTGGATTTTTTTTTTGGAACCAAATTTAACCAATCGCTCTGCCCATTTCGCTTCATCTTTTCTAAAGTATGGTTTCGGTTGTATATTTTGGTAAAGCTTTCTTATTCTTTCGAGTGTTTATATTTAGTATTTATTTTCTTTTCTATTTTTATTATTTTTCAGAAATTACAAAAATCCAAAAATATTTTCTTTTCTATTTTTATTATTTTTCAGAAATTCCAAAAATCCAAAAGTATTTTCTTTTCTGTTTTTATTATTTTTCAGAAAAATCCAAAAACTACAAAATATTTCTATGTGTTTTTAAGTTTTATCTCTCAATTCTCAAAATTGATTCAAGTTCACAGATGCGAAACACAATGACGTTGGGGCAGGTATAACATTCTTCTCTATGTACTAGATAGGTGTCCCTAGAAGCATGCTGCTGCATGTAGACCGAAGCCTCCAAGACTTTGAGTGAAGCCTTAATGATTCGATATACACCAATTGTTTCTTCCCAATTAGGCTGCTAAAATCTTTCAAGTCATGACCTACCTTACTCTTCTCATATTGAGTCAAGATTTGTCTGCTTTGTCCTTTTTGAATAGCAGAGGTACTTTCGGTTCCTTAACCACCTCCACTCATTTGTCCATTATGCTTCATTCCACGAACGTAACCCTTGAGACTCTCAGGAATTACCAGTGAGGTTTATGGTTACAACACATCTGTGTTGATGATCTTAGTTTCGTTCACCACATGCTAAGTGAAACCCAATATCTAATACCATACATGAATTGACGGTGAACGCTCTAATGCTCAAGCTATTTCTTATTACCTCAAGAAATCCTTTTTTTTCTTTTGCGTGATCTTTATGAAATTGTGTGACAACCCGAAATTTCTATTCTGTACAACCACTCAATTCAATAGAAGTCAGAACAGTTTCTGCTAACTTTCAAGCTTTTTGGAATAAGTTTGAGTGTTTTTAAGTTAGTACTTCGGGAGGTAACATGAGAGAGGATGCTCTAGGGTTTATTGTGCAACAATAATGTCCCAAAACTCCAAGAGTTTGGAGTTTACCACCTAAACAAAGGTGTTTAAGGCTGTAAACCCTAAAAGGGGGTATAAATATGACACTTAGTCATTATTTACCACTTTTTCACATTTTCAAGATCCAAACTCAAATCCTCTCAAGTATCATCCAACTTTTCTTCTTGATCTTCAACTTTGTAAGTGTTTATATCCCTAAAAAGTTGATATCTTACTTAATCTAGTGATCTTACATGATTCCATCCGTGAAATCATTCCAAAAGTGTAGATCTTCAAGTTTCACCAAGAACACCAAGAACACACACTAGTGTTCTTGGACTTTTAACACCTTTTCAAGCTTCTACTTGTAAGTACTCTTACCCTAGTGTGTTATAGGGCTTGATATACTTCTAAATCAACTAGAAAACACCATGAATCAATGGATCAAAGGTGTTTACGGTCCAAGAACACCTTGGACCGTAAACCCTAAAAAGGGTGCCAAAGTGTGGCCTAGCCCCTACCAAGCCTTGTAAACTAGTTTAGATCTCATCCTTGATGTGCTTAGGACTTAAAACATCAAAAAGACCATAAACCATAGGGGTTTACGGCCGTAAACACATGGAGAAGTGGTCCATGGGCCGTAAACTCCATTTAGGAGTGAAATGATGCCACAAACACTTCCTAAGGCTTATAATGAAGTAGGATGCTTCCTTATGACTAGAAAAGCTTCAAATCGCAAAATGGTATAAGTACCATGAGTTTACGGATGTAAACTCATGGGTTTATGACCGTAAACTCAAGGGGTGATGGTCACAAAACGTAAACTCCAATAGAGGGTCCCCTTGAACCCTAAACTCAATAGCCAAGTCCTACAACCCTTAGATGCAATCCTTAGGACTTATAGCACTTAAATCATGTGTTTTACATGTCTTAGGATGTCTTAACTTGGTTAATTAGTTGTTTTATAACTAATTGGATACATATATGTGTCTTTATATGTTAACTAGGATCCTTGTGTGTGCTCAAGTCTTCACTTGACACTTAGCATCCTATATCAATCCGTTCATCCAAACCACTCACTACAGGTGAGTTCATACCCCTTAATTAACCTTTTAAATGTTTTTAAATGCTTTTATGGGGGGGAATACAAGTTGAACTATTATAGTTATTATATCAATCACATGTGATTAATAACTACCAAACAAGTGGATTTCTTACTTTTCAAACTGTGTTATCAAACTGTTTTACTTCAAACTGTTTTAGAAACTCTTTTACATATCAAATACTTTTATTAAACTCTTTTACATGCCAAATACTTTTACTTCAAATCCTTTACACTTATATTCTGTTAAATGTATATCTTTATAGATATAGTTATATAAGTAGGATTGAAAGGACTTAGAACTGATAACTCACCCTACCTCCTGTTCCTCGTTTGGTTGTGGACTTACGGTATCGGTTATTTATCCGAAGGTCGTTTGAATCCTAGTTATATATCATGTATATGTGTATAGATATAAAAGGTTACTTCTTTCATTCAGTTCAATGCCCTTGGGTAGCAAAGGTATACAAACATGTTCATATACACAAACAACATTACTAGTAAACTATAATAGGTATAGTTTAGGAAGATACTATTACTAGAACAATGAAACATACAATGAGTCAGTTCATTCATGAGTAATACATAGTGATGAGAAACAAACATAATACATAGTGATGAGAAACAAACATAATACATAGTGATGAGAAACAAACATAATACATAGTGATGAGAAACAAACATAATACACAGTGATGAGAAACAAAACATACAAGCTAGACAGAGAAAGAACACACAATACAGCTAGCACGTACATATACATATACATATACATTACCTATAGTTATGTGAGCCACTTAACGGGGGCATGGCACTACCTGTCATGACCCGTTTTGTATCCAGAATCTCCTTAAATAGGGAGCGTATGAGTTTGTGTATAGATCTATACTGGATTGACTATCCTACACCTTGTTGCTCGCTACAGTGGGACTTGCAAGTCTACGGGTGCCAAACGTCATTTCTTACGATGTCTTACATCGTCGTTTTTCTATGAGTCGGTAGCAGGGTACAGGCCGATCACATGGTACTTTAAATAATAATTGGTTTAAGGTAGTTAGTACAACAGTATTTACTTAATACAACACTACAGTACTATTTCATTTTCCCATTACATTCACTTTGTGAACATTCACACAATGCAATGTAATGTAAAAACTATATTTTTGGTTAATGATAGTCAGATTTGGGAAAATACATGCTCTTACAAGAGACACACACACAGACACTAGATGCCTTGGTAGAAGGCTACTTTTAGTAGGAAACATAGGGTTTTCTAGGAGAGTTCAAAACATCTTACAAAACATCTTACAAAACATCTTACAAATACTTTCGTACAAATACAGACATTAATATACTTATGATCTCACCAGCTTTAAAGCTGATAAACACTTTCAAAATAACTTGTGTTCTCAGGTCACTAGTAGACAGGTACCGGAGCCAGGTTTTGAGAAGATGGAGCTCGTTCAAGACTCATCTTTCATTTTGAATTATATTTTGGTGTCTTTTAAATTTGGCAGGACATACTTGTATTAAAATTATATTATTAATGCAATGGATGATGTTGTTGCTTGTTTACTACTATTCATTGTTGTGATACTGTACATGATGTCCTCCGCCCCAGAACGTTTCCGCCGTTCTTGGTTTTGGGGTGTGACAGATTGGTATCAGAGCATTGTTTATAGTGAATTGAGTATATCAACCCATAAAAGATATACAGACTATAAATACAATAGGGATTAAAATACTCTGATAAAGAGTTTATACTTTTAAATAATAAAATATTTAATTAAGTATACATGCCTGCATTCATACTAAAATCACTAGGACAGAACAAAAGTATTACGATTGTTGGGCAGCACAAGTAGGCTTAGAGACATATAGTCAAAACTGGGAAGATATAGCCTGATCAACTATATTATCTGAGGGTTGACTAGCATGTGCCTAAGTGTGGTTGTGAGGTTGCAACAAGTCTAAAAACTTACCCACAATACCACAATGAGAACAATAGAACATAAACCTAAAATACTATAGGAGTATTTTGTGTGTTACTATAAACTACTTATGTGCTAGATTCTTATATCCCTTTTCTCGCGTAGATAACATCGCTGGATTCCATCCCCACGGCAACTTGTACTTCCCAAACCAAGGTGTCACACCCCCAAACCAGACGGCGGAAACGTCTGGGGGTGGAGGACTTGAATTGTAGTATCACAACACATGCATCATAGTAATCAAAGTAGAAACAACCATTGTATTTAATAAAATATAAATATTTACATGTGTTCAATCATTGTGTATTGAACCAAAATATAGTTATACAAAAGAAGATATGACTCAACAAAGCTCCATCTTCTCAAAAGCTCGGGGAGTACTTGTGTATTATTTCCCTGAGAATACAAGTAATTTGAAAAGAGAGTATCAACATAAAGTTGAGTGAGTGCATAAATGTTTATGTTTGAAAGAGTATCTCTGTATCTTGTATATGTAAACTGTTCCAGAAAATCCTATATTTTCTATTACTATCTGAAAAGTAGTTTTATTCCCATAAAACCCTTCTCTGTGTATTAATGTTTTGTATTTGTATTACTTATGAAAACTTGTAACTGAGAGTGTGCCTGGCTCCACCAGCTGTTGTTGAAAACTGTATTGAATCTTTGTATTTTGTATTCTGTAAACTAGTACTTTGAAGGTGTACTTTCGTTTAGTTATTTATACACTAACGTATTGTTAATATCTTTTTAATGAGTTATTATAACCATACTATGACTGATGGCCTGAAACAAACGCTTTGTGGGCGTTTAAGCTGGTGATAACAATTGCCACTCATCTAACTGTAGCTAGCAGCCTGAGTGCGGGGTTGTCAATCCCGATATAGATCTACACACGCTTGTTTCGATCCCCGGCTGGAGATTCTGGTTATAATGTCAGGACTTTTCTATGTTGTCTAAAATGAATTAAACAACCTGAATCTAGTGTCTCATAAAAAGCATATAAACGTTACATGTATATTAGTTTGAAAACTCAATCATTCTGAAATAATGATTGACAGTATATTCTTTGAATCAAAACCTAATCATTCTGAAATAATGATTGACAGTATGTCCTTGAATTAGTATTTCCAAACATGTATTTGATAAGTGTAAACCTTGATTTGTTCGGTATCAAAACCCTAGTTTCTTGTGTATTCTAGTATACTTGTATCATGAATTATTGTTCTATGCATAAATTATACCTATTATAATTTATATGTACTCCCTGATTGTGTATTTAACCATGTTTTCATGTAATCCCTTGCTCAGCATGTTACAAAGGTAGTTAAACTGATGAAATAACTATTATATTTATATACATATACAATTTTATATATAAGTAAAATTTACACGACACTCGGACAAGTAACCGGTACTTTAAGCCCACATCCAAACAAGGAAAAGGACCCAGAATGAGTTATCAGTCCTAAGCCTTTTAAATCTTATTTATATACATATATATATATATATACAAATATGAATTTTGGGGAAAAATATAAGATTATAAAAGAGTTTGATGTGTTGAGTATTTTTAGATAATTTAATGTTATTTTATCATGATTTGAATCATGATTTTATAACACAAAGTTCTTGTGTTATGCTTGTATTCCCTCCCCCCCCTCCCTTCAAACAGTAGAAATTATGAAAATACGGGGGTATGAACTCACTTGATAGATGCTGAACCGGACAGAGTTTTGTTTCACGAAAAAGAGTTTATTTGTCGAGAAACCGGCTCAAATTGGGCAGAGTTTCGACAGGAGAGAGGTTACTTCTCGCGAATCTCAAGGCTTCGAGGCTTGCTTAGGGTTCGAGACTTGATACTGGGGCTTTAGGGGTTGTATATGAGCTTAGGGGAGTGGAAAATGTGAAAGAGAGTGATTTTTTGGGTGAAAAAGTGTAAAAAAATCTGGAACCCTCGCATGCTATATATAGTCCGAAGGTTCGGACCCGAAGCTGGGCGAAGGTGACACGCGTCGGACAGGTGGCGAGGCGAGGGGGCTTCTTCGGACCGGAGGCTCGCAGCTGGCTGGCTCGGATTGGACCAACCCTCGGTCCAATGGGAAGGAGACACGTGCGAAGGGGATGGTCCGAGGCGTGTGCGAGGGGTGTCTCCGGGGCATCTCCTGCGAAGCTGTTCGCTTCTAAGTGGACCTCAGCTGCGGTCCAATCAGGAAGTGCCACGCATGGGTTCGGTCCACTCAGCACCTGCCACGTGCGAGGGTGACGTGGCGATGCGAAATTGCCCGGTTTTTCCCATTTTTTCTTTATTTTTGTGCCAAACTTGCGAAAATCATAACTTTCGCATACGAGCTCCGTTTTTGGCGTTCTTTATATGCACGCGTAGGTAAAATCATACTCTACGACCTTCGTTTAGACTTCGTCGGCTAATTTTGATTTTATTTTTAATATTATTATTTTAAACAGACCGGGACGGGAATCCGTTAAAAATTCATAACTTCTTCATCCGACGTCCGTTTTCGTCTGTCTTTTTACCGTTGTACTACTACCGACGAGACCTTCAATTCTCGTTTAGGTTATGTCGGCTAAAAATCGCTCGATCATTATTTCGAGTTTTTAGCTGTACACTGCTATACTGAAACTTAGAAAAATCATAACTTCCTCATACGAAGTCAGATTTTTCCGTTCCTTTTATGAAAGTTCTCGGTTTAACATAAACTACAACTTTCATTCAGATTGTTAAGGCTAAAAAGCCTTTTAGCAAAAATTCAGTTTTTACACTTAACAGTGTTTTGTCGGTTTTGTCGCGGATTTTCGATTGGTCATAACTTCTTCGTTATAACTCGGATTTTAGTGTTCTTTATGTTTTTGGAAACCTTATTACAATCTCCATCACTTGGTTCATCCCAATCGAGATTGCTAAATAATTTATTTTTGAGGGTCAATTATGTAAATATGCACATTATGCTAAAATTTCTCTTGATTATTATAAAAAGAACTATACATTGACCTAAACTATTACATATGTTTGAAATTACGATTTGTTACACAAGGTAATGATGGATGGTTTGAAGCAGAGCCAGAAAATGATCACCTAATCCCTATGGATGGTCACCAGGCTGAAGGCTTTGCAGATGGTTCTGACTCCGAGCCTGAAGTTGAGAACCTACCCCCGATGGCTCTTGTCCCAAATCCTAACCCTCGTCCGGCTTTTCAAGGCCCGACGCCTCCGTGGGTGGAAAGCTTGGAAACATGGAGCCAAGGGCAAGATCAGCCCATGCCATTTAATGGAGACCGAAGCTTTTATGACCTGAGCGAAGGGGGCTCAGCAGACAGAGTCTTGCCAATCCTGGTCCGCAGAGTGGCCCGAAATGAGATTCAAGGCAGGACAGCTCTCCATCAAATCACGGAAGCTGTCACCAATGTGAGAATGCATACCCTCCGCACCATTCGTCTAGAAGATGCTCGTAACAGATCTAGTGTAGACCATGAGACCCTGCAGCAAGAGCTAGCTTAAACTCGAGCTGAAGTCATAGAGCTCCGAGTACGCCAAAGGGTGTACGAAAGATACTTACTTGATATGGAGCGTCAGCTGGCTGAACTGAGGGTTCACCCAAGGGATAATCATCCCCAGTAGGAGATATTCTACCTTCTCTCCCGGATAGAAAGAATAGTCTTCCTATCTATGCTCCCAGTAGCACTTTTCTATGTAACTAACTTTGTACTGTAAGGGCTTTCTAGTTAGGCCACTATGCCGTCAAAACTTTTGCTACTTCGGATATGATGTAAGACCTACTCCAAGGTCATTTTTCCCAAATATATTACATTTTAAATATCAATGATATTGTCAGTCGGCTAAATTCTGTGCCAATCCCTGTTCAGATACTTTCGTTTTGCTATCGTTAGAATCCTATCTAAACCCTCACTTCGTCGAATTAATGAGCTATGGTGAATTAGCTCAAGGATTCCTTCCAATCCTTGTCAAAGGTTGGATAGCGATCGTCTTATAACCATTCTAGGAACTTACTTCCACTCGTTACTAGGACTGCATCATAGGGATGTAGGTCAAAACCCCCGAGAACTTACTCCTACTCTTTATATGAATAGTCGAAATGCATCTAGGTTCAACCATAATCACTCACGAACTCATTTTCCTTTCCATAACAGAATCATGTCGTCACCCAGAAATAACAAGCCGAGCAACGAAACCCATATCCTTCACATCGACGCCGCTACTTTCCAAGCAGCGGTATCAGCTGCCGTGGCAGCTGTCCTTGCAAACCTCAGCGTTAACAACGCAAGCAAGGCTGACAAAGGGGTGGATGAATCCAATTGTTGTATCAATCCGGGAAACCAACAAATGATAACGGTCACAGGCTTGCAAAGCAGTAAAACCGAGAAAAGAAAACGAAAGCGCCAAGCCCAAAAGGAGCGCAAGGGATCCCAAAGACTTGCCATACAACAGCAACAAGTGGCAACCCCTGCCATCCTAGTACCGATCAGACCATACGAGGGAAAGCTTCCAAAGTGTGACAAGTGTAGCTTTCATCATAATGGGGCTTGCCATGAAATACAATGCTGCAATTGCCACAAAATAGGGCACCATGCTCGTAACTGTGGAGCACCGGCACGACCCATCACTCCAGTCCCTGACATTGGAGTCAGCCAGGATTGCTATGGTGGCTGTAAAATCGGACACCTTAAGAGGAATTGTTCGAAAAGGAGGAGCAGCGAAAGCAACCGTGTCCACATAACTCTGACCCGACACATCACTCCCACCACCAATGCAGGTGCAAGCCAGACATGTCACCTATGTGGTGAGATAGGACACCTCGAGGAGGATTGTCCAATAACAAAGAACTCCGGTGCAGATGGGAAGATACTAAGGATCACAGCCGCAGGAGAGACTACTCCGGACCCACGTTGAAATACTAGGGCGTTTCGTAATAGTAGACTTATAAACTGTTAAAAGCTAGTGCAACTCGAGTCTTATCTTTTTGGCGAGACCCCGTCAGTCAAGGGACTCTCGTGCTGCGTATACTTGCTTTTGTAGTATACCCTGTTCGCAGCAGTAGTCTTATAGATAAATCTAAAATACTCAAACTCTATAGAAGTTGCACTGTGATGTTTTGAAACACTTTTGTTATCCAGTCTAATGCCTTTTATTTCGAGTAGTCCGACATTAATGTTTAACTTGAGTAAATTCGATCCTCGCAATGCCAGTTTCATGCATAGATTCTTTTCTCCGAAATTGCCTTTCTAGCGAAGCCATCATTCCAGAACTCCGAGGTACTCATGCAGAGAGTACCTTATGTCTCGTATCCTTCCCGAAGACACTTCAGCAAAACTCCCCGGAGTACCACTCGTACAGTACGTCAAGTTCAACCCGAAGACCCATACGGTTGATCTATCGCTGAAGAAGGTATATGCAAGGGTGGTATATAATCAAGGTTCTACAGGCTTAGAATTGGTAATTCCGCTTCAACTTCTTTTCCTTGTTTGGATGTAGGCTTGAAGAAGAATTATTTATTCGACTGCCTTTTCAGTCTTAATTATATACGACTCATATACACGAAACTGTGATTGATGAACCAAATATGACTTTTGATATGAACTTTAGGACGGAGACTGCCCAAGACTACGAGTGATGGTACTGCCATGCGGATAAACTTAGAATCCAATCAAATGCCCTTCTCACCGATCGAGTTAATAGATCCAGATAGAATAGAAAACCCCCAGGATTACCTCCGCAACGTCAAGTCGAGTTCAGAATCGACTTAGTTCCAGGGGCTACCCCAGTAGCCAAATCACCCTATCGCCTAAAACCTGCAGAGATACAAGGACTATCCTATAAACTTAACGAACTGCTCAGCAAGGGCTTTATAAGACCAAGCTTCTCACCCTGGGGAACTCCAGTCTTATTCGTCAATAGGACAGCCTTCCGAACTCGTTACGGACGCAACGGGTTTGTAATAGTACCATTCAGATTGACTAATACGCCCGAAGTATTCATGAAGTTAATGAATAGGGTATTCCATCCTTACTTGGATCAGTAGTCATCGTCTTCTTAGATGACAAACTTATCTACTCTCGTAGTAAGGAAGAGCATAGTAAGCATCTACGTCCGGATCAGATAAGATATATATAGGTCTTAAAAAGCTATACTGGTGGCCTATCATAAAAGCAGAGATACTACCTTCGTGAGTAAATGTCCTACTTGCATCAAGGTCGAGGTCGAATACCAGAAACCCTCAGGACCACTATAATAGCCGGAGATACCGGAATGGAAGTGGGAGCAGATCACTATGGATTTCTTAACCAAGTTGCCCAAGACAACGGGTGGACTTGATACCATATGGACATCGTCGATAGATTGACCAAGTCCGCACACTTCCTGCTTACCAAAGAAACAGACAAGATGGAGAAGCTTACAAGAACTTAACTTACCGCGCGAGCTCAGTAACGTACATTCTACTTTCCACGTCTCGAACTTTAAAAAGTGTCTGTCCGATGAGACTCTTGTAATCCCACTCGACGAGATCGAGATCAACGAGAGCCTCAACTCCGTGGAAGAACCTATAGAGATCATGGACCAAGAGGTCAAGCAAACGAAACAAAGTCGTATCCCGATAATGAAGGTTCGCTGGAACGCCAAGCGAGTACCTGAGTTCACTTGGGAGCGAGAGGATCAGATGAAACTGAAATATCCTCGTCTTTTTACTTAGTTATTTGTAACTACTTATTTGCCTAAATTCTAATTTCGGGACAAAATTCCTTCTAATGGGGGGATGATGTTGATGGGTTTTTGAGCATTCTAACACTCCTATGGTGTACATGCAACCCTAGAAACCTTGGATCTATGTTTAACTAAGATACATGCAAATAATTATTTTTCCAAGGTTCTTATCCTAACTAGCATGGCATGGGGTACTTGAATCAAATAAAACTAGTAGAATTACTTACCTTGTAGTAGTAGTTGATTGCTTGGAGTTTGAGAGCCTAGCACCAATAATGTGGATGCCTCAAATGGAAGTCACAAATCACCACAAACTTGGAAACTTGAGAGAATAGTCACAAACTTCTTGAAATCGGCCCTCTTAGTTTACAAACATCAACTAGTGCAATTTCAAGAACCAAAGCCTCCTTTATATAGTGTGGTGGATTAGGGTTACATCCATGTAAACCCTAATACCCATGTCTTTTCATTTCCATGAGATCCATGGGTTAAAGCTCCATGGAGTATCCATGGACTTTCCATGCAAGCCTAGCCCATTCCAAATAAGCATTAGCCCACACTATATAAATACAAGAGCCCATATTTAATTAGTCATACTTTTGATCTCTAAATTAATTCTAAATTAATTATAGATCAATACTAATTAAATAATATGATTTTATATTAATAAATTAGGACTTATAATATATTAATAAATCATAACTTATACTATTCTCAAACGATTATCCATAAATTGTTCGGGTGAAGTGCAACCCAAATGGACCATGCCGGGTCGGGTCAAGTACATACCAAATATAGTTATGGACTTAGACACTATATCCAACAGTCTCCTACTTGGATAAGTCTAATAACTATAGTTGCAAGTATGACTTCAGGAACCGATCAGCAATCGTAGCTCTTTAAACTCTGTTGAACTATGAAGCGCCATTTTAGATAAGTGATCATATAATCCTCTGTTCTGGATATCAGCCGGACAAATACATGGAACATGGTCTTACTTATTGTCCAGCATTTGTTTCCCGATTTCCGATTTGTTTGACATAGAACTTAACTGAACACATCAATTTAGTTCTGACCGGGCCCGGTACATAGGTCAAAACAAAATCATCGAGGGGCCCAGATATCGCTTCTAATCCTAGAAGGAACATATAAACTTCGACTCAAATGTTTGCTCTACTACTTTTTGAACTACACACAAAGGCATGGTTTATAACATCGAGTTACCAATGCGTTTTCGTGCAATCAATGCATAACCAACTCATAGGCAACAAATCATATCTCTAGGTTTGAAGACTTATATGATATTACCGTCTCACGATCACTCGAGATAAATTCCATGAAGTGATACAAGTGAGCGTGGGTTGAATCCAATACTCAGAACTTATGAGCACTCATGAGTGCTGTAGCCCCGCTTTGTCTAACATCTTAGACCTCTACAAGCCAACCCATGACAGTCTTGATTCATATCTACTTCCAACATATGACCGACTGTGGAGAGTTTGAATAATATGATATAAACCATAACATAATTATTCTGGAAGTCAAAACATGCTAAAAGAAATAATAGTAAACGATTGACAAGAGATAGCAACACTTTACTCATAAATAACAGCTTTTATTTATCATCAAATGTCAATTACATTTTACAAATGTCAAGATTATCTAACTACTAAAACTAATATCATCCTTCAGCCCTATGCTCCGAGCATGCTGGAGATGCTTAGCCCGAGTCAGTCCCTTCGTGAGGGGATCTGCTGGGTTCTCATCCGATGATACCCTCTTTGCCACGAGGATTCCTTCTTCTATTCGATGTCTGATGAAGTGATATTTTCTGTCAATGTGTCTGGATCTCCCATGATCTCTTGGTTCCTTGGCTAAGGCAACCGCACTATTGTTGTCACAGAAAATCTCCATTGGCTCCTTTATAGCTGGTACAACTCCAAGGTCTCCGATGAAGTTCTTTAGCCATATAGCCTCCTTTGCTGCCTCGCTTGCTGCTATGTACTCTGATTCACAAGTGGAATCAGCCACTGTCTCCTACTTGGAACTTTTCCAAGTAATTGCCCCTCCGTTTAGAGTAAAGACCCAGCCCGACTGAGAGCGGAAATTATCCCTGTCAGTCTGAAAGCTAGCATCACTGTACCCTACAACTCTCAAGTCCTCACTGCCACCGAGGGTAAGGACCCAGTCCTTAGTCCTCCGTAGGTACTTGAGGATATTCTTTACCGCAGTCCAGTGTGCCTTGCCAGGCTAACCATGCTCAAAGCAAAGGCTACATCAAGTCGAGTACACGTCATAGTATACATGATCGATCCTACAACTGAAGCATAAGGTATTCGACTCATTTCTGCTATCTCAGCCTCAATACTAGGGCTTTGTGTCTTACTCAATCTGGTGTTACTCTGGATGGGTAACTCTCCTTTCTTGGAGTTATGCATGTTGAACCTTTTCAACACTTTGTCCACATAGGTGCTTTGACTAAGTCCAATTAGTCTTTTACTCCTGTTTCTTAAAATCCTTATCCCTAGGATATAGGCAGCTTCTCCAAGGTCCTTCATAGCGAAACACTTCCCAAGCTAGGACTTTACTTCCTGCAGGGTTGGGATGTCATTTCCTATTAGTAGTATGTCATCCACATACAGTACCAAAAAGCAGACTATACTCCCACTAGCCTTGATATAGACACAAGATTCATCTTCACTCCTTGAAAAGCCAAATTCTTTGACTTTCTCATCAAAGCAAAGATTCCATCTGCGAGGTGCCTGTTTTAATCCATAAATGGATTTCTCGAGCTTACACACTCTACTGGGGTACTCTGTACTGACAAAACCCTCTGGTTGAACCATGTAAACATCTTCTGCCAACTTTCCATTAAGGAAAGCGGTTTTGACATCCATTTGCCATATTTCATAATCATGAAATGCAGCAATGGCTAACAGAACCCTAATAGACTTAATCTTGGCCACTGGTGAAAAGGTCTCATCATAATCAACTCCCGGAGTTTGAGAATAACCCTTTGCAACCAGTCGTGCCTTATAAGTGTGTACATTACCATCCATGTCGGTCTTCTTCTTGAAGATCCATTTGCACCCAACTATCTTACGATCAGGTACATTGTCAACCAAGTTCCAAACTTGATTGTCATACATGGACTGTATCTCGCTATCCATAGCCTCTTTCCATTTAGCAGCCTCAGGGCCTGTCATGGCTTCCGTATAGCTGTTAGGCTCATCCAGATTTACCAGTGTGTTATCACTGATAATTGAGTCACCTTCTGCAGTAATATGGAAACCATAATAATGCTCAGGTGCATTCCTAACTCTGGTGGAACGCCTCAGAGGTATAGATTCTTCAGTCGGCTCAACAGTAGTTTCCTCCTCAGGTTGAGGGCTAGGGTTTGAGGTTCCTTCACCACTTGACTCTTGAATTTCCTCAAGGTCAATTCACCTCCCACTGTCTCCTTGGCTCATGAATTCTCTCTCTCGAAAGAATCCTCTTCTTGCTACAAAGACCACATTATCACTGGGTCTGTAGAAGATGTAACCAAAGGATTTATGTGGGTAGCCGATGAAAATACACCTTTCGCTTCGGGGTTCGAGCTTATCGTGAGTCTCGCGTCTCACGAAAGCCTCGCAACCCCAAATCTTGATGTGGTCTAGATTGGGAACTTTTCCAGTCCACAACTCGTGAGGTGTTTTGGCAACCTTCTTTGTAGGGACTAGATTAAGGATATGGGCGGCAGTCTCTAAGGCATACCCCCAAAATGATTGGTAGCGAAGCTCGACTCATCATGGAACGAACCATGTCCAACAAGGTCCGATTGCGCCTCTCAGCTACACCATTCAACTGTGGTGTCCTAGGAGGTGTCAATTGTGATACAATCCCACATTCCTTAAGATAGTCAAGGAACTCAGTACTAAGATACTCACCACCACGATCGGATCGAAGCATCTTAATGTTCCTGCCCAACTGATTCTCCACTTCTTGCTTAAACTCTTTGAATTTCTCAAAGGTTTCTGACTTATGCTTGATTAGGTAGACATATCCATATCTACTAAAATCATCAGTAAAAGTCACATAGAACCGATTGCATCTCTTGTGGCGGTTCTGAAGGGTCCACACACATCCATGTGTATGAGGTCCAACAAACCTTCACCCCTAGCACAAGTGCCAGTAAAAGGTGACTTTGTCATTTTACCAAGCAAACAAGATTCACAACTATCATCTGACTTTAGGTCAAATGACTCCAAGACTCCATTCTTTTGGAGTTGGCCTATGCGTTTCTTGCTTACATGTCCAAGACGACAATGCCATAAGGATGCTTTATCTAAGCTAGTGGAAGAGTTAATACACAATACATTATTTCCTAGATTATCTACAACAGATACAGTTTCATACACGCCATCACAATGTAATGCTTTAAAATAAAGAACATTATTAAAGAAAGCATCAATACTACCATTATTATTATCAAAATAAAAGGTAAAACCTTGTTTATACAATGCATGAAAGGAAATAACATTTCTTGCCATTTCTGGCGAATAATAACATTTATTCAAATCTAATGTAAACCCACTATTTAGCACTAAGGAATAAACTCCTATCTTGGTGACAGGTGAAGCTTTCCTGTTTCCCATGATCAAGTTTATCTTTCCCTGCTCCACATTCTCACTTCTTTTTAGTCCCTGCAAATCACAACATATGTGAATACTACAACCTGTATCAAGGACCCAAGACTTAGAATGAGGTGATTTTTTAGACAATATAGTGTATATACCTGCATGGTTGGGTTTTACTTTCCCATCCTTCAAATCTTGCTGGTACTGTGGGCAGTTTCGCTTCCAGTGCGACTTTTCATGGCAATAGAAGCATTCAGCCTCATTAGGGTTAGCAGAAGGAGTGACAAAACGTTTCTTGGTTTTGCTTGAAGAGGAGCCTTCAAGGGTCTTACCCTTCGTACCCTTAGAAGGGTTCTTTCTCTTCTTCCCTTTGCCATGCCCGATTGCCAAGACATTGGCCGCAGTTGGAGTAGGAGTAGGAGTAGTAACAACCGACTTACCCTTTAGACCACTTTCGGCGGTCTTCAAGAGTCCTTGAAGTTTGCTGAGGGTGACTTCTTCCTTGTTCATGTGATATGTCATGCGGAATTCATCATAACACGATGGCAAGGAGTGCAAAATGATGTCTATTGCTAACTCCTCAGGGAAGTTCACATTCAGCTTCAGTAAACGGTCCACATACCTTTGCATTTTCTGCATATGGCCCGTGATGGGTTCACCATCCTTCATTCGGGTTGTTATCATGGAGGAGATTATTTCATATCGCTCTTGACGAGCACTTTGATGGTAGCGGTCCATCAAGTCCTGGTGCATCTCAAAAGGATAATAGTCCTCATAGGACTTTTGGAGCTCGGCTGTCATGGTGGCCATCATGATGCATGCCACTTTTGTAGCATCTCTTTCATGTACCTCATATTCAGCAAGCTCTTCAGGAGTAGCAGTTGGCTCGGGTACCTTCAGCTCCTTGTCGAGAACATATTCTTTGTTCTCATACCGAGTGACCATCCTGATGTTTCTGATCCAATCTGTAAAGTTGGATCCATCAAAGATGACTCTCCCATAAAGATTCATGAGAGAGAAGGAACTAGTAGGGTTTGAGCCAGAAGCATTGTTATTGGAAGACATCTGGAAAGAAGAGGGAATAGATTAGATTAGATATAGAGATAGTCTTTAACAAAACACCCAAATGTAATATTAAGGCTAGGACCCAACACAATATTTTATAACTTAGAAGAGGGATGCCGTAATCTAAGCTATAAGATATTTGAAGGTAGGTGAATGACGATTCACCAATTTCCACCATGAAAAACGAAATATTTAATTAGGTTTTAATTGGTTTAGAAACTCCTAGATTCTTTGAGATTCATTGAACTTTCTTCAATGGCATGTTTCAAACTCGAGTGTGCCCTTCAAGTTTTGTGACTGGGCTGCCGTGGATCACAAAACAAGGTGTGAAGTAACCATGCAAATTACTTGGTACCCTTAATGTATTACCCCTCAATCGATGTGCCGGTTAACCACACACGCTCCATCGATACTATGATAAACATTAAGTCACCCTTTACCTACCTTGTTAAGTTCAAGTTAGTGTGCCGGTTAACCACACACGCTCCACTAATGACTTAAACAAAGTGTAAAGTGTAATTTCATGGATTAGCACCTTATTCACATTTTCCTAAAATAACTAAGATTGGGAATTCAATAAATTTTAGTTACTTTAGTATTATCATTATACTTTTAATGAGAATTTATAAGTCCTTGTCCTACCCGTTCGGCTAACGGCCCTCCACCGATCAAGGAAGCGGTGGGTGAGAGTGGACACCCATTAAGTTGCCATTTTATAGGCAACAACCTTATACCCCCCCTTATAGACCGGCTTCGTGAATGAGGCGTACTAGCGGTAAGACGACTTGATCTTATACATATATAAATATTATTAAACTTATAATATTATAAAGTATAAGGGTTGAATTTTAACTTTTTAAAATTCTAGGGGTTGGAACTAAAGTTTTTAATATGACTTTACATGTTCCAAAACTTGAGGGCAAGTTTTGTAAACTTTCAAAACTTTTCATTTCTCATAACTTATGAGTTAATGGTTATTAAAAATGAAGACACTTCATTTTTTGTAACCTATGTGTTCTTTTAATGGTTATTTATAAATGTGACTTTTGGTTATCCATAACTTAAGAACTAGTTATGGACTCCATTAAAACACATAAAGATCAAGAATTAATCTAATCAATTATTAGCACATAATTTCTATGATCTTCTAAACTCATATGTTTATGAATGTTCATATCAAAAATTTCAAGAATCGTAAGTACATATACAAAACTTGAAATTTTGATACGAGCTTTTGAACAAAACTTCGATTTTCAAGTTTTTTTTTTTTTTTTTTGCATCAAGTATCAAATAAACAAACCAGGCTCTGATACCACTGATGGGTTTTTGAGCATTCTAACACTCCTATGGTGTACATGCAACCCTAGAAACCTTGGATCTATGTTTGACTAAGATACATGCAAATAATTATTTTTCCAAGGTTCTTATCCTAACTAGCATGGCATGGGGTACTTGAATCAAATAAAACTAGTATAATTACTTACCTTGTAGTAGTAGTTGATTGCTTGGAGTTTGAGAGCCTAGCACCAATAATGTGGATGCCTCAAATGGAAGTCACAAATCACCACAAACTTGGAAACTTGAGAGAATAGTCACAAACTTCTTGAAATCGACCCTCTTAGTTTACACACATCAACTAGTGCAATTTCAAGAACCAAAGCCTCCTTTATATAGTGTGGTGGATTATGGTTACATCCATGTAAACCCTAATACCCATGTCTTTTCATTTCCATGAGATCCATGGTTTAAAGCTCTATGGAGTATCCATGGACTTTCCATGCAAGCCTAGCCCATTCCAAATAAGCATTAGCCCACACTATATAAATACAAGAGCCCATATTTAATTAGTCATACTTTTGATCTCTAAATTAATTCTAAATTAATTATAGATCAATACTAATTAAATAATATTAGGACATATAATATATTAATAAATCATAACTTATACTATTCTCAAACGATTATCCATAAATTGTTCGGGTGAAGTGCAACCCAAATGGACCATGCCGGGTCGGGTCAAGTACATACCAAATATAGTTATGGACTTAGACACTATATCCAACAGATGTGACAACCCGAAATTTCTATTCTGCACAACCACTCAATTCAATAGAAGTCAGAATAGTTTCTGCTAACTTTCAAGCATTTTGGAATAAGTTTAAGTGTTTTTAAGTTAGTACTTCGGGAGGTAACTGGAGAGAGGATGCTCTAGGGTTTATTGTGCAACAATAATGTCCCAAAACTCCAAGATTTTGGAGTTTACGGCCTAAACAAAGGTGTTTACAGCCGTAAACCCTAAAAGGGGGTATAAATATGACACTTAGTCATTATTTACCACTTTTTCACATTTTCAAGATCCAAACTCAAATCCTCTCAAGTATCATCCAACTTTTCTTATTGATCTTCAACTTTGTAAGTGTTTCTATCCCTAAAAAGTTGATATCTTACTCAATCTAGTGATCTTACATGATTCCATCCGTGAAATCATTCCAAAAGTGTAGATCTTCAAGTTCCACCAAGAACACCAAGAACACACACTAGTGTTCTTGGACTTTTAACACCTTTTCAAGCTTCTACTTGTAAGTACTCTTACCCTAGTGTGTTATAGGGCTTGCTATACTTCTAAATCAACTAGAAAACACCATGAATCAATGGATCAAAGGTGTTTACGGTCCAAGAACACCTTGGACCGTAAACCCTAAAAAGGGTGCCAAAGTGTGCCCTAGCCCCTACCAAGCCTTGTAAATAGTTTAGATCTCATCCTTGATGTGCTTAGGACTTAAAACATCAAAAAGACCATAAACCATAGGGGTTTACGGCCGTAAACACATGGAGAAGTGGTCCATGGGTCGTAAACTCCATTTAGGAGTGAAATGATGCCACAAACACTTCCTAAGGCTTATACATGACGTAGGATGCTTCCTTATGACTAGAAAAGCTTCAAATCGCAAAATGGTATAAGTACCATGAGTTTACGGCCGTAAACTCATGGGTTTACGACCGTAAACTCAAGGGGTGATGGTCACAAAACCGTAAACTCCAATAGAGGGTCCCTTTGAACCCTAAACTAAATAGCCAAGTCCTACAACCCTTAGATGCAATCCTTAGGACTTATAGCACTTAAATGAAGTGTTTTACATGTATTAGGATGTCTTAACTTGGTTAATTAGTTGTTTTATAACTAATTGGATACATATATGTGTCTTTATATGTTAACTAGGATCCTTGTGTGTGCTCAAGTCTTCACTTGACACTTAGCATCCTATATCAATCCGTTCATCCAAACCACTCACTAAAAGTGAGTTCATACCCCTTAATTAACCCTTTAAATGTTTTTAAATGCTTTTATGGGGGGGGAATACAAGTTGAACTATTATAGTTATTATATCAATCACATGTGATTAATAACTACCAAACAAGTGGATTTCTTACTTTTAAAACTGTGTTATCAAACTGTTTTACTTCAAACTGTTTTACTTCAAACTGTTTTACAAACTCTTTTACATATCAAATACTTTTATTAAACTCTTTTACATGCCAAATACTTTTACTTCAAATCTTTTACACTTATATTCTGTTAAATGTATATCTTTATAGATATAGTTATATAAGTAGGATTGAAAGGACTTAGAACTGATAACTCACCCTACCTCCTGTTCCTCGATTGGTTGTGGACTTAGGGTATCGGTTATTTGTCCGAAGGTCGTTTGAATCCTAGTTATATATCATGTATATGTGTATAGATATAAAAGGTTACTTCTTTCATTCAGTTCAATTCCTTTGGGTAGCAAAGGTATACAAACATGTTCATATACACAAACAACATTACTAGTAAACTATAATAGGTATAGTTTAGGAAGATACTATTACTAGAACAATGAAACATACAATGAGTCAGTTCATTCATGAGTAATACATAGTGATGAGAAACAAACATAATACATAGTGATGAGAAACAAACATAATACATAGTGATGAGAAACAAACATAATACATAGTGATGAGATACAAACATAATACACAGTGATGAGAAACAAAACATACAAGCTAGACAGAGAAAGAACACACAATACAGCTAGCACATACATATACATATACATATACATTACCTACAGTTATGTGAGCCACTTAACGGGGGCATGGCACTACCTGTCATGACCCGTTTTGTATCCAGAATCTCCTTAAATTAGGAGCGTATGAGTTTGTGTATAGATCTATACTGGATTGACTATCCTACAACTTGCTGCTCGCTACAGTGGGACTTGCAAGTCTACGGGTGCCAAACGTCATTTCTTACGACGTCTTACATCGTCGTTTTTCTATGAGTCGGTAGCAGGGTACAGGCCGATCACATGGTACTTTAAATAATAATTGGTTTAAGGTAGTTAGTACAGCAGTAGTTACTTAATACAACACTACAGTACTATTTCATTTTCCCATTACATTCACTTTGTGAACATTCACACAATGCAATGTAATGTAAAAACTATATTTTTGGTTAATGGTAGTCAGATTTGAAAAAATACATGCTCTTACAAGAGACACACACAGACACTAGATGCCTTGGTAGAAGGCTACTTTTAGTAGGAAACATAGGGTTTTCTAGGAGAGTTCAAAACATCTTACAAAACATCTTACAAAACATCTTACAAAACATCTTACAAATACTTTCGTACAAATACAGACATTAATATACTTATGATCTCACCAGCTTTAAAGCTAATAAACTCTTTCAAAATAACTTGTGTTCTCAGGTCACTAGTAGACAGGTACCGGAGCCAGGTTTTGAGAAGATGGAGCTCGTTCAAGACTCATCTTTCATTTTGAATTATATTTTGGTGTCTTTTAAATTTGGCAAGACATACTTCTATTAAAATTATATTATTAATTCAATGGATGATGTTGTTGCTTCTTTACTAGTATTCATTGTTGTGATATTGTACATGACGTCCTTCGCCCCAAAACGTTTCCGCCGTTCTTGGTTTTGGGGTGTGACAAATTGTCTAACAACATGACATTTCTTCCCATAGGATCCAGTTTTTTTTTTTTTTTGAGATTTCTAAAATACATCCTGTCACTGAATATTTTATCACACCTACTTGTTCAACAGTCCACATCGGTCTCACAAGTACTTTATCTAACTTTCGGTCTTATTTTAAGCACTGAAGTTCGGTTGAAGTTGAACCACCCTTTACAGCCTTATTTTGAAAAGAAGCCTTTCAATGTTTCTTTACAAACATGTGATCGTATTTTAACGGGAAACCACACAGACACTTCTAAGTCTCTCTTGACTTTGAAGGAAGAGATTCGTGCCCGGGATCAACAGTTTCGTGTCTATATTGACATCACTTAGTTTCCCACAAATCATTTTGCTTTATTTCTTTTTATTGGCACACTCTTGCACGAGAATCCATGTGATTCTCACAAGTCTAGTTCGGGTTACTAATGGTTTTATTTTCAGACTTGAATCAATAAGATGGGTCAATACTGGTCAATGAATTTGAAGAGTCTTTGAAGTTGAAGAGGCAGTAACTGGATAAGCACTGATTTGGGTGCGTGAATTTGAAACGGTTTTTATCATCACACCTGATGACGTCTTCATAGGGAAACACAGCTGTCAAATCACGCTTTTTCAGGCGACGTTTCCGAAGATCAGGGAATGATTACACAAGATCTTCTCTCTCATGGTAATTGTATAAAAGGTTCAGAATTTCCTCTCTCACCTTTTTACCGTTTACTACAACTCTCTCAAAAACACATCGTCGTTTATACTGATCATCTTCTTCCTCAAACCTACAACAATGGCTGACTCTTCTTCAGTTCACGACCAAACAGCCTCATCGTCTTTGCTGATCATCAAACCTAACCAGAATCTCATTATAGAATTAAATCCATTCCTCTATGATTCCTATATGCTACAAGTGGTTGAATGTCTAAAATATTCACCACTCGTAAATGCTCTCACCAAAGTGGAATCTGTGCCGATGTCTCTACTTTCCCGGGTGTATACCTCTGCCGTTTATGATAAACGCAAAGACAGGATCTTTTTCGACATTTTCAATCACAAGACCTCCGTTTCCCAAGCTCGATTATGTTCATTGATAGGGCTTCCTACTGGTGATTCTTTGGTAAACCCTGATTCGATCACCACAACTCAGCTGTTCACAATGTTCTACGATATGGGGTATACTGACGTTCTCACCACGATTACGAAGTTCAAGAAATCCTGCCTACCTCCTCAATAGAATGGAATTTTAACCCTTCTAGTTAAGGGTTTATCGGAAAGGGTTACCGGTTCAGACGGGTCAAACAAAGGGTTTATAACCATTCTCTATGGTCTTTACCATGGTCTAAACCTCGATTATGGAACGCTTATTTGGGCTCAAGTGGTTCAAAGCATCAATTCATCTGCATGCGACTCAGAGATTTCTTGTGGTCGGTTCTAGACCCTTATAACTCATAGGGCGATTGAGACTTTTCAGGTTCCGGTTATGGCGGATACACTGCGCTCCTCAATTGTGACCTTACATACAAAGAAGATTATAGTCACTGATTCAACCAAGTTCTTCTTCATTGGGTCCATTCCTGAATCAATGTACCAAAGTGTTGCTACAGTTAGCAATGTCTTGGCTGAATACAGAAAACTTCCTTCTACGGGACCAAGACAATTGACTCCGGAGATGCAACTCGCTCTAGATGCGGTTGAAAAACCAACAAAGAGGGGGAAGAAACCAGATTCGAAGAAGAAAGAAACCGAAGGTCCTTCCTCACAAGCTGAAACGCCCAAAAAGCGTAAAGCTGACAAAGCAGCTCCTTCGGCTCCAAAGGCGAAAAAGGTTAAGAAGATGGCAAAGAAACCGAAGGCTTCCTTGCCTGATGACTCAGATTATGTTCCTTCTGATGAAGATCAAGAAAAGACAGTTGAAGGTGAAGATGTTCACCATGAAGACTCACCAAGGGGAAACACACCTCCACGTTCTCCAACTCCAGAGGTACCACTCACTGAATCAGTTCCAACCCCTCCTACTTCTCCAAATCATACTTATGTTCCTATTACCATTCCACCACTTCCACCACCTGTTTCTTCTGTACCCACTTCAATTATACCTCTACCACCACCCATCATTACTCAAGCAACTTCAACAACTACAACCACAACCGAAACTCAGGTTCGATTCAACGTATCTGATACGAGCGCACTTACCTCAGGAACCGAAACCATTATTACAAACCCACCTCCATCTCCATCACCCTCTAATGACTCTGGGAATATGCTTGGTGGAGCTGAAATGGACTTTGACTCAATTTATTATAGTCCGTAATGACTTCAATGTGACGATGATGATGATGATGTTCCTCTTACCAAACGTCACTTGAAGGATCTCAATGACAAGCTTAATCAGTTACTGGGATCTTCTGCTACTTCCTCCAAGTCAGCATACTCTGATGTTGCTATAAAGGCTTTGGTTGAGACCTTCATCAAACAACATGATCAATCGATTGATAAAGCTACTCAAGTTATTGACGCTGCTACTCTCTCTTCCAACAACGCGATTGGTGAGGTTAAAACCCTTATTTCTGATTCCAAGGCATTCATGGAATCTCATCAAAGCACTGCAGAGGCCAATACTGTTAAAGCAAATGAAGCCATTGCCTCTCTGTCCAAATCTCTTAAGGCTGAGAGAGAAAATTTTGAAGCAGTTCATCAAGGTCTTCAAGCTGATAGTGCTAATCTTTTTTCTTCTGTTGATACAAGTCTTCCCAAATTTCAACCAGACCTTGCCCTGGATAACCAAGTGAGGGAAGATCTTGCTCTCTCCCAATCTAAGATTGCCAATCTCACTTTGGGACTTAGTGAAGCACAGAAGGAGATTGACGCCCTCAAGACCGAACGCACAGTGATTAAAAGTTGTGTGAGTGATGTACATCTCCTTCTTTCAAACATTTTAGATGCTGACGATTCGGTTCTTACAATCACTGTCCGGAAGCACTTAAAGGAAAAACTTCTTCCTGCCTTGGAAATGTTAAGTCGGATATAGGGTGTTACGGAGCCGATAGCTACTCCGCAACAAGGGGGAGAAGATTCTCAAAAATCCTCCCAAACAGCCGAAGGTCACCACTAAACCGAAGGGTAATGAAGTTTCGGGTTCTAGTGTGTTGGACAAAAAGAAGGGCATTGTGGGTGATAGTGATGATGAAGAGGAAACTGAGGAAGATGCTCTAAAAAGAAAGAAACGTGATAAAGAGCTGGATGAAACTCTGAATGTGGCCAGAGAAGAAGAAGAGAGAGAGAGAGAGAAAAGGGAAAAAGAGGCACATGATACGTTGGAATGCAAGAAAGCTCTATTTCCTTTATGGACCAAGGAGAAGTTGATAAAAGAAGCAATTGAGTTTCCAAGCACTCATTGGCTAGAACCAGTTACTTCGTTTGATTGTGAAAACACCAAGGACTCCCAGTTTGATATGCCTATAACCCGAAAGGCATTTTTATTTCACAGTTTTGATGCAACTGTAAATACTCCTTCTCCAGACCCGAAGGTTGATCAGGATCTTATTGATTTTTATCTTAAGTATTCACAACCACAATACTTGACGTGGAGTGCACATAAGATTACATTCGTCAAAGTATTGAAGCCTACTTCGGTTGGGCCTTTTGTCAATGTAGGTTTCAGGGTGACCCGAGGGTCAGATGATTCGGTTCATATGTTTACACTGGCTGATCTACCGAACCTGAATCCCCATGATTGGATTCTTCTAAACAACATTCTGCTTTCAAATCCACAGCAGTACGAGCCTATTATTGATCATATCAAGAGAATGCTAGCTTCCTACATTCTTGAGGTTGCTAAGATGGATCAGGAGATTGCTCTTGTCATGAGGAAAAAGCCTACAGTCAAACCCATTGGAACTTATGTGATGCTATCAAGATAAAGATGGGCAAGATTGATTATTTGTATCGTGTTGTTATGTTCACGAGACAAGACAATCAGAAGTTCGTGTTCTGTCTTGATGATAAACACCTATTTTCCACGGCTTGCTTGGAGCATATTTTGGATATCATCCACAGGTGTAAACAGAACGGAGCAGCAGATAAGAAGAACTTCACGGATATGCTTCGGTGGTATATAGACTTTCGTCATACTCTTCTTGCCATCATACCGAAGATCTTCAAGACAGTGAAGAAGGGTGTTGTCGCCCAACCCATTTGACCTCTCACCTCTATTGACGCAAAGGGGGAGATTATTGGGTTTAAGTGTTGCGTCTTTGGGCTCGTTTAATAGTCCATTTTGTTTACCCGGTTTGGGCCTGTCCAACTGCGGATTTTCATTAGGGTTAGATTATATATTATGCATGCATGTATAGCTTTAAGGTGATCGTTCTCATTAATAGCTTTTGTATTGTAACCCTAGCACACCTCTACAGTCGAAGTTCTTCATTGAGCTCTTCTGAGGTGTGAGATATTAATCATTCGACACCATTTGATCCATTCTTGTGTTCTTTACTCGATTAATATTGTTTTTCTGTTTAGAATCTATCGATCTATAGCGCTTTATTACCATCAGTATGTTGGTCACCAAATTTGCCAGATCATATGTGGTGTTTGATGAGCCTGAGGCTGGGTTTCTGACAAGGAAGGAGGGCCGCCCATTTCAGCCACGTTTATTCAAGAGTGCCAGAATAGTGAAGGATATAGGAAATGACACTTATTCAGTTCCGGTGGATGATGAGGTTGTGGTTCCAGCTGGTCGGTAGAATGTGAGGTCAAGGGTTGAGGATCGGGATCCTCAAGATGCACATGTGGGTGGCGAGCTACCTATGGATCCATATCACGTTATGGCTAGACAACATGATGATGACTTAGGCTAGGGCATGAACTTTATCGGGTACTCCATCTAAGCAATGATGCACCATCTACAATCAGTACCCCCGAGTGGAGCAACTACCCACTACGCTTACATACCATATTGGGAGGAGCATTGGGTCAGGCATAGAGGAGGCGCGGGTACTAGTGGGGCTAGAGATGAAGATGATAAGGAAAAAGAGTGATTATCCTTGATTTATGTTTATTTATGTTTGGTGTGATTTAGACTATGTTTGTTTTTGTTTTTGGTGTGTTAGGATTTTCGTAACTTAGGATTATGGTAGTATTTTTTTTAATGTTTTCCTTTTATTACGTGATTTTATTTTTGTTTCTCAGAAGTAATGCTCGCATTAAGTTCAATGGGTTGACAGGAGAGTACGATTTTGTTTCCTGAGAAACATGCAAGAGCTTAAGTGAGGGGTACGACGTGTGTCGAGAAGCGTTTTTTAGAGAATTTTTTGAGTCTTATCAACGTAATAACTGAAGAATGTGATCCAACATCAAAATAGAAGGATATGGCATCTCGACGTTGCCTTACATCATCTGAATTTGTAGTGGACAGAAGGATTCATTTTCTGAATTCCCGATAGCCACGGTTTGGCCACGAAGATTTCATCGATTCAGGCTGAGATTATTTGAAGCCCACAACATCGCTACGCTCTGCCACGACGTGCAGAATCTCAGCTGCACTTATTGATTGTTTGTTTTACCGCCATTTAGAGTCCGTTTTCATGATGCATTTCAGGATTATTCATACAGAAGTCCAGAAGTACTGTTTTCCAGCAAATTTTATGAGATGTCAACCATACAACTTTTAATTTTGACCTCGTCACTTCTATCCCATGAGAGTCCGTTCTAATTTCTCTCTTTATTTTTATGTTATTTAATTGTGTTTAGCATGCATTGAGGACATTGCATGAATTAAGTGTGAGGTAGGGGTTGAATATATGAATGACAAGCATACAGAAAAATAATTAATGAAAAATGACTAGGATTAAAAAATTTTAGAGTGACTTGAAATAATGGTCTAAAAATTGAATCTAGTTAAAAATTGTTGTTATATTGTTGAGTTGGGGCCTAGGTTGCTTGTGTTGTGTGGGACGATCCAATGCGAGCATCGATGTATATTTGAGCCAACCTATGTTCTAGTATATTTGTGGCTTCCCTGTCCTAGTGAAATCATGAGACAAAAGCACAACCTTACCCAGTTTGAGGGATGTAATAAGTTTTGCTTTCGGAAAACCTAGAACTAATAAAAAACCTACTAGTGACTGATTTATCTCCTGGGTCCTCTCTGTCAAAATAAAGCGAGTCAATTTTCCAAGTTTATCTGTTTACTTTTCTGTATAGTTGAGTCTAGTTATATATAAAATATAGGTAACAGTTCGTGATTGAGACCAATTTGTGGCCTTTGGAACTCGATGAGTATTCCCCCCTGGGGCATTTCATATGTCTATCCACCTAATTATAAAAGCTGGGATGGATGGGAAGAAATATCGTTTTCAGGGGTTTCATAGAAAGCCTTGGGTCTCATTAGTAACCTAAGGGATTCCGAGTACTACAATGAATCTTTTAGAAATTCAGGAAATAAAGTATTGATAAATTTTCAACTAACTTGAATTTTAAGTTATTTTTTGCTTATATGTGATAATAGAAAGTTGAAATATTGAGAAAATATAAAAAATTTAAAAAATTTAAAAATTTTTAAAAAATTTAAAAAGAGAAAAAGAGAAAAAAGTTCCAAAAAATATAAAGTTGCAACAATAAAAAATGTAGTTATATTTTTAGGATAATTATATTATATAGTATTTTTCATTTTTTGTTGAGTTACTTGGCATTTGACAAGTACTTTTGAGAAGAAAATGGGTAAATAAAAAGGTATATGAGGTAAGAATGCGAAAAATGAAGGTTGTTCAAATTGGCTGGGAAATATTTATGAGGATTGTGAGTATTTAGGACTGAGGAAGTTTTTAGGAAACTTAGACACAAATGTATGCATTGCGGTCTTGATGTAATGGATGAGCAAAATGTATTGTCTTGTGCGATGTTGGTAGCTATGGTTTTGATGTGATGATATGATAATAAAATCAGTTTTGCTTGGGGGCAAGCAAAAGTCAAGTGCGGGGTATTTTGATATGTGCATATTTATTCATATATTTCATGCATTATCTTAGTATTTTTAGCTACAATTGTGCTTATTTTAGGACAAAAGGTACTTAATTCGTTAAATATTTGTTTTGTAGTAGCGAAGACATGCTCGGGATTAAAAGGAAGATAAATGTGGAGCTGGAAGCGGGAAAAAGTGGACCGGGTTAACCAAAGTCAAAGAGCTCAAGGAATTTGAAGCCCACGGTGTGGAGAGCCTTAGCCACGCCGCGGTGATAAGAATAATCGCGATCATATGACCGACATGGGGAACATACGTGGAAAATGACCTCCACGCCGTGCAGGCTATTGGCCTTGGTGTGGGGAGTAGAATTTGGAAAGTGTAAATATATCGTTTCTTCCTTCAACATTACTTTATACTCCAAGTTATTTTTGACTTTTGGAGGCCAGACGTACTGGAACACAGAAGATTTGATTTCGGTTGAAGTTTAGTTTTGAAGAGATTTAAGGCAATAACACTTCTAAACCCTTGTTTACTTTGTTTTTCATTATGTTTTCCAAAGTGAACTTCGATTTTTATTGTTTGTTTCTAGTAATTATGGGATAAAAATCCTAACTTCTGTTTAGAGTAGATGATCATTATGATGATGTGTTGATTGATTGGATCTTGGATTGTTGCTAGTTGATTATTTGTTATGATAGCTTGTTAAAAACCATTTTATGTTAATTATAACTACTTTTTCTTTTTATTGCTGAGTTTTACGGAATTTAGATGATCATTCTTATTTGGTAGACTTGAATCTTATGAATTTGTGATAATCAAAGTTATAAGACTAGTGTTTTGATCATAAACCTAGGGTTAAATAGATAAGTGGGTAAATTAATATGGAAGCTAATATGTGATAATCATTCATGTATTGAAATGATGTTATTATCCATTAATGTCAATCATTAGTTCAAGTCTAGCATAACTCAAACTCAATACTAGTATTCTTATTTGTTTGTCCACTTGATCAATGGATGAATAAATTAGTTTTACTAAAGGATTAGTCTTTTGATCATAAATTCTAATCAACTTAGGAATCGGTAACCAACAACAACTTAATCCATTGCACTTTCCAAGAAATCAACCATATGAGCACTGTGAATTGTATGTAAACGAAAGTCTTTTTAATATCTTGCTTTAAACCTTAATTTAGATTCCTTTTTCTTAGTTAAATTGTTTTTTGTGATGATTGTTTTTAAGTAAGTTGGACTTGTAAAACCAGAGAAAAACCCCTATTTAATTGCTTTTAAATTAGTTAGATTAGATAAATTAGCGTTTTATTATTCATGTTCCCCTTGTGTTCGACACCCTACTTTCTTACTATACTACTATTCGATTAGGTACACTGCATATCGCATTTAGCTAGCTTAGATAGTTTGGTTTATAAACTAAAAACTATTATATAATATGCGTATCCGTCAACTTAAGGGGTTTAGGGTGTAGACTGAAAGGGTACTCATATATTGTGTTTAGGTGTCTCGTAGTAGCGGTCTTCACTATTAAAGATCTGTTGTGTTAGCTTGTTGTTTGCAAGGTGAGTATGCTCACTATAATATCTATTTCATAGTAGGGTGCATGCTAGATTATCCGAGTCTTATATTGTTGATTGTTATTATGTGTGTATTTGAGTTGCTGATAACTCCATGACTACTGATAGTCCACAGGGTTGCGGATAACCCATAGGGCTGATGAGATCCCAAAGCACTGCTGATAGTCCTCAGGACTGCTGATACTCCCAGGGTTGGTGATAACCCATAACTGTTTATTATGTTGTGTTGTATGTGATATTTTAGGGAACTCAATAAGATTCATGCTTATACTTATGGATTTAAATGTTTTCCAGTTACTTCATATGATCGTGGGAAAGCGAAGGCTTGACTGTACACACATATCGACAGTTTTCGTAATTCCACATTTTATGATACTCTGATTTTTCGGATGACTGTACTTTGGTACTTATGGTATTTCTAACTTGGTGTATGGAAATAATGTTTTTACTTAATTTAAAAATGAAAAACTTTGTTGTGAAAATTGGGACGTTACAAATGGATTGTATTAAGCTATATATTTTATGTATTAAAGTGATAATGGACTATATAAGTTGTGTATTTTATATAAATTTTGTGTTAAAATATGAATGAAAATCATGCATGAAATTAATAGAATGTGAATTAGGAGTTAATATTTTATTAAACTGTGAATATGATATTCTAAATTGTGAATATATCTTTTAAATGGTATGTTTTTTTAAAGAGATCTACAGTTTAAAATAGTGAAAATTGAATTTGTCAAGGAATAATTCCATTATTTTTATTAAATTATGTATATTTGGCTGTAAAAAAAATGTATATGTTCAAGTATGACAAGAGAAATAGGAGCTACAAAGTTTGTCCTAATAAACTGTGAATACGACGACAATAATATCATTGAATTTGTTGTTAATCCGGCGGCGGTCCGGCGACAAGTGGCAACTGTTTGTAAACTAGGAAGGGGAGGGTTTACTTTAAATAATATTAATGTTTGATTTGTCCAAAATACTTTTAATGAAAAAAATTTAAAAATGATTCATAGAGTTCATAGAATTTTTTGGTTCCCATTTAAAAATTTACAATATATATATTTAAACCATGGAACCAATACACCATTCTTAGCCTTTAGAAAGAAAATGATCAATGTCCAAAAAAAGGATGCACATTAAGACGTTCAACACATATGCATCAGATCATAACAAAAAACCACTTCTTTTTTTGTTTTATTTTTTATTTTTATGACTATTATTTTATCGAAAAAACCCAAATATACGGAAATTTATAATTTTTTTTATCGTCTTTAGACATCCTTATTGATATACAAAAAATGATTTTTTTCCTCAAAAAAACTCACTTCGTTTTCTTAGTTTTTTTTAATATCTATGTTTATTTTTTATTACAAAAATAAAATAAATATATCAAAATTCATAATTTTTGGTACTATTTAAATTGACATCGATATGGATGTAAAACAAATCGAAATTTAAACTTAGATTCACGATGTGAATGTTGAAAACTGAAGTATACATACAAAATGAAGTATATATACAAAATGAAGTTCATATTCAGATTCAGAGTGTGAATAATAGTAAATCAGATTCACATTGTGAATATTTGAAAATTGAATTATATAAAGTTCAAACTCACAGTGTGAATAAATTCACTTGTCAATTTCATAAAACCAATTTATGAGTAATTAAAATGTTAAACTATTATAAAACTACAATGAACTATATTTCCATACGTATGTAAATTTCATTAAATTAATTTATAAATGATGAAAATTGTTGAAATAGTAAGTCACATTCACATTGTGAATGCCAAAAATAAAATTATATGCAGAACATATTCACAGTTTGAATCTTTTCACAATCTGAATCTGATTCACAGTGTGAATTTCACCTGCAAAGTGAAAAAAAATATTAATTTTTTTATATCGATATGAATGTCTATTTAAATAGTACCAAAAATTATGAATTTTCATATATTTATTTTATTTTTTCGATAAAAAATAAGGGTAAATATTAAAAAATAACAAAATAAAGTGAGTTTTATTGGAAAAATAAATCGTTTTTTATATATTAATATGAATGTTTATGGAAAGAGGATAAAAATTATAAATTTTGGTATATTCGGTTTTTCTCATAATAAATAAATCTTAAAAAAAATGTGGGTTTTTTTCTATGATCCGGTGCATACGCGTTTTTAAATTTAAATGTACAACCTTTTTTAGGCCATTGATTAATTAATCATCACATATTAGTTGTGAACTTATATAATCAGAATTCACACTAAAGAACTCTAATTGTGACCATTCTTTTGACTGGGCTTTTAAACCGTCAAAAACCAATTTTGAACTGTTTCAAGAAATTCTCAAGAACAGTTGAATATGGAGATGAATTTGTTTGATCTGCGTAAAACCCGATCTAATGTATCAATCGAAGTCACTAGAATTGGTGTGGAGTCCCAATCTAATGATTAACGCAAAACAGTTATAACGAATTAAGAACACAATATCGAATCTTCAATGCACATTATATTGATCAATAGTCTAGTACATAAGATCTCTATGTTTCTCGGTTCTCTCCATCTCTCTAAACTCGAAATCAGCTAATTAGAATGACCAACCTTAAACACTGCTGAAATAACACTATATATACCTAGACCTAATTACAAAGGCCCAACCCAAAAACCCAACCAAAAGCATCATTAAGCCCACCGGAATCACATGGTGATTTCGGTCCAAAAACCACCGAAATCATGGTGTTTTCGGTCCTATATCGAGAACTCTAAAAGCTATCAAAAAAAAAGTATAAACCACAAATCATGTCCTAACAATCTCCCCATTGGTTTAGCTTTCTTTTCTTTTCAATATTCTCTTTGATCTTGACTTTTAGCTTTTGTCTTCGATTTCTTTACGACTTCAAGATGAACATATGATTTTCTACATGAATAACTTCATCTTGAATAGTTGGATTTCCTTTAAAATTTGACTTTGAACGTACATTGGGTATAAAGGCTTCTTATATAGGTTCTTGAAAATCAACACTTTTAGCTTTGAAATACTTTTGAGATAATTATAGAGAAACCGATTCTTCTGGATCACTTCAGCAAGTTCATAGATAGTAGCAAATTGATCGAGGAGGATTCAATGCAATTCGACACATATCTTCAAATACGGCTTCACCTTGCTTCTGGGGTTGAAAGGATGTGTGTTGAAAAATAACCTTCACTTCTTGTTCATTCGAATGAATATTCTTCGTCGATAAAAGATGCGCCTTGAAAAGTAACCATGAATAAAAAGTCTCTGTGGATCACATAGTCATAAAGACCCTTCTCACCATAGTTGTTCAAGGACCCAACCTTGGCTCAGATGGAGACTGATCGCAGTATCTGTGTGAACACGGAGTAACGCACTGTAATTTATTGAGTATCGGAGAACTACTCATGGCTATTTTTGATGTTAGCCCCTGCATATCTTCGATCAAAGATCTCAATACAGTTTTTCAAGTTAACAAGTTAACTTGGCCCTTGGCGAGACGTTTTAATGGTTTCTGAATCTCAGCTGAGTGTACCATTCTAGTGCCAGTGAGAGTTAATTAGGAATAACTCACAAAACCATCATGTGACAAAAATATATGAGGTCGTATTTCCACAGTTTAGCATGACACGAGGTCAAGGCCCTTTGGCAGGACATTTTGCGATAATCGTGCCTTGCGAGGTGCATCGCCCTAGTGCCAATAACCATTAATTCCTTATCTTCGGAGAACGTATTCATGAATACATTTTAGTCTCCGCAGTTTTGCATGACAAAAATTGTCAAGATCCTGGGCGGGATGTTCAGCGATATCTATTTCCCGGTTGGGTGAATCGCCCTGGTGCCATGACAGTTCTAAGGTAAAGATAACTGACAAGACCAATTTCGACAAACTGTACAGTTTCAAACTTTCAATTCCTTAAATACAACAGTTCTTTAAAAGATACTGTCTAACTGACAGTTTGTACGGTTTCATGCCTTCAATTCCGTGAATACGACAGTTCTTAGAGAGAAACTGCCTAAGTGACAATTTGTACGGTTTCATGCCTTCAATTCCTTGATAAAGTAGTGTGAAGTGTAATTCCGTCAATTCTTTTCAAGATCTCTTTTTTCAAAGAATATTCCGACACAGTCTCCTTGAGTCTCTTCTTCTTTTAAATTCGTGTTTTTAGACAAATGAAATTTTTGAGATAAAAATTAAAATAAAATAAACTTCGCATAATAAAAATAACTAAGAAATAAAATTAAATTAAAATACTCTCAAAAGCAATAAAAATATTTTTGGATTTTTGATTTTTCCGAAAAAGAAATAAAAACAGAAATAAAATAAACATATTTTTGGATTTTTGAATTTTATGATTTTTGTTTGGTTTTAATTATCCCCCTAAATTTGTGCATAGAGGAGAAAGAAAAATGAACAAATTTAACGAAAACAAAAATAAAATACAAAATGTACAAAACAAAAAAAAAACTTTTACTATTCAAAACGAATCATTTTAAGAAAACTCACAAGCACATGAAAATGAGCTTTTCCAAAAGATTTTGTAAACAAATCGGCCACATTATTATCAGTGTGCATTTGTTCCAAATGAATATGTTATGCTCAAAACAGTCTCGGATAAAATGAATTTTAATGTCTATGTGCTTGGTTTTAGAATGCTGAACTGGATTTTTAACAATTTGAATAGCAGCATCATTATCACAGAAGATAGGACTGTCAAGAAAATTCAAACCATAATCCTGCAGTTGATGTTTCATCCAGATGACCTGAGAACAACAAGCAGATGCAGCAACGTATTCAGCCTCAGCTATAGAAGTGGACACAGTTTATTGTTTCTTGCACTGCCACGAGATCAGTCTGTCTCCCAAGAATTGACATCCAGCACTTGTAGATTTCATGTCAATGTCATAACCTCCATAGTTGCTGTCAATAAAACCAAAAAGATCAAATTCATGATTTTTAGGATACCAGAGACCCAATTTAGGTCTCCCTTTAAGGTACCTAAAAATTCGTTTGACAGCAATTAAATGAGAAAGTTTAGGATTAGCCTGATGGCGCGCGCATTGACAGAATGCAAAGAGTATATCTGGTCTGCTAGCGGTCAGATACATCAGAGAGCCAATCATGGATCGATATAAAGTTTGATCAACTGATTCTCCATCCGGATCTGATGTCAGCAATGGGAGTAAAAGCAATTTTAGCATCCTTGAACCCAAATTTCTCCAACATGTCATCAACATATTTGCCTTGATGCAGTAGAATGCCTGAAGAATCCTGACGCACGTGCAATCCTAGAAACATCGTCATTTCGCCTAAAGAACTCATCTCAAACCTCATCTTCATGACCTTTTCAATATCTTTGCATAATTCATCATTTGTTGACCCAAAAACAATATCATCCACATAGATTTGAACAACAATGAGGTCTTTCTTCACTCTTTTGATGAACAACGTCTGATCAATCGTGCTTATTGCGAAAAAACCATCTTGTGTCAAGGGACTTCTTTCATTCAGGAAGTTCTACCAGTTGCCAAACCTTCAGCTTCTCAAATTGATTCAGCTCTTCACGCATTGCATCCACCCAACGTGTTTCATTAAGATCCATCTCAACGTTCTTTGGCTCGATTTGGGATATTAAGCACGAATATATACATTCTGTAGCACCTGGTTCCTGGTATGTATTTTATTTAAGTATTTTGCATTTTTCGCCTGGGACTCGGCGAGTTGAAGGACCAACTCGTCGAGTAGAAACGGATTTGATTCGGGATTTAAATGACGGACTCGTCGAGTCGGCTGCAGACTCGACGAGTAGGCTCTGACTGGACAAAACCCTAATCTAAGGGTTTGCACCCTATTTAAACATCTCATTCAGCCACCCTTCGTCCCTATTGCTTCCAAGAAACCCCCCATAGCAAACCCTAACTGTGTGTGTGAAGATCTAAAGGCATTTGTGGTGATTCTTGGTGGTCTTGATCACAAGGAAGAAGGAAGGGCTTAGAGGAATCAAGAGAAGACCAAGGGGTTCAAGTTTGTGCATCATTTGCAGTTCCCAGAAGGTATAAAGTCGATACCTTGCTTGTTCATTTGTTAGATCCCTCTTTGGGGAGATTTAGGGCTTTTATAAGCCATTTTTGGTAACCAACCATGATTGCAAGCATGGTTGGGGGTTGAGGCTTCGGATCTAGGTCCATGAAGGAGTTACAAGGCAGAAAAGGGTTGCTTTTGCACCCATGGAAGCCCCCCATGCAACTCAAGAGCCTCTTTTAGAGCCTTTTAGGCTCAAAGTCCCATGCATGCATGTAAAGTTCGTAACTTTACATGCTAGATTGAGTTTAGGGACCTAGATCTACCATTTGGACAAGAGTTGTACGCCAGAAATCGAAGAAATAAGACTTGGACAGTAGCAACTCGGCGAGTTGTTCTTGGGACTCGGCGAGTCCGAGGTTAGATCCCCTTTTCTGTTATGGGTCAAGAGACCCAGTGGAGTGCTGGAAAGGTTTTAGAGGGTCCAGGGGAGTGATCCAACGTATTGGGCTAAGCCATAGTCCTGGAGTTCAAAGGACTCAGCGAGTGCATGAACAGACTCGACGAGTCCAAGGCAATCTCCCAACTCTTGAAGATGAACTCGACAAGTTGTTCATACAACTCGGCGAGTCAAGAATAGGACTGGTTCTTAGGATGAGGATGAACTCGACGAGTTGTTCATACAACTCGACGAGTCGGATGAAGGTTCATTCGATGCTCGTATAGAAGGAGAACTCGTCGAGTCATTTCTAAACTCGACGAGTAGAGACGTGGATGAGGACAGTTAAAAGGTTAGGGACTCGACGAGTTGACGGCCCAACTCGGCGAGTCAGGTCAACTGGAAGTTGAATTTGACTTTGACTTTGACTCGGGCTTGGTCAGGGCTAAAATAGTCATTTTACCCTAAGAGTAGATATCAGATTTTGACTGAGTGTTTTGTGGGGATTTTAGCCGGAGGATTTCCGGAGCAGCAGCAGACAGAGATTTCCCGCACAGATTATCAGCAGCTACTCGTACGAGGTGAGTTACCTTCCAGTAGCGGTGGGTCTACGGCCACAATGCCGGCCCACGAGTAGGAGTTGTATATTGGATGATTGTCTTTGTGATATCATCCCGGATTGCTACTACCTGATATGTTATATGCTAGCATGATATGTTATATGTGATAGTAGTAGAGTTCGGTTGTTAGGACCGAAGGGTAGGTCAGGCACCCCATATATGTCTGACAGTATGTGATGATATGTTGATATGCTGGCATGATATGTTATATGTGTTAGTGGTAGTAGGAAGGGAATAGTCCCCAAGTTCGGTTGTTAAGACCGAAGGGTAGTTCGGACACCCCAGATATGTCTGATAGTATGTTTGTGTTATGATATATGTGATAGTAGCAATAAGGGGTGGAATAGTCCCCGAGGTTCGGTTGTTAGGACCGATGGGTAGGTCAGCACCCCAGAACGGCTCGACACGGGTAGGTCAGCACCCCAGAATGGCTTGACACGGGTAGGTCGGCACCCCAGAATTGCCGTACGGGTAGGTCGGCACCCCAGAATGGTCGTACCGGGTAGGTCGGGCACCCCAGAATTGCCCGGCAGTATGTATGCTATATGATTGTATGGTATGTGGTACGATGGGGGAAACTCACTAAGCTTCGTGCTTACAGTTTATAGTTTTGGTTTCAGGTACCTCTTCAGCGAAGAGGAAGGAGCTGGCGCGGTAGCAGCACATCATACACACTCGCATTGATTTTCCGCACTTGAGATATTCTGGGATTGTACTCTGACATGATGCTATTTTATGACTTGGGTTTTCAGACATGATATATTTTATGTGGTTTTCTTATGAATGCTTTTATAATCAGTTAATTAAAATGAAATTTTTGGACTCGAAATTTGGGATGTTTCAAGTTGGTATCAGAGCCCTGGTTTGAGGGATTCGGACACACCCTCGGGGGTGTCTGGACTAAAATCGAGGGATTAAAAGCTTTTTACAAGAAAATGGTTTTCTAAAAGATAAGTTAAAGGAGTTTTGAGAAAGAACGAAGTGTGTGATGTACGCGACCGGCCGAGCTCAAGTAAGTATTCCCCAAAGTACCCATACAAGTTTATGTTATGTTTATCAGCTTCAGTAGAACAGCATGCTAGAATAGGACTAAGGATCTAGGAATGATGCCTTATGTGCCTGTTTTATGTGTTTCAGCTTATGAGAATTGCATGCTAGTATTGAGTAGACAGCAGTAGGATAGCCTATTTAGGTTATACCAGATAGTATGAGCTTAGCATTGTATGCTAGTACAGTTTCCTGTTATGAGGATATAATTGCTTGAGATCGTTCCCTTTGTCTGAATGTTGCACGCTTTGAGTTAGCCATTAGGTGGATACGTCACGTCACATGTGATCAGGGTTGAATAATCTCAGAGTGCTGGATTTGGCCCTATTGCGCAGCTCTTGTCTGAGTCTAACCGTTGTAGGGACGAGTCTTTTACTCGAAGGATTATCTGAGCCTCAGCACATGTGATGGTATTCAGGTGATGGCTAATTGGCATTACGAGGAGGCCTTCAGCAGCTGAGGACTGGTTTGGGTAGATTCAGAGATTTCCCTAGGGCAAGCCTAGGATGAGAGTAGCAGAGATCAGTAGTAGTAGATGGGACTTGGTGGAGTCGAGGCGGCTCTTGAGGAAAGTACAGACATATTTGGAAGGTAGTATGGGCCCGTACCACTGAAAGCAGAGGATCCGTACTTGAATCGAGGAAGGCTGAGGCAAGACCAGGGAACTTGTGATGGGTGTGATCCCTCTAGATGTATCAGTATCACTGGCGGTTGTCATTATGTATTGCAGAATGGTGGTACTATGTTCGAGGCCAGCAGTTGGCAATTCAGGAGAGGGATCGGGCTCGGGCTCAGGTTCTGAACTAGTGGATGAGAGGCTACGCAAGTTCATCGCGTCCGAGATCACTAGAGGCATCCTTGATGCGACCCCGGTCATCTTTGGGTCGATCAAGGAAGGAATTGTCGAGTTGATGGAGGATCGCCTCCGGGCGTTTAGGAGCGACATGGCGACCAGCCAGTCGGGATCACGTACACTGTCCTTTAAGGACTTCAGGGGCAGTGGTGCGCCGAATTTCCATGGGGCGAAGGACCCCATTGCGGCCAGACGGTGGATTGCAGACATTAAGTCTGCACAGTTGACCAGCTTCTGCCCCGAGGGGTCGAAGGTGAGATATGCAGCAGGGTGCTTGAGAGACAGGGCCAGGGATTGGTGGGAGTCGGTTGGTGACTCTCTGGGAGCCTCGGCTGTTGAGGCTATGACATGGCCGGACTTTGTGACCCGGTTCAGGAGTGAGTTCGCGCCAGCTGTGGAGCTTCAGCAGTTGGCCAGGGAGTTTTTGTCACAACTGACAAAATTAGATCAAGATCTAAACACCTTTAAAAGGGCATAGTGAGCCCACAACTCCATCTCAGCATTTTTAGGGCTAAAACACTTTTAATGGACCAAACCCTTCTTATTGGGCCGTAGTGGGCCAATAAGCCCTTAACTTAGTTCTTTTGCGCCATAAGACTCTCTTAGTGGGCCTTATTGGGCCGTAAACAACCTTCTTGACCTTATTGGGCCCAAATGGGCCGATAACCCCTCCTTTAGGGCCCAATGGGCCGAAAATTAATATTAAGCTCCATAAATTCGAGCAAGCCAAGAAAAAGGAGCCCAAAACCATTTCATCTCCATCCTTAAGCCCAATTCTTGGCCCATTTAGTTAATTAAACAAAAAAATGAGAAAATAAGGGATTTTATGCATATGACACCTCCATATTATACATCAGATATCAATGTATTTACACACCATACATCTAGGCACACTTGTATTAACCAACATTCATTATACATTAATTTCTCTCCCCCTCCTCCTTAAATTCGTCCAAACCACCCCAACCCTCCCCATTTTCACCTCATTCTTCCCTTCAAACAACACAAGAACTCTCTCATATCCCTCTCTAGAACACAAAGAAGTTCTTCCTTTTCTCATCTAAAAATCGTGACTTTGGTGGATTATTTCAAGAGCTTTGCATCAAGTATTATCATCTTGGTAAGTTTACTTCACACTTAAGATGTTTAACTCCATTCTATACTAAGATCTTTCCTTAAAACCCACTTTATTTTCGGGTTTATGCTCTTAGATCCACCACCATTTTGAGATCTCACCAAAAACTCAAACTAGGTTCAAAGTTCCATATTCTTCTTCATCCACATCTCAAAAACCCCCAAGGTGAGTTCATACCCCCTTGTTTTTCGGTTTTATAATGTTTTTGGGGAAGAATACAAGTGCTTTTGTGTTAGATCTATGTATATATGCATGTTTATGTGTTTAACTTTTAGATCTTTACTTGAAAATGAAGTTTATCACTTGGATCTTCATATAAACCTTGAGAAAAGTATGTGTCCTCATATATAATACTTGTAAACTTGTAGATCTGGGATTTATCCACTTAAAATAGCAAAAACAAGTGTTGTGAACAAACTTAGATAACTTAAACTCAAAAATCAGCCCTTGACAGAAAAGTTTTAGTCCAATCTCGAACTGTTTTGACCTCTTTAATGGTAATATTTTTCAAAACTGTTGTACATGCAAAAAGCTTAGGTTATTACCTTTAAAATTACTACTCTCACGTTTTCATACGATTTGTCTACTATTTTTGGCGAATTTTACAAAACTGCCTATCAGATTTGAAATAATTTCGGACCAACCTGTGAAGGTGAGCAATTTCACACTTGTTAGAGGCCAATAAAAATTATGAGAAAAATTGTGAACAAAGTAGACAAAATTTACAAACTTCCAGAATTTACGGATCCAAATTTCGGCTTACGATGATTTTTCTACAAATTTTCCAACAATTAGGTCAGAAAAGCCAAAAACCAGAAAAATGTGTATTTCATAAAAATCAAGCCAAAAATGATATTTTTGACAAAAATGAGTTTAAAATGTTATTTTTATCACAAACTAGTCAAAACACAAGTTTTGAATAAAATGGGGGCTAAAGTGTTATTTTTACTATAATTGGGCCTTAATTGAAAACTTCGTGGCTTATTGGGCCAAGAACGTAATTTTTACAAAAAGTGGGCTTTTATATCAATTTTGTAAATAATCGAGCTAAAATAAACAAAACAATAACAAACAGGTTAAAAACGATATTCTTATCATTATTTGGGCCTGGAAATAATATACATGTTTAGTGGGCCTTAGTGTCCTTTTACATGTATATTGGGCTCAGGGTAGACATTCACATTCCTTTTGTGCCTGGAAATAATAGATACGTATAGTGGGCCTTAGTGGTCCACTTACATGTTTATTGGGCTGGGAATGAGTTTTATATGTGTTCTTCTTTCTTTTCCGTGTAAATTTTCGATTAAGGATCTAGTGAGACATGTCGGTTGGCACCTTTGAGTGTACAATCGTAGCCTGTAGTTATAACCAGAGTTTCCTGGAGGGAAAGCGGGAGTTTGTGTATAGATCTATACGGGGGTGACACCCCACACCTGAGCTGTTCGCTACAGTTAGACTAGGCCAGTCTAGGGTGACAAAAACCTTATCCTATTCCATCGGCGTCCCAAAGACGCAAAGACATGCGAAATTGTCATTATTTAGTATGGTTGTAACGACTCACTTAGAGGAATTAACGTTATAAGATTTACAGGAAACCATTCTATTTTCTTTTTGGGATAAAACAGGAAACCATTCTATTTTCTTTTTGGGATAAAACAGGAAATCATTCTATTTTCTTTTTGGGATAAAACAAGAAACCATACTATTTACTTTTTGGGATAAAACAGGAAATCATTCTATTTTCTTTTTTTGGGATAAAACGGGAAACCTTCTTTTTGATAAAAACGACAATTTATAAGCACCGGTACTCAACCACCGGGGTTGAGATTCCAGCATCAGCTATCGCACACAACATCGGGTTGTCTGGAAATCATTCTCTTTCTATTTTCGTAAACATTAACACACATGCATTAATATAAGATCAAACACAAACATTTCAAACTATTTCTTTTTAGAAAATATCGGATTTCTGAAAGCGCTATGAAAACTATTCTAAACAAGTACAAAAACCATTTTTATACAAAACTGCTTATGAACTCACCAACTTTTTAGTTGACGCTTTTCAAAATGACTTGTATTCTCAGGGATCCAGTAACAGGTAGTAAGTTCGACTAGGAGATCAAGTGGTGCGACTTCAAGAAATTTTACTTTCTTACTTTTGTGTAACTGATGAACAAGAATTCAATATGTAAACTAAGTAAGTGTGTATTTCCAATGTATGATGTTTGGTTGCTATGTTTCATTCATATTCAATTGTTATGATACTGTACACGAAGTCATCCGCCCCCGGACGTTTCCGCCGTCCAGGTTCGGGGGTGTGACAGGTTGGTATCAGAGCATTGTTTATAGTGAACTAGTATATCTAACCATACAAGATATACAACTATTAATACAATGGGACTAAAAACACTCTGACTAAAAGTATACCTTAAGAATATAAGTATCTTCTAAAAGTATACATACTTGCTAGAACCGTATCATAATAAGAACAAAACAAAAGTATTTAGATGTTGAACACTACAGTCAAACCTGGGCAGTTATGTAATCATATCTGGAATAAATAGAGCCTGATCAACTGTATTTATTCGAGATACGACCAACATGTGTTTGGGAGTGATGGTGGTGTTGCAACAAGTCTAAAACTTACAAACCCTACATGCAAAGGAGCATTAGAACCAAACCTAAGGTTTAAAATACTATAGGAGTATTTTATGATACTAAACAATAAAAACAAGTCTAAAAACGTATCGATTTCGTACATCCGGAAGTCCTAGGATCAAACATAGCATTTTAGAATACCATATGACCTCCACACTTAAATCTTCTACATGTATCTCATACCTCCACTCTCGCGAAGAAAACATAACTGAGCTTCACCCCGAAGACCCCTACTACCCTACGGTAATAGCCAACGAATAGATCGAGGAAGAACCCGAGGAAGTGCAAAGGGAGAGCCCAGAATTGGGTCCTAAAGAATACCAAGAGAGGAACCACGAGGGAGAGGATTCTGATGAGGAGTCAGACATGGATGAAGGTGCCGGAGAGATCCTTAGCGAGCCTTAACCCTCGGAAGCAATACCGAACCAACACACAGAACAGGAAGACCTTACCAATCATCTTCGCCCCTTAGAAGAGGAGGTGACCACCCTAAGGCAACAGCTCATGGAAGCTGAGGCTAGGGCAGCCTTAGTAGAGCAGAGAGCGGAAGAGGCCACTCGTGAAATGAGCGAAATGGTTGGACACCTTTATGCTATTTGGGCATATGAGAGTCAGCACACTATTCGCATTAAGTCCTAGGTTTACCATGTAATTCGTCACAACTAGTAGTAGTAAATCAAGAGAGGTACGCCCTACAAGAACTCATGTAACCTAAGCCAACTTAAGGATCTGATATCTATAATATATTAGGGTAACTTAACATTTGTACAATACCTATTTATACATACTACCATTAATACATCATAGGGATGTAGGTCGAAACAACGAGAATCGTACAACAAAACATGTGATTCATATGCGTACATGCATAAGTTCATATCTATAATCATAGATGAGATACGAGTAGAAATAACCATAGTTACTCATGAACCTGTTTCTCATCACGCAACATAATCATGTCTTTCCATGGAAACAACCAGCTAGCCGACGAAACACCAGTTCTTCAGATGAACCCCGCAACCTTCCAACCCGTTGTAACAACTGCCGTGGCAGCCGTCATGGCGCAACTCAACGCCAAAAATCCAAATGGAAATGGAAATGGTGTCGATAACTCCAACCGTAGTATCAACCAAGGAAACCAACGAGGGACAACTTACCCAGACGCCCCAAACTCTAAAGCTAAGGTCATGAAGCGAAAGCTAGGGAACAAGAAAGGAAGTGGATCGACTCAAGAGCCTACTAAAAGGAAACAAGTTGTAGCAGCCCCTAATCCCACTAGCCCCCCTACCCCAGCATCGAGAAAACCGTATCATGGAAACCTCCCGCTCTACAGTAAGTGCCGCTACCATCATCATGGAGTCTGCTGGGAATTTCATTGCAATAGGTGCAACAAGAAGGGGCACATCTCCTGCATCTGTAGGGCCCCGACCCCATGCGTCACTCCAACCCTCAACCCAGAAGTAAGTCCAGTATGCCACGCATGCGGTGATACGGGACACTTCAAGAGGAATTGTCCAACAGAGAAGAATGACGAAGGACCAGGAGGAGTTTAACAACAGGACATGATGAAGCAACAAGGAACCCTACTTGGATTATCGGTACGTTTCAAAACAACAAAAATTAAGCATCGCATTTTCACAAAATTTTTGCCAATTAAAAATCATAATCATAAAGTACTCCCTCATCCGAACTAATCATACCCTTCGTAGGAAAACGAAAGAGCCTTGCGAAAGTTATGATAACTTAGTGTAAACGTAAGGCCGTGTGTAATCAAGATTCTACAAACTTAGAGTACGTGGACCCGCCTTAATTCTTATTCCTTGGTTGACTGTGGATTTAGGGCATAACCACTCAGTCTACAACCTTTTCAATCTTGAATTACGTACGAATAAGCTACATCGAACCATCATAGAGAGGTCTAATATAAATCAAACTATGAAATCACATCGTTTATACCAAGACACTCGTATTGCTAGGGCACCCAAAAATTCAGACCGAGACAACCAAAGTAGTAATACTAAGAACGAAATGGGTGACATTACAAACATATACATAGAACACACTATCATTTCAAACAACTATCCCTTTTCAGATCTATCAACGTCTATTACAATAAGGAGCCCAACGGTGTCAATTGACATGGGCTGACTTGATCCTCACCATATGAAATTCATGTGCCAACGAGGCTCTTCACCTTAACCAACCGATTAACGAAACCCCTACAACTTATAACGACAATCCTCGAATCATCCCGAGCATCTAGACCCTTAGGAACCCATGCAAGTAATATCACACTCATTTCTAGCCCATAATAGGGATAAGAAACAAGGAGCAAAGGACACCAAGGGTAACCTAGAGATTTATAAACCCCTCTAAGATGTTTCCAAAGCCCTTTCGGAAACATCACCTACATGCCAAGTTGAGTTCGGAGATCGACTCAACTCATGGAGACATTCTCGTAGCCATACCACCAAGACCACTTAGCACCAACATAAACACCGAAGGTATCCGGTCGATGGAACGACCCAGTAAGTAGGAAGTTATCAAACCAATACTTGAACCTCAGAGAACGCCTATCCAACTCATAAATAGGAAAGGCTAAGTGTCCATAGGACCACTGACTACTAAGGATCAAATGAACCCATCCTCAAGGATCGATATCTCCTATCCCAAATCAAGGATTTACTAGACCTACTTGTAGAAACAGGCAAAGATCAACCTCCCACTAGTTCAAAACATCGTAGTAAGAAGCTCCCATGGCAACCTAAGAAGTATGAGTCCAACTATACCGCAGGCAACCGTAACTTGGTGACAATAAGTGTTCGCCTTAAGGTTTAGGAGACACTACTTAGGGAGCGTCAAGAACGTGATCCTCATTAACTGTAACCATCCATTCACTTCGCCATATAGGGCGCAAAGGCAGAATACCTCTGTGTTGGGCCGAGATGCCCAACACCTAACTAACCAAAAGAGCAAGGTCAAAGGCTAGTAGCAAAGGTCCGCTAGAACACTAAGCAAAGACTTCAATTCTCCAAAGAACGAAGAGACTAGACATAATAAAGACACTCACACCTTTTCCTTAGCACTTGGGATGCTGCTTTATAACGAATTTCGGGACGAAATTCCCTCTAACGGGGGGATGATGTCACAACTGACAAAATTAGATCAAGATCTAAACACCTTTAAAAGGGCATAGTGGGCCCAAAATCCATCTCAGCATTTTTAGGGCTAAAACACTTTTAATGGACCAAACCCTTCTTATTGGGCCCTAGTGGGCCAATAAGCCCTTAACTTAGTTATTTTGCGCCATAAGACTCTCTTAGTGGGCCTTATTGGGCCGTAAACAACCTTCTTGACCTTATTGGGCCCAAATGGGCCGATAACCCCTCCTTTAGGGCCCAATGGGCCGAAAATTATTATTAAGCTCCATAAATTCAAGCAAGCCAAGAAAAAGGAGCCCAAAACCATTTCATCTCCATCCTTAAGCCCAATTCTCAGCCCATTTAGTTAATTAAACAAAAAAAAAAGAGAAAATAAGGGATTTTATGCATATGACACCTCCATATTATACATCAGATATCAATGTATTTACACACCATACATCTATGCACACTTGTATTAACCAACATGCATTATACATTAATTTCTCTCCCCCTCCTCCTTAAATTCGTCCAAATCACCCCAACCCTCCCCATTTTCACCTCATTCTTCCCTTCAAACAACACAAGAACTCTCTCATATCTCTCTCTAGAACACAAAGAAGTTCTTCCTTTTCTCATCTAAAAATCGTGACTTTGGTGGGTTATTTCAAGAGCTTTGCATTAAGTATTATCATCTTGGTAAGTTTACTTCACACTTAAGATGTTTAACTCCATTCTATACTAAGATCTTTCCTTAAAACCCACTTTATTTTCGGGTTTATGCTCTTAGATCCACCACCATTTTGAGATCTCACCAAAAACTCAAACTAGGTTCAAAGTTCCATCTTCTTCTTCATCCACATCTCAAAAACCCCCAAGGTGAGTTCATACCCCCTTGTTTTTCGGTTTTATAATGTTTTTGGGGAGAATACAAGTGCTTTTGTGTTAGATCTATGTATATATGCATGTTTATATGTTTAACTTTTAGATCTTTACTTGAAAATGAAGTTTATCACTTGGATCTTCATATAAAACTTGAGAAAAGTATGTGTCCTCACATATAATACTTGTAAACTTGTAGATCTGGGATTTATCCACTTAAAATAGCAAAAACAAGTGTTGTGAACAAACTTAGATAACTTAAACTCAAAAATCAGCCCTTGACAGAAACGTTTTAGTCCAATCTCGAACTGTTTTGACCTCCTTAATAGTAATATTTTTCAAAATTGTTTTACATGCAAAAATTTCAGGTTATTACCTTTAAAATTACTACTCTCACGTTTTCATACGATTTGTCTACTATTTTTGGCGAATTTTACAAAACTGCCTATCAGATTTGAAATAATTTCGGACCAACCTGTGAAGGTGAGCAATTTCACACTTGTTAGAGGCCAATAAAAATTATGAGAAAAATTGTGAACAAAGTAGACAAAATTTTCAAACTTCCAGAATTTACGGATCCAAATTTCGACTTACGATGATTTTTCTACAATTTTTCCAACAATTAGGTCAGAAAAGCCAAAAACCAGAAAAATGTGTATTTCACAAAAATCAAGCCAAAAATGATATTTTTGACAAAAATGAGTTTAAAATGTTATTTTTACCACAAACTAGTCAAAAAAACAAGTTTTGAATAAAATGGGTGCTAAAGTGTTATTTTTACTATAATTGGGCCTTAATTGAAAACTTTGTGGCTTATTGGGCCAAGAACGTCATTTTTACAAAAAGTGAGCTTTTATATCAATTTTGTAAATAATCGAGCTAAAATAAACAAAACAATAACAAACGGGTTAAAATAGATATTCTTATCATTATTTGGGCCTGGAAATAATATACATGTTTAGTGGGCCTTAGTGTCCTTTTACATGTATATTGGGCTCAGGGTAGACATTCACATTCCTTTTGTGCCTGGAAATAATAGATACGTATAGTGGGCCTTAGTGGTCCACTTACATGTTTATTGGGCCTGGGAATGAGTTTTATATGTGTTCTTCTTTCTTTTCAGTGTAAATTTTCGATTAAGGATCTAGTGAGACCTGTCGGTTGGCACCTTTGAGTGTACAATCGTAGCCTGTAGTTAAGTTTCAAACATTTTTCTGTGGAAATTAAGTTTCAAAGAATCAATTGTTATATAACAATTTAAGTGGAAAATTTCCATTATTAAAATGTTAATATTTAACATTTTAGAGGTGTTCCAATGATTAAATATTCAAAACTAAATCAATTTAGTTCTAAACTTTCCCAAACTTTGCATTTAAGTTTTAATTGAAGTCAAAGACCTTAAGATAAATTTTCTTGAATTTTTGATTTGTCTGACTATTTTTCACGATTTTAGTTTCTTGAATAACCATAAAATCATGAAAAATACTAAACAGTTAATAAAAATTACCAAACTTCAGGTTTTGGTTCTAAATGTACTAAAAGACTTCTATATAAATTTTCATGGATTATGAATATGTATAACCATTTTTCACATATTTAATTCTCTAAATAGATACAAATTCATGAAAAATAGAAATCAGTTATAAAAATACCCCAAACTTTTTATAACAATATCATTACACATACTTAAGCTGGGAAAAATATACAAAGGGGTTTCTAAACTGTTTAACCCATTTTATGATTTTTATGCATTTATTCTAATAAAAATGGGGATAAATAGAAAACAGTTTCCAAAATTACCCAAACTTTTTGTGATATTGTTATTAAACATTCTTAAGTTGGGAAAAATATAAAAATTTATTTCTAAACTGTTTAACCCAATTTTATGATTTTTGAGCATTTATTCTAATAAAAATTGAAATAAATAGAAAACAGTTTCCAAAATTACCCAAACTTTTTGTGATATTGTTATTAAACATTCTTAAGTTGGGAAAAATATAAAAATTGATTTCTAAACTGTTTAACCCAATTGTATGATTTTTGAGCATTTATTCTAATAAAAATTGAAATAAATAGAAAACAGTTTCCAAAATTACCCAAACTTTTTGTGATATTGTTATTAAACATTCTTAAGTTGGGAAAAATATAAAAATTGATTTCTAAACTGTTTAACCCAATTTTATGATTTTTGAGCATTTATTCTAATAAAAATTGAAATAAATAGAAAACAGTTTCCAAAATTACCCAAACTTTTTGTGATATTGTTATTAAACATTCTTAAGTTGGGAAAAATATAAAAATTTATTTCTAAACTGTTTAACCCAATTTTATGATTTTTGAGCATTTATTCTAATAAAAATTGAAATAAATAGAAAACAGTTTCCAAAATTACCCAAACTTTTTGTGATATTGTTATTAAACATTCTTAAGTTGGGAAAAATATAAAAATTGATTTCTAAACTGTTTAACCCAATTGTATGATTTTTGAGCATTTATTCTAATAAAAATTGAAATAAATAGAAAACAGTTTCCAAAATTACCCAAACTTTTTGTGATATTGTTATTAAACATTCTTAAGTTGGGAAAAATATAAAAATTGATTTCTAAACTGTTTAACCCAATTTTATGATTTTTGAGCATTTATTCTAATAAAAATTGAAATAAATAGAAAACAGTTTCCAAAATTACCCAAACTTTTTGTGATATTGTTATTAAACATTCTTAAGTTGGGAAAAATATAAAAATTTATTTCTAAACTGTTTAACCCAATTTTATGATTTTTGAGCATTTATTCTAATAAAAATTGAAATAAATAGAAAACAGTTTCCAAAATTACCCAAACTTTTTGTGATATTGTTATTAAACATTCTTAAGTTGGGAAAAATATAAAAATTGATTTCTAAACTGTTTAACCCAATTGTATGATTTTTGAGCATTTATTCTAATAAAAATTGAAATAAATAGAAAACAGTTTCCAAAATTACCCAAACTTTTTGTGATATTGTTATTAAACATTCTTAAGTTGGGAAAAATATAAAAATTGATTTCTAAACTGTTTAACCCAATTTTATGATTTTTGAGCATTTATTCTAATAAAAATTGAAATAAATAGAAAACAGTTTCCAAAATTACCCAAACTTTTTGTGATATTGTTATTAAACATTCTTAAGTTGGGAAAAATATAAAAATTGATTACTAAACTGTTTAACCCAATTTTATGATTTTTGAGCATTTATTCTAATAATAATTGAAATAAATAGAAAACAGTTTCCAAAATTGCCCAAAATTTTTGTAACACTTTTATTATACATGTAGAAGCTGTGAAAAATATAAAAGATATTTTTCAATTAGTCTTTCTATTTTTCTTTGTTTTATCCTCTTAAATAATCATTAATTGGAGAATAATTATTAAACAGTTAAAGTAAATTACCAAAATTTTTGTACACTTCGTTTACAGAGTAAATAATCTGGGAAAAATACAAAATGTGGTTTTTATATACTGAAATCCGATTTTGTGTATTTAAGTGTATTTAATCTTAGAAAATAGGATCAAAATAGTATACAGAAGAGAAAAATCATCAAAATTTTTATGTAGCCTCCTATTGTACTACAAAGTGTTCTGGTAAATTTTCATGAATTTTGGGTGAGCAGAACTATTTTTTCTACTTTTAGGCCTTTATAAATACAAAAATGGGGAAAAATAGGAATGCATTATGAAAAATTCTGAAAATATTTTTCTGAGTCTTATACCTCTGGTAGTAACTGCGAAAATTGTTATATATCATTTTAAGATTTTCTAAAGTGCTTTTATGATTTATTGGAGCCAAACAAAAAGAAAATTCAAAACCATATTAAACAGTTGCAAAAATCGATGAAACTCAATGAGGGATCATTATTTAGCATAGGGGTCATCCACGAATTTAACTAGGATTTATAGACCCCAGAAAGTATTTTATATGATTTATTGCCCTATTTTCTTGCATTAATTATAGTAATTCGAGATAAATGAATTATCTTCTGGAAATTTACAGAGCATCTTATTTTGTTGATGGGAATCTGGAAAAAATCGGATTTGGTCAGAATTTAATATTAAGTGGAAAATTTCCATTACAAATATTTTTCTGTGGAAATTAAGTTTCAAAGAATCAATTGTTATATAACAATTTAAGTGGAAAATTTCCATTATTAAAATGTTAATATTTAACATTTTAGAGGTGTTCCAATGATTAAATATTCAAAACTAAATCAATTTAGTTCTAAACTTTCCCAAACTTTGCATTTAAGTTTTAATTGAAGTCAAAGACCTTAAGATAAATTTTCTTGAATTTTTGATTTGTCTGACTATTTTTCACGATTTTAGTTTCTTGAATAACCATAAAATCATGAAAAATACTAAACAGTTAATAAAAATTACCAAACTTCAGGTTTTGGTTCTAAATGTACTAAAAGACTTCTATATAAATTTTCATGGATTATGAATATGTATAACCATTTTTCACATATTTAAATCTCTAAATAGATACAAATTCATGAAAAATAGAAATCAGTTATAAAAATACCCCAAACTTTTTATAACAATGTCATTACACATACTTAAGCTGGGAAAAATATACAAAGGGGTTTCTAAACTGTTTAACCCATTTTATGATTTTTATGCATTTATTCTAATAAAAATGGGGATAAATAGAAAACAGTTTCCAAAATTACCCAAACTTTTTGTGATATTGTTATTAAACATTCTTAAGTTGGGAAAAATATAAAAATTTATTTCTAAACTGTTTAACCCAATTTTATGATTTTTGAGCATTTATTCTAATAAAATTGAAATAAATAGAAAACAGTTTCCAAAATTACCCAAACTTTTTGTGATATTGTTATTAAACATTCTTAAGTTGGGAAAAATATAAAAATTGATTTCTAAACTGTTTAACCCAATTTTATAATTTTTGAGCATTTATTCTAATAAAAATTGAAATAAATAGAAAACAGTTTCCGAAATTACCCAAACTTTTTGTGATATTGTTATTAAACATTCTTAAGTTGGGAAAAATATAAAAATTGATTTCTAAACTGTTTAACCCAATTTTATGATTTTTGAGCATTTATTCTAATAAAAATTGAAATAAATAGAAAACAGTTTCCAAAATTACCCAAACTTTTTGTGATATTGTTATTAAACATTCTTAAGTTGGGAAAAATATAAAAATTGATTACTAAGCTGTTTAACCCAATTTTATGATTTTTGAGCATTTATTCTAATAATAATTGAAATAAATAGAAAACAGTTTCCAAAATTGCCCAAAATTTTTGTAACACTTTTATTGTACATGTAGAAGCTGTGAAAAATATAAAAGATATTTTTCAATTAGTCTTTCTATTTTTCTTTGTTTTATCCTCTTAAATAATCATTAATTGGAGAATAATTATTAAACAGTTAAAGTAAATTACCAAAATTTTTGTACACTTCATTTACAGAGTAAATAATCTGGGAAAAATATAAAATGTGGTTTTTATATACTGAAATCCGATTTTGTGTATTTAAGTGTATTTAATCTTAGAAAATAGGAGCAAAATAGTATACAGAAGAGAAAAATCATCAAAATTTTTATGTAGCCTCCTATTGTACTACAAAGTGTTCTGGTAAATTTTCATGAATTTTGGGTGAGTAGAACTATTTTTTCTACTTTTAGGCCATTATAAATACAAAAATGGGGAAAAATAGGAATGCATTATGAAAAATTCTGAAAATATTTTTCTGAGTCTTATACCTCTGGTAGTAACTGCGAAAATTGTTATATATCATTTTAAGATTTTCTAAAGTGCTTTTATGATTTATTGGAGCCAAACAAAAAGAAAATTCAAAACCATATTAAACAGTTGCAAAAATCGATGAAACTTAATGAGGGATCATTATTTAGCATAGGGGTCATCCACGAATTTAACTAGGATTTATAGACCCCAGAAAGTATTTTATATGATTTATTGCCCTATTTTCTTGCATTAATTATAGTAATTCGAGATAAATGAATTATCTTCTGGAAATTTACAGAGCATCTTATTTTGTTGATGGGAATCTGGAAAAAATCGGATTTGGTCAGAAAAGGAGTTTTAGATATTTATTTGGAAATAAATCCTTCATGAACATCTTTGAAAGCTTTTAACAACATACTTTGATGATCTAGCATCTAAGCTTGAAGATCATCACATGCATGTTTGTATGAAGACCATTCATGAGTTTGAAATGTTCAAAAATCGTTTTTGAAAGAAAACTTAGAGTGCATGTGGTGATTTTACACCAAAACTTGTAGAAAAGTGCATTTTCATGATCTTGACTTAGGTTTAGGTCCTTGGATTTCACCATTTACAACATGCATGTTGTTTTTGGGTGAAATCCTACCACCATCATCATCAAAACGGAAGTGAATGAACATGCACACCTATTTCCTAAGAGAAAGGTGTAGAAGAAGAAGGAAATGCAAGAAAAACCTTGAAAACATGAAGGAAAATGAAAGGAAATCGTGTTCTACCTTAATGAACACCACTAGATGATGAAGATTTTGAGTTTGAGGTGTGTTCTTGGACTTATTCTCTGGAAAATTTCGTGGGTATAGAGAAAGGAAGAGAGAAAATGGAGTGGTGAAGGTAGAGAGAAATGATAGAAAATGAGAGAGAAGGTGGAGTGTGAGAGAGAAAGAAGTGATTATGTGTTTTGGGAAGAGGGGGAGTGTCTTGGGAGAGGGGAGGCCGGTTTTGGGGGATAAGAAAGGGTTTCCCTCTCTTTTATTTTTATAAAAATTCAAATCTTTTATAAAAATATCAAACTCTTTTATAAAATATACACTAAAATCAAGTTTTTATTCATAAAACCTTTATTTTTTATTTATAAATTAAGGGTAATGTTAATGAGTTAAATTTTATTTGCCTTGAATATATTATACTAATTTTAATTATTATAAGATAATATTATAAGTTTCATAATTATTTTTATAGAAATTTTAAGGTTAAAGTTCATAAATATGAGTTTTTTATGGCTTTTAGGGTTTTGGAGTTAAATAAACTTTGAATATCAAAATAAATAGAATATTTGAGACTTTAAATTATCTTATGGTATTATAACTCTTTTATAGTTATAAATAATGTTTGTAATTTTTTTTTATCGGTTTATTGGCATTCTATGTAGTGATTCCGAGATTCAAGCGAAATTGAGGAATCAAGTATACTAGTCCTAGTCTTCAACTTTGACTTAAGTTTCTATGAGACTTTGACCTAATTTCTACCACTAGGTCAACTGCATGATGTGTGTATATGATTCATGAAAAGGTGTTCGAGTCAAAGAGTGACCCGAATATGGATAGTCTCTACAGTTAAGTAGTTATAGAATTCACATATCAATGTGAAATCTATGCACACTATCCATTGATTCTAATTGTTTCCAAGTTTCTAGTAGGTTATAACTTAGCTTCTAGTTACTAAGTCCAGTATGTGTAGTGCCTATATGTGCAACTAAGTTTAGTCAAATCTAAAACCGACTCGAATTTTGACGACTGTCACAGTCTCCCCCGGTTGAAAGAATTTCGTCCCGAAATTCAATTCGTGACGTATTCTATTAGAACTCAGCCGAATACAATTGTATCGTTCGGGAGGTGGTGACTTGAAGTGTTCTTTGATTATTTTGGGTTTATTTCTTCAAAGGAAGAGCCTAATTCTTTAGCTAGTCAAGTTAGTGTTTCCTTAATTCGAGTTCTTTCGTCTAGATTATGGAAAATTTGGGTCATGGAATCATGATCCAACCATAGCGACCTATTCGAAAAAGATCATCTAGTTAGATATTATCTGAATTAAGAGAGCGGTAGAAGTTTGCTGAAGCACCAACTGCACTGAGCGTTAAATCCGCATTGATGCTTAAGTCGCATTCTAAATTAGCACTAAGTGTAAATTCGCCGCCTAGTAAAGAAGAGATTAGGAACAATTTGTTCACTTCCGAGTTAGCTATTACTTCTGGAAAAGATATATTTCGAAATAAGAAGGGGTAGCACGAATGAAAGGGAAGTGATCGAGGGTAAGTTCCTAAAAATACGTACTAAGGGTAGGCAACGAAGTTTTGGTACATCTCAAATGTAAAGGCTATTTAAGTGTCGTCCACAAAATAAATTACGAAATGATTGAGCATCTCCGAGGCTATAATTACTACTACGGTTACTCTTACAATAATAAAACCTTATTCGAAGAATAAATATATTTAGAGAGTCATTGGTGCAAATGGAGGCGATGAAAATTTATGATAAATTAAATCACATTGTATATATAGCATTTTAAGTGTTTAGAAGTGATTAAAAATCTCATTGTTATCAAAATGTGTGTTTAGAAATGATAATTAATCTCACTATTATCAAAATGTGTAATAATTCCAAGATAATGAAGATACATGTGTGGCGATCCAACAAAGTAGTAAAATAATATAAAGATTAATTAAGGTTAAAGGTTTAAGTCGTCATTAAAGGAATTTGTATAGAAATATTTGTATTAAACTTTTGAGAAATTGTCCAATTGTCTAAGTCAGGACAAATTCAAGTTTACGAGGAGTCAGAATACTTTTGAAAACAAGTTTGAGAGTTTAGGAACTCACTGAAAATTGCAAAGTAAAATACTATTTTAAGAAAGGTGTAAAAATGTTAATATTTGAAAATAGTGCATTCATAGTTTAGTGTTTCTACAAAAACAATCATTTAGAGAATAGATAATCGTAAAATTCAAAACTTTTGATGTATTTAAAGAAAAGAAGAAACATAAGGAAATATATCCTTCACATATATTTTCCGGATATAGAAAAATTATAAGCATAAGAGTATTCATCTTGTGTATTAATTATAAGGAAAAATACAATGAAAATTTCATTTTATATCAAGTTTCTGAATTTAGAACGAAAGAGCAAATGTAAATAAGGATCACTTGTTTATAGAGATTTCAAAATAAAAACAAGATGTATATGATAAAAGGCGTAATTGAATATATCAAAGTTGATTAAATAAAAATTATTCCTCACGGCTATACATGTATTAATCGCTCAAAACGAAAGGATAGACTTCTAGTATGTATGTGTACAAACATGATACCAGGAGAAGCAAAATAGACAGAAACAAAGTTAGACAATGTATTATGTTACTATTATGGGTGTGCGAGATCTAAAATCATAAGGAGAGCAAGAAATCAAGTGCGGGGGAAAGAAAAAGGAAGGTAGCGGCGGCAATGATTGTTATTGTTAAAATTATAAGAACAATACCTATAGGTAGATTAAAAGCAGGTTGAGATATATTTCAAACTTTAATATTTGATGTATATTGATGATTAAATAGAAATGAAGAAGTTTTAAAGTGTTTTCTAAGGTTTGCTAAAAATTCACGAGTTATCTATTAAGTTAAACTCCATTTGTGAAAAAGAAGAAACACTAAAACTTGTAATTGAAAATCTGACAGTTTTGACCTTTTTGACCGGAGTCCAACAATGCTTAAAACGGATAAGGTAAAGACTTAACATATTTAGATGAATAATTGTGCATTGTCGAAAGTGCGCCACTGGAACTTTAAAAGTGAACACTAAGTTTTGCAATGCTTTATATTTTAGAATCTTTATAGATTATAAAACTATATTGAAGCAAAGTACACAAATAAGGTATGTTTTGAATTACAAGCGTTAGATATGTCTTATAAACATGTTTGAAGTAGACATTTGCATAAATATCATGTTGTGTTTTCGAGAAAACACATTAAAGTAAATTACAATGTCTAAATGAGAAAGCGGTTAAATGTGTCAAAGCAAAAGTGGTTTGGAAAATCCGAGGATGCTTTTACATATAATAGGACTTCAATGTTATATGTTTAAGTTTTATAGCATAGATTTTAAACACTTTTATAAAAGAAAATGTTTCTAAGTTTTTCGAAAACGTGTCAAAATGGTAAGCAAGGTTTAAAATGGTTTATACGCCCTTAAAAACACACATATATCCATTGAAATGGATTTGAAATAAAATTGAAATAGCAAGGTTAAAACCAATAATGGTTAAATTGAGTTTTGAAGAAAAGTGTTAAGTTAAAGCAAGTTGTCAGAAGATTTTTAGCGGGAATATGGCTTACATTGTTAAGAAATGTCTACTAAGTTGATTGAAGTGGTTATGAAATATTTTATTGATGATAAATAAAACCGATGAAGCGAAATAATTTTTCGATGGAAGATTAAGAAGTAAGGAATAAGTATATTAGTGTAGCTGATCGTACCTAAATACTAAGGCGAGTACAAGGCGAGTATAAGACGAGTACCGATGTCTTTTTCCCTAAGATAAAGGGCAAGAACATTGTTTGAAAAACGTTTTATGGTGTCTATGCAGTTTACGACCTTTTATAGAGGTCAAAGGGACATCCTATGTTAAGTTTTAAGCTCAAGGTGGAAACAACGTAGAGCTAAATCGTAGCGTAGTAATAAGGTCTCACGTATGCGTTAAACCTCCGTGTCTCCTTGTGAGTCGAATCCGGAATGCCCACCAATGGTATCCAAGTGATTACTTAGAAACGACTCATCTACCTCCTTACGCGATGCTCCAATTTTCATCCGTGTCAGTATCGAAACGCTTTCCTAGTTGTAACTCTAGTACGAAGACGATGAAGAGGTATTGAGGAATAATTGGTATTGGTTTCGACTTAAGATTATTACTAGTGTATATCTAACTACTAACCTTATATCTAAAGTCAATAGCTACCGAGGAATACCCATTATCAGTACTATGTGCATTGCTCTTAGAGTGGCTAGTGATATAACCTAAGTGGTTAACCTAGCACTTGATAAGGGATAAGAATATTTCTAAATAAGGGCATTGATATAACAGTGAACTTAGTTTCTAAGTGTATCTAGATGAATGCCTATAATATGCAATGCCCGTACGCACACCAAAAATTTTGTTTTTCAAAAGTTTAAGTTGAAAATTGTTTTGAACATAATTCTACTATAACCGTTTCAAGCCTCGCATTAAGTTTCCTTAATTAAGCATAGTTGGCCAGGCTATACTTAGTTAAAGTCCAATAATGCGTACTCGAATTAGTTATACTAGTAGTATGTTCGGTATTTTAAAAACATTCTGAAATTTTTTTTTTGGCTATAGTTGTGGTTCTCCAAAGGAAAACCGGTATTCTCTATAACCTTCGGCTCTGATACCATTTCCTGTCACACCCCGCTAAAGCGGAAACACGAGGCGTGGCAGTATAAAGGGTTTCATAGCAAAAGTTAAAAGACAACACCAACCATAGTATTAAAAATCATTACAATTTTACAATGGGTTTGAACAACTTTTAAAAGAAATTACAATGTAAATTGAAATACAACACATGCGAATGCTCCTAAAAGTGAAGTGTCCCTAAGTGCCACTTACTCGATGATTCCTGAAAAAGCATGTAAAACGAGCGTCAACTATAAAAATAGTTGGTGAGTACTCACAGATAAACAAAATAATATTGGTTCCATGAATTGAAATCAAAGTTTTGATAAAAGTTTCCAATAATAAAAGTATATTGTTAAAATGAGTAAATAAGTTTGTAAAAACAAAGTTCTTTGTCATCATGAGAGATAAAGTATGTTGCCCAAATAAGATGCAACATTCATATTCTCATGGAAGATAAAGTTCGTTACTCAAACGAGTAAACAAGTTTCATTGCTAAAATGAGCAATCAATTTCGTTGCTACAAGGAGCAAACAATTTCATTGCTAAAACATGTATATAAGTTTTCAGTAATAAAAGTTCGTTGTTGTAATGAGAAACAAAGTTCATTGCTATAATTAATAACAAGTTTATTGCTATAACGAGAAACGAGTTTGTATGTGTATGAGCAAACAATGAGTCTCAACCAAACCTATGACTGAAGCCCTATCAAGATCTATGCTTATCGTTCCATAGATGAATATGGTATCATGCACTCCAGCAACAGGGCGAGTGAGGAGTTGTCAATTCCTAATAGTGCTATCCATAATGACCATTGGCTCAAAGAGTTAATGGTTAGAGATAAGGGAAGGGCCTTAGTACGATAAGTTCTCATGTTCCGTGTTGCATAGACATACATAGAGAGACATAGCAATAAAATAGCAATCATGTTTGATAGAAATCAATTTAAATACAACATTCAAATAATAGTTTTTCGGGACATGCTTTTCCACCCCAAAACATAAAAACTGAAAATAGGGGAGTGCGTGAATACTCACAATGCATTTAGATGATGCAAATGGTGCCTTGAACTACGTTCCACGTGTACCACTACCGATTCCTACAATAATGGTATTCGCTAGTGGGTCTCTAATCGAAATCTAACACTAGTATACTTACTACTACAATAGAATTATGCCAATAATGTGTCAAAATTTAATATTGATAAGTTACAAACATTTTTCTGTGGAAATTAAGTTTCAAAGAATCAATTGTTATATAACAATTTAAGTGGAAAATTTCCATTATTAAAATGTTAATATTTAACATTTTAGAGGTGTTCCAATGATTAAATATTCAAAACTAAATCAATTTAGTTCTAAACTTTCCCAAACTTTGCATTTAAGCTTTAATTGAAGTCAAAGACCTTAAGATAAATTTTCTTGAATTTTTGATTTGTCTGACTATTTTTCACGATTTTAGTTTCTTGAATAACCATAAAATCATGAAAAATACTAAACAGTTAATAAAAATTACCAAACTTCAGGTTTTGGTTCTAAATGTACTAAAAGACTTCTATATAAATTTTCATGGATTATGAATATGTATAACCATTTTTCACATATTTAATTCTCTAAATAGATACAAATTCATGAAAAATAGAAATCAGTTATAAAAATACCCCAAACTTTTTATAACAATGTCATTACACATATTTAAGCTGGCAAAAATATACAAAGGGGTTTCTAAACTGTTTAACCCATTTTATGATTTTTATGCATTTATTCTAATAAAAATGGGGATAAATAGAAAACAGTTTCCAAAATTACCCAAACTTTTTGTGATATTGTTATTAAACATTCTTAAGTTGGGAAAAATATAAAAATTTATTTCTAAACTGTTTAACCCAATTTTATGATTTTTGAGCATTTATTCTAATAAAAATTGAAATAAATAGAAAACAGTTTCCAAAATTACCCAAACTTTTTGTGATATTGTTATTAAACATTCTTAAGTTGGGAAAAATATAAAAATTGATTTCTAAACTGTTTAACCCAATTTTATGATTTTTGAGCATTTATTCTAATAAAAATTGAAATAAATAGAAAACAGTTTCCAAAATTACCCAAACTTTTTGTGATATTGTTATTAAACATTCTTAAGTTGGGAAAAATATAAAAATTGATTTCTAAACTGTTTAACCCAATTTTATGATTTTTGAGCATTTATTCTAATAAAAATTGAAATAAATAGAAAACAGTTTCCAAAATTACCCAAACTTTTTGTGATATTGTTATTAAACATTCTTAAGTTGGGAAAAATATAAAAATTGATTACTAAGCTGTTTAACCCAATTTTATGATTTTTGAGCATTTATTCTAATAATAATTGAAATAAATAGAAAACAGTTTCCAAAATTGCCCAAAATTTTTGTAACACTTTTATTATACATGTAGAAGCTGTGAAAAATATAAAAGATATTTTTCAATTAGTCTTTCTATTTTTCTTTGTTTTATCCTCTTAAATAATCATTAATTGGAGAATAATTATTAAACAGTTAAAGTAAATTACCGAAATTTTTGTACACTTCATTTACAGAGTAAATAATCTGGAAAAAATACAAAATGTGGTTTTTATATACTGAAATCCGATTTTGTATATTTAAGTGTATTTAATCTTAGAAAATAGGAGCAAAATAGTATACAGAAGAGAAAAATCATCAAAATTTTTATGTAGCCTCCTATTGTACTACAAAGTGTTCTGGTAAATTTTCATGAATTTTGGGTGAGTAGAACTATTTTTTCTACTTTTAGGCCATTATAAATACAAAAATGGGGAAAAATAGGAATGCATTATGAAAAATTCTGAAAATATTTTTCTGAGTCTTATACCTCTGGTAGTAACTGCGAAAATTGTTATATATCATTTTAAGATTTTCTAAAGTGCTTTTATGATTTATTGGAGCCAAACAAAAAGAAAAATTCAAAACCATATTAAACAGTTGCAAAAATCGATGAAACTTAATGAGGGATCATTATTTAGCATAGGGGTCATCCACGAATTTAACTAGGATTTATAGACCCCAGAAAGTATTTTATATGATTTATTGCCCTATTTTCTTGCATTAATTATAGTAATTCGAGATAAATGAATTATCTTCTGGAAATTTACAGAGCATCTTATTTTGTTGATGAGAATCTGGAAAAAATCGGATTTGGTCAGAAAAGGAGTTTTAGATATTTATTTGGAAATAAATCCTTCATGAACATCTTTGAAAGCTTTTAACAACATACTTTGATGATCTAGCATCTAAGCTTGAAGATCATCACATGCATGTTTGTTTGAAGACCATTCATGAGTTTGAAATGTTCAAAAATCGTTTTTGAAAGAAAACTTAGAGTGCATGTGGTGATTTTACACCAAAACTTGTAGAAAAGTGCATTTTCATGATCTTGACTTAGGTTTAGGTCCTTGGATTTCACCATTTACAACATGCATGTTGTTTTTGGGTGAAATCCTACCACCATCATCATCAAAACGGAAGTGAATGAACATGCACACCTATTTCCTAAGAGAAAGGTGTAGAAGAAGAAGGAAATGCAAGAAAAACCTTGAAAACATGAAGGAAAATGAAAGGAAATCGTGTTCTACCTTAATGAACACCACTAGATGATGAAGATTTTGAGTTTGAGGTGTGTTCTTGGACTTATTCTCTGGAAAATTTCGTGGGTATAGAGAAAGGAAGAGAGAAAATGGAGTGGTGAAGGTAGAGAGAAATGATAGAAAATGAGAGAGAAGGTGGAGTGTGAGAGAGAAAGAAGTGATTATGTGTTTTGGGAAGAGGGGGAGTGTCTTGGGAGAGGGGAGGCCGGTTTTGGGGGATAAGAAAGGGTTTCCCTCTCTTTTATTTTTATAAAAATTCAAATCTTTTATAAAAATATCAAACTCTTTTATAAAATATACACTAAAATCAAGTTTTTATTCATAAAACCTTTATTTTTTATTTATAAATTAAGGGTAATGTTAATGAGTTAAATTTTATTTGCCTTGAATATATTATACTAATTTTAATTATTATAAGATAATATTATAAGTTTCATAATTATTTTTATAGAAATTTTAAGGTTAAAGTTCATAAATATGAGTTTTTTATGGCTTTTAGGGTTTTGGAGTTAAATAAACTTTGAATATCAAAATAAATAGAATATTTGAGACTTTAAATTATCTTATGGTATTATAACTCTTTTATAGTTATAAATAATGTTTGTAATTTTTTTTTATCGGTTTATTGGCATTCTATGTAGTGATTCCGAGATTCAAGCGAAATTGAGGAATCAAGTATACTAGTCCTAGTCTTCAACTTTGACTTAAGTTTCTATGAGACTTTGACCTAATTTCTACCACTAGGTCAACTGCATGATGTGTGTATATGATTCATGAAAAGGTGTTCGAGTCAAAGAGTGACCCGAATATGGATAGTCTCTACAGTTAAGTAGTTATAGAATTCACATATCAATGTGAAATCTATGCACACTATCCATTGATTCTAATTGTTTCCAAGTTTCTAGTAGGTTATAACTTAGCTTCTAGTTACTAAGTCTAGTATGTGTAGTGCCTATATGTGCAACTAAGTTTAGTCAAATCTAAAACCGACTCGAATTTTGACGACTGTCACAGTCTCCCCCGGTTGAAAGAATTTCGTCCCGAAATTCAATTCGTGACGTATTCTATTAGAACTCAGCCGAATACAATTGTATCGTTCGGGAGGTGGTGACTTGAAGTGTTCTTTGATTATTTTGGGTTTATTTCTTCAAAGGAAGAGCCTAATTCTTTAGCTAGTCAAGTTAGTGTTTCCTTAATTCGAGTTCTTTCGTCTAGATTATGGAAAATTTGGGTCATGGAATCATGATCCAACCATAGCGACCTATTCGAAAAAGATCATCTAGTTAGATATTATCTGAATTAAGAGAGCGGTAGAAGTTTGCTGAAGCACCAACTGCACTGAGCGTTAAATCCGCATTGATGCTTAAGTCGCATTCTAAATTAGCACTAAGTGTAAATTCGCCGCCTAGTAAAGAAGAGATTAGGAACAATTTGTTCACTTCCGAGTTAGCTATTACTTCTGGAAAAGATATATTTCGAAATAAGAAGGGGTAGCACGAATGAAAGGGAAGTGATCGAGGGTAAGTTCCTAAAAATACGTACTAAGGGTAGGCAACGAAGTTTTGGTACATCTCAAATGTAAAGGCTATTTAAGTGTCGTCCACAAAATAAATTACGAAATGATTGAGCATCTCCGAGGCTATAATTACTACTACGGTTACTCTTACAATAATAAAACCTTATTCGAAGAATAAATATATTTAGAGAGTCATTGGTGCAAATGGAGGCGATGAAAATTTATGATAAATTAAATCACATTGTATATATAGCATTTTAAGTGTTTAGAAGTGATTAAAAATCTCATTGTTATCAAAATGTGTGTTTAGAAATGATAATTAATCTCACTATTATCAAAATGTGTAATAATTCCAAGATAATGAAGATACATGTGTGGCGATCCAACAAAGTAGTAAAATAATATAAAGATTAATTAAGGTTAAAGGTTTAAGTCGTCATTAAAGGAATTTGTATAGAAATATTTGTATTAAACTTTTGAGAAATTGTCCAATTGTCTAAGTCAGGACAAATTCAAGTTTACGAGGAGTCAGAATACTTTTGAAAACAAGTTTGAGAGTTTAGGAACTCACTGAAAATTACAAAGTAAAATACTATTTTAAGAAAGGTGTAAAAGTGTTAATCTTTGAAAATAGTGCATTCATAGTTTAGTGTTTCTACAAAAACAATCATTTAGAGAATAGATAATCGTAAAATTCAAAACTTTTGATGTATTTAAAGAAAAGAAGAAACATAAGGAAATATATCCTTCACATATATTTTCCGGATATAGAAAAATTATAAGCATAAGAGTATTCATCTTGTGTATTAATTATAAGGAAAAATACAATGAAAATTTCATTTTATATCAAGTTTCTGAATTTAGAACGAAAGAGCAAATGTAAATAAGGATCACTTGTTTATAGAGATTTCAAAATAAAAACAAGATGTATATGATAAAAGGCGTAATTGAATATATCAAAGTTGATTAAATAAAAATTATTCCTCACGGCTATACATGTATTAATCGCTCAAAACGAAAGGATAGACTTCTAGTATGTATGTGTACAAACATGATACCAGGACAAGCAAAATAGACAGAAACAAAGTTAGACAATGTATTATGTTACTATTATGGGTGTGCGAGATCTAAAATCATAAGGAGAGCAAGAAATCAAGTGCGGGGGAAAGAAAAAGGAAGGTAGCGGCGGCAATGATTGTTATTGTTAAAATTATAAGAACAATACCTATAGGTAGATTAAAAGCAGGTTGAGATATATTTCAAACTTTAATATTTGATGTATATTGATGATTAAATAGAAATGAAGAAGTTTTAAAGTGTTTTCTAAGGTTTGCTAAAAATTCACGAGTTATCTATTAAGTTAAACTCCATTTGTGAAAAAGAAGAAACACTAAAACTTGTAATTGAAAATCTGACAGTTTTGACCTTTTTGACCGGAGTCCAACAATGCTTAAAACGGATAAGGTAAAGACTTAACATATTTAGATGAATAATTGTGCATTGTCGAAAGTGCGCCACTGGAACTTTAAAAGTGAACACTAAGTTTTGCAATGCTTTATATTTTAGAATCTTTATAGATTATAAAACTATATTGAAGCAAAGTACACAAATAAGGTATGTTTTGAATTACAAGCGTTAGATATGTCTTATAAACATGTTTGAAGTAGACATTTGCATAAATATCATGTTGTGTTTTCGAGAAAACACATTAAAGTAAATTACAATGTCTAAATGAGAAAGCGGTTAAATGTGTCAAAGCAAAAGTGGTTTGGAAAATCCGAGGATGCTTTTACATATAATAGGACTTCAATGTTATATGTTTAAGTTTTATAGCATAGATTTTAAACACTTTTATAAAAGAAAATGTTTCTAAGTTTTTTGAAAACGTGTCAAAATGGTAAGCAAGGTTTAAAATGGTTTATATGCCCTTAAAAACACATCTATCCATTGAAATGGATTTGAAATAAAATTGAAATAGCAAGGTTAAAACCAATAATGGTTAAATTGAGTTTTGAAGAAAAGTGTTAAGTTAAAGCAAGTTGTCAGAAGATTTTTAGCGAGAATATGGCTTACATTGTTAAGAAATGTCTACTAAGTTGATTGAAGTGGTTATGAAATATTTTATTGATGATAAATAAAACCGATGAAGCGAAATAATTTTTCGATGGAAGATTAAGAAGTAAGGAATAAGTATATTAGTGTAGCTGATCGTACCTAAATACTAAGGCGAGTACAAGGCGAGTATAAGACGAGTACCGATGTCTTTTTCCCTAAGATAAAGGGCAAGAACATTGTTTGAAAAACGTTTTATGGTGTCTATGCAGTTTACGACCTTTTATAGAGGTCAAAGGGACATCCTATGTTAAGTTTTAAGCTCAAGGTGGAAACAACGTAGAGCTAAATCGTAGCGTAGTAATAAGGTCTCACGTATGCGTTAAACCTCCGTGTCTCCTTGTGAGTCGAATCCGGAATGCCCACCAATGGTATCCAAGTGATTACTTAGAAACGACTCATCTACCTCCTTACGCGATGCTCCAATTTTCATCCGTGTCAGTATCGAAACGCTTTCCTAGTTGTAACTCTAGTACGAAGACGATGAAGAGGTATTGAGGAATAATTGGTATTGGTTTCGACTTAAGATTATTACTAGTGTATATCTAACTACTAACCTTATATCTAAAGTCAATAGCTACCGAGGAATACCCATTATCAGTACTATGTGCATTGCTCTTAGAGTGGCTAGTGATATAACCTAAGTGGTTAACCTAGCACTTGATAAGGGATAAGAATATTTCTAAATAAGGGCATTGATATAACAGTGAACTTAGTTTCTAAGTGTATCTAGATGAATGCCTATAATATGCAATGCCCGTACGCACACCAAAAATTTTGTTTTTCAAAAGTTTAAGTTGAAAATTGTTTTGAACATAATTCTACTATAACCGTTTCAAGCCTCGCATTAAGTTTCCTTAATTAAGCATAGTTGGCCAGGCTATACTTAGTTAAAGTCCAATAATGCGTACTCGAATTAGTTATACTAGTAGTATGTTCGGTATTTTAAAAACATTCTGAATTTTTTTTTTTGGCTATAGTTGTGGTTCTCCAAAGGAAAACCGGTATTCTCTATAACCTTCGGCTCTGATACCATTTCCTGTCACACCCCGCTAAAGCGGAAACACGAGGCGTGGCAGTATAAAGGGTTTCATAGCAAAAGTTAAAAGACAACACCAACCATAGTATTAAAAATCATTACAATTTTACAATGGGTTTGAACAACTTTTAAAAGAAATTACAGTGTAAATTGAAATACAACACATGCGAATGCTCCTAAAAATGAAGTGTCCCTAAGTGCCACTTACTCGATGATTCCTGAAAAAGCATGTAAAACGAGCGTCAACTATAAAAATAGTTGGTGAGTACTCACAGATAAACAAAATAATATTGGTTCCATGAATTGAAATCAAAGTTTTGATAAAAGTTTCCAATAATAAAAGTATATTGTTAAAATGAGTAAATAAGTTTGTAAAAACAAAGTTCTTTGTCATCATGAGAGATAAAGTATGTTGCCCAAATAAGATGCAACATTCATATTCTCATGGAAGATAAAGTTCGTTACTCAAACGAGTAAACAAGTTTCATTGCTAAAATGAGCAATCAATTTCGTTGCTACAAGGAGCAAACAATTTCATTGCTAAAACATGTATATAAGTTTTCAGTAATAAAAGTTCGTTGTTGTAATGAGAAACAAAGTTCATTGCTATAATTAATAACAAGTTTATTGCTATAACGAGAAACGAGTTTGTATGTGTATGAGCAAACAATGAGTCTCAACCAAACCTATGACTAAAGCCCTATCAAGATCTATGCTTATCGTTCCATAGATGAATATGGTATCATGCACTCCAGCAATAGGGCGAGTGAGGAGTTGTCAATTCCTAATAGCGCTATCCATAATGACCATTGGCTCAAAGAGTTAATGGTTAGAGATAAGGGAAGGGCCTTAGTACGATAAGTTCTCATGTTCCGTGTTGCATAGACATACATAGAGAGACATAGCAATAAAATAGCAATCATGTTTGATAGAAATCAATTTAAATACAACATTCAAATAATAGTTTTTCGGGACATGCTTTTCCACCCCAAAACATAAAAACTGAAAATAGGGGAGTGCGTGAATACTCACAATGCATTTAGATGATGCAAATGGTGCCTTGAACTACGTTCCACGTGTACCACTACCGATTCCTACAATAATGGTATTCGCTAGTGAGTCTCTAATCGAAATCTAACACTAGTATACTTACTACTACAATAGAATTATGCCAATAATGTGTCAAAATTTAATATTGATAAGTTACAAACATTTTTCTGTGGAAATTAAGTTTCAAAGAATCAATTGTTATATAACAATTTAAGTGGAAAATTTCCATTATTAAAATGTTAATATTTAACATTTTAGAGGTGTTCCAATGATTAAATATTCAAAACTAAATCAATTTAGTTCTAAACTTTCCCAAACTTTGCATTTAAGTTTTAATTGAAGTCAAAGACCTTAAGATAAATTTTCTTGAATTTTTGATTTGTCTGACTATTTTTCACGATTTTAGTTTCTTGAATAACCATAAAATCATGAAAAATACTAAACAGTTAATAAAAATTACCAAACTTCAGGTTTTGGTTCTAAATGTACTAAAAGACTTCTATATAAATTTTCATGGATTATGAATATGTATAACCATTTTTCACATATTTAATTCTCTAAATAGATACAAATTCATGAAAAATAGAAATCAGTTATAAAAATACCCCAAACTTTTTATAACAATGTCATTACACATACTTAAGCTGGGAAAAATATACAAAGGGGTTTCTAAACTGTTTAACCCATTTTATGATTTTTATGCATTTATTCTAATAAAAATGGGGATAAATAGAAAACAGTTTCCAAAATTACCCAAACTTTTTGTGATATTGTTATTAAACATTCTTAAGTTGGGAAAAATATAAAAATTTATTTCTAAACTGTTTAACCCAATTTTATGATTTTTGAGCATTTATTCTAATAAAAATTGAAATAAATAGAAAACAGTTTCCAAAATTACCCAAACTTTTTGTGATATTGTTATTAAACATTCTTAAGTTGGGAAAAATATAAAAATTGATTTCTAAACTGTTTAACCCAATTTTATGATTTTTGAGCATTTATTCTAATAAAAATTGAAATAAATAGAAAACAGTTTCCAAAATTACCCAAACTTTTTGTGATATTGTTATTAAACATTCTTAAGTTGGGAAAAATATAAAAATTGATTACTAAACTGTTTAACCCAATTTTATGATTTTTGAGCATTTATTCTAATAATAATTGAAATAAATAGAAAACAGCTTCCAAAATTGCCCAAAATTTTTGTAACACTTTTATTATACATGTAGAAGCTGTGAAAAATATAAAAGATATTTTTCAATTAGTCTTTCTATTTTTCTTTGTTTTATCCTCTTAAATAATCATTAATTGGAGAATAATTATTAAACAGTTAAAGTAAATTACCAAAATTTTTGTACACTTCGTTTACAGAGTAAATAATCTGGGAAAAATACAAAATGTGGTTTTTATATACTGAAAGAAAATTCAAAACCATATTAAACAGTTGCAAAAATCGATGAAACTTAATGAGGGATCATTATTTAGCATAGGGGTCATCCACGAATTTAACTAGGATTTATAGACCCCAGAAAGTATTTTATATGATTTATTGCCCTATTTTCTTGCATTAATTATAGTAATTCGAGATAAATGAATTATCTTCTGGAAATTTACAGAGCATCTTATTTTGTTGATGGGAATCTGGAAAAAATCGGATTTGGTCAGAAAAGGAGTTTTAGATATTTATTTGGAAATAAATCCTTCATGAACATCTTTGAAAGCTTTTAACAACATACTTTGATGATCTAGCATCTAAGCTTGAAGATCATCACATGCATGTTTGTTTGAAGACCATTCATGAGTTTGAAATGTTCAAAAATTGTTTTTGAAAGAAAACTTAGAGTGCATGTGGTGATTTTACACCAAAACTTGTAGAAAAGTGCATTTTCATGATCTTGACTTAGGTTTAGGTCCTTGGATTTCACCATTTACAACATGCATGTTGTTTTTGGGTGAAATCCTACCACCATCATCATCAAAACAGAAGTGAATGAACATGCACACCTATTTCCTAAGAGAAAGGTGTAGAAGAAGAAGGAAATGCAAGAAAAACCTTGAAAACATGAAGGAAATGAAAGGAAATCGTGTTCTACCTTAATGAACACCACTAGATGATGAAGATTTTGAGTTTGAGGTGTGTTCTTGGACTTATTCTCTGGAAAATTTCATGGGTATAGAGAAAGGAAGAGAGAAAATGGAGTGGTGAAGGTAGAGAGAAATGATAGAAAATGAGAGAGAAGGTGGAGTGTGAGAGAGAAAGAAGTGATTATGTGTTTTGGGAAGAGGGGGAGTGTCTTGGGAGAGGGGAGGCCGGTTTTGGGGGATAAGAAAGGGTTTCCCTCTCTTTTATTTTTATAAAAATTCAAATCTTTTATAAAAATATTAAACTCTTTTATAAAATATACACTAAAATCAAGTTTTTATTCATAAAACCTTTATTTTTGATTTATAAATTAAGGGTAATGTTAATGAGTTAAATTTTATTTGCCTTGAATATATTATACTAATTTTAATTATTATAAGATAATATTAAGTTTCATAATTATTTTTATAGAAATTTTAAGGTTAAAGTTCATAAATATGAGTTTTTTATGGCTTTTAGGGTTTTGGAGTTAAATAAACTTTGAATATCAAAATAAATAGAATATTTGAGACTTTAAATTATCTTATGGTATTATAACTCTTTTATAGTTATAAATAATGTTTGTAATTTTTTTTTATCGGTTTATTGGCATTCTATGTAGTGATTCCGAGATTCAAGCGAAATTGAGGAATCAAGTATACTAGTCCTAGTCTTCAACTTTGACTTAAGTTTCTATGAGACTTTGACCTAATTTCTACCACTAGGTCAAGTGCATGATGTGTGTATATGATTCATGAAAAGGTGTTCGAGTCAAAGAGTGACCCGAATATGGATAGTCTCTATAGTTAAGTAGTTATAGAATTCACATATCAATGTGAAATCTATGCACACTATCCATTGATTCTAATTGTTTCCAAGTTTCTAGTAGGTTATAACTTAGCTTCTAGTTACTAAGTCTAGTATGTGTAGTGCCTATATGTGCAACTAAGTTTAGTCAAATCTAAAACCGACTCGAATTTTGACGACTGTCACAACACCTGAGCTGTTCGCTACAGTTAGACTAGGCCAGTCTAGGGTGACAAAAACCTTATCCTATTCCGTCGGCGTCCCAAAGACGCAAAGACATGCGAAATTGTCATTATTTAGTATGGTTGTAATGACTCACTTAGAGGAATTAACGTTATAAGATTTACAGGAAACCATTCTATTTTCTTTTTAGGATAAAACAGGAAACCATTCTATTTTCTTTTTGGGATAAAACAGGAAATCATTCTATTTTCTTTTTGGGATAAAACAAGAAACCATACTATTTACTTTTTGAGATAAAACAGGAAATCATTCTATTTTCTTTTTTTGGGATAAAACGGGAAACCTTCTTTTTTATAAAAACGACAATTTATAAGCACCGGTACTCAACCACCGGGGTTGAGATTCCAGCATCAGCTATCGCACACAACATCGGGTTGTCTGGAAATCATTCTCTTTCTATTTTCGTAAACATTAACACACATGCATTAATATAAGATCAAACACAAACATTTCAAACTATTTCTTTTTAGAAAATATCGGATTTCTGAAAGCGCTATGAAAACTATTCTAAACAAGTACAAAAACCATTTTTATACAAAACTGCTTATGAACTCACCAACTTTTTAGTTGACGCTTTTCAAAACGAGTTGTATTCTCAGGGATCCAGTAACAGGTAGTAAGTTCGACTAGGAGATCAAGTGGTGCGACTTCAAGAAATTTTACTTTCTTACTTTTGTGTAACTGATGAACAAGAATTCAATATGTAAACTAAGTAAGTGTGTATTTCCAATGTATGATGTTTGGTTGCTATGTTTCATTCATATTTAATTGTTATGATACTGTACACGAAGTCATCCGCCCCCGGACGTTTCCGCCGTCCAGGTTTGGGGGTGTGACAATTTTTGGATATGAGACAGACTACGGAGACTGTGGCGGAGATCACCGCCAAGTTCCGGGAGAGGGCGTTACTGGTGCCCCAGTATGCGGGAGATGAGGATATGAGGAGGACCCGCTACCATGACATGCTACGAGCTGACATTCGGGAGCATGTTAGTTTTTCAGCTTGCCCTACCCTGGATTCGATGATTGCCAGAGCAAGGGAGAGGGAGATTGATCTGGAGCATATCCGGAAGGAGGGACAGACGACTGGGGCTTCAGGGAAGAAGCCCAAGGGATCAGATGGTAGGCCGAAAGGCCAGTCAGGACAGGGCCGCTGCAGGAAATGCGGCAGGCCGCACGAGGGGGCGTGCAGGTTGGGATCGTCGGGCTGCTACAAGTGCGGCAAGGCGGGGCACTTCAGCAGGGATTGTACCGCCCCTGCACCCACTATTCCGACATCTGAGTTGCTGTGTTTCCACTGCAACCAGAGGGGCCACAAGAAGGCCAATTGCCCCCCAGTTGACAGCAGCAGCGCCAGTGAAGGCGCCAACTCCAGCGACCCTGCGGATTACTGATGGCCGGCAGGGCAAGGCAAAGGCTCCAGTGGTGAGGAGTCGGGCTTTCCAGTTGACTACCGACGAGGCACGCGCCGCACCCGATGTGGTGACGGGTATGATTCTTTCCCTCTGATTATTTATATGATGTTTATGATATTGACATATGCTCTGTATGTACATGTTAGGATCGTTCCATGTGAACGGTATTCCGGTACAGGTGTTGTTTGATTCAGGTGCCACTCGATCTTTTGTTTTTCTTACGCTCAGCAGGAGGTTTTCTGAGTCTTCGGGCAGGTTGGATTTCCCTTTATAGGTAGAGATTGCCGACGATCGATCAGTGCAAGCATCGACAGTTTTCCGAGATTGTGTGCTGAGGTTATTCGAGGAACGATACCTGGTAGACTTGATTCCCATTCCGTTGCGTGGGAACAAGGTGATTATAGGTATGGACTGGTTGAGCCCTAATGGGGAGGTGATAGATTGTGCACAACAGTTAGTGCGGGTCAGGACCCCAGGTGGGGGAGAGTTGGTGATCCACGGCGAGAGACCGCAGCGTGGACCCACCGTGTGTTCAGCAGCAAGGGCTAGGCGCTACCTTCAGCAGGGTTGTGTTGGGTATGTCGCCTATGTCATGGATACCCGAGAGGCGGGTAAGGTGACGGTGAGCGATGTTCCAGTGGTGCGAGACTACGCAGATGTGTTCCCAGAGGAGCTTCCTGCGATACCCCTCGGAGCGGTAGGTGGAGTTCAGGATTGACCTTGTCCCTGGTGCGGCTCCGATAGCCAGGGCACCGTATCGGTTGGCTCCTCCCGAGATGCAGGAGTTGTCTACACAGCTGCAGGAGCTGTTAGACAAGGGATTCATTAGACCGAGCAGTTCACCCTGGGGATCCCCGATTCTGTTCGTGAAAAAGAAGGACGGGTCGCATCGGATGTGTATAGATTATAGGGAGATGAATAAGGTAACGGTGAAGAACCGTTACCCACTCCCGAGGATTGATGACCTCTTTGACCAGCTACAGGGAGCATCTTGGTTCTCCAAGATTGATTTGCGTTCAAGGTATCATCAGATGAGGGTCAGAGAGGAGGATGTGCAGAAGACTGCGTTTCGGACGCGTTATGGCCACTATGAGTTCGTGGTGATGCCTTTCGGGCTCACCAATTCTCCTGCCGCGTTCATGGACCTCATGAACCGCGTGTGTAAACCGATGCTGGATCGATCAGTGATAGTCTTCATCGATGATATCTTGGTTTACTCCAAGACGTAGGAGGAGCATAAGGAGCATTTACGAGAGGTGTTGGAGACTCTACGGAGGGAGAGCTTGTACGCCAAGTTCTCCAAGTGCGAGTTCTGGTTGCGTGAGGTGCAGTTCCTTGGGCACCTTGTCAACCAGAATGGTATTCTGGTCGACCCGGCCAAGGTAGAGGCCGTGATGAGATGGGAGGTTTCAAAGTCTCCATCCGAGATTCGGAGTTTCCTGGGATTAGCCGGCTATTATCGGAGATTCATCCAGGACTTCTCCAAGATAGTCGTACCTTTGATGCGGCTGACAAAGAAAGCCATAGTTTTCCGTTGGGGGCCTGAGCAGTAGGCGGCGTTCGAGTCACTGAGACAGAGGTTGTGCGAGGCGCCAATCTTAGCCCTGCCAGAGGGCGTAGAGGACTTCGTAATGTACTGCGACGCGTCTATCTCGGGTTTGGGCGCGGTACTGATGCAGAGAGGACATGTCATCGCCTACGCTTCGAGGCAGTTGAAGCCCCACGAGGCGAACTACCCGACGCACGATTTGGAGTTGGGGGCGGTTGTCTTTGCCCTCAAGATTTGGCGACACTACCTCTACGGGGTCCGATGTACCATTTACACGGACCACAAGAGTTTGAGGTACCTCATGGATCAGCCGAATCTGAACATGAGGCAGTATCGGTGGTTGGATGTGGTGAAGGATTATGATTGTTAGATCCTATACCACCCAGGGAAGGCCAATATGGTGGCCAATACGCTTAGCCGCAAGGCAGCGTTGATCAGAGATGTTTGCATGCGGATGACAGTGGTGACTCCACTACTGGAGCAGATCCGAGAGGCCCAGCAGGAGGCTATGAAAGAGGAACATCGGAAGAGCGAGCGTATAGTGGGTCAGGTTTCCTCCTTCGACTATGATAGCCGAGGGTTATTGACACTACACCGCAGGGTGTGGGTTCCATACCACGGGGGTGTGCGCCAGGTTCTGATGGAGGAGGCGCACAAATCCTGATTCTCCATTCATCCCGGGGCGACGAAGATGTATAGAGACCTTCATCTTGACTATTGGTGGCTCTGCATGAAGCGGGATGTAGCATGGTATGTGGAGCGGTGCTTGACCTGCAGGAAGGTCAAGGCCGAGCACCAGAGGCCACACGACAAGATGCAGCCGTTGGATATTCCCCTGTGGAAGTGGGAAGATATCACTATGGACTTCATCACCAAACTTCCCAGGACCGCGCGGGGAGTGGATTCCATATGGGTCATCGTGGATCGGTTGACCAAGAGTGCCCATTTTATACCGATCCAGGAGAGTATATCGGCCGAGAAGCTGGCCGACATCTACATTCGGGAGGTGGTGGCTCGGCATGGAGTGCCAGTCTCCGTGATTTCTGACAGGGATGTGAGGTTTACTTCCAGATTTTGGAAGAAATTCCACGACGAGTTGGGTACTCGACTACACTTTAGCACCGTTTTTCACCCACAGACGGATGGGCAGAGCGAGCGGACCATCCAGACACTTGAGGATATGCTGCGGGCATGTGTGTTGGACTTCGATGGTAGTTGGGATACTTACCTCCCATTGGCTGAGTTCTCGTACAACAACAGCTACCACGCGAGTATTGACCGTCCTCCCTTCGAGATGTTATACGGGAGGAAGTGCAGGACCCCGATATGTTGGGGTGAGGTTGGCCAGAGGGTCATGGGGAGCACCGAAGTGGTGCTCAAGACGACAGAGAGGATTCAGCAGGTTCGGAGCAGGCTTCAGACTGCTCAGAGTCGGCAGAAAAGTTATGCCGACAAGCGTCGATCAGACCTGGAGTTTCAGGTCGGGGATATGGTTCTCCTAAAGGTGTCGCCATGGAAGGGCGTCATCCGATTTAGGAAGCGGGGAAAGTTGGGCCCCAGGTATATTGGACCCTTCAGGGTTATAGCCCGGGTGGGCAAAGTGGCGTATAGGCTGGACCTGCCAGCCGAGCTCAGTCAGATCCACAACACATTCCACGTCTCCCAGCTGCGGAAGTGCCTGGTGGACGACTCAGCAGTGGTACCCTTAGAGGATATTCAGGTCGATGACAGCCTGAATTACATTAAGCGACCTGTAGCAATCCTCGACCGGAAGTCGAAGGATCTGAGGAACAAGAGGGTCGAGCTGGTGAAGGTGCAATGGCAGCACCGGAAGGGCTCGGAATGGACTTGGGAGCCGGTGGATGAGATGGTGGAGCATTACCCAGAACTTTTCCAGGAACGAGCAGCAGACTTCGAGGACGAAGTCTAAAATAAGTGGGGGAGATTTGTAGCACCTGGTACCTGGTATGTATTTTATTTAAGTATTTTGCATTTTTGGCCTAGGACTCGACGAGTTGAAGGACCAACTCGTCGAGTAGAAACGGATTTGATTCGGGATTTAAATGATGGACTCGTCGAGTCGGCTGCAGACTCGACGAGTAGGCTCTGACTGGACAAAACCCTAATCTAAGGGTTTGCACCCTATTTAAACATCTTATTCAGCCACCCTTCGTCCCTATTGCTTCCAGAAACCCCCCTTAGCAAACCCTAACTCTGTGTGTGTGAAGATCTAAAGGCATTTGTGGTGATTCTTGGTGGTCTTGATCACAAGGAAGAAGGAAGGGCTTAGAGGAATCAAGAGAAGACCATGGGGGTTCAAGGTTGTGCATCATTTGCAGTTCCCAGAAGGTATAAAGTCGATACCTTGCTTGTTCATTTGTTAGATCCCTCTTTGGGGAGATTTAGGGCTTTTATAAGCCATGTTTGGTAACCAACCATGATTGCAAGCATGGTTGGGGGTTGAGGCTTCGGATCTAGGTCCATGAAAGAGTTACAAGGCAGAAAAGGGTTGCTTTTGCACCCATGGAAGCCCCCCATGCAACTCAAGAGCCTCTTTTAGAGCCTTTTAGGCTCAAAGTCCCATGCATGCACGTAAAGTTCGTAACTTTACGTGCTAGATTGAGTTTAGGGACCTAAATTTACCATTTGGACAAGAGTTGTACGCCAGAAATCGAAGAAATAAGACTTGGACAGTAGCAACTCGGCGAGTTGTTCTTGGGACTCGGCGAGTCCGAGGTTAGATCCCCTTTTCTGTTATGGGTCAAGAGACCCAGTGGAGTGCTGGAAAGGTTTTAGAGGGTCCAGGGGAGTGATCCAACGTGTTGGGCTAATCCATAGTCCTGGAGTTCATAGGACTCGGCGAGTGCATGAACAGACTCGGCGAGTCCAAGGCAATCTCCCAACTCTTGAAGATGAACTCGACGAGTTGTTCATATAACTCGGCGAGTCAAGGACAGGACTGGTTCTTAGGATGAGGATGAACTCGACGAGTTGTTTATATAACTCAACGAGTCGGATGAAGGTTCATTCGATGCTCGTATAGAAGTAGAACTCGTCGAGTCATTTCTAAACTCGACGAGTAGAGACGTGGATGAGGACAGTTAAAAGGTTAGGGACTCGATGAGTTGACGGCCCAACTCGGCGAGTCAGGTCAACTGGAAGTTGAATTTGACTTTGAATTTGACTCGGGCTTGGTCAGGGGTAAAATAGTCATTTTACCCTAAGAGTAGATATCAGATTCTGACTGAGTGTTTTGTGGGGATTTTAGCCGGAGGATTTCCGGAGCAGCAGCAGACAGAGATTTCCCGCACAGATTATCAGCAGCTACTCGTACGAGGTGAGTTACCTTCCAGTAGCGGTGGGTCTACGGCCACAATGCCGGCCCACCAGTAGGAGTTGTATATTGGATGATTGTCTTTGTGATATCATCCCGGATTGCTACTACCTGATATGTTATATGCTAGCATGATATGTTATATGTGATAGTAGTAGAGTTCGGTTGTTAGGACCGAAGGGTAGGTCAGGCACCCCAGATATGTCTGACAGTATGTGATGATATGTTGATATGCTGGCATGATATGTTATATGTGTTAGTGGTAGTAGGAAGGGAATAGTCCCCAAGTTCGGTTGTTAAGACCGAAGGGTAGTTCGGACACCCCAGATATGTCTGATAGTATGTTTGTGTTATGATATATGTGATAGTAGCAATAAGGGGTGGAATAGTCCCCGAGGTTCGGTTGTTAGGACCGATGGGTAGGTCAGCACCCCAGAACGGCTCGACACGGGTAGGTCAGCACCCCATAATGGCTTGACACGGGTAGGTCGACACCCCAGAATTGCCGTACGGGTAGGTCGGCACCCCAGAATGGTCGTACCGGGTAGGTCGGGCACCCCAGAATTGCCCGGCAGTATGTATGCTATATGATTGTATGGTATGTGGTACGATGGGGGAAACTCACTAAGCTTCGTGCTTACAGTTTATAGTTTTGGTTTCAGGTACCTCTTCAGCGAAGGGGAAGGAGCTGGCGCGGTAGCAGCACATCATACACACTCGCATTGATTTTCCGCACTTGAGATATTCTGGGATTGTACTCTGACATGATGCTATTTTATGACTTGGGTTTTCAGACATGATATATTTTATGTGGTTTTCTTATGAATGCTTTTATAATCAGTTAATTAAAATGAAATTTTTGGACTCGAAATTTGGGATGTATTACATTCGTTAACATATCCGCTTTGGCTTCTGGTTTTGACTCCATCAACTAGGGAACCTATAACATTTTCGATGGGATGGTTGCGCTGAACCCTTGAAGAGGTTTCATGATCCACTGCTTGTGAAGAGACTGGAAGATTCATGATGTTCTCTACCCTGCCTGTAGCTGAATCACTTCTATCCAATGATCGGAAGTCGTACGAAGTACTCGCCACATACTCATCAGGAATTCTCTCAGGAAAGAGATAATCCATAAAAGTAGAATCAAATGTTTCTGCAGAGTCAGAGGTGACATTTTCAGTAGAGGCGACATTTTCTTCCAAAACTGGTGAATCGTCAGCACTTTTTGAAGATTTAGTAGGTGAGTCATCATCTGCTAGTTGGGGTTTCAGAGTGCCACCATTCAAGCTTGTAGATTCATCCTACAATATCAACGGCTTGATAGGTTCAGCAATGATCACTTCTTCTTCATCATCCCTACTTGATCCATAAATTTGAACGAGAACCTGAAACATTATCATAAAACACATAAAATGGTTTAAACAATTCAGCATAATCAAATAACCAATCAGGGCTGACTTGAGCATCTGTCTCGATTTCTTCTAGCCAGCGGACATCAAAAGACTCCACGATCTGCTTGGTAGCTTTATTGTAAACCCGATAAGCAGTACGTCCAGCATACCCGACGAAGTAGCAGTCATCAGCCTGTGAATTGAACTTTGGAGTGGCTTCGAGATGAGGAAGAGTGTGTGGGAATCCAAAAGTGCAGAAATGAGCAACACTTGGTTTGTGGTCGTAGAGAATTTCATACAGAGTCTTCATTTGATGTTTGTTGATCAGAATCTGGTTCTGAACATAACATGTTGTATTGATAGCCTCAGCCCAGAAGTGTTGGATTAGGTGTCTAAGCCCATAACTATAATTGGTATGTACTTGAATTGATAGCAGCACAGTCCTTTTGGGTTGCCCTCAACCTAGCAACTGGACAAGGAAATTATGAAAGGAGAGATATTAATTTATAAGATTAATGAATTAATATAAATGATTTATTAATATGTTAAAAGATTAATATATTAATTAGAAATCATTATGTTTAATTAATAGTTAGCCAAAAATTAATCAGAATTAATTTTGGGGTTAAAAGAATTAATTATAACGTGCAGGGACTAGTTTGCAATTAACTAATAGTTGAGTGGAAGGTTCCAAAAACCCCTTGGAAGGAGGTGGACGAAATTCTTAGGGGAAACCCTAGAGATTTCGTCCAAGGGGTCCAAATAAGGCCTTTGGATCTTGCTTAGGCCCTAAGCAAAGGATAACTAGGGTTTTCCCTAAACCCTAGATCCCTCAGCTATTTAAGGAGCCTCCTGGCTCACATTTGAGGTCACTGATTTCTTTGGAAGAAACCCTAAGGCCGAAATTGCATACTCTCTCCATCCTCTCTCCTCCAAGTTTCCTTCTTGCTAGTTCTTGGGTGTGATTCCATTAGAGGCATTACATTTGTGGTGCTAAGTTTCCAAGAAGATCAAGATCAAGATCAAGAGGATTATCAATTGCTTGCTATAACAATTGAAAGGTATGTAACTCCTAAACCCTAGTTTGTTAATTTCGAAATTAGCCTCTCTCCTCTAGGGTTCTTGTTTTGCAATTCAAAGTTATATGTTCAATAGTTAAAACATAGATCCAAAGTAGGTTGCATGTGAACTTAGGAATTGTTTTCTAGTTTATTTGTTTTACCTAAAACCCATCAGTGGTATCAGAGACATTGTTTGTTTTAAATTGAATTGCTATAATTGTTGAATTGCAAATTAGGGTTTATAGCTATTAAACCCTAAAGGCCAAATTTTCGATTTCTAGGGTTTTGGATAAAAGGGTTTTTTCGAAAACCCTAGCCTCCAAAGAACCCTAATCGAAATTAGGGTTAGGGTTTTGAAAACCCTAGCCTCCTCCCTTGTAAATTTCGAAATTGCTAGAAGTTTTAGGGTTTCTTGTTTTGGATAATTGTTACTTAATTAGATTAATTGGATAATTATCCTTACCCTATTTTTCGAAATTTAGAGGGATAAGGATTAGGATTAAATTAATTGATTAATTTAATTAGATAATCCTTACAAGATTTATTAATTTGATTAATAGTTAATTAAAAGATAAATATTAAATCTAGTTAATTGGTTTATTTAAATTTAAATTTAATAGTTTGAATTTCGAAATTTATATAAACCCTTGAAGTTTTAAAATGTTTTAAAACACACCCTATATATGTATTATGATTAAAAGTTTAATATTATATATGTATAAGAATATGGTCAGTCAAATCGCTAGTATGCCTCATTCACGAAGCTAATCTATAAGGGGGGTATAAGGAAGCTGCCTATAAAATGGTAGTTGAATGGGTGCCCACTCTCACCCACCGCTTCCTTGATTAGTGGAGGGTCGTTAGCAGAACGGATTTGATAGGACAACTACTTCTCATTAAAATTATAATGACATTAAAGAAAGTACTAGAACATTATTTTTAAAATCCCAACTCTAGTTACTTTAGGAAAAATGTGAAAAGTATGCTAATCCATGAAATTGCACATTATGCTTTATTGGTCGTTAGTGGAGCGTGTGTGGTTAACCAGCACACTAAAGGGCACTAATAAAGAGTAGTAATGGGTATCTCATAATTGTCATTTTGATGGAGCGTGTGTGGTTTACCAGCACATCAATAGTTAATGATAAAGACAATGAGGTTACCAAGCACATTTGCATGGTTATTCACATCTTGTTTGTGATCCTCGGCATCCCAGTCACAAATAGAAGAGCATAATCTGAGATTAAAACATGCCATTGAATAGTTTCAATGTATCTCAAAAGAATTAGGAATTTCACTTCGTTTGTTTCGTCTAATGGTGGAATTGGTGAATCGTCATTCACCTACCTTTATGAAATTTACACTTGGATCTTGGCATCCCATTTCTAAGTTGTGAATCTTCATAGTTGGATCCTAACCTTGATATTTTATCTTTGGGTTATTATATTGAGGTATCTTGAAATCTAACTAAAACTTTCTTTCTTTTCAGATGTCTACTCCTGGAAACACTTCTGCTTCATCCTCCTCCAACCATAACTTCTCTTTGCTCAATATCTGCTCCAAAGTCGTTATGGATGGCTCAAACTATAACGATTGGATGCGCAACATCAAGATGGCTCTTCGTTTTGAGAACAAAGAATATGTTCTTGAAAAGGAGCTCAAAGAGCTTGATGAGTCTGAAGCTACTCCTGAAGATCTTACTGCCTACAAGAAACATTACGATGATGCTACCAAAGTGGCGTGCATCATGGTGGCAACCATGTCCCCAGAACTGCAGAGGTACTATAAGGACTACTGGCCTTTTGAGATGAACAAGGACCTTATGGAAAAGTACCATAAGCGAGCTCATCAAGAAAAGTTTGAAGTAGTCAAGTCACTCATGGCTTGCAAGATGAAAGAAGGGGAATCGGTTGTGTCACATGTGCAAAGAATGCAATGCTACATAGAGCGTTTGGTCAAGCTCAACATTCACTTTGATGAGGAATTGGCTATTGACATGGTTTTGAACTCACTACCTGATTGTTATGGTCAGTTTATTCTAACTTACCATTTGAACAATACTGAGCAGACCTTGGCCCAATTGCACAACTTGTTGCAGACAGCTGAGGCAGGAATGAAGGGTAAAAGTATACCCTCCACGCCTACAAGTGCCCCTGTGTTGGCTATTGGACAGGGAAAGGGGAAAAGAGGAAAGGTCCTCCCAAGCAAAACTGGAAGAGCAAGGCTCAAGCTGGGTCGTCTAGTAATGGCCCAAAGGCTAAGCCCAATGGTTCCACTCCCCATGTTTCTGATCCAAAAGAGGCCGTTTGCTTTTATTGCAATCAAAAGGGGCATTGGAAGAGATCTTGCCCACAATATCTGCAAGATATCAAGGATGGCAAAGTGAAGCCATCTTCGGCAGGTATTTATACTATTTATGCTAATAACTCATTATCTTCTCATTCATGGGTCCTTGATACAGGATGTGGTTTTCATATCTGTTCTGATTTGCAGGGACTAAAGGAAAGTGAGGAGATAGAGCGAGGAATGATAAACTTGATCATGGGAAACAGAAAGTCTTCACCAGTGACCAAGATCGGAGTTTATCAGCTTTTGCTTAGCAATGATGTTAGATTAGATTTAATAAATTGTTGCTATTCGTCTGAGATGACGAGAAACATTATTTCATTTCATGCATTGTTCAGACAAGGTTTCAAATATTCTTTTAATGATTTGAATGGTTCAATTTCTGTTTATAAGAATGGTGTTTTTATGTTTGAAGCTTTACCTTGTGATGGTGTGTATGAAACAGTGACTTGTGTTGATAGCTTAGGAAATAGTGTACTTAATATTGACTTGTCTAATAGTGTAGACAAGGCATGCTTGTGGCATTGTCGTCTTGGACACATTAACAAGAAACGCATAGCCCAACTCCAAAAGGATGGAGTGTTGGAATCATTTGACCTAAAATCAGATGATATGTGTGAATCTTGTCTTTTGGAAAAGATGACAAAATCACCATTCACAGGGTCTTGTGAAAGAGGTGAAGGTCTATTGGATCTCATACACACAGATGTGTGTGGGCCCTTCAGATCAACTACAAGAGATGCTAATCGATTCTATGTGACTTTCACTGACGATTATAGCAGATATGGATATATCTACTTGATCAAGCATAAGTCAGAAACTTTTGAAAAGTTCAAAGAGTTTAAGCATGAAGTCGAAAATCAATTGGGCAGAAAGATAAAGATACTTAGATCCGATAGAGGCGGGGAGTATCTTAGTATCGAGTTTAACGACTATCTGAAAGAATGTGGGATAGTCTCACAATTGACTCCTCCTAGGACACCACAGTTAAATGGTGTAGCTGAGAGGCGTAATCGAACCTTGTTAAACATGGTTCGTTCTATGATGAGTCGGGCTTCGCTTACCATTCACTTCTGGGGGTATGCCTTAGAGACAGCCGCCCACATCCTCAATCTTGTCCCTACAAAGAAGGTTGCCAAAACACCTCACGAAATGTGGACAGGGAAAGTTCCCTCGTTAGCACATATTAAAGTCTGGGGTTGTGAAGCTTTCGTAAGACGAGAGACTCACGACAAGCTAGCAGCTAGAAGTGAGAAATGTGTTTTCATTGGTTACCCAAAGCAGTCTTTTGGATATTTGTTCTACATGCCTAGTGAGAACGTGGTCTTTGTAGCACGAAGAGGAGTCTTTCTTGAAAGAGAGCTCATATTCAAAGAGGACAGTGGGAGCACTATTGACCTTGAAGAAATTCAAGAGTCAGCCAATGAAGGAACCTTAGATGACACTAGCACTCAACCAGAGGAAACAGTTCCTGTTGAACCAATCGATAACTCATTACCTCTTAGAAGATCCACTAGGGTGAGTGTGCCACCTGAGTTGTATGGTTTTCATATTACTTCAGATGGTGACACATTCATAAGTGACAGAACACTGGTAAACTTAGATGAACCAGTCACTTATAAGGAAGCAATGGCAGGCCCAGAGGCTTCCAAGTGGAAAGAGGCAATGGACAGCGAGATTAAGTCCATGTATGACAACCAAGTTTGGAATTTGGTTGATAGTGCACCAGGTCGTAAGACAGTTGGGTGCAAATGGATCTTCAAGAAGAAGACAGACATGGATGGAAATGTGCACACATTCAAGGCTCGAATGGTTGCAAAAGGTTTCACTCAAACCCCAGGGGTTGACTATGATGAGACCTTCTCGCCAGTGGCTAAGATTAAATCTATTAGGATATTGCTCGCCATAGCTGCCTTTCATGATTATGAAATCTGGCAGATGGATGTCAAAACTGCTTTCCTTAATGGGAAGTTGGCTGAAGATGTTTACATGAGTCAGCCAGAGGGTTTTGTTGATGCAAAGTTCCCCAATAGAGTGTGCAAGCTTGAGAAATCCATTTATGGATTGAAACAAGCATCTCGCTGTTGGAATCTTTGCTTCCATGAGAAAGTCAAAGAGTTTGGTTTCTCTAGAAGTGAAGATGAGTTTTGTGTGTATATCAAGGCTAGTGGGAGTATAGTAACTTTTCTGGTGTTGTATGTCGATGATATATTACTCATTGGTAACGACGTTCCAACCTTGAAAGAAGTTAAGTCTTGGCTTGGAAAGTGTTTTGCCATGAAAGACCTTGGAGAAGCTGCCTATATTCTTGGGATTAGAATATTGAGAGATAGAAAGAAGAGACTAATTGGACTTAGTCAGAGCACATACTTGGATAAGGTACTAAAGAGGTTTAGTATGGAAAATTCCAAGAAGGGAGAACTACCTATCCAGAGCAATACCAAATTGAGTAAGACTCAATGCCCGAGTATAGATGTTGAAACAGATGACATGAGTCGTGTACCTTATGCTTCCGCTTTCGGATCGATCATGTACGCTATGACATGTACTCGCCCTGATGTGGCATTTGCTTTGAGCATGGTCAGTCGCTATCAGGGAAACCCAGGTAGAGCTCATTGGATAGCAGTTAAGAATATACTCAAGTATTTGCGAAGGACAAAGGATTGGGTCCTTGTGCTTGGTGGCAGTGATACTTTGAGAGTAGATGGTTACAGTGATGCCAGCTTTCAGACGGATAGAGATAACTTCCGTTCTCAGTCGGGCTGGGTGTTTTTACTGAATGGAGGAGCAGTTACTTGGAAGAGTTCCAAGCAAAATACGGTGGCTGATTCTACTTGTGAATCAGAGTACATAGCAGCAAGTGAAGCGTCGAAAGAAGCAGCTTGGTTGAGGAACTTCATCGGGGATCTCGGAGTTGTTCCAACCATCCAGGAGCCTATGGAACTGTTCTGCGATAATGAAGGAGCGGTTTCCTTGACAAAGGAACCGAGAGATCATGGTAAGACCAGACATATCGACAGAAAGTACCATTTCATCAGACATAGAGTTGAAGAAGGCCATCTTATAGTAAAGAGGGTGTCATCTGAAGATAACCCAGCAGATCCCCTCACAAAGGGTCTGAGTAGGGCTAAGCATATTCAGCATGCTCGGAGCATAGGACTGAAAGATGATATTAGTTTTAGTAGTTAGATTAGCTTTATTCTGAAACTTGTAACAAAGTAAATGTAATTGACTTTTGGTGATTAAATAATAAAGTATTATTTATAAGTTTGGTTTCTGCCTTTTGTCAATTGTTTATTATTGTGTTTCATTTTTGCATGTTTTACTTCCCGAATAATAAGATTATTCAAACTCCACAGTCACTCATACTTTTTGAAGTAAGTAGTGAATTAAGACTGTCATGAACTGGATTGTAGATTGTCTAAGGATAGACATGGCAATAGAATTGCTGCAACGTTCATGAGTACTCAGAAATTGAGATTTGAGTACTGGATAAACCCTCGCTCAGAGTATCACTTCATAGAATTCATCACGAGTAATACTGAGACGATAATATCTTATAATCTTGAAACGAAGATATATGAGTTGCAATTTACAAGTCGGTCATGCATTGGTGATACGAAAACACATCAGTAACTTGGTGTTATAAAACGTATTGTCATGTATAATTTGATGAGTAAAAGATACAAGCATATGAGTCAACGTTTATTCGTTCCTTTTGCCCTAATAGGAAAAGCCATATCTGTGGGCCCCTCGATGATTTGGTGTTGACTTATGTGCTGGGCCCAGCCAGGACTAGATTGATGTGTTCGATTAGAAGTCCTACATCATCACAAATCAGAAATCGGGAAACATAGATTCTGGACAAAGAGATTGATTACATCCCATGTCTTTTGTCTAGGGATATCTGGCAGAACGAAGGATTATATGATCACTTATCTTAGGACACGTAACTGACTGGGTCAAAGTTCGGCAGCAGCTTTTTGGAAGCTACAATTTGCTGGTCTAATTTAGAAGGGATACTAGCAATTATAGTTACAGACTTATCCAAGTGGGAGACTATTGGATTAGGTGTCTAAGCCCATAACTATAATTGGTATGTACTTGAATTGATAGCAGCACAGTCCTTTTGGGTTGCCCTCAACCTAGCAACTGGACAAGGAAATTATGAAAGGATAGATATTAATTTATAAGATTAATGAATTAATATAAATGATTTATTAATATGTTAAAAGATTAATATATTAATTAGAAATCATTATGTTTAATTAATAGTTAGCCAGAAATTAATCAGAATTAATTTTGGGGTTAAAAGAATTAATTATAAAGTGCAGGGACTAGTTTACAATTAACTAATAGTTGAGTGGAAGGTTCCAAAAACCCCTTGGAAGGAGGTGGACGAAATTCTTAGGGGAAACCCTAGAGATTTCGTCCAAGGGGTCCAAATAAGGCCTTTGGATCTTGCTTAGGCCCTAAGCAAAGGATAACTAGGGTTTTCCCTAAACCCTAGATCCCTCAGCTATTTAAGGAGCCTCCTGGCTCACATTTGAGGTCACTGATTTCTTTGGAAGAAACCCTAAGGCTGAAATTGCATACTCTCTCCATCCTCTCTCCTCCAAGTTTCCTTCTTGCTAGTTCTTGGGTGTGATTCCATTAGAGGCATTACATTTGTGGTGCTAAGATTCCAAGAAGATCAAGATCAAGATCAAGAGGATTATCAATTGCTTGCTATAACAATTGAAAGGTATGTAACTCCCAAACCCTAGTTTGTTAATTTCGAAATTAGCCTCTCTCCTCTAGGGTTCTTGTTTTGCAATTCAAAGTTATATGTTCAATAGTTAAAACATAGATCCAAAGTAGGTTGCATGTGAACTTAGGAATTGTTTTCTAGTTTATTTGTTTTACCTAAAACCCATCAAGAAGAACACTGGTAATTTGGAGTCACACAACATTGTTCTAGCAGCGTCAATTAGGGTTCTATTCCTTCTCTCAACAACACCGTTTTGTTGAGGTGTGCGAGTAGCACTGTATTGGCGATGTATCCCTTTTTCAGCACATAAATGGTCCAGAATAGCATTCTTGAATTCTGTCCCATTGTCACACCAGATACCTTTCACCTTTTTAGTGGTCTGATTCCCAATCAGGACGATGAACCTCTTGATCAGCTCTGCTGTCTCACTCTTATTCTTCAAAAAGAATACCCAGGTAAAACGTAAGTAATCATCTATTATAACCAGACAGTATGAGCTTTTGTTGATGCTAAGAACATTGACTGGTCCAAAGAGATCCATATGAAGCAATTGAAGAAGTTTGTCGATTGAGTTGACCAGTTTTGGCTTGTGCGGTTTTCGATCATACTTTCCCTGTGTACAGGCCACACACTTCTTAAAGGTGACAAAATCTTTAATAGGAAACCCTCGAACAAGATCATTTTTGGCAAGATGATTTAGATTCTTTTCATTTGTGTGACCTAGGCGAAGATGCCAGGGTATAGCATTCTGTTCAGAAGTCTTTGAGAAAAAGAAAGTAACATTCTCCGGGATATTGTGATTCATGTAGATGATATAGGCGTTGTTTTGACGTTCTGATCTCACCAAGATCCATTATTTTGGTATGACAATGTCAGGCTTCAGAATTAGGCACTCATTCTTGGGGAAATGAGTTGAGAAGTCTCTATTGCAGATTTGAGAGACACTCAGCAAACTATGCTTCAATTCAGGAACGAAGTTGACGTTTTCAAAATTCAACACACCATTTGTAACGATCCCCATTTTAGTGATATTTCCCCTTTCTCCTCCCGCAAAGTATACATAACCATCATTAATGTTTTGAATGTCGTGCATTTGAGATATGTCTCCTGTCATGCTCCTGGAACAACCACTATCTACACACCAAGGTCTGATGATATTCCTCCATAGTTGTTCCTACACAAGTTGTGGGATTAATTAGTTTTGGGAACCAGTCCATCTTTAAATTGGGTTGACCATTACTATCAACTTGGGATACTCTTTCCCATACCATATCTTGTTTATCAAATAATGATTTTAAAGAATCTGAAGACCTTTTTGGACCAACTGATGATTTGGAAGAAAGGACTTTGGGTACGTATTGGTAATTTGATTTGTGTACTTTCTTGTTGGACCGAATGGGACCTTTTTCACTTGACTTTAGTGTGGAACTACCTTTTGATTTAGGCTTGTATTGTAAGTGTGAGCTAGAGGACGACCCTTGAGATGACTTTGACCTCACCTGATTTGGCTTGGTTGAGCCATCTCTTGAGTTAGCTTTTTTTTGTCCTTGAGGCCTGATTCTTAGCCTTGTCATCATTCCAATTGTTATTACGGGGACGTGACCTCGAAGGATTTCTTTTGGAAGATCTCCCCCTTGGCACGTTCGTCCATCCAAATTCAGAGAAGGGAGCGTGTGAATGATGTGGACAGTTTCTAGCAATGTGACCTAGAGTCCCACAATTAAAACAAATCTGTCTTTTCCAGAAAGTGTTATTAGAGCTTGGTCCTGGCCCAGAAGAGTTTTGTTTCAAAGAATTTCCACACGTACATTTACATTTATCAGGCTCTTTCACAAATTTATGTGGTTTAAATTTTTCAAAAACAAGACTATTTGAATTTGAATCAAAAGCAACATCACCACAATTTTTAAAAGAATCCAAAACAGCAGTTTTAATATCTTTGTTCACACAGTTATTTGAAACAGAAGAAAGAGAAACGTTAGTCTTTGAAAAATTTTCAACAAAACTAGCATTATTAATGTCCTCCTTGTCATCATCTTCCACTAGTACTTGATCTGCACATGAGGTAGATACGTCAGTATCGTTCACCTCAACACTTTTAGTGGGACCAGATTGTTCAGTCTTAACTGAATTTGATACAGTGGGTTGGCCATATCGAGCAGGTTTTTCTATTTCTATAGTCTCAGAGGCAGAAACATAATTATCATTAAAAGGAGGTGGAACACTATGATACCCTAATCCATTTTTCTGGTTATCTTTCCATTTCAATTGTTTTTCTATCATAGATTCAACTATCTCACTTGACACATCAAATTTCTTAAAGTTAAATTCAACATCTTTAAATTTAGCTTTTAACGCATCAAGTTCGACAGTTAATTTGGCAATTTCATCTTTAGCATAATGATGGTGAACACATTTAGTGCTATATTCCTCCCTAATCCTAATTAAATCTTTATTTTGAGCATCTAGTTTTTCTATAAGGGGCTTGTTTACTTTCTTAATTTCATAGATTTCTTTTTTAAGACTGAAAACTTCTCTAACTAATAACTCATTTTGCTCAGGATATTTATTAACTTTATCTACGCAAGATTTAGAGCATGAAACTTCACTAACCTCTTTGGTGGTAGGAGTGGTAGAGACCATGAAAGCGAACTGCAACTCCATCATCTTCTCCTCAGCCAAATCAGCATCCTCACCATCTTCAATCTGGGCAAGATTAGCTCTTCCATCTTCAGTAATATTGAGATCTTGCATCTGATCTTCCCACGAAAACTGTTGTGCCACCATAGCATTCTCATTATTCAGAGGCGCTTCTCTATTGTTTCCAGTTGGAACCAAAGCCCTCTCAACATTATTCTCCACTCTTGGCATAGCGCTGAACACCGGCATAGCAATTTTCCATGATATATCCATCTCTTCAACATCCTCAGGGTGAATTTGATCGAGTTCTCCAATCATAACTGGAAAAACTAATTCACCAGCAACATAACCATTGTAGCAGTTCATGAATCTAGCCATCATAGCGATGTTTTCTTCAGCTCCTTTGGCAGCGGCTGGAGTCTGCGAGGTGGATTTGGTGGTGGAACTGGACACATAAGAGTTTGGAGATGTCATTGGTAGACCAAAAGATGGAGGAGCATGATGCGATGGTACAGCTGAAAATGCATTGTTAGTGGATGTTCCTAAGCTTGCAGTTGAGTAGGAATTGACATGAATTTCTCTCTGCATGTCATCCATGTCACATGCCTTGATTAGAGCCATCACTTCGGCAAGAGAGTGTTTGCTCAGGTCCTTTGTCTTTTTAATCATAGACACATTCATATCCCATTTCCTGGGAAGTGAATTGATCAGCTTATTATTTATCTCAGAGTGAGACAACACAATTCCAGCAGTGCTCATTTCTGTGTTGAGAGTAATAAAACGCTGCAATTGAACTTCCAAAGTCTCCCCAAGAACATGATTAAACATGTTGAATCTTTGACGAAGCAAATCCTGTCTGCTTTGCTTGATATCCGAATTCCCTTCATACACCTCAATCAAGGCTTCCCACAAATCCTTAGCAGATTTATACTCCCGAAAACCTTGAGCAATGTCAGGGGACAAAGCCATGGTAAGAATAGCCAGTGCTTTCTCATCATCTTCAATCTTGTCGAAATCCTCATTAGTGTAGTCCTCGATTGGCTTATCAACCACTGTTTTAGCTTCATCATCTAGGGTGGTTGTGATCTTGACTGGACCTCTCAAGAAGCTTCTCCAAACTTTGCTATCCTTCATCTTAACATACTTTTCAAATCTGAACTTCCACTCAGGAAATCGATCAACAGTCAGCAGCCGGGGAATTCGAGTTGTTGTCCCCATAATTGAATCAAAATCACTTTGCATTGTTGAAAGAGAGGTGTTGTATGAGTCTATTGTAAACCGAAAGGTATATGATTTAACCAAAAACTACTAGGTTTGACCAAAAAGTCAAAAAGTCAAGATTGTTGACCGAAAACGTTGATTGAGATCGTTGACCGAAAAATAGATCTGAAATCCTGTCTGACCGAAAACTAGACGTTTGACCTAGTTGCTGACTGAGAACTCCAGTAGCCGCGGAAATCACCTGACCTAGCCGAGAACTTGAAGTCTGCCGCCGAAAACGTCTAGATCTGATCGAAAATCTCCCAAAAATACCGGAAACAAGAAATTGGTAATTTATCAAAACCAATTTCGATCAAAGTTTCCAATGTAGTGAAGAACACGAAGAACAATAGCAACAAGTTTCGTCAAAAAGAACTTAAAAACACCAAGAAAAACTCCAAAAAACGTGTAATATTTAGCCAATTCGATTGATACCAAACCTCGCTCTGATACCAATTGTAAAACCCGATCAAATGTATCAATCGAAGTAACTAGAATTGGTACGGAATCCCAATCTAATGATTTAAGCAAAACATTTAAAATGAATTAAGAACACAATATCGAATCTTCAATGCACGCTATATTGATCAATAGTCTAGTACATAAGATCTCTATGTTTCTCGGTTCTGTCCATCTCTCTAAACTCGAAATCAGCTAATTAGAATGACCAACCTTAAACATGGCTGAAATAACACTATATATACCTAGACCTAATTACAAAGGCCCAACCCAAAAACCCAACCGAAAGCATCATTAAGCTCACCGAAATCACATGGTGATTTCGGTCCAAACACCACCGAAATCATGGTGTTTTCGGTCCTAGACTGAGAACTCTAAAAGCTATCAAAAGTAAAGTATAAACCAAAATCATGTCCTAACAATCTGGAAAGTTTTCTTGGAATTGAATTTTGGGGTTTACCAACGAGAATATAATATCGATCCACCATCGACACTCCAATTCATCATAAATCAATTTCAATCGATACAACGGAAATATTTCATTCGACAAACAGTTTCTCACGAATACCGTAAGTGATTTTCAGATCGGGATTTTGTTTTCAGGGTATTATCATAGACTTTATAGGAAATTTTAGATATGAACAATAACTAAGACCAACATCAAAATTGCTAATAATAGGAATAGATTCATCAAAATCATTTTATCCTTGAGAATTGACAACCGTATAGGATCATAAAACCATATTCAATTCATTATATAAGCTTTGATTTGAGAAAACAGTAGAATATTGGCCAAGCACACCAAGAACCAAAAAAGGGAGAAAACCCAAAAATCGTTGATAATATGAGCAGATTCACCAAGAACAAAAACTGATGATGTAATGAGCCAAATGCTATAAAAATGAGGCGAGTATATAACGAACTGGTCGATTTCTCATTGTGGCTGGGGTTCTGGTTCAAAGCCTCCGACACTAACCACTGTCACATTCATGATTCACCCCACGCCCCATTTCTTCATCAATAGTTTTTCTCAAAGCCCTCAGATTGGAAATGAGATCTACAAAAATAGGACCATAGCCACCGGTTTTTCTTTTTTAGATCTATAATCACAGATCGGAAATGAGTTTGATGGCCAAAATGATAGATCTAAAGCGATTTAGATGGCTAGAATCAGAGATCTTGAAATGTGACTTGTCGACAACTATTTTTGCAAGAGGGAGTGATTCTAATGGAGGGAGGAGGTTTAGTGGGTGGTTTAGGCCGTGTCTTCAGGAAGGAAGAGAGGCGGAGTGATGTTATGCAAAAAGAGGAGAGACATAAGGACGATTAGAACGTCATAATATATATATATATATATATATATATATATATATATATATATATATATAGAAAGATAAAGAAAATATTTTTGGAATTTTTGAATTTTCTGAAAAAGAAATAAAAACAGAAAAAATAAAGTCAAAAACAAAAATGTACAGTAACTCCGAAGCAATCGAGAGACAAAAAATTTAATATACAAAGGATACAAAAACTTCCGAACCTTTAGATAAACAGTGGATTCCAAGTCGTTCCGAGAGTTCGCAACCCTTCGGAACAGAAGATATAGATTGTGAAGAATTCTGGGGGCTCGGAGCGGTTCGGAGAAAGACCACTGCTTTGCTTTACTATGCTGTTTTCGGAACAGAATCTGCTTCTATCATTCCTAAGCCTTATGAAATGATACCTCAATGCTATATGCTTAGTTTTGGAATGTTGCACTGGGTTGTGGCAAATGCGAATTGCACTTTCGGAGTCACAGTATAAGGGAATTCTCTTCATATTAATCCCATAATCTCTAAGCTGACTTTGAATCCAGATCACTTGCGAGGTGCAAGAGGCAGTTACGATATACTCAGCTTCAACGATAGATAAAGAGACGCACGTTTGCTTCTTTGATTGCCAACTTACGAGTTTGCCATCGAGAAATTGACATCCTCCAGTTGTACTCTTTCTATCGAGACCGCATCCGCCAAGATCAGCATCAGAGAATGCTTGCACAAAGAACCCTGAGTTGGAAGGGTACCAAATTCCGAGAAAGGTCGTTCTTTTTAAGTATCAGAAGATGTTCTTTACTGCAGTCATGTGGGGTTCACGAGGATTTTCCTGAAACCTGGCACAATAGCAAACAGAAAACATAATGTCTGGACGACTCGCTGTTAGATACATCAACCAACCTTTCATTTGTCGATAGAGAGTCATATCAGTTGCTGGCTTGTCCAAGGACGATGTAAGCTTCGTTTCGAATGTCATTGGAATCTTGACCTTTGAGTCTCCCACCATTATGAATTTCGCAAGCAGAGTCTTTTTGTAGGCTTCTTGATTTATGAATATGCCCTCTCAACTCTGTCTAATATTCAATCCAAGAAAAAAGTTAATAGGACCCATTGCGCTCATTTCAAATTTAGTCTCCATCAATTTTCAGAATTCATCAGTTAATCTAGGATTAGTAGATCAGAAAATGATATCATCAACATAAATTTGAACGATCATAAGGCGGTCACCATCTTTCTTGCGAAAGAAGGTTGGGTCGACCGATCCTTGTTTAAACTTAAATTGCTTTAAAAAATGAGTTAAAGTCTCATACCATGCTCGAGGTGCTTGTTTTAAGCCATAAACCGCTTTATCCAAAATATAGCAGTGATTTGGATACTTTTCATTGACGGAACCTGGTGGTTGCTTCACATAGACTGTTTCTTCCAATTCGTCATTAAGAAACACACACTTCACGTCCATTTGATATACTTTGAAATTCTTTTTAAATGCGCAGGCAAGGGAAATGCGAACTGATTCTAGCCTTGCTACTGGTGCGAAAGTTTCTTCATAGTCTATGCCTTCCTCTTGGCAGTATCCCTTCACAACTAATCGTGCCTTGTTTCTGATTACGTTGCCTTCTTTGTCAAGCTTATTACGAAATACCCATTTCAGACCTACAACCGATGCATCCTTCGGAGTTGGAATCAGCCTTTAAACTTTATTGCGCTCAAACTCATTGAGCTCATCTTGCATTGCTTGCACCCAATCAGAATGATCGAGAGCAATCTTAACAGTTTTTTGCTCAATCTTGGAAGTGAATGAATTAAACATGCAAAATTCCATTTTGGAAAATAATGCAGTCTGATTCGCCTTTTGTTGAGCTCTAGTGAGAACATCGGAAGAAGTTGAACCAATCACTTGAAATTTCGGATGATCTCTGGTCCACTTTGCCAAAGGAGGGTAGTTCGGATCATAGGATGGATCCAAGTCGGCATTTACATCTTCGAATTCCGACTAAGCATCTGATTCGTTATTTTCTCTTTCATTCTCCTCCTGGAACAGTGCATTTGGCTCCATATTCGGAATCGGGTTCTCCCCATGGATTGGAGTGTTTAGGCTGACTTTGGGGTTTGCATTCTCCCCCTGAACAGGTGAATCGTATGTTGAGGTTGAAGTAGTAACCTCTCCCTGAACAGGTGCATTCATAGCTTGTGGTGAAGGTGGAATTTCGGAGGTGTTCAGAATTTGAGGCTCAGTTTCAAGGTCTTTGGCAGCATCATCATCAATGATCTTCTTTAGTTCATCTTCCTTGTTATCTGCTGCTTTTGATTCCGAAGAAATCGCCTTTTCTAGATCATCAAACAAATTCATGAATTTATCGTAGAGATTGGAAAGAGAAATCATCATCGGATTTGTCATTGGAAAAATCTCCTCAGATTGACAATCAACTTTCTAATACTTCTTCATATAGTTATCATCAAACGTGACATAATAGGTTTCTTATATCTTTTTGACCTTTTGTTCAGAACCCTATATGTCTTCGAAGTAAGAGAATACCCCAAAAAGATTCTTTCGTCAGCTTTCAGATCGAACTTGTTCCGTTGCTCTTTAGAATTGAAGATAAAACACCTAGAACCAAACACATGAAAGAAATTGACATTAGGTTTTCATTTATTTAAGATTTAATAAGGAGTGATTGAAAATCTTTTATTGATGTGTGATCGATTCTGATAATAGCATGCTGTTCCGATAGCCTCAACCCAGAAGTATACTGGAAGGTTCGCAAACGAGAGCATAGTTCTTGCAGCTTCGCAAAGAGACCGGTTGCTTCTTTCAACGACTCCGTTCTGCTGAGGAGTGTAAGGAGCATAGAAGTTATGAGCAACTCCTTTCTCTGTCAGGAGCTCTTCAAACACTTGGTTTTTGAATTCCGAACCGTTATCGCTGCGAACGTTCCGAACTAGCTTTCGCAGTTGAAGCTCCATCTGCTTGATAAAGTCCTTAAGCTTGGAAGATGCTTTTGATTTCTGTTTAAGAAAATAAACCCAGGTAAATCTGGAAAAGTCATCAACAATAACTAGAATGTATTTGTTACCACCAATACTCTCGATGGCGGAAGGACCACAAAGATCTATATGCAATAGTTCAAGTGGCTCGATCACTTTGGTGTTGATGATAGTTGAATGACTCTTCTGAATTTGCTTTCCCAGTTCGCATGCTACACAAATATGTTCCTTCTCGAACTTCAGAATAGGAAGTCCTCGCACAAGATCGCTAAGTATGAGTTTGTTGATGTCCTTGAAGTTGAGATGCGAGAGCCTTCAGTGCCACACCCAACTGTCATCCGAAGATGCTTTCGTAAGGAGGCAAATGGAAGGCTTTCCCTTAATAGAATTCAGATTCAATGGGAACATCTCGCCTTTTATTTTGGATTTTAGAAGCACTGTCTTGGACTTTTTCTCTATTAATTTTGATCCTTCATCATCGAATGATACCTTCGTACTTGTACCTACAACCAATTGAGAAACGCTTACCAGGTTATGTTGCAGGCCTTCCACATATGCTACCTTTCAAAATGGAGAATTCACCATTCGTAATCATCCCATATCCTTTGATTTTTCCCGTAGCATTATTACTGTACTATACTTTCCCTCCGTCCTTCAGTGATCGGAATTCCCTCAGCTCTTCTCTCCTCCTAGTCATGTGACGCGAGCAACCACTATCAATATACCATTCAGAGTCATACTGATCGTCACAAATCACTTACAAAAATCAGAGAGATTTAGGAGCCCAAAGTTGTTTGGGTCCTCGTGAGATTTTCTTAGGAATAGGAAAAGTTATTGCTTCATCAACAAAGTAATACCTTTTTATCAAAGTTGAATTCTCTCCTTTCATCACTTTAAAAACAATTATCCTTTCATCATTGGGATTTCTTTTAAAAGGAATTTTTGTTTGTTTAGATGTTATTTGTTGCTTGGCAGCCTTTTTCACAATCTTCTTTTCCTCCTTTTTCAAGTGTGTTTCGTAATCCTTAAAGGAAAGTTCCGGCTCCGACACAAGGTTTCCCTTGCCCTTAACATCTTTTTATGTATTGACAGTTTTTGAAAAATTAGTTTGAGGAGAAAAATAAGATTTAGTCTTTTCCAAAGGTTTCGTTTGTTTTGAAAATGATGGTTTCGGAAAAACGTTTGGTTTTGAAACCTGTGGAGTTGAAGACTGTGGCTTTGAAGATGAATTAGGTTTTGGATTTGGAGAGAATTTCGCATTTTGATGTACGAAGCTTTCTGGGTTAACTCAATTGGAATTTTTGCATTTCCAAAATCGCTTTCTTTCTTTTAGATTTTTCTGATATCTAGCATTTAGTTGTCTTTTCTTGGCAATATGTTCCTCAGCTGACTTATGAATTTTGGCTCTACGCTTCGGTTTTCTATCAAGTAAGCCAGTCTGTTCGGAAGATGTTTCACTCGGGACGTTTTTCGTTCCACTCAGACCAGCTTTATCATTACAAGGATTGACACTATTCAATGGTTCTGCGACATATCTTCCTTTGGTTTTCCAACAGGTCATTTCGGATAGACCTTTGGTTTCATCAGAGTTATCAATTGGTCCTGACTAAAACAATTCACCCCAACCATTTGCATTATCATTATCTCTCTCTCTCTCTCTCTATATATATATATATATATATATATATATATATATATATATATACACACACACACACTAGACGAATCCACGTGCATTGCACAAATATATTTATATAGATAACTAATAACACATATATTTTGTTAAAAATATTTAAATCAATGTCGCTAACTATAAAATAAACACTTTCAATTACTATTGTAAAAAATAATTAGTGCTCTTAAACCATATTGCTTTAATTCTTATAATATAACATAGGTTTAGCGCTTATATACATAAATAAAATAATATGAATGATATTTGTCATAATAAATTAAATAGCTTAAAAATTCGTTAAAAATATTTAATTCATTCTTTTTATATATATATATATATATATATATATATATATATATATATATATTTTAAAGATGACCAACTCATGCCGGTCTTTCGGCAAAAATGGCCCATAGGTTTTCATATTTTGAGGGGTTCAGATTTTTGGCGACTTTAGTGGTGTTGACAATTTAGTCTAGAAGATAAGAATGGAGCTGATACGTGTCATTCCCACGCCTTCCCCATCATTTCTGCCTTATCTTCCCCCCACCTGCTTTCTCATCCAGTCATATTCCCATTTCACAGCTTTTCGAAAACTCTCTGTCTCCATCGCCTCACCCTTCTTCCGTTTCTACACCGGCTTCCGAAGTGCGACACAGGATGGGCGGCGGCGGCGGAGGTGGAGGTGTCCGTGGAATTCTGTATGATTGCAGGCACGTCAGGTTCATCCAGATAAAAATCGAAATGATCCAGCAACAGGTATGAAATTATCTATCACTTTTCTAATATTATCCAAATCTTTCCATGGGTTTTTTCTAAATTGTGAAATGCAGACTGGGAACGGACGTTGGGAGAAGGAAAAGTAGCGACATAGTCGACTCTTAATTCTCATCCATGGTGTGGTAGGACATTAATTTCCAGCTTTCTCTCTTCTCTTCGTCTTTTCATAATTACTCATTTATTGTATTTGTTTTCTTTCCATTTCAACTGGCATGCACATCAGATGTTTGATAAACTGCCTCAGATAGAATTTCACTTTGGCAGCTCAAGTTGTGGTATGTATTTAACAAATCTTCAGGAGATATGAAAACTGTCAAGAGTTTTGTTTTGCTTATAGAACAGGTTTGTCAATTGTCACATTCAATCTTCATATTGTTGTCATTGAATTTACATGTTTCTTTTATGAAAAAGTTCCTGCCATCAAATTGTTTGTTTTCTATTTTTATAAGATCCTTTTAACCTTTGTTATAGGCTTACCAGAGTCCAATGGATACATATATATCGACGCAAATGGTGGCTTGAATCAACAAAGAACATCTGTAATCTAAATGCTCTCAATCCCATTACATTAAATTTCTTATTTTAGTATTAGTAGGAGGAAATGATTTCTATAGCTGGTAATTAATCTAATTTGTTATTGGTTGGGTTGTGCAGTAATCAAACCGAAAATTCAAAGCCTATGAAAGGTGACTTTACCTGTATTAGCAGCTAAACAAACATTTCAGGTTCTGCAGTTTTATAACTCAAAACTTGATGTTTTTTTCATTATTAATTGAAAGTGGATACTTAATTGCAGCAATTGAATGTGGAATTCTTTGTGCTGATTTTAAAGAGTTGTTTCTTCTTGATGTGACTCTTCTTTCTCTTCCTATTGAGATACTTGGTAGAAACACCACAATTCCAACAAAGAAAAGTCAGGTAAAATCATCATATCATTTATCTGAGATTGTGTTTTGTTGGTGGATTCCGATTCCGATGGAATCCTTTGAAATTGGAATTCAATATTCCATTATGGGCATGTTGTGTTTCTTTTGGATTTCTCACACCATTCTTTTAAATGGGTAGAAGGACTTTTAATTCCATTCATCATTTATTATTAAAAGGCAAAAACACCCTCCTTATATATTAAAAAAATTATTTACGTTATGAAAAAAAATTCAATTTTTATTATTTAACTCATTCCATTATTGTTTACGGATGTTAATGTATTAATTTTATTACCTTATTTTTTTCTTTGTTTTTCAGGTTGTATTTTTTTATTAATTTTCTTAACATTTAGATTAAAAATAAACTCCATAATGAAGAATGTCTGTTTCAGGTCAACTCTTTAATTGGAATTTGCTGTAGTGACGAAAATGCCCTTGGTCAATAATGGTACATAGATTTTGACTCTTTTTAGCATTGCATCCAGTGGTGAAATCACTATATTGGAATAGTTTTATCCATTGTTTTACATAAAAGGTGTGTTGAAAAATAAAATATTACTTTTCCCCTTTTTAAAACCTTGATAGGTACATTTCTATAAACAAATACACAAATGCTTATATCTTTCTTTAGGTGCTAAACCCTTGATCTTTTTAAAAAATTTCTCATAATTTTTGCGAATATCTACAGATAAGTGATTTCCAAATATGTTTTTTTTAGTATTTTGGCCAGAAAAATTCATTTATGTGTTCTTGATTAAAAGGTATTCTGGGAATTCTGTTTTTATCTTTTCTATTGGTTTTACTTGGTGCTGTTGGGATTTAATTTGATGTTGCATATGCACTGAATGTTGGATTGAGTTCAAGATTGGTATCTCAGTCAACGAAAATCATTATCAAAGAGACCAAGGGCGTTTCGGTGGAAACAACTATGTTTTTATACTTAAAAAAAATTTGAATTTAACAATTTTGGATGACACAACTCTTGCATATCGTTTTTATAGTTAATCTTTTTTTGATTTCAGCGGTTTTGAACTCAGATTGATGTTGAATATATTTAAGTAGTAAATTGAGTAAATAGCGATATAGTTTGCATTTTGTTTTTATTCCTTTACCAAAAAACAAAGTACATAGTCATTTTTTGTTTTTCCATCTTTAGGTGCTAAATGCAATAACTAGCAACGAGCTTTGAATTTACACATTTTTTTCGGTTTTTTTTTTGTAATTTCTTTTATTTTTTTTCCAAAAACCAAACTACATTGCTATTACATGCATTTTCCATTTTTACGAGTAAAATGACCCAAATGGCAACATACTTTCAATTTATATGTATTTTTTTTCCCTTTTTACGAGTGACATGCCCCGAGTGCATTCTCATTTAGGAAAGAAGAACCATGGATACTAATCTCCGATTTCACAACTTCACCATTCTTTAAGGTAACTTCTATACCGGACGTATGCTATGTTTAGCAGTTGTTCGCTAGAATACCTACATGAATCTACATGTCAAGAATGAAGCTTTTTTTAGGTGAATTTGTCACCGCCATTTTTCGTTGATTTGTAGTATCACCAGGTAACTTTTGTTAATTTTTATGTTCCTTTTACTATGTTTAATATATTGATTGGTAATAAATTGAATGAACATTTATAGATCATGCATGTGGGAAATCGAGTTTATGAAAATACTTTTTTTTTGAGGGGTAGCTGTTGCCTGGAAAGCTGCAAATGTGAAACCTGGAACTACAGTGGTCGTATTTGGACTAGGTGCAATTAGGCAAGCTGTATGATTCTTATGAACTTATATAAATGATTCTTATGAACTTATATAAAGATACAATTTTAAAAGGGTCCATAACAGTAAAATGGGACAGTGTATGTCTTTTAAATTGACTTGCCCCATAACAATACTCAAACTATAAACAAAAAGTTCAGCAAATGACATTTACAAAGAACAAACAACGGAAAAAATTGTCGCATCCGACCCCCCGCAACGCGGGGGTCCCCACCTAGTTGTTATTAACCATGAAATAAACATTGTCAAATAGTATTGTAAAAATTATTAACATTTTTAAACGGTATTACTTGAATTCTTATAAGATAACATATATTTTAAACTTATATAAAAAAAATAAAATAATATGCATGATATTTATGGTAATTAATTTAATACATTAATAAATAAAAAAGTCATTAGTAAAAATCGTTAAACCTATTGAATTATCCAATATTCACAATTTATACTTTATTAGTTTGAGTACTTACATATTATAAGATATAAGTTAAAAAACCAACATGAATTTATTCATTCTGTAAAGTTTTTGCATAATAATGTCAAACACTTTCATATAAATAAAACATACTAGTATAATTATTAAGAATAAAAATACAAATATGTAATTAAGTTACAAGTGAGTGGAAGTCTTATAACTTACACAAAAAGTAGCATAAATTTACGTAAGACGTTCATGTCACTCAATAATATTGTGAATAGTTCATATATATAAATATTCAAAGTTCGCTAGATCCAAAAGAACTCCATGAATGTTGTGGGGTCTGCCTCTTTCTTGCCTTGACTATTTTCTTTATACGTTTCTAACACTCATCGTCACTCAATATATTAAATCCAACCATTCTAAAATAAAAAAAGATAACAAATAATATTATGAAAATATGTCATCATGTTACATCTCCATTACAATTCATATATTCTAGATGAATCAAAAAAATGGACAATGCAAAAAAGGAACATCATAAATATGCAAATAATATAATAATAATACCAATACATTTGTAGAAAACTTTGGTAGAAAACATGAAAATAATTGTATGTCTCTCACATGCATCTTGACATTAATTTCGTGTTGGAAATTAACCTGTTTAATATGGCCATCAAACTTTTGTATTTTTTTTGTGTTGGGTACATTTATATTGTGTACCATAATATTTTTCATATGACATATCAGGTCCCTAAGATTTATTATTTGTAGTATGACGGATATGACATATATCCATAATTTAAGGGACCAAATTAGTATGGTTTTACAAGTTTCCCCTAAGGTGTAAATTGAATAATTAAAAGCACACATATGAGGGGGCGTAGGTTTTTAGAGAGACGTATCGTTGTTCTCTTTGATGCTCTAAGACCTCCATATAAAACACCATAATCATGTGTGTAATTCATCCATCGGAATCCATCAGTTAACACCAATATGGGAAGTGAAAGAATCATAATCTACTCCAAGTGTTCTCCAATTAAATTAGGGCTCTTTATGTTTATGCACAAATTGATCTTGGATTATGCCTATTAATTTACACGTGGTATAGAGCGGTTTGATTTTTACCCTAAATTTCAATCTTTTTTGTTTGATTGTTGATTATTCTCTAGCACTGAAATTGACGTAGAACGACCCTAAGATTTATTAAACTGAAATTGAATGTTATAAAAGAAACCACCTATTTAGTCGATAATTATACGAGGCCGTACTTCTTGATTTCTGGTAAATGCTTCTTGCGGCTCCTAGTCCAGAAACGATCTTTATTTATTTGCCTTATGTTTTTATTTATTTATTATTTCTAACTTCCTTCAAGAATTGATAAATGACAAAGCTTGTGGTTGGAATTCAAAGACACTGATGGTGTTTCCATAAATCTGTATCTTTAACCACTAATTGGAGGGATTTGAGTTTTTTAATATATTTTAATGAAAATAGATAAACACACAATGAATCAGAAGATAACATATATTTTGTCAATTGATTTAGCTGTTTATACCTTGTGGTTGGTTGTAAGTTCATTATATTCTTTTTCTAGCAAATAGCAAAGACATTTTTCTTGATGAGTGGGATTTATCTAGCTTCTCAATAAGAAAGGAATCGATGTTAACTTATGACCCCTCTACAAATAATGCACACAAATATCAATGGCATGATTAACTTGTTTGCAATATAGTTAAACTTTAATTTGTGTTTTAACATTTGTTATACTATTTGCAAAACAACAATCTGGAAATGAATAATTGGTTTGTAATCATGCAGTAAGAAATTATAATCCGGTAATGATATTATTTGTGTATATATTATTATTGGGATGAATTAAGTTGCATTACTGTTTTATTTATTTTATTTATTTTTGATGCAACATGCAGTATATATATTATCAATTGGCCCACCATATTTGCCATAAATGTGAGGACACTTATGATCCAAATGTTTTATTTGTTTATGGAACCACACACAATTAAGTCCCTAAAATTACAGGCACTCTATAAAATGATGACTATAATGCTTTTTGGTCATCTTCAAAAATACATATTGATTGTCATCTTAAGAACTATATGCGTTCAATATTTTCTATGAATTAAAAGATTCCATGTATGATCATTGGTGAATATTAAATTGTTGAAGCATATGATGATCTATTATGTTAGTGTTTTTAAGTGAACACTAAACAAGACTTCAAGCTTGAACTTAATAAAATTTAATTACAATATCCTATAAATGACACGATTCGGTTTTATCACTTCATAGTACCACCTGACAACCTATCAAGTTTGTATTTAAGGTGTTATTTAAAGTCAAGATTTCAGGTCTTATACACGACAGAAAACATTCATTTGGATGTTTATGATATTTTCTTTAAACACATAAATATTACCTTTGTTTTCAATGCCTTTTATATGCAATTATATGTGTTCCCATTTTATGTTGCATATATGAAGAAATGCTACTTGATACTTGGTTTTTCTAAATAATTATTATTTCTTAATGATGAGTGGTAACTTTAATGTTGGATTTAAGCGACTGGAGCAAAGAAAGGTTGCTTAAGTTTGCCATTTAAGTTTATTAAACACCACATTAAGCAACTGTTTGAGTTGTTATTCAAGGAACCCAAAGGCTAATTAAATAATTATTTATGCGGTGAATTTTAGCATAATATGCATAAATATTGTAATTTTGCCCGAAGGTGATTACAATATTTATGTAGCCTAATATAATTTTAGGACGCTATTATATTTAATTGTTGGTCTAGCCAAAGCGAAACTAATACTTGAATAAGGTGTCTATATGACTTATTATTTTGGTGTTGATAATAAGTATATTGATATGTTTTATTATGTTATTCCATGAAATGACTTTGATATCACTTAAAAAAAAATTTGTGTGGCTTAAATAAGTGATAAGGATATTTCTAAATACATGATGGGTTCATTATGGCTTCCATGTTACATTTTTACTTTTTCATTATAGGGTTCCATACAATCCGAAAGCTGGATTGACCTCTAGGAGAAATTAAAGTTCGGAATGATGAAGACTTAAACATAGAAGCATACGATGTTTAAATATAGAAGCAGTTGGCCCACTTTCATAATTCTTAATTTAGAAAGTGGTTATTTTTTAAGTCTTCATGACACCCTTTATGTATTAAGTATAACTTGTAACTAATTATTTGTATCCAAGTTAACGAATTTTAGCTATATTCTTACGATTAGATACAATAATGTAACTATTAGTTTCAATTCCTATATTGTTGGCTATGGTTGTTTGGATGAATACCTCTATAAATTATAACTAAGCAACCATTTTATGGAACCTTTAATATCATTGGATAATTAACCATCGGGTACTCCTCATTAAAGAATGTTGTCAGGAAGAGGAATAAAAACCTAATAGACATGGTGCAAAGTATGCTTACAAACACCAAGTTTCCCCATTTGTTTTGGACCGAGACATTAAAAACGGAAGACCACATCTTAAAAAAAAACATGTTCCTAAAATTCCTTTTTAGAGATTTTGACACAAAGAAAACCAAGCTTTAGGTATTTATGGGTGCAAGGATGAACAACGGAAGCAAAAGTCCACAATCCTAAATCACATAAACTCAACATGAAAACTGTAAGTTGTTTCTTTATCAAGTATCCTAAAGTGTTAAAGGTTACCGATTTTATGTTCCTTCAAATAATACCTGAATTATAGAAATGAAGCATGTCGAATTTCTTTAGAATGTCAAAATCAGTGGAAGTGGTTTATTGAGGGATTTTGACCTCCAAGATTCTTCAACTATAACTCAAGTGCCCATTACGATTAGCACTTCGTTAGGAGATTTAAGTTTTTCATCATGAAAATGACTCTTTGAAAAGCAAGGGCAAATAAAACACCAAAAAATGAACCCACTTAATATATTGACAATGAAGCCCTTTAAACTCAACAACCTATAAGACATCTTCGCGGCCTATCAATTTTGATGCTTAAATGAGACCGCTCTTGACATAAGGAAATTTCCATGTCACAAATAGTGATGTCAGAACTTGTGATCAATAAACTAAGTGTAATGAAGCTATGATTGAAGAGCTTAATTTGATGTAAGAAAATGATGTTTGGGAACTTGTTGAATTACTAAACGGTTTCAAACGCATAGGATGAAAGTAGGTATTTAAGACAAAATTTTATTCTACGAATTAACATCAAACCACATAAAGCTCGATTGGTCACTAAAGGGTATTTATAAAACAATATATTTATTACCATGAAACATTCTCATTCGTTTCTTGAATGAATTCTTTAGGATCACAATGGCACTTCATTTTGATTTCAAGATACATGAAATAGACGTCAAACTCTTAACAATGATTTACACGAAGATGTATATATGACCCAACTGAGAGGTTTTATTTCTAAGGGTCAAGAACATATAGTGTTTAAACTTCAAAGAATCATTATATAGGCTAAAATAAGCTTTATGGCATTGGTATATAAAGTTTAACAAAGTCATGAAAAGGAACGACTTTATTAAGAACCAAGTAGATCAAAATATATACCTCAAGATGAGTGGGAGGAAATTTATAATACTCGTATAATATATAAATGATATTTTATTGGCGAGTAATGACGTTTATACATTGCATGAATCAAAACACTTGCTACCATATCACCTTGATATAAAAGATCCTGCTGAAGCCTTGTGTGTAGAGGCTTATGAATACATCAAATAGGATTGTCCTAAAAGGGATATGTTGAGTGTGTATTAAGTAGCAATAACATGCAACAATGTTTCCCTTTTATTGTTTCCATATTTAAGGTAAACATATTCGATTCATTTTAATACCAGAAAACAAAGGTACAATAAGATCAAATCATATGTGATTATGTATTTGGTAGCTTAAATATGCATTAGTTTCTCACTGTCCTAATGTCCCTTATATCATTGGCATGATAAGGCGTTATCAATCAAATCACGGTCTAGATTACTAAAAATCTGCAAAGAAATTGTGTGATATTATAATGCGACTTATAATTACGAACTTATTTAGAAGAAGAAGAAATAACTTATAACTGATGTGATTTTTAACTACAACTTTGAAAAATGCAAACACAAATAGTCATAACTGGGATGAATCTTTACACTATCAGTCGGCCAATATCATGGGAGAATCATAAAAGTTGATGACTATATCAACTACAATGGCAAAATATGTTTTCATAGATGATGAAACTTGCCATGGAATGTTGCTGAGAAATTAAATCACCTGACTCATGACCGTAAATTTTCAAGGTCATTAACATAAAACTTATTGCTCTAATTTTGCCTCAGTAAGTTTCTTCACTAGTAATAATTTTTAGTGGAATGAGGATTAACCTTGATACAAAATACTTGTTCTCCTAAGAGCAAGTGGGGGAAATAATATTTGTATCGAACACATTAACACTTATAACATGCTAGCGGATCCGATAAAGAAAGGTCTACCACCCAATTATTTGAACATGTTATCAATATGGGAATAAGGCTAGACCTAATATTATGTAATTCTAGCATAGTGCTTTAATGAAACTTTTAATTTTATCTATTCAAGTACTTGATTATTCCTCCATAATCTACAATTTGTCTATATTGATAACTTGTGCACAATTACTTTCTATATAGACAAATAAAATGCATTACCACTTAATAATAAAGTCATTTGGCTAAATTTTAATCATAAGTTTTATGTGAAGCACCAACGTATGATCGGTGGGGGTCCCGTGTCTAAAAACGACATGTTAGACTGTACTTTTCTACTTTGGTGTTAATATGAAACAAGATGAAATTAACTTGGCCAACAAACAATAAACACATACATACAAATAGTCATTTGGCCAAGTGGGAGAATGTTGGAAATTAACCTGTTTAATATGGCCATCAGACTATTTTGTATTTTTTTATGTGTTTGGTACATTTATATTGTGTACCATAATCTTTTCCATATGACATATCAGGTCCCTGAGATTTATTATTTGTAGTATGATGGATATGACATATATCCATAATTTAAGGGACCAAATTAGTGTGGTTCTAAAACTTTCCCCTAAGGTGTAAATTGAATAATTAAAAGCATACATATGAGGGGGCGTACATTTTTAGAGAGACATATCGTTGTTCTCTTTGATGCTCTAAGATCTCCATATAAAACACCATAATCATGTGTGTGATTCATCCATCGGAATCGATTAGTTAAACACCAATATGGGAAGTGAAAGAATCATAATATGAAGTTAGACATATTCAACATTTCATCTACTCCAAGTAAGTGTTCTCCAATTAATTTAGGGCTCTTTATGTTTATGCATAAATTGATCTTGGATTATACCTATTAATTTACATTTCCTTCATATAATTTATCAATTTTCTACCTTTTTGTTTGAAGCCTTTAATCTACCATCCAACCATACATCCTTAATTGTCAAAACTCAACCAACAAAATCACCAATATGACCTATATATTTCTATCACCCAACCATCCCTAATTCTCAAAACTCAACCAACAAAATCTACCAATATAACCTATATATTTCAATATTAATCGGTTGGTGTCATTAGTACCATTAATTATTATAAGTTAGAAAACTTTTGAATGATTTTTATTGATTAGATAAAAATGAAGAGTTATGTAGGTTTTAGATAAATATGATGTAAGGATATAACATATCTTAAGTCACATTCATTTGGATAGTCTTATTTATAAGATTTATAAAGATAAAGATGGTTATATATATATATATATATATATATATATATATATATATATATATATATATATATATATATATATATATATATATATATATATATATATATAAAGTTTGTAAAACATATACGAAATTCTCCATTTTGATGAGGTTCATAGATAAGTGAAGCCAAAACGGTAGGTGACCAGTACAAGTTACCAAATAAAAAGAAAAGTTATGGGGCTATTAAGGGAATTGTGAAATATTTTTTCTCTTTAAATCATGATTTAATAAACTATTTATATCGGGAATGGGAAAATGGATAGTTTTTCGCTCCCATCCATTCAATGTGCTTCGACTTTCCATTGCACTGGGTGGAATCTTTTAATTTTCATTTGCAACTTGAAAAGTATGGCCGTTTTAGGTAAGTTTATATATATATATATATATATATATATATATATATATATATATATATATATATATATATATATATATATATATATATATAGGTTATTCTATTCTAACTAACTATTGTGCGGACATATGGACAATGTTATTCTTTGAGAATGATAAAGAAAATATGTTTTTTGATAATATAAATACGTTCAATCTTACATAATTATTGTCATTAACACAAATTCTCACTAATTAAATCGTCTATAAGGTTATTATACACTTATTATTATCATATTCTCATTTCTGTCAGAATATTTATTGAGTCGTATTCTGTCAGAATGAAAATGAATGAAAAACGATGTGTGAGAACAAAAATAAATAATAATTAGCGAGAATGCATGAAAATGACGATATTTTTGTAAGGTTGAACGTATTTGCATTGCTAAACAACTTATTCTCTTAGTAATTCTCATAGAATAACATTGTCCACACATCCGCACAATAATTAGTTAGAATACTTGAACATAGCTCTCTCTCTCTCTCTCTCTCTCTCTATATATATATATATATATATATATATATATATATATATATATATATATATATATATATATATATATATATATATATATATATATATATATACAGAGAGAGAGAGAGAGAGAGAGAGAGAGAGAAAGATGTAGGTTTCGTTGAAATTAAAAATAAAATAGAGATCTTGCGATTCAATCTCAACCACGTATTTCACATCTGCCGCTCTAACCCTCCGGCGTACCGACATGGCAGGCCTGGTATAATCATAAATGATTATACAGTGCCGCCCGTTCCTTTCTCCTCCGCCACCATCCCCACCAACATAATTGCCACCGCCACCACCACTACCACCACCTCTAACATCAGTCGACCCCACCACAGTCACCTCCGTTACTTATACCACCGCCACCTCTGTCACCACCACCTCTTCTGCCACCAACTGTCATAATTATTTATGATTACTCAATCTGCGAACAGACATATATGTATAATAATTTATGATTAGGCATATACGTATAAATATGTATAATTTTATATGATTATACCTCTCTGCCATATAATCATTTATGATTAGGCATACGTTGTTGCTGCCGGTACGCTGAAGCATTAGAGCGACAAATGAGAAATATGTGGGTGAGGTTGAATCTGAAGATCTCTACTTTTTTTTTAATCTCAAGTGAACCCTCCCATATATATATATATATATATATATATATATATATATATATATATATATATATATATATATATATATATATATATATATATATATATATAGGTTGAGGTTCAATAGAGTATCATAATTAACCAATGAACCAATGAACCAATCTTTTTTTCAATTTTTAGAACTTATTTTTTATCAAAAAAAAAAAAAAAACTAAAAATACAGAAATTCATAACTTTTTATCATTTTTCCAATGATATGAAATTCGATTTTTTTTACCGTCAAATTCACAATGTGAATCATTGAAAATTCACAATGTGAATCCGGATTCACACGGTGAATCCGAAAAATATTTTTCACATTCACAATGTTAATATATGAATTTAGATATTTTTAGATTTTTTTTTTCGATAAAGAATAAGCTCTAGAAATTGAAAAAAAGATTTGGTTCCTTGAAGAACCAATAATTATGGTTCTCTATTGAACTTTTCCATATATATATATATATATATATATATATATATATATATATATATATATATATATATATATAGTTTGTCATTTCTAGCCTTCCAAATACTCCATAAACCTCCGTAGCAAATCCGCAGTAATCTTTTTTTTTTTCAGACATTCCCAGTTTGATGCATAATTAATTACGTCTTGAACTGTGCGGAGATTTGCAATAGGGACGTGACACCACTTCAATATCCATTCCATGACAGTTTTAGCATATGAGCATTTAACCAAAAAGTGATCCACTGTTTCCTCGGTTTCATCACATTGGCAACAGATTGTTGAATTTGCATTGATACATTGATTAAAGATGCCCACCAATGTTGGGATGTGTCCCTGCTTAGCCCTCCATATGTACATGGTAACTTTAATAGAGACTTCTTTCGGCCATACAAACCTTCCTATATACACCGGTTCACATTAATCAAATCTATTCCTTAATGCATTAACTTGGTAGTCACCATCATGAGTTAAAGGGCATGCCCATGTCTTGCCATCGACGCTGGAGTTTTTTTTGTCCAATACCATATTAGTCGATATTCCATGTTTCTCCAAATCCTTTTGTGAGCAAGCAATGTTGTTCCATACTTCCACAAGAGTTTTTAGGGTGAAAACGTGATCCGATTTACCTGCTAAGTTATGCATACCTTTGATTGCTATGGCCCATATGGACCCCGTATATGATTTGAACCGCCACCAACATTTAACTATAAGATCTGCATTGAATGATCTTGTCCCATGATAACCAGTGTATCTTTTCCCGATCCTTCGAGCCTCTCCATAGAAATCGTCGTCTGAGTCTTTCAAGCTTGTCAATAACTCCAGCGGGTGCCACAAATAGAGACATAAAATAAGTTGGGATATTTCCTAGCACCGACTTGATTAACGTGAGCCTGCCTCTGAATGATAAAGTTTTAGATTTCCAATGTCAGAGTTTTATGGAACCTATCTATCACCGGTTGCCAGTGTTTTTTAGGTCACATATTGGCTCCGACAGGTACTCCAAGGTAATTAAACGGAAGAACTGAAGGTTCGCAGCCAAGAGGACAAGCCCATCGAGCCACTTCATCCAACTCCACCCCAACACCAAACACCCGAGATTTGTTAAAAGTTGACTTTAAGACCCGAGGATGCATGAAAAACCTTAAGATTATTGCAAGGTTCTTGACATTGTGCTCTAACCATTCACCAATGAAGAGTGCATCATTTGCATAGAGTAGATGCGAGATTAGAGGACCCCTGTTTGGTAACTGTAATCCTTGAAAAACACCATTGACACATGCTTCTTTCATTTCCACACTTAACTCTTTCATTGCTGTAATAAATAGGAACGGGGAAAGGGGATCCCCATGACAAACACCCTTTGAAGTGGTGAAATTATCGGTTGGAGATTCGTTGATCAAGACGAAGGCTTTTGAAGACGTCAGGCACCCATTGATCCACATCCGTCATTTTCACCAAATCCCATTTGTGAAAGATTATTGTCTAGAAACCCCCAGTTATTGAATCAGAGGCTTTATTGAAGTATACTTTAAACAACAAGACCTTCTTTTTGGTTTTTTTAGAACAAGCACATATTTCGTTAACTAGGAATGGTCCATCAATGATGTTTCTCCCATCCACGTTAGTTGTTTGAACCTCATTTATGCAATACCTCATGACTTGTTTGAATCTCAACACAATAATTTTTGTAATTATCTTATGATTGCAACCAATCAAGCTTATTGGTCGATAGTCATTTTGTTAGTACATGAATGTGCCCCTTAGTCAATCCGAGATGATATGTCTTTCCGAGATTTTTTTGACTCCGAGATGAAGAATAGATTCCGAGATATATAGATATCCAAGATGCTGTCGTTAGAGAATTTGGTCAATGTATTTGTCAGAAGTGAAAGTACTAGTTTGTTTTTTAATATTTGTAATGTAGTGTTGTACAGCCGACAAGATCAACAACAACGACGACTGTGTCATGCTGTTGATCTTCAGTCCACTTAGGTCCATGCACACTTTTTTCATATTTGTCTTATGTATCTCCTTGTGTATTAAAGGAGTATCAACCATTATAATAGGTACCAGTGTGCAACTCGAGAATTTCTTCACTTCTATAAAATCAAAGAATCATTTAGTCAATTATTTATCTGTAACATTCTTCTTGTTCTTATTTTCTTTACACTGTTCTTACTTTATTTTAATTATCTTGAGCACTTTGTTGAGTTATTTATTTGAAGGCTTGATTGGTTTAACCATACTTGATTGTATATTTTGTTATTAGCAACCATTGACGTTAGATTAACTCAAGGTTTGAGTTCTCAAACTTGTTCGTGTAAATCCTTGCTCTCTCAATGGGTATTATAGCC